>NW_027507748.1:337671160-338309356 GCF_037356315.1 Lithobates pipiens | reverse complement strand
TGGGGCACCCTTCAGGGCTGCCAGCCTCGGTAAAAAGCAGGGACAGTTTGTAAAAAGCTGAAGATTTTTACATCTGTCCCTGAAATGGCCACTACCGACATAATTTTGCTATGCAAATCTCCAGGTTGTAGCTGTCCCACCTCTCCACTGCCTCCTCAGCCAATGGGAGCACAGTGTACATGCCCCCTTCTCCAGCATGGCTTTTTTGACACAGGAGCAGGAGATGCCGACAAGTGGAGGAGAGGAGGGGGACAGCCTGCAATGTGGGTTGTGTGTGTGTGTGCAGTGCACTGCTACCTGATAGAAGGTAATCTGGCTGAGCTTAAAGAGGGATTCCACCAAAAAAAAAAATATTAAAAGCCAGCAGCTATAAATACTACAGCTGCTGACTTTTAATAAATGGATACTCACCTGTCCCGGTTCCAGCGATGCCGGCTGCTGTTGCCACCATTCTACGTAAGGGAATCAGGTAGTGAAGCGAATCGGCTTCACTTCCCGGTTCCCTACTGCGCATGCGCGAACCGCGCCGCGCAAAAGGAAATCTCCGCGCTGTCACTGGGACCCGTGTGTGTCCCAGCAGACAGCGCGGCAGGGCAGGAAATGGCGTAGACTCCCACGGGAGTCTATGCCCGGAAGTGGGTGAAAATACCTGTCTTTGACAGGTATCTCCACCCCCCTCCCCCCTGAAAGGTGTCAATTGTGACACCGGAGGGGGGGAGGGATCCGATCAGCAGAGGTTCCACTTTAGGGTGGAATCCCACTTTAACTAAATGCATTTTATCAATACTTACTTACCCTGGTGAGGAGGGGGGAGGGGGAAAGCTGTGTTACATGCAGCAGGGCTCCTTCTGTTTCTTTGCTGTTAAATGTTCTTTGTGTGAGAACTGCCATGCTTCTGGGAGAAGGATGTGCTGAATTTCTATAATCTCTGCTACACCTCCCTACTCATCACCTGCCCACCACAGGCACAGTCCCCTGTCCTGTATTACCACATCCAATGTCTGTGAGCTTCTGGGGCACTACAAGTCCCAGCATGCCAGGAGATGGCGGCAGCAGTGTGTTTTATCAGGATGATATTTGGGTGAAAAGTGCTGGTGTGTGTGTGTGTATATGTATACTATGTATATATACTGTGCATGTGTGTGTGTGTATATGTATACTATGTATGTATACTGTGCATGTGTGTGTATATATGTATACTATGTATGTACAGGCATACCCCACTTTTAAATACACAATGGGGTTTATTTACTAAAGCTGGAAATTACAAAACCAGGCTCACTTCTGCATAGAAACCAATGAGCTTCCAGGTTTTTTTTTTTAGCAAAGCTTAATTGAACAAGCTGGGGTTAGAAGCTCATTGGTTTCTATGCAGAAGTGAGCCTGATTTTGCACTTTCCAGATTTAGTAAATAAGCCCCATTGTGTACTTAAAAGTGGGGTATGCCTGTATACGGTGCATGTGTGTGTATATATGTATACTATTTATGTATACTATGCATGTGTGTGTATACCAGGGGTGGCCCATCCATTAAGGGTGCTGCCCCTCTATCACACCACCTCCTATATGTAGAATAGATAGATTCATGCATAGCATAAATCTATCCATGGCCACTGTGGCCACCCCCTATTCATGTATCCAGCCCCTTTTAGGATGGCGGGCATATGAATTACAGCGGCGGGGGTGTTTTTTTAAGCACCTGATTAGAGCCATAGACTCTAATAGGCTTCAAAATAGGGGGGGCCTCAGAGTGCAGAGTGTTCGGAGCTTATCCAGGTATGTTAGAAAAGCAAATTAATATTTGCTTTTCCAATATGTATACTATGTATGTATACTGCGCATGTGTGTGTGTATATATTAATACTGTGCATGTGTGTGTGTGTGTACAAATTAATATTTGCTTTTCTAACACTGAATCGCCTCTCTGCCAATCAGTAAGTGCGGGTCTTATACCCACCACGCAATTTGCTGAAAGGACAGGTGCTCCTATTGAACGCCAGCAGGAGGAAAGAAGAGACACAGGGAGTATGCATTCAGGACACAGCTCACCACCGCCTGACCCATAGCTTGCCGCTGCCTGTCCCGCATCTCACCACCGTCACCCGCTGCATGACCCACCACCAAGATGGGGTAAGTGTCGGTCAGACAACGGGTGTGGGTGCTGGTTAAATGCCATTGGGGGGTCACAGGGGCTGCACTTTATGGCACAGTGGCCACATTTGATAGGGCACAGTGGCTGCATTTGATGGGGCACAGTGGGGCTGCAATTGATGTATTTTTCAGCATTTTTTCCATTCTGTTTACGCCTCCCCCAAAAAAATTTGAGCACCAGCGCCACTGGTGTATACTGTAGGATCAATGTATGCCCACTGCTGCTCAACAGAAGTAACTGTTCTAACGCTCTAACAATCCCATGCCCGTGAAAAATCCACTTGTTGCCATTCGGGGCCATCTGAATAGTTCTCTGCAGAGCCCGGCCTTGAATCGCATCCATTTGCGGTGATATCATGGCATACATCAAGCATGGCTTTTATTCACATGCCCCACCACCAGATCTGAGGCCAACCACAGCAGTTCACCATTTTGCTGGCTCTACAACTCACTTGCACAGTGCCTTTTTCCCGCCAGCTGCCTATCACACCAAGCACCAAGGTGTAAAGGTGTGTGTAAGGGGACACTGATGGAAGGTGACACTGGGGGCTCTGCCATAGGAGGGGGACTCTGGGGGCTGAGCCGCAGGGTGGGACTCTGGGGGGCTCTGCAGTAGGGTGGCACATTGGGGGGCTCTGCCATAGGGTGGCACACTGGGGGGCTCTGCCATAGGGTGTCACAATGGGGGGTTCTGCCATAAGGTGTTACTCTGGGGGCTCTGCCGTAGTGTGGCACTCTGTGGACTGTGATTTATAGGGAGAATGTTGGGACTTTGATGTAAGGGAGGACTCTGATGTGAGCGTGGCACTCATCCTGACTGCTGTACTCTACAGTATATGGTGTTTTGTTTGTTACTTACTCCTGACCCCTGCACTCTGTACTATATACTGTACTACTGTACTGTTGCTGGTTTTAATTAAGTTCTTCTATAATGTTCCCTCAGTAAGCCAACAATATCCTTTTTTTTGTGCATAAAAAAACATATATAATGGGAACATTTATTTAAAAAACAAATGATCCTTTGACTGGTATTCATTTGTGTCTGAGATTATCAGCTGCGACACAGTAATTCGAATTTTATGGGTACAAGGTCTGTGGTATGTTTGCATTGTATACAGCAGATGCACATTTTGTTCAACCCTCTTTGAAGACACTCCCACTGGTCATGCCCATTGTTTGTCATGGTGCACTATGTATGCCGCAGGTCATCATCTCCCTGGTAAGGGTCCCAGTGCAGTATTTTGCCCAGGGACCCATGATGCTGTTAAGGTGGCAATGCCAATGAGAGGCTCCTGGTGAATTTACTGGGTCACCAGCTCTAAGTCTCCTGTCACTCAGCATGTCGCCGAGCTTGGTGCCCCTTCCCTCAGTGGGTATGCTCACATTCATATGGCGTCAAAAAAAGATGGCTGCCACAAGGCGGCCATCTCTAAGACTGGGGGCCCCATAATCTCCTATTGCCCGGGGGCCCCATGAGTTCTCAGTCCGCCCCTGGGCCCATGGCATGTTTGAGCAATAGATCATTTAGTGACAACAAAAATTAAATTTTCCCGAAACTTGTGGCAAAATATAAAATATTCCATCAGCAAATAGCTTGGGGTGTCCGCTCTCCAAAAAGGGGTCATTTGGGGGGTTTTGAACTGTCCTATCATTTTATGAACAACATTTAGAAGCTTATGTCACACATCACCCACTCTTCTAACCACTTGAAAGCAAAGCCCTTTCTGACACTTTTTGTTTACATTAAAAAAAAAAATTTTGCAAGAAAATTACTTTGAACCCCCAAAAATTAAATGTGACTTTTCAAACGCTATTAAAAAAAAAAAACTTTTTTAATTTTAATGCACTAAAACTCACTATATTGCTCAAATGTTTGATGAAATAGAAAAGATGATCTTATGCCGAGTACATGGATACCAAACATGACATGCTTTAAAATTGCGCACAAACGTGCAGCAGCGAAAAACTACATACATTTTTTAAAGCTTTTAAAAGCCTTTACAGGTTACGATTTTAGATCTAAATTTTAGATGTAAATATCCCCTATGATAGCAATAGGTAGTGACAAGTACTCTTTTTTGAAAAAAAATCAGGGACTATTAGACCACACCAAGATCGGTGTGATAAAATGCTTTGCCAATGTCTTAATGGCGCTGTTTATATTCAGCAAAACTGAAGTCACGAAATGCTCGTAGCTTCCGGTTTCTTAGGCCATAGAGATGATTGGAGACATTCTGGTCTCTGTTCAGCTCTGTGGTCAGCTGACTGAACCACCAGCTGCATTCTCGGGTTCCCTGTTGGGACAGGAGAGCCAGAGAAAATCATGGAAGATGGTGGCGGGGGAACGTTATAAAAGCAGTCTAGAGGCTAATGAGCTGCTAGGATTGCTTTTATATGAAAGCCAACCGCTGGCTGAAAAGGATGATATCAAGATTATACCTAAACCTGCAGGCATCATGCTGGTATAACCACTCAAAGTCCAGCAACATACCAGTACATTGCTGGTCCTTGCTGGGCATACATTGTAATGTTCTTTTTTTCATGCAGCCTGTGGGCTGAACAAAAAAAAGAGATTGATCAGTGGGTATGTCCACCATTAGAATACCTATTCTACTTCTAATGATGGGCATACATGCACCATTTTGGTGCTGGAGTCACGGCTTTACGTATCGTGGGAGCAAATGCTGTTGCTGTCAAGATAAATAAACCCGTGCTGCAGCTGAATGGCGTACCTGCTAAGCAAATGATGATTAACAATAAAACAAAGTAACATTATAGTATAACAGTAAGACTTACCATACCTGCAAAGCAAATACTGTACAATAAAACATAGTACAAATAAAACATTGCAATCTGTGCCTAAAAAAAATATGCAGAAGCATCCACCCCTAATGCTAGGAACAAATTGCTCCTCCACCCTTGCCCCCAAGCTTCAGCATATATGCTCTTTTTTTTAACTGTGGCAGTGAAATCACCTCCGACAGCGCTGGAGTCATGGATTTATGTATCGTGGGAGCAAATGATGTTGCTGTCAAGATGAATAAATCAATGCTACAGCTCAATGACGTACCTGCTAAGCAAATGATGGTTAACAATAAAACAAACATTACAGTATAACATACCATACCTGCAAAGCAAATACAATAAAACATAGTAAAAATAAAACAGAGAGAGAACGATAGATATAGAACAATAGTGAGCGAACAGTAGAACGGACAGTAGAGAGTGAACATAAGAGAGAGAACAATAGAGAGATAGAAGAAAATACAACCACAACTACTTTTGGATTTTTTGTTTTATTTTTGTGTGTTTTTGTGGGGGTTTTTTTCACTTTTACAAAAACTGTAAAAAAACTGTAAACTGAACATTGCAGATTAGGGTCTCTCATAATGTGATGTCAATTAAATCTTTTGAGACCCAGAGTCCCTGTGTTAGTGTGCCTAGGACTGTGTGGTGTTGTGCCCTACGCTAATACTCAACTAGTGTGTGGTAGCGTTTGAAACATTCACCAATGCAAAGACCAGGTTGGTCAGGACAGGAGGGACAATAAAAGCGGGTGTCACGACTAAATTCACATTTGCTGCAGACACAACATCTTTTTTGGTGTGTTCTTTGGGTAGGGGTACCAGGGAGGACATAAGGAAAATGCCTCTCATGCAGCCAGTTAAGGGTAACGGTGTCTGACACAAGATTTGATGAGCCACAGTGGAAAAGACCAGAGGTGTATCAGTTGTGTCGATTGCGCAGATACCAGGGGACGGGTGAGCTATGTGATGAGCTGCAGAGAGCCTGGTGAACCTGCTGTGTCTTTGATTTTATGCCTATGGATGAATTATGTTTGTGAGTGTATACTTTGCTGTTTTATTACAATAAAATGAATTAATGTTTGATGGAATTACACTATATATGGTTCCATTTTTTTTCCCCGTATAACAAACATTGGGAAGTATTGAAGCTGTTGTAACAACACGATTAAACGGGAAAAGACATTAATTCAGAAACCGGAGCCGATGAGTGCAATGTATTTGTGATATGCTGAGTTCACCGGTACATTTCGGTAAGAATATTACCAAAGGGGGGCCTTCACTTATCACAAGCCTCCTATGTGTGGAATCCACGTATGAAGGTGGTGTGGAGAACACGGTGGTGGTGAAGAATTTCCAGCACAAAGAACCTACTTTGTAGAATTCTTTCTTGGACTATTTACATATATAGTTATAGTGATGTGGTGTTATTGATCTATTTTGTGAATTGGTCCATATAGTATATTTGCACATCATTTGGATTTTATATTGAACGGCAGCGAGTATCTTCTCACAAATGAGAGGAATGTTTGTTTAATTAGCGCTGCTGTCCAGTATAACGGTAGGTGCTCAGGAGACCGTAAGGTTTTGTGACTTCTTGTCCATTTGCTGGATATTTGCATGCAGCCGGCTCACTGCATTTGCATTGGGAAGTTGGGCAAGAGCACTATCTGGAAACAGAAGGGCTCTGACAATTTCTTCCTGAAATTTAAGGAAGGATCCAGTCCGCCCTGAAGCTTTGTATAGCACAAAAGTTAGCAAAGCCAGTTGAAATAAATACACTTTTTTGTACCAGTGTACCAGTGTCTGGCCTTATTGGCAATTAGGTATGGTGCCAACAACTGGTCGTGGAGGTCGACCCCTCTCATGTTAATGTTGTATTCATGGACACAGAGGGATTTATCCTTCTCCACAACACCAGTCGCTGTAGGAATTTGGACTGCCGTGTCTGCATGAAATGAGGACAGAATGAAAACATTCCATGAATCCCTCCACTTCACTGCTAACAAATTATTACACGTCAAGCATTCTCCCTCCCCTGTCTAAGTCGGGATTCTGCAAGCCATTGAGGGAAGTCCCCGGTGATTAGATCACACAGTGCCACATGTGCCAATTCCATAATCAAAAGGTGACTAAAAAGTGGCATGCTCATGTAATAATTGTCCATGTACAAGTGGTACCCCTTTCCGAATAAGGGTGACACCAAGTCCCACACTATCTTAACAGCACTCCCTATGTAGTCTGGGTAGTTCTATGGCTCCATAACTATCTTTTCCCTCGTAAACCATAAAACTATATGTATAGCCTGTGGACCTGTCACAGAGCTTATACATCTTGACCCCATATCTGGCGCGCTTGCTGTGAAGATACTGTTGATAGACAAGCGGCCAGAAAACCTAATCAGGGACTCATCAATGCAGAAAACTTGATTGGGAGTAAACAAGGCTGCAAAATGTTGGTTAAAGTGATTTATGAGGGGCCGAATTTTGTAGAGCCGATCAAATCCAGGGTCACCCCAAGGATGACAGAGTTCATTGCCATTGAAGTGCATAAACCGCAAGATCTGCTTGTATCATGTCCTGGTCATGGAGGCAGAGAACACAGGCGTATGGTGAATTGGGTCAGTGGACCAATATGACCGCAACTCACTCTTTTTAGTTACGCCCATGAGGAGAGATAGGCCCAGGAAGGTCTTAAATTCTGAGACCGTAATAGGTCTCCAACCTCTGGCAAGGGTCAGCTGGGGATAAGAGGGGGTGAACTGACCAGCATACAAATTGTTTTGGTCCACAATAGATCTATAGAGATCTTCGGTGAAAAACAGAAAATAAAAATCAAATCACGAAAAATCAACTGTTTCCACCTGAATTCCGGGTTGGCCAGTGAATGTGGGAAGTATGGGTGCTGCAGAAGTGGTGGTCTCCCAATTAGAATTGGTGAATGCAGCAGGAAGGGCACTATGGGCTCCACGGGCCTGTCATTGTCTTCTTCTTGGTGGCAGTGGGACACTACTCATGCTTGCCACCTCGCCAGCTTGAACTGCACTTATAGGACTCGCCACATCACCAAGTGTTACTGCAGTGCTGGATGTATGACCAGGATGTATTAGCCCGCTAGTGCTTGCCAGTTCACCAGTTTGCCAGTACTAGTGTCGCTAATACTGGCTCTCTGCCCCATACGAGGGATTGTGGTTCTTGCATCTCAACAACAGCAGAAGAATATCGGGGTCTGGTACACCTGACCTTGCCAGGGACCACAACTCCATTGTCAGAGCTATCTGCCAGGGTGCCTCTGCTGTCTACAGGTTCGTATTCTGAGCCTAAATCTGACAGATGAGTGACTTCCTCTTCACTATCTGTCATGCTCAGAAACGTGTAGGCCTCTTCACTACTGCACCTTCTAATTGACATTTTAGTCTCTAGATGTACTGGTACAGTAGTGAAACTCACAGGTAAAAAAAGCACCTGACTGTCAGCGACTGCTTCAAATGCTGCACAATTTTTTTTAGCATTCGCAGGGATCAAGCCTGACTCTGCAAACGCTGCAATTATGTGCTTTGTGTTTTGTAAGTGACAGTGATCGATTTATACTGCACTTTCTGGGCTGGGTGGAGGGGCTAAATGCAGGTATCTGGGCTAATTCCACTAACACTGTGTTTTTGGGAACTCTAAACTGCTGGGGACGCTAGTATAGATCTGATCAGATCAGATATCGATCCGTTCAGACACTATACTACTAAGGGGGGCGTATGGTGCATGTGTGGGAGTTAGCACTACTGGCACTAATCTGATGCTGCCTGGGGGGACAAAAACCCTATCTGATGCTAAAACCTAACTTTGATCACCCTCCGGGTGATCAGGGGGTTAAACCTTTATTGCATAAAATACAGCAGGTGCCCTGACGCTATAAAAAAAATAAACAAGCTAAACTGCATCACCCGTGACACTGATACTGTGCTCACAGGTGACAGGGGGTGATCAAGGGGTTAAAATATTTATTGGGGGGGCAGGAGGGGTCACTAGACCTATCTGGGCCTACCACTAATTACCCTAACACTGATTTTTGTCACTAATGACACCAGTACAGCGATCAAAAAAAATCTGATTGCTGTACTGGGTGGCACAGTGACAGGTGGTGAAGGGCTTAACCTTGGGTGTGATCAAGGGGTGAATTGTGTGCCTACGTGACCTGGTGTCAGTGTAGTGTTGTGCAACTCACTGTTAGATGCTCTCTCCTCTCAGAACGGAAAAGACAGACACGAGGAGAGATGACATCACTTCCCCTGTCAGTGTTTACAGTTACACATACATGGGAAGGATCTCATTTGTCAGGACTGATCACCAGGTCCAGGCTAGATATCATTGGCGGCGGCTGGTCCGGAATTGATTAAGGATGATTCATTTTCTAAACCAACAACTTGATTTAAAGAGAGGAAAGAAAGACAGGTGCATGTTGCTGTCTTCCGCTCTGAAGATCTTGATTCAAAGGGAGGTAAGAAGAATTGGTACATGTTGCTGCCTTCCCCTCTGAAGATGCACTCATAGACTGTCTTCTGTGCCAACTTACAGACATCAGTAACGACTTTACAAGTATTACAGTATGTTAATGTTTGCATTATTGTCCATGAATTCTCATTTTTATCTCGTTCAGATGTAACTGAAATAGAGTTTTTACTTAATGTTTGAATTTAATTAATTGTTTTAATATTTAAACTCTTCGATTTCAACGGGAAATATCATTTTACAGAGGCATTGTTTGTTTGCTTTTAAATAATTTCATTCCTTTCTCATTCCATAGCTAGAAGATGCTTGATATAGTTAGTCCCACCCTTCTTTGTGCTTTGCCTCCATTTACCACATGTACTATATTCTGCTGGAGTTAGACACACTATGATCTGATGTTCATCTGTTGTAATCTGCACAAGTTTTGAATTGAAGCTTTCTACGATCTGCAAGATGTCATTTGGTTTGTGCCACTTTCTACCAAGATACTGACTGAGACTGTAAGTTAAGCTATCTCAGCATAACTAGATCAGTCAAAGAAATCATACTTTCAGTGCTTAGATTGCAGAAGCAAAATATGCCACTTCTTTATTTTGTGTCCGTAACATATTATTATGTTAATTTGCTTGTGCCTCACCTGGTAATGTACCAAGTGTGGAGACGACTGGTGCATAATAGGCCAGCTTCTACATTTTTAAATGGAGATTTATCACTAGTGCCCTGAGTGCCAGAGCCTACTGATTGCATTGATATTATAATATATTTTTCTCACAGCCTTTTTACACATTACTGTTAATGTGCCACTTTTTATCAGAAGTATTTATCAGAAGTATTTATTTTTTCTGCGCTTAATAATCATTTCCATAACTAGGGACGAAAGCTCCTTTGTTACTCTCTCAAGGGGTACCAATATTCCATTTGTTAAACCCTATTAAAATGGTGTGCTGAGAGATTTCTCTTAATTATATTGCTTATGTTTTTCCTATATTTATATAAAGAAATTAAATTACCTTGTTAGCGTTTCCTCTCTCCTGTATCATTTTTCATTTACAATATGTAGACATAGTTTTTCTTTTGTATTAATGATAGCAGAGAATTTTCTAAATAAAGAAACTTATAAAATGTGCACACATGAACACTTCTGGTACATAATGAGTTATGTTTAAAACTATCATCGTTATGGCTCTTATTTCAGAAATACTTTCAGGCATATAACTGTAAATTGGATAACAAATGATAACAACCAGGATAATAAATATTAACAAATTAAGCAGGATGGTACTAGACTCTGGTTACCTCCTTTTTTGTGACACATTTAATGGCAGTGTTTCCCAAATGTTTGTCAGTCATGTATTGCTGTCATGACCTTTGTGGTGTGCTACTTTTCACAATTAGGAGAACAAGAAGAAGAACTTGCCCTTCATCCCTGGTCTTTGGTGAAGTCCCAGTTACTGCTCCTTCTGAAATTTTATCTGCAGCCTACTGAAACAAAATTAATCAGTGCTTTACAGTTGCCATCAGTATCTAAAGTGCACCTGTTTGCATCAAACTATGGGATCTGTGGTTTCTGAGGATTTTTTTTAATACTCAGTGGATCAAGATCGGCCTCACGTAAGTAGATGGGGCGGGGGGGCGGGGAAGCTTCACTCACAATGTTTTTTAGTTAAGGTTAAAAAACCTTCAGCCTTTAGAACCACTTTAGAAAGTTTGTGCTAACAATTTCTACAGGTGTCCCATATTTTGTTGATTACTTACAAGCAGTGGTGGCTGGTGTCTAATTTTTTTGAGCTGTGGCAAACAACCCCCCACCCCAGTCAGGTCAGAGAATCTTTCTCTTGTGCTGGATCCAGAGTCGGCGACATGCACAGAGTGGCATCCTGAACCAAAACTACTACCGTAGCTTTTTGCAGCACATTGCATTACCCTCTAGAATTTGCCTAGTTGGTCAAAGGTTTACGCTACAGAAAGATAATGATCTAAAAAGGCTGTTTCCGAACTACCTTAGAAGAAAAGAGCAAGAAGGTAGGCTTCAAATCAGCCTACAATGCAACATATTTGTGGGAACCTCTGCAACAGTGTTGGGAAGAACTTTCTGAACAATATTTGATTGAAGAATGCTGCAAGCTTATTCGGCTGTTGTAACTGCGAAAGGTACTTTGATCAGTACAGTGTACAGTATTATCACTGATCATATAAATGTCTATTAATGCCAGATTGTTTGCCACATTTTCACAGTCACTCTATAAGTCGCTAATCACCATTTCATTACTAATATGGTGTCTGTACAGATCAGTATCTTGATCACAATTTAAGGCAGTGCTGGAAAATAATGGTGGCCACACAAAATATTGACACTTTGGGCCCAATTTGGACATTTTCGCTTAGGGGTGTACTCACTTTTGTTGCCAGCAGTTTAGACATTAATGGCTGTGTGTTGAGTTATTTTGAGGGGGCAACAAATTTACACTATTATACAAGCTGTACACATATATATATATACACACACAAACACACATAGTATATGTATATGGAACAATTCTTACTGGTAATTCTATGGCCGGGAGAAATAGTCTATAGATATCATTCTTTTGATTACTAGGCTCAGTTTTCATGATGGACCTGTGAAGATTTATAAACTGGTAGTACTTCACAATAAAGGCAACCGTAGGAATAAGAGGATGGTTGTAAGCACAAGCATGCCTCATATGTTCATGTTTTTTCCTAAAGTGGCAGAAGCAGATGGGGAGAATGCTCCAGGGCTAGTCTATCTTTAAGATGAACAATAATGAATGATTGAGTTATAGGACATGGGTAGTATATGAAGGAGAGTGTATGTTTTGCACTTAGGTTTTATTTATTATAAAGTTATTCTGACACTAGTTAACCTTGCCAGGTAAAGTCTCCTGCTTAAAACTTTTTAGGACTAGGACTGGAGCGAACTAGATCTAGCCACTTTGAGTATTCTGGGAAATGCTGTGATTCTTTTAATTCAAATGCAACATTTATTAACCCTTAACAATGATTTGCTCCATTCTTACCTTGGATGCCGGAGGACCTTGTCCCAGAACTGTGTGGGACTATTATGTTGCCAGTCAGTGTGTCTTCCCTATTCTTAGAATATTCTCATGGATCCTACGATAGAAGAAGAGATGTGAGGTGGAGAATCAAGCTTCAGTTTACCTTTTCATAGAGATTGTATACAGCAGATAAATTACTCATCTGAAAATGAATTGACATATTTCCACAAACTTAGTGATGAAGAAACTGCATCAGACAAAATATTCACAATAATTTGTTTTATTACTGAATTAGCCTTGTGGTTTTGAATGGTTCATTAACTGAGTTGGGTAGATGGAAACATTCATACATCTAGGGCTATTCATGTTTATCCATATATTGATCAACCCCTAGTATAGATTTAGCTTCTCCTTTATTCATATTTTTCCAAAATGTAATTTGTTACTTACTCAGTGGATTATAGGACTGTACTCATTTAGCAGGTCAGTTTATTTAGAACTACAGACAAAGCTTGTTTCTTAGCTTTAGATTAGTGAGGAGAAAGTTGTTTTGTTATTGCTCCACCATTGATGACTTCTTTTTTATTTCTGCTTGTAGCAGTAGTGCTCATACAGATAGGAAGTAGGAGGCAACCTCTCCAGTAAGCTCATACACATTTGGACATGGTTTACATGTGGCTACGGTGCAGAGGGATTAGGTGACACAAGTTTTACTTAAAACTTTCTTTTACTCTGCTATGTAATAAGTAGTGTAAAAAATGTAAACATTTTTTCCGGAATAAACTTTAGCAACTAGGCACTTATCCACATAAAAAAAAAGCAGTTTTAATAGTGCAGCAGGCATACAGTGCTTACACACAGCCAGGGGCGGACTGACCATTGGGCCACTCGGGCACTGCCCGAGGGCCCCAAGCCACTAGGGGGCCCCATCAGGGTTGCCAGCCTCAGTAAAACCAGGGACAGTATGTAAAAATCTGTGTTTTTTTACATCTGTCTCTGAAATGTCCCTTACCGACATCCTTTTGGTCTAAAATCCCAAGACTATAGCTGCCCCACCTCTCCAATACCTTCTCAGCCAATAGAAACATGTCTGTGTATACTGTGTGTACATGTATGTGTATACTGTGTGATTGTATACTGTGTGTGTGTATACTGTGTGGCCCCATAATCTCGGATTGCCTGGGGCTCCATAATCTCCTATTGCCTGGGGGTCCCATGAATTGTCAGTCCACCCCTGCACACGGCAGGTTTCCAAAAACAAGCATTCTTCTTTGTGACCTAATGAGTGGGATGCTGAACTGTCCCACTGGTGTATAGGCTTGTGTCACATTTGTATGCTGATTATAGGCATTACCCATCACCAGGTATAAACAGGAGGACCAAGGTGCCTGATATGTCCCTAAATTGTCCCTGCTTCACAGGAACTTGTCCATAGGCTCGGCCTATCTCCCCAACACAAGCAAAGATGGCTGCCAAAATCTCGAGAGAACTGTGTCTCCAAACAGGCATGGACTGCTCCAAGATGGCACCTGGGGTAAATGACAGGGGACACATTGGAGCCATGCATATATTCCCTTTAGAAGACAGAACAAAAGGGAAGTACTTCTCTTGAATATGATTCCAATGAAGTAACTAACGACAAGTGGGACCATCTAGTGGTGAAAAGTGGAAACTACATTATTAATACCCTGCTACACACAGTAATGAAATGAAGTGAGCAAGGCTTAGATAGCCTTTTGGGTTTTATTGCTCTCTGTGTTTCTGCTGGGGAGATTTTCCCTTACTTTGTAATCCTTGAACATCGTTGATGGCTTGGTTCTCTCAGTTTCCTGAGCAGAGAGCTGCTGCTTGTCAGTCAGCAGCTCTCCTGCTCTGCTCCTCCATGCTCACTGGAGCGCTGAGCTGTGGAGAGGTGGGGAGTGGACGTCTCAGCCTCTCAGTGGTTTGCTGAGAGGCTGAGATGGCTATCAGTCTAGGTACCTGGGGGATCCAGACTCCCAGATTCGGGATGACGCGGTGCCTGGACTGATTCCAGTGATGTCAGTAGAGAGCGAACTTCAGACTGCTCTCTGCTGAAAATGGGTCACAGGAGTGCAAAACAAATATTTGGTTTCAAAATAAACTTTGTTTCTGTTAAAATTTATTGCAGAGTATTGGCGAGTATTGGCAAGTATTGGCAGAATATTGGCAGAGTATTGGCAGAGTATTGTACTGTCGCAGAGTATTGCATAGTATTTCATAGTATTGAATTGTTGCAGGGTATTGGCAGAGTATTGCACAGTATGGGCAGAGTACTGCAGAGTATTGTCACAGAGCAGCGCTGTGGGCACTACACATCCAGCCCACAGCACGGCAGCAATCTCTCCCCCTCTCCCCTCGCACTGTACTGATCGGTACAGAGCGGGGAGGGAGGAACTGGCATCATGACATGACTCCGGTTTGTTTACAAGTGATGGCTCTGTCATTTGACGGAGTGATTATGTGGTAAATGGCCATTACCAGTGGCCGTTTACTGCGATCTGTGATGTGCCGGGTCTTCTGGACCCAGTGTCTTGTTGAATACTGTCCGCCGTCAAGTAGTGTCTGCCCTGTACTATGCTTGCGCAGTACGGAGGACAATGGAGATGCCGAAAGTCTCTGAAGATGAACGGCGCCTGGGCACTTAATAGTACTTTCTGTCCTGAGTCCAGGTTCAAGCCCCGCCATCCAAGTGGACATAGAGTTAGAATAAAAATTTGCAGAGCGTAGCGAGGCCATGCCCGAAGCAAGGCGAGCGTAGCGAGCCCATGAGGGGCCCTGTTACTAAGTGCTGTTTTACATCTTCTATGTCCACTTGGATGGCGGGGCTTGAACCTGGCCTCAGGGCATTAGATACTATTAAGTGCGCAAGTACCATTTATCTTCGGAGACTTTTGGCCTTTCTTTGTCCTCCGTACTGCGCAAGTGCTGCGCCTGTGCAGTATGGGGCGGACACTATCTGATGGGGGGACAGTTCTTGGCAGAACACCGGCACTCACGGATGTTTGCGGGAACACGCCCCAGGGGGTGCGCGAGAACAAAATTCTGGGTGGACGTCCATGGACACCCTCCCAGAAAAACACGACCGCGCTGTAGCTGTCTTTCGGCCATGGCCCGTTCGGCAAGTGGTTAATATACCATCCCTCAAAAAGGTTTTTTGCCTTAGATACATTTGATCTCACTGTGCTCACTGCTTGACCCTTTTGGAAAAAGAGTGAACGTGTCAGCAGTGTTACTTAATGAAACAGAGATTTAACTTGAATGGCTGCATCAAGCAGAATGACTTGAATTCCTATTTAAAACATGTATACACACACTGCAGGTCTAAAACCTAATGATATATATATATATATATATATATATATATATATATATATATATATATATATATATATATATATATATATATATATATATATATATATATATAAAACCTCTTTTAAAATTCCTTTGTTTGTTGCTATTTTAGTTAACTATTTTAGGCAAAGCTAAAAAGTAGCAAACTAAATAAGGCCAGTCTTGACCTAATATCTTTCAGTCACTAGATGGTAGATATTTGAAAAGTCTGAGATTATTGTGCATTTATTTCAAAATTGACATCCATGGCCTGCTGGATACTGTCCTGTTTGAACAGTTATTATAGTTATTAGGAGGTCAAGAGAAGTCACTTGTGTATTCCAAAATGAAGCTAATAAGCAGTATTCAGACTTTCTACTTTAGGTAAAGGAACATGGGAATGTTAATACCATTAATGAATTAATATAAAGTAGGCATATAAAGTGATGTTTGAGAAATTTTCAGGTAATCACCAGAGTGAATGAAACAAATTGATGCAAAATGCATCAATGTTTTAACAAGTACTACATTTATCAGTGTTTCAGATACACATCCTGAATACAAAGGAACAGCTCATTTATTAATCAAGCACAGGAGGCAGGAAACACATTTATCTGCTCATCAAAGACTACTGCAATGCCCAGGCTATGGCCAATAATGTATTTAGATATAATTAACAAACAGGAGAAAGCTTTAACCATCCCACCAGTGATTTCTTTAGTGGCTTGTACTGTGAAGTAATTAATTCTAAAAGATCTTCAAAGATCATATCTTTAATGTTAGGTTTAAGTTTGTTCTAAAGCCCTGTTTACATCTGAGCCTTTTGTAGCTCAAATCTCAAATCGCTCAACATCCAAAATCCTATGTATTTTTCTAATGGTGAGTGACAGCATAAGCACTCAGGTGCCTGTAGCTTGACTCTAGATCAGTGATGGTGAACCTTGGCACCCCAGATGTTTTGGAACTACATTTCCCATGATGCTCTTGCACTCTGCAGTGTATCTGAGCATCATGGGAAATGTAGTTCCAAAACATCTGGAGTGCCAAGGTTCGCCATCACTGCTCTAGATGCACTAAATGCTACGTGTGCTACTTTTGAGTCAGAATTGGGCATTGTCTGCCTCATAGACTTGAATGGGGTTGCTTGAAAACATTTTTTTCTGGATTTTTTTTTGCCTTTTTAGAAACAGATCTTCTCTCCTTAGAGCCAGAAGCTTGAATACACATGTAAAATGCACAAAATCCTAGATTGGTCATGTTTATTCAGTCCAATATGTTTAGTAAGGGAGCCATGTTGTCACCCAAGCTGTCTTCTTCTCTTTATCTCTTTTAGTAGTACTTTACAGAAAGGTGATATTTACCGTATGCAGGGTAAGGTTCACAGATTTACTTTAGTGGCCCCAACAGCAGCTGCACATCTTTTTTCTGCTCCACCACATTTTCTTTCAGCCACCCACAGCAAAGGTACATTTTTTAGGTATCTTATGTTTGGAGGAGCAGGTTACTTCCTCCCTTACTTCCAACATGATAGCATTGGTGCTTGGCAATAAAGAGGGCCCATAGAGTTATTGGCCCGTTGTAAGCACCAAGTTGTGACAGTTAAACTTTTAGTTCAGAAACTAAGAGTAAGGAAAAACGTAAGAAGTGCATTATCTTTACGAAATACAGCTTTATACTCTGGTGTTCCCTTTTTCTAGTCATAAATTATATGAGATTCTATAGTAGAAGAAGCCAGGAGTTCAATTGTAACTCCAAATAAAATAGAAAAGAATGAAAGCCTATGGCATCGGCTATTGTGAATAGGAATGTTTGTAGACAGCATATGTACCATTCAATGCTGTGCAGAAGAATAAGAATACAGTCTCATGACAGGTTTAACCACTTCAATACCGAACACTTTCAGCCCCTTCCTGCACAGGCCATTTTTAAGTTTTTTACCCTTGTCACAATTTGAATGACATTTTACTTAATCATGCAACACTGTACCCAAATAATTTTTTTTATAATTTTTTGAGACCTTTCTTTTCCACACAACATAGTCATAGCCATAGACATGCTGTGAGATTTTTTTCGTAGCCTAGCCACATAGAGAAACCAAAAATCCAAGGAGCGCCTTTGAGCTTTCAAGGAACATAAAGGAACATAAATTACATGTACCGGTAAATTATGTGTCTAATTTCCTGAATACCCATCACATTTTTGCAGGTCCTGGAGCATCAGGATGGTGGAAACAGTCACAAAATGACCCCATTCTGGAAAGCAAACACTCTAAGGTATTTTCTTTTAAAAATGTATTTTCTTTGCCACATGTTTTTGGGAAAATGCATGAAAGAAAGTTAAAATGTACAGTATTTTTACACAAAGTTGTCAAATAATAGATATTTCTAGAAGGGGAGTATGGGGATATCACACGTGTAAGGCCTCATGCACACGGACATTTTTACAGCCACTTTTTTGAGCTTTTTTTGCAGCTTAAAAACGGCTGTCCATGTAAGTCTATGGCTTCATGCCCACCTAGGCGTTTTTGAGCTGCAAATGGCATAGGCGTTTTTAAGCTGTAAAAAAAACCCAGGACCAGTGCGTTCCGTGGCGTGGAGCTAGAGCTGTAAAAACGCGAATCGCGGGAAAACGCGCAAAAACGCGCATAAACGCGCATAAACGCGCATAAACGCGCATAAACGCACAACATATTTTCTTTGTTTTCTGAGTGCTATAGCCAAGAGATGTGTTTCTTAAAAAACGCTACTTAACGCTAATGCTAAAAAACGCGCAAAAACGCGCAAAAACGCCAATGCAAAACGTGGTAAAAATCACGTTTTTAACAACGATTTTTCCAGGCATCGGAGCTAGCTTTGCAGCCAGTTTTTTAAAACGTCCGTGTGCATGAGCACTAAGGCTTTTTCACAGCCTAGCCACACAAAAGGGCACAGAATCCAGGCTAAGGCCCTGATTTATGCATCTAATTTCCTTTCTACCAATCACATTTTGGAGGCAAAACCCATAAAATGATCACATTTTGGAAAAAACAAGTAAGGGATTCTCCAAGCATGGAGAGTCTTTTGAAGACTTTATTTTTTTTTCCACAAGTTTTTGGAAAATGCAGAATGAAAATAAAATTTTACTTTTTTACACAAATTTGTCAATTTAATAAGATATTTCTCACATACAGTATGGGCATATTTAGAATTAAAACCCAAAACACATCCAGCTACTCCTGAGTCCTGAGTAAATCGATACCACATGTGTGAGACTTTTTCACTGTCTGGAATTATATACTACACATTGTATCTTGTGTATCACACAAATCAATCAATTGTATCAAAATTCCTTGCAGTTGAGCCACGGTTTCACCACCACTCTAGCACTACCCCTTTAGCAGCAGAAGCAGCGGCTGAGGTGTATACCTTAGCTTTGCAGCTGTGGCAGGAATTATATCTCCTGTACTCCCGCTGATTGTGTCCCATTCAAGTGAATGGGGTTGCTTGTGCAGGGTCCAGGGGTTTAAACAGGTGTTGAGGAAGCCATGCAATGCCACGTCACTGCCTTTAAAATGCTCTCTGAAGAGAGATCCAAACATGTATGGCTCTTCAGAGAGTATTGCACATGTGAATAAGTCTGTATTCACACTGTACATAGGCTGGCACAGGGGCTATGTCAGCTGTACCTCTGCACACCCTAGCCACCCTATGCGCAGTGGCATATAATCCAGTGTGCAGGAGTGTGCGGGGCACACTGTGCCCTGTCACACACTACACACCCCAAGTAATCCATCTTATTTCATCAGCAGCGCTGCTCACTGCATCATTTACCTGTCATTGCCAGCCAGGGCATTTCTGCCTGTGACCTGAGGACAGGTGGGACACTGTGCTGTGCCATTGCTGTAATATCGCACTTATAGGAACCCTATGAGTGAGATATGGAGACACATGATTGGCAGTGCCCTGCACAGTGTGCTATATGAACAGGACAGATAAGGGTAAATCTGCTCCATCTCCCATCCCTGCTGTGTCTAACCCCATTCCACCCCTCAACCTCCCAACTTGCACACACTGCTGTGAAAGAGCTTGCTATGGAGGGGGCAGATTTAATTATAGAGCACACCATAGCTCTAGATCCTGGCTGCTTGATTTTTGTTACAATCAAAATTACTTTTGTTACAATCAAAAAGGTAAATATATTTTATTGGGTTTTCTTGTGATAGACCAACACAAAGTGACACATAATTGTGTAGTTGAAGAAATGATAAATGGATTTCAAATTTTTTTTGCAACTAAATATGTGAAAAAGCATGGCGTGCATTTGTATTCAGCCCCGTTGAGTCAATACTTTGTAGAACCACCTTTCACTACAATTACAGCAGCAAGTCTTTGGGGGATGTCTCTATCAGATTTGGACATCTAGAGGGGGACATTTTTGCCTATTCCTAAAGCAAAATAGCTCAAGCTCTGTCAGATTGGATGGAGAGCAGCTGAACAGCAATTTTCAAGTCCTAAGACAGATTCTCAAATGGATGTATGCGAAAGAGGGAAGGGGGCTCTCAGTGGATCAAAAGATTCTAGTGTGGTGATCTCATCCCTGATACATTTTGAACAAAAAAATTCCCCTATATAAATGGAATTATAAGTGACCACCAACACCACACACAAATCAAAAACATGAATATTTTATTAACAAATACAGAACAAAAGATACACATAAATACGTTAAAACCAGAGGGACCACTAAGCAAACAGTGTCCCAATGGTGTAGCAAAATGTTATAAACACATAATTACAAAAAAAAACAACCAATAAATATTAATTATACTCTAAGCTGATGACCCCCACACCCGACGCGTTTCTAGTTGCTGAAAACTTTCCTCAGGGATGAAGAGCAAAAAGTTGGGTGGTAAGTTGATAATTCTGAGTTATTAAATCAAAGATAGATGTATTGGGACCATTCCATACAAATGCCTGTCATTGCTTTGTTTGGCTTTGTCACAGACTGGTATTTGGCCATGACTACTTCCCTTTTGGTCCACCCTTCCCAATCTTCTGTGTAAGATTACATTATACTGTATTTAATGTGTGTGTTTCACTTTTTGAATTTGGCGCCGTTCTCCGTCCCGTGCATCACAACGCTCACAGGGAACGGAGCTCGGCTCCGTGATTTGATCGAGCGGAGGATGAGCCGCTCGCACTGCGGGGGGACATCACTGGATCCAGGGGACAAGGTAAGCGTACTCATCCTGGATCCTGCGATGCAATCCCGAGTCTGGCCCGGGGTTACTGCTAATGGTTCTGAATTTTCACCCCGAGCCAGACTCGGGAATACCGCCAGGGGGGCTAAGAGCAATCTCTCTACGGGCAACAAAAAGTGTGCGCCTTATAGTATTACCAGTAGGGAGGTGTAGATAGAGGTGTCACAGTAACCTAATATACCTATATGCGGTTCAACCGGAATATTAATATCCAATACCCTATTTAAGGTACCAATCACCTCCGCCCAGTAACTTTGAAGTTTTAGACATCGCCACAAAAGATGTATTAATGTACCTGTGTTACTGCATCTAGCACAGGCTGGTTCAGATTTCAGTCCAATTGCACAGAGTACTAGAGACCCTATAGAGAATAAAAATCTGGGTCAGTCTATGTGATGGAGAAAGAGACACTCTGGATGGGGATCGGAGCACATCGTCCCAGATCTCCTCAGAGATGGGACCAATATCTTTCTCCCAGCCAACCCGAGAACGCATGGGGAAGTTCAATAGAAACCTATCTGACAGTACCCTATAAGTAACCGAGGTAAGACCCTTTGTTGACCCTGCCCGTACTATTTTATCTAAGATAGGGATAGAGGGGAAAAATATCTTAGCAGAAGAAAACTGGGCATGAAGAGCATGTCTTAATTTAAGGAATTGGTAAAACCAGTTGGATTCTACAGAGAACTCTCCCCTCAGATCTTCAAAGGATTTAAGTATACCATTCTGATATAGCTGAGCTAAAGTAGTCATTCCTAGTTTTGCCCATCTCTGAAAGCCTCTAAGAGCCGAAATTTGAGAAAGTCTATCATTTTCCCATATGGGAGTATATCTAGTGGGATATGAGACACCCAACATTTTTTTAACTGTATCCCATACTTTACAGATTAACATACAAGTAGGTATATCAGCAAGTGAGACACCCCCTCTTGCACCATTGAGGACAAAGAGTGGAGACCAACCCGTAAATGCAAAAGAAAATAATCTTCGAGCAGTAAAGGATATGTGTTCAGACTCCCATCTGGCAAAATGCTGTAATTGGGAGATGAGAAAATATAGCCTTGGATTAGGAACTGCCAGGCTGTCGGCATTTGTGGGATGCTGTAAAGTCTCCAGTTTGATATGAGGGGTTTTTTTCCGCCATATTAATTGCCAAAATATAGTGTTTATCTTAACCACTTTCAGACCGGACCAATTTGCTGGTCAAAGACCAGACCACTTTTTGCGATTCGGCACTGCGTCGCTTTAACTGACAATTGCGCGGTCGTGCGACGTGGCTCCCAAACAAAATTGACGTCCTTTTTTTCCCATAAATAGAGCTTTCTTTTGGTGGTATTTGATCACCCCTGCGGTTTTTATTTTTTGCGCTATAAACAAAAATAGAGCGACAATTTTGAAAAAAACGCATTATTTTTTACTTTTTGTTATAATAAATATCCCCCAAAAATATATAAAAAAACATTTTTTTCCCTCAATTTAGGCCGATACGTATTCTTCTACATATTTTTGGTAAAAAAAATCGCAATAAGCGATTATTGATTGGTTTGCGCAAAAGTTATAGCGTTTACAAAATAGGGATAGTTTTATAGCATTTTTATTAATAATTTTTTATTATTTTTTTTTTACTAGTAATGGCGGCGATCTGCGATTTTTATTGTGACTGCGACATTGTCGGGGACCCATCGGACATTTTTGACACATTTTTGGGACCATTGTCATTTATACAGTAATCACTGCTATATAAATGCAGTGATTCCTGTGTAAATGACACTGGCAGTGAATGGGTTAACCTGTGGGTGGCAGTGTAGGGGTTAAGTGTTCCTAGGGGTGTGTTACTAACTGTGGGGGGGTTGGGCTTTCATTTAGTGTACACTGATCTCTGCTCCAGTCACATGGAGCAGAGATCAGCGTCACTAGTTGCTAGGCAGAATGGGAAAATGTTGTTTATACAGCATTTCCTCCATTCGGCCGCTCCGTGAGACGATCGCGGGGATGCCCGCGGCGATCGAGTCCGCGGGTCCCGCGACCGGACTCACGGGGGTCCCGACCAGCGCAGGAGCACGCCGCCGGCGGCGCGCTCCCGATGGGCCGGCGGCAACGAATATTGGACGTACATGTACGCCAATATGCCTGCCCGTGCCATTCTGTCGACGTACATCGTCGTGCGCTGGTCGGGAAGTGGTTAATAAAGATCCGGATTGGTATCCAAATTGGGGCCTTATGTAAAAAATAAAGAGCCTGAGGCATCCATATAATTTTTATTAAATTGATACGACCTATTAGCGATAAAGGGAGTTTAGTCCAGATTTTACTCTGATTTTAAAATCTAATAAGTGATTGAAATATATTATCTACAATATATGACTATGGGGAGTCCGACATAGTTATACCCAAGTATTTTATAGATGATACAACCTTAAAATGAGAAAGTATAGGTGGTAGTGGAATCGGTAGGGGGTCTAAAGGCATCAACATGGATTTCTCTCAGTTTATACCTAGACCGGAAAACCTTCCAAACTCCTTAACCGCTGGGATGAACAGACATTAGACATGAAAAAGAGAAGATCATCCGCATATAGTGATATCTTTTCCTCCATGTCTCCCCTAATCAGACCAGTAACATCAGGAGAGGCCAGTATAAGACATGACAAAGGCTCTATTGCCAGGGCAAAAAGCAGGGGAGACAACGGACACCCCTGCTTAGTGCCCCGGAAAAGTCTGAAACTAGGAGATTGAAAGCCATTAATCCTAACTGATGCCCCCAGAGCACTGTATAAAAACCGGACCCACTTACATAAACCAGAGCCCGAGTTTATCAAGAATGGCCCACAAATATGGCCATTCGACACAATCAAAGGCCTTTATTGTGTTTTGTGCTAAGAAAGCACGATTTGAATGGCCCGGGGGTGGAACCTGCATATTTAAATATGCACGTCTGATATTAAATGCAGTTGATTTGTTGGCCTGATCTGGATGAATAATACTATTAATACTATTAATAACTAACTGGATGAATAATACTATTAATAACCTTATTTAGTCTAGTTCGCAAGAATTTTAACATCTGTAGATAATAGAGAAATTGGTCTATAAGATTCAAGGTGTAGCAAATTTTTATCCTTTTTGGGTATGACTACTATTATGGATTGTCCCATAGAGTCTGGAAGCTGGTCCGTATGAAAAGCCTCATTTAGTGTGCTAAGAAGAGCGGGACGCGATTCTTTATTATATTTTTTATAGGTCTCAATAGGGGGGCCATTGATCCCTGGGGCCTTGGTATTGGGAAAACTAGCCACTGCATTTTCTACTTCCATTAAAGTGAGTGGGGCGTTGAGAATTTCTCTCTCTTCTATTGAAATAGCCAGGTGATCAATACTGGCCATGTAACTAGATAGCTCTGTAAGGGTCAAATCTGCCCTGGAAGTATATAAATCTTGATAATAGGACTTAAAGATAGATATAATTTAACTAGTCTGGTTACAAACCTCCCCCTCTACATTCATTAAGGCTGAAACATGTGTACGGTTAGATTGGGACCTTACTTTTAATAAGGAGACATGAAATATATTTGAAATATGCATATTAGAAGAAAGGTCTAATGCGTAAGCCACTGGGTTAATCCTGTGAAGACTATAGAAAGGCCCAATAAACCGAGATGGGAACTTCAGTAAGGGAACTTAAAGTCAGAGGTTGCAAGATGACAGCCAGACCCTGTCCGCAACCTGGTAGGAAGGCGCAGGCAGGCAGCTGCGGTCAGCATGGAGTCTGTACCTATCATTAGCATGTCGCAAAGCCTCCTGGACTTGTGCCCAAGTGGAGGAGACCACGGAGATGTTCCTCTAACACAGGATTACTCTGCGAAACAAATGAGTCAGGCAACATGGAAGGTTGGAAACCATAGTTCTCCATAAATGGGGGCAATCGGGAAGCAGAATTCAATGCACTATTGTGAGCAAACTCTGCCCACGGTAATAGGTCTGACCAGTTGCTATGATGGAAATATAACAACATAGGAATTGCTCGAAGGACTGATTGGCTTGTTCTGCAGCCCCATTAGACTGCGGGTGATACGCAGAGGAAAAGGCAAGCTGCATTCCCAACTGTGCACAAACGGCTCGCCAGAACCGGGAAACAAACTAACTACCCCTGTCCAAGACAATCACCTTGGGTAGCCCATGTAAGTGAGAGATCTCCCAAGCAAAAATGTAAGCCAGTTCCTTAGAAGAGGGCAACTTCTTAAGTGGAATACAATGAGACATTTATGTGAATTGGTCAACCACTATAAGGGAGTTTCCCAGGAAGTTGGGTAACTCCACAATGAAATCCATAGACGGTTGGGTCCAGGGCCTCTTTCCATTGGGTATGAGTTGTAGGAGTCCCACTGGAAGATGTTGTGGTGTCTTACTCTGATCACACACAGAACAGGCAGCTACGAATGCGGTTACATCAGCACATAGACTAGGCCACCAAAATTTTTGGGAAATGTCCCAAAAGAGTTGATTCTTCCCAGGGTGGCCAGCAGCCTTAGGAGAATGGTAAGTCTGGAGCACGTCAGTAAGGAGACTCTCTGGGACAAAGCAGCAGTCACAAGGTTTCTCAGGAGGAGCATGGACCTGAGCAGCAAGAATTGTGTCACCCAAAGGAGAAGTGAGACTGGTGTGAACTGTAGCCAGAATACGATCAGGAGGAATCACAGGAACCATCACCGACTCCATCTTGGAAGTGGAAGAAAATTGTTGTGACAAAGCGTTGGCCCTTACATTCTTAGTACCGGGTAAGAATGAGACAATGTAATTGAAACTTGACAAGAATAGAACCCATTGCGCCCTTCTGGGACAGAGGCGTTTAGCCTAAGACAAGAATGTGAGATTCTTATGATCTGTAAGAATGAGAACTGGCATAGTGATACCTTCGAGGAGATGTCTCCATTATTTCAGGGCTAAAATGATCGCCAACAGCTCTCTGTCACCAATCTCATAATTGTACTCTGCAGGTGACAATTTCTTGGAACAAGAAATTGAATGGTTTGTTTAGGTTTGTCCTTGTATGACAGCCTTTAAATCTAAAGATTGTATAGATGTTGTATGATCAAATTCTATAGTGTATGGCCAACTTTCATACATCTTTTTTATCCCATGTACAGTTCCTAATGTTTATTTTATTTGAAAACACCGAACTTCCATCAGACATCACTACAGTATGAAATGCCACCTGGCAGATATTTGACCCTTGAACAATATTATGCAGCAGTACATATAGGAAAAGAGCTGACAATATTTAAATAACTTCTAGCAATGATTATCTTGGTACATTACCTTGCTGAGAGAAAGGTCACTCCGAAATGAGGGAGCAGAAGGAATAAACACAAATCTCCGATTGTTTGAGAAGATTTCCGCTTTTCTTATTAAGGAAAACTAAAATGAAAGCCAATATGAGCATGTGGTGGCGACGGAGCTTTATATTACTCTGTGATATATTATACACAGCAACCAGAAATATTCAGGCCTCCAAATATAGCCCCTACATCTGAAACTGTATTTGACATATATTTATGCAAAATATAGGTAAGGGCAAAATTCTAATAGGAAAAAAACACCTGACCTTGAAATAATTTACTGCTGGAAAACTCTACAATGCAATGGAATATTTAAATCTTGAACCACGAGAGAATTTAACCATATTAGAGTTCTTTGTAAATACACATAGCGTTACCAATAAAACATGATCATTTCCCAAACACATGAGATCATTTTTGCTGATTAATGTGCACACATACTCTACACATTTCATTTCACTAAGAATATATGCACATGGAAAATTACATTTTGCCACAAAAAAACTGATATAAAAAATAGAGAAAAAACAAAGGTTAACCCTGCATTTGTTTTTAAAGCCAAACTCCAGGTAAAAGATTTTATTCAAAGTGTTTATTCAACTTTACAGAAAAAATGTAAAGGTGAACCAGACACCCCACACTCCCCCCTCTGGTTGTCCATCCCCCCTCCCAGTAGGGTTGCCACCTGTCTGGGTTTTCTCCTGGACAGTCTGTTTTTTGAATGATGTGTTCAGGTTTCCATCTTCCCCAGACCCGGACATATCATTCACACCAGACTGCATTGGGAGTGACGAGTCTGATTGCCATATGATGTGTGTATCCCCTCCTGATGGCCACCTGTTTCAAAACGGCAGAGTGTCAGTGGATCAAAGCTCCCCCCTCCTCCCCCTCCTCCTCCTTCTCCATTCTGTTTACACACACAGGAAGAGGAGGGGGAGCAGGGACATGCTGATCAAGGTCTGTAGAAAGTTTTCTATGCTCTGTAGATAGACAGGGAGGAAAGGGAGAGTGGCTGGGAAGGAGAAAAATGTAAAACATTTGTAGTGATTGGGCGGTTAAGAGGGTATTTGCTGGGGGGTGCACTTTGGCATAACAGACCCTCAAGTGCCCCCCTAGCATGTATCTAAACCCCACCCCCACGCACTAGCCCTCTCCCCTCACAAAGAATCCCCCAGCACATATCACACTCCCAAGCGTCCACCCAGCACATATCTGACCCCTCTTTGCACTAGCCCTCTCCTCTCTTAAAGTGTTCCCCAGCACATATTCGACCCCCTTCTTGTGCTAGCCCTCTCTACTCCCAAAGCGCCACCCCAGTACATATTAGACCCCCAAGTGCCCTCCAACCACATATCTGACCCCCCTTGCACTAGCCCTCTCCCCTCTTAAAGCTCCCCTAGCACACATCTGTCCCCCTCACCCCCAACTTGCACTAGTCCTCTCCCCTCACAAAGCACCCCCAGCACATATCTGATCAAGGGGTTAAGTGTTCCCTAGGGAGGTGTTTCTGACTGTAGGGGATGGGGCTGACTGGAGTAGGAGAGAGATCGTTGTTCCTAATCACTAGTAACAGCAGATCTCTTTCTCCCCCCCTGTCAGAATGGGGACCTGTCTGTTACATTGACAGATCCCCATTCTGGCTCTCTGGACATTGCAGCTGCCAACCACGCACATCGGCTCCAGCGTCGCACCTCCTCCAATAACCCTTACTGCGGCCAATATACAATGACCCTGGTTCACGCATCCGTGCCAACCTGCTGCAGTACAACTGTGGCGGCTGGTCAGCAAGTTGTTAAATAATGCATTGTGCATCAATTGCCTTACTTCTCTTCCAAAATCATCCAGCATTGTAACAGATCAAAGTCACAGTTTTCTCTATGTGTCAAGCTAATTATCTTCCTTGGAGACTGGCAATTTTTCCCTTCTCACTATCTTCTTGAGCACCGGTCTCCGCACAGCCTATGAGAATACCCAACCACTGACAGTGTCGCTTCCACCAATAGCAGGCAGTGATATGGACACTCGAAGATTGGGTTGCAGGAAGTAAACTGTGGAAGAGAGAAGGATCATCATGTGACTGTGCTTCAGTTCAAGTGGAGTTAAAGCTATATATAAAAAATGGCAAACAGGCAGGCTCTTTATTGCAGAAGAGTCATCCAAATGTCTCTTCTTTAAATTAAATAAATTACCTGCCTGTTCCAATCTTGTTTCAATCCTTCTGTGCATGTGCCGCTCAGTTTACATTTTGACCTAGTGTCAGGATACCTGCACTCCTACGCATTCACAGCAGTGACTCCATCCTAGATGGGGAAAGACCAGCAAAAGTTAAGGGGAAGATGCTGGCAAGGGGCCTCGTGGGCATCAGACCACTTAAGCAGAGGTAAGTGTTTTTGAGTTTAGTTCTACTGTAAGTAAAATAGGCATTTGTAAATGAGGTTTTTTTTTTCATACCGGCAGCTAGTTAGAAGGGTATGGGAGGGATGGTTGCTAATATCCTTGAGTTGGGCTTCAAAGGGAATCTAAACTCAAAAAACTGTGTGAACAGACAACCCTGTGGAAGGAAAAAGCAGTGAGCCTGATGGAAAAACTAAGATGCAAGATAAATGCATGAGAAAGAAAGGTGAATAATGTAGAATATAGAATGATTATAAAGGTGAAAATAATGAGTGAGGTGAGCGGTGAGTGATAAAACACTCATCCATTCATAATGGTTTAATAAACATAATGTTTATTGAACCATTATGAATGGATGAGTGTCTTTATGTAATTGTACCTCTAATAATATTATATTTTATTTTGTATAATAACTATATATTCATACAAGTGTATCATAGTATACTGTGTTCTGTATCACAGATTGACAGTTTTATAACATGATTTGTAATTAACGGCTTGCTGACCAGCCGCCGCAGTTTTAATGCGGCAGAATGGCATGGTTGGACAAAAACAAAGCTACCTTACATAGCTTCGCCTTTTGGCCACTAGGGGCACGTGCACCCGCAGCTTGTGCCCACAGCCGATGACCGACGGGCTCCCACGATCCTGTTTCCTTCAGGGGAGAGAAGACAGATATTGTGTATATATTATGTATGAATCCCCTCCCAGACAGTCCCATCCCCCCACAGTTAGAACACACACTAGAGAACACAGTTAACCCCTTGATCACTCCCTAGTGTTAACCCCTTCCCTGCCAGTGACATTTATACAGTAATCAGTGCATTTTTATAGCACTGATCACTGTATAATTGTCAATGGTTTCAAAAATGTGTCAAAAGTGTCCGATGTATCCGCCATAATGTCGCAGTCTTGATAAAAATCACAGATCGCCAACTAGTAAAAAGAAAATAATAAAAATGACATAAATCTATCCCCTATTTTGTAGAAGCTATAACTTTTGTGCAAACCAATCAATAAACGCTTATTGCAATTTTGTTTTACCAAAAATATGTAAAGAATATATATTGGCCTAAACTGAGGGGAAAAAAAAGTTTTTGATAAAAAATGTAGGATATTTATTATAGCAAAAACTAAAAGATATTGGGGGTTATTTACTAAAGGAAACTCCACTTTACACTGCAATTGCACTTGAAAAGGCACTGAAAGTACACTTGGAAGTAAAGTTGCTGTAGATCCGAGGGTGACATGCAAGGAAAATAAAAAACAGCATTTTAGCTTGCACATAATTGGATGATAAAATCAGCAGAGCTTCCACTTATTTGAGATCTACCCCTTCAATTTAGAGTGACTGCACTTCCAAGTGCACTTGCAGTGCAAAGTGTTTTTTTTTTTACTTTCGCAAATAACCCCCATTGTGGTTTTTTTTCAAAATTGTTGTTCTTCTCTTGTTTGTTTAGCACAAAAAATAAAAAATAAACACAGAGGCGATCAAATACCACCAAAATAAAACTCTATTTGTGGAAAAAAAAAGGACGTCAATTTTGTTTGGCTACAGCATTGCACGACTGCGCAAATTGTCAGTTAAAGCGACGCAGTGCCGAGATGCAAAAAGTGGCCTGGTCATTGAGCAGCCAAATCTTCCAGGGCTGAAGCGGTTAATAAATAATTCTATGAATGATATGAATAACGTATCCATTCAGTGACATGCCTCACACAAAGTCTCATTCCTTTCTCTTTCCTGTTGTTTGTCTACAGAATAAATAATATACACCGATTTGGCCTTTTTTTTTTACACAAAAGTAGTATACATTTTGGCCTAAATTTATGAAGAACAAATATTTATTTGCAAAATTTTATAACAGAAACAAAGAAAATGTTTTTATTTTTCCAAATTTGTGGTCTATTTTCATTTATTTATCAGAAAATGAAAAAACCCAGCGGTGAATAAATACCACCAAAAGAAAGTTCTATTTGTGTGAAAAAAGGATAAAAATCTCATATGGGTACAGTGTTGCATGACAGCACCATTGTCATTCAAAGTGTGACAGCGTTGAAAACTGAAATTCATCCTGGCCAGGTAAGACCCCTTTCACACCAGGGCGTTTTGCAGGCGCTATAGCGTTAGAAATAGCGCCTGCAAAACGCCCTAAAGAAGCTGCACCATTGTGTGTAGTGTGAAAGCCCCGAGGGCTTTCACACTACAGCGGTGCGCTGGCAGGACGTCAGAAAAAAGTCCTGCCAGCAGCTTCTTTGGAGCGGTGAAGGAGCGGTGTGTTTACCGCTCCTCCACCGCTGCTGCCCATTGAAATCAATGGGGCAGCGCTGTAATGCCGCCGGCAAAATGCCGCTATTGCGGCGTATTGCCGACGGTTTTAACCCTTTCGCGGCCGCTAGCGGGGGGTAAAAGCGCCCCGCTAGCGGCCGAAATGCACCGCAAATCCGCCGCAAATCCGGCGGTAAAACGCCGCTAAAAATAGCGGCGTTTTACCGCCGACGCAAGGTGCGGTGTGGTGTGAAAAGGGGTCTAAGGGGTGAAAGTGTCCAATAGTACTGAAGCGGATAAACACTAAACCCCCAAGCTAACAAAAGTATAATACAGGCAGTCCCCTAGTTACAAACATCTGACGTACAAATGACTCTTACTTACAAATGGAGGGAGACAACAGGAAGTGAGAGGAAATCTACCCCTAGGAAGGGAAAATCCCTCCTGTAAGAGTTATTATGGGAAAAAGGTTCCTCCACTGAAGCTTTATCACCAAGGCTTGTTTCCACAACAACCCAAAATTTTCTAAATTCAATTGTCATTGGGACAGAAAGTGAGGTGAAATTTTCTGAACGGGGCACAGACAGCAAAACAAATGTTACAGGGGTGATTTACAAAGCTTAAAAAAATGTACGTGTTCCAACTTACAAAGAGATTCAACTTAAGAACAAACCTACAGACCCTATCTTGTTTGTAACCCGGGGACCACCTGTAACCAGAGCCACATAACTTATATGGTATTTTATGCCGATGGGAGAACCTGATACATAGTATGTAAATTGACTCAACACCAAGAGAATGAATTCACAAAATTACATGCTCTTCTTTACTACAGATATAGTAAATGAAAATCACATAAAATATAATTAAAAACATTAGATACTAGTAATTACATATAACTCGTAATTCACATGTATTAGATTTAACTTACATTGAAGCTAATTTATGCATCTCTTAGGAGTCATAACAAAATGTGCATACTCACCTTGCCAGCAAATTTAATTAAATTCAGAGTAGTTTAAACTGTTACATTAGAATTTCTGAACCTTCAGCGCTAACAAGCTGACAGGGGTTAATTAACTTCCTTCATGTTACCAAATCCTTTGTCAGTGCTTTTTTTTTTTTTCAAAACTACTAAAGGTTTATGGTCTTTCCTGCTCTGAGGTATATATAGCTACAGTAGTTATTGTAGAATTGTGCATGTCAAACTCAGGTAATGAGAAGAGAATCTTAATGTGTCACATATATCAACTTGAATAACTGACATGATCAGAAGATAACTTTTAAAGAAATGTCTGACAGGTGTTTCCTACTGTGCCTGTCAGTTTGCCAAAAATATTTTATGTGCCACATCTGACAGTTTTAAGAATGTATGCATTGGATTTCCCTTGTTGCATCCTGTAGGAACACAACCTTTGGTACCCAAAGTAGCACCCTTGCGCTGGGATAATTCTTTTCATAGAGAAAATTCACATGTTTTTTTCACAATTTTTTCTGGTCCTAAGCTGGCTTAGGCTGTTGTGGCAATGCACAAATAACCTTATATGAGATAACTGTTTTTATATTATTAAAGTGTTACTTAACCCAGGATCCTGCATTCACTATATCTGTTCTCCCACAGTACAAAGGACATGGAAATGCAATAGTTTTAGTAAATATAAACTGCTAAATACCTTTTCTCATTAGCGGTATAGAACAGTAGCATGACTTCTATCAGTGTCCAGCCAAGCACTGGTTAAAGCTTGTAGGAGGAGTTTTCTGACTGTCCTATGAGACTGCAAGACCCCTGACCCTCTGTCTGGATAGTGCTGACTGGCCCGGTGCCGATCACATGCATCCTCCAAAGAAAAAAAATTCCTATCTAGAAATACACACCAAACTGAGAATGTGCTGCCTGACTCCATAGACTCTGTGTTATCAAGGAATTATTAGGGGACAATGGAAGGAGGGGAGGATCAGAGAAGCCATGATCAATCAGCCTTTTTACCCAATGCAGAGGATTAATCCCTTAAGTAAGTATAACAAGAGTAAGTATAACAAGCATGCACATACATTTTGATTTTACTGTAGTGGGTTTAGTAACACTTTAAGTGGTGTGTACATTGAGCAAATTTCAGCTGGATCCTAATGAACCAGCTAATATTTGATAAATTGGTTTCACTGCCAGCATCCAATCAGATGCAGCTGCTGTACAGGTTCTCTAATGCCACGTACACACGATCAGACTATCCGGCGGACCAGAGTCCTCCGGACAATCCGCCCGTGTGTGGGCTCCGGCTGACTTTTTCTTTCCGGCAGACAATCCAGCCGTCTGTGTGCTGGCCCGCCGGACTTTTGAAATGAACGGACTTGCCCACTCATGGAGAAAAGTCCATTCATTTTGTACGCGGCTCCAGGTAGACGGGACTAGCGCAGGAGGTCAATGTCGCTGCCTCCATTGGCGAGATTGACACCTCGCTGGCCCCATCACCTGGAAAGGGGTGGGGACGAGCAAGCGCCCCTCCTCCTGAGCCGTACCAGGCTGCGTGCCCTCAACATGGGGGTGCTTTGGGGAAGGGGGCCCTGCGGCCCCCCACTCCAAAGCACCTTGTCCCCATGTTGATGAGGACAAGGGCCTCTTCCCGAAAACCCTGGCCGTTGGTTGTCGGAATCTGCAGGCGGGGGGCTTATACATAGGGCCACCCACGCTATGTAAATGAGTATTGGGGTACCTGGTGAAAAAAAGTGTAAAGAAAAAAACACAACACATGTTTTTAAAATAATTTATTACACAGCTCTGTCTTCTGTCTTGGGGGGTCTTCTCGCCGGACGCCTCTGCTATCTTCTGCTAGCTCTTTTACTAGCAGGGGAGCCCGGCTTTCTTCTTTGTTGTCACCGCCACCATCCGGGGGCCTTCTTCTGACTTCGGGGGTCTTGTCCCCCTCTTTGGGGGTCTTGTCTCCCTCTTCGGTTCTTCTTGCCAGGCCTCCTCTTTCTTCTTCCAGCTCTTTTACTAGCGCTGGCCCAGTCTTCTGTCACTGACGCCTCATCTTCCGACTTCGGGGGTCTTGTCCCCCTCTTCGGTTCTTCTCGCCAGGCCTCCGCTTTCTTCTTCCAGCTCTTTTAATAGTGGTGGCCCGGTCTTCAGTCACCGCTACCATCTCTTCTTCTCCCTTGAGATGTTGACTTGACGCTCTCTCTGCCTGCAATGATAGGGACGTGTTGTGTAGTGACTTATATAGGCACAATAGGCGGGGTCACCAGGCGAAAAGTCTGGTCATGTGTGGGCAGGTCCGCTCGTTCGGAAAGTCCGGCGGACCTCCACTGCAAAGTCCAGAGGTTTGTCCGCTGGACTAAGTCCGCTGGATAGTCTGATCGTGTGTATGCAGCATAACGGTCACCACGGACCAGCAGGGCTACTTGTCCATCCTTGTTGTTTAGCGTGGATGGAAGAATATGTTAGATTGCCTTTGTTCAGCCCATAGGTTGAACGAAAGAAATATTACAATGCGTGGGCAGCTTTAGGTCTATGTGCCTGAGTGTAAATTTAGCACAGTGGGTAAGTATTCAAAATGATTGTAGGTTGGTACTTGCCAGTTCATGCCATATGTGGTGCATTACATTTACATATAGCAAATGGGAGCACCCTACCCATGAGAGATTTGCCCAGTTGCCATTAATTGTTAATTGGTAACAGCATCCCAAAAGCATCTAACAAATGTGCATTTGCAGCCATCACAATGCATGGTACTGCAGTACCATGCAATTTGGTGCTGATACGATTTTAAAAGTCACGCCTGACGTACTTTTTGTGCATTTGGCAACCCCCTGAAATTAATAGGCTGTCAAAGACAGAATGTGCGGGAATGGAAAAAAATACACATTTGAACGAACGCGTTCTGATGTACAAGATGAGAAAGGCTCCACAGAATTATATACTAGATGTAATAATGAGATGGGAGATCTTTTTCATATGATTTGGGCTTGCTTGTGCATTAGGCCCTTTCAGTCTAAGGTCACTGAGCCTATTTCTGAAAAGCTATCATTGTGAAATGTTTGCATCTGCTAGAAAAGTTTATTTCTTATAGAGGAAGAGATGTGAATGACCCAAAAAACACCACTCAATCTCTTTAGTGTTTATGCAATGAGAACACTGGCATTACACTGGAAACATCCAGAATCTCCAAAACTTCAGCTCTGGATCGATCTAATCAACCAATCTCTTCCTTTATGTAAGTTGACATATATGGCCAGAGGCTGTCCAAACAAAATTCAGTCTGAGTTGGTCGCATCACCATTCGTTTCTTGTGCTATATCTGGTTCACATTCTCTTTCTCCCTGTAGTTTGTGGACCACAAGATTGCATATTTCATATATCTTGCACTACTCTATTAGTTGAGGAAAAAGTAATTTTGGTACAATGCACAATATATATATATATATATATATATATATATATATATATATATATATATATATATATATATATATATATATATATATATATATATATATATATATATATATATATATATATATATATATATAATAGCCCTTTCACCTAGCAGTAAGAAGGGTCGCTGGTTCAAATCCCAACCATGACACTACCTGCCTGAGGTTTGCATGTTCTCCCTGTGCCTGCATGGGTTTCCTCTGGGTACTCCGGTTTCCTCCCACACTCCAAAGACATGTTGGTAGGTTAATTGGATCCTGTCTAAATTGTCCCTAGTATGTATGAATGTGAGTTAGGGACCTTAGATTGTAAGCTCCTTGAGCGTAGGGACTGATGTGAATGTACAATGTATATGTAAAGCGCCACGTAAATTGATGGTGCTATATAAGTACCTGAAATAAATAAAAAATAAAATAAATATATATATATATACACATATAGAAAAATATATAGTATATATTATACAGTAATGTTTTGACTTTTTTTTATCAAATTATATTTTTTTTAAACTAAAATTAAAAATATAAGTAACTAATTGGTGGTAACCAACATTTGTACATTTGATAGCTTGGCGCTCTGATCAGAGTTGCATATTCCTAGGCCATTGAGTCACCTTTAGACATGTGACTATATTTATGAGAAGAATGATAGGAAAAGGGGATGATAAAAGGGTCAAACGTTTCTTTATAGCTTAGGTGGCCTGAAACCATCTCTACTTTCTGTTGTTTGGTGGCTGTTCTGCACAAAAACAAACCTGCATGCTGCCTCCAAACTCATATTTCCACAATAGATTTTAAAAGGAAGAGAGACAGAAAGATATACAGTCTCTGTAGAGTACAAGCATGCATTTTCATATTTGTATTTCCACAAAGCTTGTTGCATCGCTATAGTTTTAGCAGGGTATTGCACAGAATAAATTAAGAAAGGGGGCGATATATTATTATCCAATGAACCTTATGAAATGTGCTACTGTATCCACACTGCAAACTTTCTGCAGACAAAACAACAAGCGCCAGTGCTCCTATTCAATGTTCTGAATAAAGTACTGAATCAAGTCTACAGAGTAAAATAAGTATTGAACATGTCACCATTTTTCTAGGTACATATATTTGTTGGTAACAGCCCATGCAATCCATACATACAAAGAAACCAAAACAAATACGTTCAGAAATTAAGTTATGTGTAATAAAATGGAATGACACAGGGAGAAAGTATTGAACACATAGAGAAAGGGAGGCGCAAAATACCATGGAAAGCCAAGACACCAGCTGAAATCTATCAGTATTTAGAAAGCAATCCTGCCCCTTGTCAGTGCAAATAAATCTCAGCTGATTTAGTCTCAACTGATGGCCTATAAAAATATGTATCATTACAAAGGTGTCACACAAGAAACATGCAAAGAGCTATCTTAAGACCTTCACAACCTTATTGTTGCAAAACATCGTGATGCCATTTGTTACAGAAGGATTTTAAACTTCTCAATGTTCCAGTGAGCACTTTTGGGGCCATAATACGGAAGTGGAAAGAACATAATTTTACCATAAACCAGCCATGACCAGGTACACCTTGCAAGATTTCTGACAGAGAAGTGAAAAGAATTATCAGAAGAGTTGTCCAAGAGCCAAGGACAACTTGTGGAGAGCTTCAGAAAGACCTGGAATTTGCAGGTACAATTGTTTCAAAGAAAACAATAAGTAATGCACTCAACCACCATGCCCTGTATGTACGTTTACCACACAAGAAAATGCATGTTGAAGCTTGTTTAAAGTTTGCTGCACAACATTTAGATAAGCCTCTGAAATACTGGGAGAATATAGTCTGGTCAGATGAGACCAAAATTTTAATCTTTGGATTCCATAATATACATCATGTTTGGAGGTTAAATGGCACTGCACATCACCCCAAAAACACCATACCAACAGTGAGGTTTGGATTTGGGAACATCATGGTGTGGGGGCTGTTTTTCAGCATACGGTACTGGCCAACTTCATATCATGGAAGGAAGGATGAATGGAAAAATGTACCAAGACATTCTTGATAAAAATCTGCTGTCATCTACCAGGATGATGAAGATGAAATGAGGGTGGACATTTCAGCAAGACAATGATCCCAAACACAAAGCAAAGGAAACTCTCTGTTGGTTTCAAAGAAAGAAAATAAAGCTGCTACAATGGCCCAGCCAATCACCAGACTTGAATCCAATAGAAAATCTATGGAAAGAACTAAAGATCAGAGTTCATAGAAGAGGCCCACAGATCCCACACCCCAGCCCCCCTTATACTTATCTGAGCCAAATCTCGATCCAGTATTGTGCTCTTTCTCTCTCCTCTCTGTGCATTGAAGCAACATTGGCCATTGGCTCCTGCTCCTGTCAATCACAGCCTGTGAGAGCTATGAGCGCACTAAGAAGGGGGGGCAGGAGCACCCGGGGGGCCAGAGGAGGAGAATCAGGGCTGCTCTGTGCAAAACCATTGCACAGAGCAGGTAAGACATGTTTATTATTTTTAAAAGATGTCCCTTTAGAATCACTTTAAGCAAGGGCAATAAAGACTGAGAAATAAATGAAAGAAAATAATGTGGGGAATAGAAGGGAGAATTTCTATTCAGAATATGAAAAATAATTTTTCAAATACAATATGTAAGAAAGGGAAATGATGAACAAGAAATATAATCTCACATCTTGTACAGCAGCGAGATGTACATGATGAAAATAATAAAGCAGTATTTAAGCCTCTGGGAGACAACATGGTAAGGTACAGATCTAATATGGCATCATTTCACAATGCATCCATTTGCTAAGTATACAAAGTATCCTGAAATATAGTCTCCCACAGAACTGAAAGTCAAAATATTTTAAAAATAAGTAAGTACCATCAAGTGTACAGGCAATGCATGAGATCCAAAATGGATAAAGCACCCCTTAAAACAAGTGGTCACACCACAAAAATGATTGATGAAAACAATGATAAATACATTTAATATAAATTATATGACACTGTGTAAATGTACATCACCCTGCAGATCTAACTCACAGACTAAAACCATAACTAAAACACCCCCCCCCATAAAAAAAAAAAAGTATTAATACATCAGTCCCTATATAATAATCATCCATCAGGGAACTCAAACAGAACCCTGGATGGTTCTGACTCAGATCATTAAATCATATGCATATTATGTTACTTTAATTCACCAAGAACACATACAAAATAAACGTAGCCATGCATAATACAAAGTATAACAATATGAAATGTTAAAACACTGATAACCAACACCCCCTATTAACTAACTATAATTAATTTGTGAGCAAAACATATGAAAAAATATAAATTCACAGTCAAGTCAAAAACCAAAAAATACAAATAAATAAGTAAATACAAAACAAAAATACTAAGCCTGGGATCGGTAGCAGGGCCTCCCCTATCATGGCTCCATATGTACTTTTTTATATTTTGTACAGGGATTATTTTTAGTTAGTTTATTGAGTAGGGTGGTATTGGTTGTTTGTGTTAACAGATTTCACATTCTTGTACTTTGTATTATACACATCTACGCATTATATATACAGTGGTGTGAAAAAGTGTTTGCCCTCTTCCTCATTTCCTGTTCCTTTGCATGTTTGTCACACTTAAGTGTTTCGGAACATCAAACCAATTTAAACAATAGTCAAGGACAACACAAGTAAACACAAAATGCAATTTGTAAATGAAGGTGTTTATTATTAAAGGTGAAAAAAATCCAAACCATCATGGCCCTGTGTGAAAAAGTGATTGCCCCCTAAACCTAATAACTGGTTGGGCCACCCTTAGCAGCAACAACTGCAACCAAGCGTTTGCGATAACGTGCAATGAGGCTTTTACAGCGTCCTGGAGGAATTTTGGCCCACTCATCTTTGCAGAATTGTCCTAATTCAGTTACATTAGAGGGTTTTCGAGCATGAACGGCCTTTTTAAGGTCATACCACAACATCTCAATAGGATTCAGGTCAGGACTTTGGCTAGGCCACTCCAAAGTCTTCATTTTGTTTTTCTTCAGCCATTCGGTGGTGGACTTGCTGGTGTGTTTAGGATCATTGTCCTGCTGCAGAACCCAAGTGCGTTTCAGCTTGAGTACACGAACAGATGGTCGGACATTCTCCTTCAGGATCTCTTGGTAGACAGCAGAATTCATAGTTCCTTTTATCACGGCAAGTCTTCCAGGTCCTGAAGCAGCAAAACAGCCCCAGACCATCACACTACCACCACCATATTTTACTGTTGGTATAATGTTCTTTTTATGAAATGCAGTGTTCCTTCTACGCCAGATATACTTGGACACACACCTTTCAAAAAGTTCCACTTTTGTCTCATCGGTCCACAGAATGTTGTCCCAAAAGTCTTGGGGATCATCAAGATGTGTTGTGGAGAAATTGAGACGAGCTTTGATGTTCTTTTTGCTCAGCAGTGGTTTTCTCCTTGGAACTCTGCCATGCAGGCCATTTTTGCCCAGTCTTTTCCTGATGGTGGAGGCATGAACGCTGACCTAAACTGAGGCAAGTGAGGCCTGCAGTTCCTTGGACGTTGTTGTGGGGTCTTTTGTGACCTCTTGGATGAGTCGCCGCTGCGCTCTTGGGGTAATTTTGGGCGGCCGGCCACTCCTGGGAAGGTTCACCACTGTTCCATGTCTTCGCCATTTGTGGATAATGGCTCTCACTGTGGTTCGCTGGATTCCCAAAGCTTTGGAAATGGCTTTATAACCCTTTCCAGACTGATAGATCTCAATTACTTTCTTTCTCAATTGTTCCTGAATTTCTTTGGGTCTCGGCATGATGTGTAGCTTTTAAGGATCTTCTGGTGGACCTTACTGTGTCAAGCAGCTCCTATTTAAGTGATGCCTTGATTGTGAACAGGTGTGGCAATAATCAGGCCTGGGTGTGGCTAGAGAAATTGAACTCAGGTGTGGACACCCACAGTTATAGTATGTTTTAACAAGGGGGGCAATCACTTTTTCACACAGGGCCATGATGGTTTGGATTTTTTTTCACCTTTAATAATAAACACCTTCATTTACAAATTGCATTTTGTGTTTACTTGTGTTGTCCTTGACTATTGTTTAAATTGGTTTGATGTTCCGAAACACTTAAGTGTGACAAACATGCAAAGGAACAGGAAATGAGGAAGGGGGCAAACACTTTTTCACACCACTGTATCTACAGTATACATTATTATTATACAGGATTTATATAGCGCCAACAGTTTACACAGAGCTTTACAATATAAAAAGGAGACAAGGTGGATAAGTCTGGCAGCAGCATTCATGATAGACTGAAGAGGGGGTAGCCTATGGAGAGGCAGGCCAATGAGAAGAGAGTTGCAATAGTCAAGGCGAGAGATAACAAGGGAGTGAATGAGGAGCTTGGTGGTTTCATTTGTTAAAAAGGGGAGAATGTAAAAGATGTTACAGAGGTGAATTCTACAAACTTTTGACAACGATTGGACTTGAGGATGAAATGACAAGTCAGAGTCTAGGATTACAGCTAATACCCTGGCGTGAGGGGAGCATTGTTGATTTTGATAGAAAAGTCAGGGAGGGAGGCACATGTGGAGGGGAATATTAGTAGCTCATTATCTGCCTTGGGGGATATGTATCAGTGCAAAAAAAAGTTTTAAAAACAGATGTTTTTTTAAGGAACAGTGATTTTAATAATTCTTAAAGTGAAACAATAAAAAATGAAATATTCCTTTAAATATCATGCCTGTGGAGTGTCCTTAGTATGCCTGCAAAGTAGCACATGTTTCCCGTGTTTAGAACAATACCACAGAAAAATGAAATTTCTAAAGGAAAAAATATAATTTAAATTTACTCACGGCTGTAATGTATTGTCAGTCCCAGCAATATAGATGAAAATCATTGAAAAAAATGGCATAGGTCCACCCCCAGTCCATTATCAGGCCCTTTGGGTCTGGTAATGGATGGATAAAAAATGGTGTAGGGGTCCCCCAGTCACTATATACTCTGAACAGCAGTATATATACTATATGGCCTGCCCTATATACTCTGCAAAAAATTGTGCCTTAGGTGTTGGTGATATCAGAACACTGTAAGCCCTCACAGTTTCTCTTGTGGGGCACAGGAATGGGCCCTGCTGTGAAATATTAGATCATAAATTGTAATTACATGCCCATGTTAAACAGGAGTAGAAAAATTAGGCCTTGGGTGGTGGTGGTGCCACAACACTGTAACCCCTCACAGATAATCTTGTTGGGCGCAGGAATGGGTCCTACTGTGAAATATTAGATCAAAAATTGCAATTACATGCCCCTGTTACACGGGGCAAAAAAATTGGGTCTTGGGTGGTGGTGGTGCCCTAAACCAAAAATATTGTTGGAAGCTAGCATCATCAAGATTGAGGAGGAATAGGATAGTCAGCATAGGAAGTCTTCTAGGGATCCCACATCCATAGCAAATTCAATCAGTTACATCAGAATCAGGTGCTTGATAGCTGTTGATCCAAGACTGATTCATTTTTATGAATGTGAGCCTATCAACAGAGTCTGTAGACAGGCGCACTCTTTGATCCATTACAAACCCTCCAGCAGCACTGAATGTTCATTCAGAAAGCATGCTGGATGCAGGACAGGCCAGTAGCTCAATTGCATATTGAGCAAGTTCTGGCCAGTAGTCCATTCTCAAGTCCCAGTAACCCAGTGGATGCTCTGTTGGAAAGGTCTCCAAGTCTGCTCTTGCCCCTAGATATTCCTGCACCATATAATGCAAACATTGGTGATGGTTGCTTGAACCGATCAGACCTTGGCACTGAGGACTGAAACATTGTTTAAAGGCATTGGTCAGCCGGCCACCTTCTCCACTGCTCTTCCTCTGACTGACCGAAGCCTTAGTAACACGTTGTCCATCACTAGGAAATTGTAACCTCCCTGGGTCTGGAAATGCATTACACAAACCTTTCTTCAAGGCCTCCTGAAGATGTTTCATCCTCTGCTCCCTCTGGGAAGGTAGGATGAGTTCTGCAATCTTACCCTTGTAATGTGGATCAAGAAGGGTTGCTAGTAATGATCCCTCTTCTTGATACCACGAATCCTAGGGTCCTTTCACAGGCTTTGAAGAATAAGGGAGGCCATGCAGTGTAAGTTTGCAGAGTCATTCGATTCTGAGTCTTCTGGGTCACTAAGGATCACATGATCTGTAACTACATTCTCCCAGCCACGTACAACTCCTTGGGTTTCTGGGGACTGAAAACCATCCCTTGAATACTGCTGCTGAGTGTTATCCTCTACATCCATGCTAACACAATCCTCCTCCTCCTCCTCCTCCTTCTCCTCTTCTTCCTGTGTGTTTGGCGGGCCTGCAGGAATGCTATCTGGATAAAGGGAGCCTTGAGAGGTAAGGAAGTCCTCCACATCCTCCCAATGTTCTGCCTCAAGTGCCCTGTCCATGATTCCATGAAGCGACATGCATTGTCATTGCTGCACCATCCTCGTGGCCTCCTTAAATGGTGACAGGACAGTGCATGCATCCTTGATCAGTAGCCACTGGTGTGGCAAAAAAAAGGCTATTGGCAAATACCGCTAACTGAATCGGCCAAGGAGAAGACTGCCTTTTCCACTCCTTAGGGCTCATTTCAATATAAGCGGATGCCTTTTGGTCTGCACGGAGCCCCTGCTTTATTCCAGCAAATGATGGACAAGGCCTTGAGACGATGTGGTCATCCACAGACCAAATTGGAAATCGCACCTGCTCCGTGTACAAGTGGTGATAAATTCCCTTAGGAAGCAGATCTTACGGCCAACCCAAAAAAATGTGCCATAGGCCTGTCAGCTCTGCAGGAGCAGACTCAGAGGTGGTTGACGCCATGCCAGCTTCAGCCAGGAATGGTTGTATGCGACAATGACACCAACCTTCTATCCACCCTCCGACATTGACACTTGATCCTGGAATGAAGCGGGTTAAAAAACATAATATATAATAAATAAGCTATCTCTCTGTCCATACCAACAATACTGCACACGACCGCCGTGTAAGCAGCCTTATATAGTGTGGGGCATGGACTTAGTCCCCCTCAGCTATGATTTGGCCAATTCTGGCTCTCTTAGCAGAGGGTGCTGTGACTGGCCAAAGCATGCAGGTCAGGTGCGAATGGGTGAACACCCGATGTTCAAGTTGAACATCAAGCTCATCCCTAGTCACATCAAATATTAATTTGATTTAAACTTTTCTTTTGAGCACTCACTTTGTATTTTGTAAATTTATAAAAAATAAACTGTATATATATATATATATATATATATATATATATATATATATATATATTTCTTGATCATACATCACGGGACACAGGAGCTTGATTACATAGTGGGTTATATAGGCACCTCTGGTGATTGGACACTGGCTAACCCCAATTAAGGAGAATTCCTCCCCTATATAACCCCTCCCATATGGGAGGCACCTCAATTTTTTTGCCAGTGTCTAAGGTGGTTGGTCACATAAAACATGTGCTATGAAGAAAGCTCTATGCAGGTCCCTGCAGGGGTCTAAGGGCTATGATAACCGGATCCATATCTCAGGCCGATATTTGACTCCCAAGATGATATGGCACCCGGGCCTCGTCATCTGAAGAAACAAGGTTTTGCCTGTAAGTCCTCTTCTTTGGAAGACTGGGCTCTTGGAAAACCAGACTTGGTATACTATTTAAACAGTGGCATGAAAGTTTCTGGCAGAGTCTTTTACAAGGTCCAGGTAAGAGGTTCCTCTGAGAAGGAGCCCAAAAAATCCTGAAGGTTGGCACAACTCTGCCCGCCGTGATTGGTGAAGGCTGGAATCTGTCTGTTTCAGCAGTTCCTGCGGAGGGGACAGGTAAGAGAAGTTAATCCTATATAAATCATATATTATGGATTTCTTCATGTGAATAGTTGAATGTCTTACCTGGTTTCCGCCACTAGAGGGAGTAAGAGCAGCCTGATGCATACTTACATGCCTTTTCAGTATACACGCTCAGTGAAGCCAGTCTCCGGATGGCTCACATCCTCCGCTTGCAGACTCTGCCACAATAAGGTAAAAAAAGAGGTCCCACGTAGTCTAGGGGTCCCGCGCAGCTCTGTAGGTGGTCCTCTTCCCCCCCCGCTGGGCACGCTCCCATACTAAAGGAAGAGGGGGGTGTGGTTGCGGCCCGTGCCACAAGCGCCAAAGCGGCAATTTTAAAAGCCCAGAAAGCCAGGGGGCTGTAAGTGGAGGACACAGAGCTGTGGGCAGTAAGCATGCTAAGGGGTTGGATCCAGGCAAACCTAAGACACCTACTCAGCATCACGTTGTGCAGTTTAAGCATATATGTTTTTTGTGAGACTTGTAGCACAACAGTGATTGCACTTTTGTACTAGTACCTCTGCTTTGTAGCTTAGGACTATGTCTCCTCGTAAGAGGGTCTCAGGGGGAGGTAACAAGGGCACTGGTAAATCACACCTAGGTCTAGGGGTCCTAAAGATGCCTGTAGATTACCATCCCCCCTGCAAAACTGGAGCCAGCCTCACAGGATGAGTCAGTGCCCCTGTCCGGTTTTGCAGCCTCTCCTAATGTTTCAGCTCCAGCATATGTCACTGAAGACTCCCTTAAGGCTACATTGGAGGGTTTTGAAGGGAGAATTGTGAATTTTATTTCAGCTTCCCTGAAAAATAGCAGAAAAAGGGGTAGATCCCCTCCCTCTGCTGAAATTCCTCTTTCAGGTGACACCTCTGACAATGAGGAGAGATCCATGTCATGGGATAGGGATCAAGAGCAGTCGGATGAATCAGAGGAAGAGGAGAGAGTCCCCTCCTCCCAGGCACTTAGAAAGCAGGTTCAATATTAGACTGAATTGGTGCATACCACTTTCAGAATGCCCGCTGCTGAGGCTGCTACATCCTCTGTTTCTTCCCTGGGGGTCAGGAGACGCCCACAGACTGCCTTTTCCTTTCCAATTCATCCCTTAATGGATAAATTGTTGTATGAGGATTGGTCACATCCCGATAAACTGTTTGCTCCTCCTAAAAGGTGTTCTATGCTTTATGCTCTGGAGGAAAGTTTCACCAAGAAATGGGGGGTCCCATCTGTCTCTTGTGTGAATAAAAACCTGACCTGTCCTTTGGATAATGCTCAGGTATTTAAGGATCCAACTGATAAGAAGCTGGAAACGTTATTGAAAGCATCCTTTTCCATGGCTGGTGCTGTAGTGCAACCTACAGTCGCAACTGTGGGGTTGTGTCAGTTCCTCAAGGAACAGGTTAAGCAGATGCTTGGCCTTCTTCCCAGTGAGGAAGTGGAGAATTATGCAGAAATTCCTCAAATTCTGTGTTTTATGATTGATGCGATTTTGGATTCTGTCCAACAAGCATCTCGTTTGTCTCTCCTGTTGGTACACATGCAAAGGGCCCTATGGCTAAAAAAATTGGGCAACTGAGCTGTCGTGTAAAAAATATTTGACTGGGTTCCCGTTTAAAGGGGAACACTTATTTGGGGAGGAATTGGATAAATTAGTCCAAAAGATTACAGGGGGTAAATCTACTCTCCTACCAATCAAAAAGAACAAACGTCCATCATTTAGGCGTACTCTTTCTCCTGGAGCATCAAGCTCTAAGCAGTGGCGACGGCCTTCCCAACCTCCCTCTAGAGGAAAGGCCCAAGGTCACGCCCAGGTGCAGAAAAAGACTTGGGGGTGAAAGCCTGCTAAGCAGAGCCCAAAAGCTTCCTTGTGAAGGGGCGCCCCCACTCGGCTGAGTGGGGGGAAGGCTCCTGCAGTTTGCAGAAGCCTGGCGGGAAGAGATTCGGGACAAGTGGGTAACCTCCTCAATATCTCTGGGCTACAAACTAGAGTTCCAGGAGATTCCACCATCTCGCTTCCTAAGGTCAAGGATCCCCAAGGATCCAGTAAAGCAAAGACCGCTACTACTGGCCTTAGATCACTTACTATCCCATAGGGTGATCGTGGACCCAAAAGAACAGGGTTCAGGCTTTTACGCAAATCTCTTCACCATTCCAAAGCCAAATGGAGATGTCAGACCTATCCTGGATCTAAAGGATTTGAACCAGTTTTTACACATTCGGTCTTTTCAAATGCAGTCAATATGCTCTGTGGTCTCTTCCCTGCAAGGGGGAGAGTTTATGGCTTCAATAGGTATCAAAGATGCATATCTTCATGTGCCAATATTTCCCGCACACCAAAAGTATCTAAGGTTCACGGTAGATCAGCGCCATTTTCAATTTGTGGCCCAGCCTTTCGGTCTCACTACAGCTCCTCGAGTCTTCACAAAGATTCTAGACCCTCTCTTGGGAAACCTAAGAGCTCAGGGTATAACCGTGATAGCTTATCTAGACGATTTGCTACTCATAGAGAAAACAGTAGCACTCTTGAACCACAGTGTTATCAAAACATTAGAAACACCTAGGTTGGATTATAAACCTAGAAAAGTCGTCCCTGCAGCCTGCTACCAGGTTGGAGTATCTGGGCATGGTCATCGACACCGCTCAGCGCAGGGTGTTTCTACCAAGGCCAAAGGCCATGGATATAGGGGCTCTGGTGCGCCTAATACTGGGCAGAAGGACTTCCCCCATTCGGCTGTGTATGAGACTGTTAGGGAAAATGGTCGCCTCCTTCAAAGCCGTTCCATTCGCCCAGTTTCACTCAAGGCATTTGCAAAGATGCATCCTTGCAGCTTGGAACAAGAAGCCCCAGGCCTTGGACCTTCCTATGTGTCTATCCCCAGGGACACGCAGGAGTCTCGTTTAGTGGTTACAAACCAAGAATCTGCTGAAAGGCAAAACTTTACTTCCGGGCAGTTTATATGGCCCTCATGAACTGGTCCTACAGACTACAAGGTCTCCCTGTTCGAATACAGTCTGACAATGCCCCAGCTGTGGCTTATATCAATCACCAGGGGGGCACCAGGAGTCTGGTTGCACAAAGAGAGGTGAATCGCATACTTGCTTGGGCAGAGAGGCATGTTCCATGCCTTTCTGCAGTCTTCATTCCAGGAGTGGAAAATTGCCAAGCAGACTTTCTAAGCCGCCAACAGTTATGCCCAGGGGAAAAGGCTCTACACCCCGACATATTTCAGACCATATGTCACAAATGGGGCACTCCAGACATAGATCTGTTTGCGTCCAGATTCAACAGGAATTTGGACAAGTTTGTATCGAGGACAAGAGATGTATTTGCTCAGGGGTCAGATGCTTTGACTATTCCCTGGGATCGGTACAATCTAATTTATGCCTTCCCACCATACCCGCTTCTGTCACTGTTCCTGGGAAGAGTCAAGAGGGAAACAAAGTCGGTTCTATTGGTAGCCCGGCTTGGCCCAGGTGACCTTGGTAAGCAGAGATCATGAAGTTGGCAGTAGGCAGGCCTTGGATCCTTCCTCTCCGGTCGGATCTGCTCTCGCAGGGTCCAATTTACCATCCTGCTTTACACAGTCTGAATTTAACGATTTGGCTGCTGTGACCCACATTCTGAGAGACCATAGACTCCCGGAGCCAGTCCTTTCTACTCTGGTCAATGCCAGAAAGCCAGCCTCCAGGCTTATTTACTACAAAATCTGGAAGGCATATGTTTCCTGGTGTGAACCCAGGGGATGGCATCCTAGAAAGTATGTCAGGATCTTGGCTTTCCTCCAGTCAGGCCTAGAAATAAATTTGTCCTTAAGCACTATCAAAGTTCAGATTTCAGCCTTGTCAGTGTTTTTCCAGAAGCCACTTGCATCACATTCTCTTGTGCGGACTTTCATTCAGGGGGCCATGCAGTTAAGGCCACCAGTCAAACCTCCGGTATGCCCATGGGATCTGAATTTGGTTCTCTCGATATTGCAGGGTCAACCATTTGAACCATTGCATCAAGCTTTGTTCGTTTTTTTGATTGAAAATTTTGTTTTCTTGATAGCCATATCCTCGGCTAGAAGAGTGTCAGAGCTGGCAGCTCTCTCGAGCAAGGAACCTTATCTAATTATTCATAAGGACCAAGTAGTGATGCGTCCTAATAGGTCCTTTCTACCTAAGGTGGTTTCAGGATTCCATTTGAATCAAGATATAATCTTACCATCCTTTTTTACAGATCCACAGTCCGCAGAAGAAGAGTCTTTGCACACTCTAGATGTGGTAAGGGCAATCAGTATCTATCTCCGGGCAACTGCTCAGATAAGAAAGACTGATTGTTTATTTATTTTGCCAGAAGGCCCTAAGAAGGGCCAAGTGGCATCAAAATCCACTCTCTCAAGATGGATTAGACAAGTTATTCTTCAGGCCTATAGTTTAAAGGTGAAGAATCCTCCTTTTCAAATGAAAGCGCACTCAACTAGGGCTGTAAGTGCTTCTTGGGCAGTGCATCACCAGGCCTCCCTGGCTCTGTAAGGCTGCGACTTGGTCATCAGTCCACACATACCGCCTTCGGGCGCAGTGTACTGCAGGCTGCAGTTTAGATCCTCTGGTCCATGGCAGTCTATAATTCTGATCTGTGTCTCCCTCCCCTCAAACTGAGCATTGCTTTGGGACATCCCACCATGTAATGAAGCTCCTGTGTCCCGTGATGTATGATAAAGAAAATAGGATTTTTATATACAGCTTACCTGTAAAATCCTTTTCTTGAGAGTACATCACGGGACACAGGGCTCCCGCCCTTCTTGGGTTTTACGTGGTTTCTTATTGCTTTGCTACAAAACTGAGGTGCCTCCCATATGGGAGGGGTTATATAGGGGAGGAATTCTCCTTAATTGGGGTTAGCCAGTGTCCAATCACCAGAGGTGCCTATATAACCCACTATGTAATGAAGCTCCTGTGTCCTGTGATGTACTCTCAAGAAAAGGATTTTACAGGTAAGCTGTATATAAAAATCCTATATATATATATATATATATATATATATATATATATATATAAAAACACAATATTTCACAAAAGTGAGTACACCCCTCACGTTTTGGTAAATATTGTGTTATATATTTTCATATGACAACACTGAAGAAATGACACTTTGCTACAATGTAAAGTAGTAAGTGTACAGCTTGTATAACAGTGTAAATTTGCCGTCCCCTCAAAATAACACAACACACAGCCAATAATGTCTAAACCCCTGGCAACAAAAGTGAGTACACCCCTAAGTGAAAATTTCCAAATTGGGCCCAATTAACCATTTTTTCTCCATGATGTCACGTGACTCGTTAGTGTTACAAGGTCTCAGGTGTGAATGAGGAGCAGGTGTGTTAAATTCAATGTAAAGCCTCATACACACGATAGGACTTTATACAAACTTTCCCTTGGATTTTTGTACAAAGGGCGTCGGCCCTGAACTTGTATTGCATACACACGGCAGGACTTTTTCAGCCAACTTTCACCAAATCACGTGGTTTTTCTGCTCTTTACCGCCACCTTTGGTCAACTTCTGTATTGTTGTCTGATCTTTTGCATTGGTTCTGAGCATGCCTGTTTGTACTTTGTACAAAAGTCCTATGGTTTTCCGTACACACGATCAGACTTTGCTCCATCTGACTTTTGTTGCCAGAAAGTTTGTCCGTTCGCACAGCCAACAAAAGTCTGATGAAAACCAAAAAAGTTTGTCCGATGGAGCATACACACGGTCAGATGTTGCTCCAAAACAGCTAATTTGCATGTTTGTTGTCAAAAAGTCTGATCGTGTGTATGGGCCTTTATTGCTCTCACTCTCTCATGCTGGTCACTGGAAATTCAACATGGCATCTCATGGCAAAAAACTCTCTGAGGATCTGAAAAAAATAAATGGTTGCTCTACATAAAGATGGCCTAGGCTATAATAAGATTACCAAGACCCTGAAACTGAGCTGCCAAGATTGTTGGTTTTTTGCTTGATATTCAGTCTCCATCATTTAAAATACATCTATGATCAAAATTATTTCTTTATAAGTGGGCAAATGTATACATTCTGCAGGGCATCAAATAAATGATTTCCCCCACTGTTATATCTTCAAACCTACCTAAAATATTTACACAGTACTGTACCTCTTTCTTAAATGACAAAGAGGGATACTTTCTATCACAAAATATTTAGGCAAAGGAGAATACCCCAGTTACACAAATCATGAAGAATTAGGATGCACAAAATGACCGATTAAGCCGACAAGTGGATTTCACTTCAGTACTTTATCTTTACACTGTTTTTCCAAGTACAAAACCTAATACATTGGAGACTGGAATAAAAAGGGTTTGTTAAAGGGTTTGTTCACCTTTATTAACTTTTAGCAAATACAATCCTATGCATTACAGTGTCCTTAAAGTGGTTATGAAGGCATAAGTTGTTTTTACATTAAAAGTGTAACTAAAGGCAAAAGTTTTTTTTTTAATTTTGGATGGAGTGGAGAGGGATTAGAACTAGACATGTGCAAAAGGAAAAAATTTGTTTAGTTTAGTTTCGTTTTAATTCGTTAATTCATTAATTTCGTTTAGTTATATTCGTTAACTTCCTTTAATTCGTTTTCAGATTTCGTTTAGTTTTCTACCGAATTCGAAAAATCGGCCACATTCGAAATTATTTCAACCAAATTCGAAAATATTTCTACCGGATTCAAAATTATTTCAACATGATTCGACATTATTTCAACCACATTCGAAAATATTTTGTGACCCGACTTTAGGGCCATGTATCTCGGGGTCACTTGGTGCTAGAAACTCCAAATTTGGATATGTTGTAGTGCTAGTACTATTGTGTTTGCATATAAGTGACCCCGAGATATGTGGCCCCAAAATTGGGTCGCAAAATGTTATTAGTTATTAGAGCAGAGAATGACATTTTGCGACCCGATTTTGGGGCCACATATCTCGGGGTCACTTATAGCTAGAAACCCCAAATTTGGTATGCAAACACAATAGTACTAGCACTACAACATATCCAAATTGGAAAATGGAGTTTCTAGCACCAAGTGACCCCGAGATACATAGCCCTAAAGTCGGGTCACAAAATATTTTCGAATGCGGTTGAAATAATGTCGAATCATGTTGAAACCATTTCGAATGCAGTTGAAATAATGTCGAATCATGTTGAAATAATTTCGAATGCGGTTGAAATCATTTCGAAACATGTCGAATTCATTCGTTATATTTCTTTCATATTCGTTGTAATTTGTTATTTTTTTATTCGGACATTCGGATGCATCCGAATGCCCGAAAGATGCAAAATTTGGCCGAATTTCGATTCGTTACGAAACGAATTGCACAAGCCTAATTAGAACGTCTGTTATTTTTTATTGCTGTCTGTGTCCCCATTAGAGATATTCACCCTCTCTATTTGTCCTGTTTACCGTCATCATCAAAAGTCAAAGTAAAAGAAAATCCCAAATGTTGTGCTTTTTCCAGAACAGGAATAGAAAGAAAATCTTCTGACAGGGACACTAGTTCTGCTGACCCTGGTGAATCCCTCACTTTGGAAGGATTTCCTCTCACTTCTTGTTTTGACTAGGGGACAGGAAGTGAAAGGAAATATCCTTTATAGGACACATATGGCAAATAAAAACATACTACCTGGGGTTATAACCATCCCCTACTCTATCCAAAAGCAATAATAAAAACAAATGTGCTGCCTTTAGTTACACTTTTAGGGCTTGTTCACACTTGACTACATTTCTAACACTTAACAAACGCTTCTATAGCGTTAGTATAGGCATTAGACTCGCATTAACCACTTACGGACCACTCGTACTTTGAAGAGGAATATCGTTGTTATAGCAGTAGCTAACTGGTATCCTCTTCTTCAGCAGGTAGTCCGCTTTCAGATAAAAGTGGTCACTGTGGTGGATTCGCTGCAAGATCACTTTTAACAGCAGCGGGAGAGGGGCCCCCTCCCGCCACGCTCCAGTGCCCTCCGCAGCAGTGGAGGCAATCGGATCCTGTGTCCTCTGTGGTATGTGCCCCCACCCAGCTCCAAACCAATGCAGGCCGGAAGCAACATCAAAACTTCACTTCCACCCATAACTCTTGAAGCACCATTTTTTTTTCAAACAACATTTTTGTTTTTTGTTTTTATTGCATTTTAGTGTAAATATGAGATCTGAGGTCTTTTTTACCCCAGATCTCATATTTAAGAGGTCCTGTCATGCTTTTTTTCTATTACAGGGGATTTTTACATTCCTTGTAATAGGAATAAAAGTGGCAGAATTAAAAAAAAAAACTGGTAAAATAAATAAGAAAGTAAAAAATGTGAACGTGCCCCATCCCACTGAGCTTGCGTGCAGAAGCTAACGCACACCTGAGTAGCACCCGCATATGAAAATGGTGTTCAAACCACACATGTGAGGTATCACCACGATTGTTAGAGCGAGAGCAATAATTCTATCCTAAGACCTCCTCTGTTACTTAAAACATGCAACCTGTAGAATTTTTTTAATGTGGCATATTGTTTTTTTAAGGGTAAACGTTTGTCACCATTCCATGTGCGCGTGCAATTTTGAAACGTGACATGTTGGGTATCAATTTACTCGGCATAACAGCATCTTTCCCTATCTAAAAAAATTGGGCTAACTTTACTGTTGTCTTATTTTTTAATTCAAAAAATCTTTTCCAAAAAAAGTGTACTTTTAAGACGGATGCGCAAATACGGTATGACAGAAAGTATTGCAACAACCGCTATTTTATTCTCTAGGATGTTAGAAAAAAAATAATGTTGGGGGGGGGGGGGGGGTTCTAAGTAATTTTCTACCAAAAAAAACATATTTTAACTTATAAACAGCAAGTTTAAAAAATAGGCCCGATCTTTCAGTGGTTAATGAGCTTTAGTATGGGTGTTAGACAGGCTTTTTACAAGCATTAATGATGAATTTAATGATGTTCCCCAAACTCCCTAGGTGAGAAAGAATTGTTCCACAAATGCCTATTCTATTACAGGAAATAAACGAATCTTCCCGCAACTGCTCCGAAACTGCCCGCAAAAGCGTTTGCAAAGCATTACCATAGACTTGAATAGGAGGCACTGAAAGGCTCCAAACGCCTCCTGACTCGACATGAGGCTTCAATTTTGAAGTGACGCGATGCTAATGCCTCATGTTTTGATAGTGTGAACAGCGTGTGTGTGTTGTCCATTGTATCATTTGCATATGCATTTTAGGGACGTTTTTAAACCCTTTCAAACGCCTGTGTGCCAATGTAAACTTAGCCCTAAGCATTCCTTTCATTAAGGTAAAAACCTTCCAATAACTGCTCCCCCCAGCCCCCCCCCCCCCAAATACTTACCTGGTTTCTCTTTCGATCCAGCACTGTGGTCATCTGCAGCAGTGCTGTTCTCTTTTCCTCTTCTCACAGGACACAGAGGCAGAAGTGAGAGTGATTGGCTCCTGCTGCTGTCAATCAAATACTATGAAGACGGAGTAGGGGGTGTGGCCAAGCCATTATATGTGTGTCTATGGAGCACACAGCCCAGCTTGGGAGTGCGCCAACCCAAATGCCCTCATAGCACATAGTTTGCCATGAGGGCATTCAGAGAATAGGAGGAGCAGACAGTGCTGGTGGGGGACCCTAGAAGAGGAGGAAAGACTGCTCTGTGCAATACTATTGCACAGATTGGGTATGTATAATATGTTTATTATTTTAAGAAAAAAATATATGCCTTTACAACCACTTAAATACATCAACATGCTGTGCTCCATTTTGTAACTAAGTGTTTGCTTTTTCAGATACTCATATAATTGCAAATGACAAGATGTAAACAGCATTGGAAGCGTGGCCTCGGAACGAGCAGATTTGTTCCTAAAAAGCGATCAAAGATGACCTGTGAGTGTTGAAGACCTAAAGCTGAGTTATAATAATACTTAATATGAGTATCCAGTGACATCAAAAGTATGTATGAATAGTGTTTGAGGAAGAAAATCCAAAGGATAGGTAAGAGGGAACTATTTAAAAACTGATTTTAACCTTTAGCACACCAAGGAGTGAGAATCAATGTATTAGGCATTTATCTTCCACGTTGCTGAGGATAGATTAGTATTACTCATGTCAGACAGCCTAATATCTTAAACAGATGAGTACGCATAGGTGCTGAAACTATGATAATGTAATTTATATTATAATTAAATCAAAGATGTGCAGTTTAAGTAAGGCCAAGAAGATTGCAGGGGAAATAAAATTACCATTAGTCTGCTTGAACCACTTGTGCTCTTTTCATTTAATAAATATGTATGCAATATATTTAATAAAGGATAATCTTTTGTAGAACACTTTGCGGTCTTGCTTCCAAACTTTTCCAATATGCTTGATATTATGGGCATGCACGCTGCTCTTAAATGAATACTGTTAATTAAAAAGACATGATTTACAGCCTTTAAGACTTCTCCACTGCCTGGTATTGTCAATGATCTCCACTCTGTATTACTGACAATGATCTTTATGCGTGTGTGCATGTATGATGAAGTGCTATTATGAATGTAGTGCAGTAACCTATAGCAACGTATTGAATTTGAAATTGCTTAAAGTCTATAGTGAGTAAATTAAACACATAAAACTAATTTAGGAGGAAAGTAGACACTGTAGCAGATGCTAAGGCATGCCTTTATGTCACCACTGGCCCCTTCCTAGAGCACCCATAAAGTGACATTGGCTGCTTGCATTTGAGAGTATACATTGGGGAAAATAATTTGATCCCCTGCAGATTTTATAAGTTTGCCCACTTACAAGGAAATGAAGGGTCTATCATTTTTATCATAGGTGTATTTTAAATGATAGAGACAGAATAGCAACCACAAATTCAGGAAAAACACATGATACAAATGGTATGAATTGAGTTGCATTTCAGTGAGCAAATTAGGTATTTGATCCCCAAGGAAAACATGACTTAGTATTTGGTGGAGAAACCCTTGTTGGTAATTTATAACATTTGTATCATGTGTTTTTACTGGATTTTGGTTGATATTCTGTCTCTATCATTTAAAATACCCCTATGATAAAAATTATAGATCTTTCATTTATTTGTAATTGGAAAAACTTAAAAAAAATCTGAAGGGGATCAAATAATTATTTTCCCCACTGTATATACATCCTTACAGGCATCCCACAATGATATATTTTGTGTCCAGGTAAGATTATAGGACACTGCAGCAACAGCTAGAAACAAGGTCTGATGTAATCTGAGATCAAACACATTTTTCATAAAAAATACGGAGGATGACATACGTACATGATCAGTGCCAGAATATAAAACCAGACAGCAGTGACTTATTGGTCCAAAAAGAACTTTTATGAAATCATGATAACTGTACTCTAGGTCAATGACATAGCCTTGTGTTAATTGGACACACTGAGTTTCCTAAATTGTGCTGTCAGATTATTTGCCTGTGCATAATCAAAACTCAAAAAAGATGAGCAGGGAACATATGTTAGCTAAAATGGGAATATTATTGGATGAATCATTTTCACACAAATGATTCTATGTATTAAAGTTTAGTCAAAAAGTGTCCATTTACCACAGGAGATCCTTAGAGCACCTGACAAAATACTACATTTTTTAAAACGTATATTAAAAGGTCCATCAAAAATATAAATGAACAATAACTGGGTGGAAAAGTAATCTGAATTCCCAATCCATTGCAAGACTCCTTATCAATTTTTGCCCTAAGCTTCAGTTTTGTTAAAAACAGGTTGTGAGTATTGAAAAGAGATGCACACAGAGACAGAGGGGGTTATTTACGAAAGGCAAATCCACTGTGGACTACAAGTGCAAACTACAAGTGAAAAGTGCACTTAAAATTGCACTGAAAGTGCACTTGAAAGTGCAGTCGCTATAGATCTGAGGGGTAGATCTGAAATGAGGGGGAGCTCTGCTGATTTTATTATCCAATCATGTGTAAGCTAAAATGCTGTTTTTTATTTTCCTTGCATGTCCCCCTCGGATCTACAGTGACTGCACTTCCTAGTAAATAACCCCCAATATATTACTTCAGAACCAACATACCATCTTACATGAAAGAGGACACATTAAATAATTAATATGTTAAATTCCATTAAACCAAATTACCACTAGTAGCAGAACTGCTAAACTTCTAAACATAGCTTATCATATCAGAATAGATAATGCATGCATTTCTATAAATGACTCCTGCTCACTACTTCCCCCACCCAATCTGAATGACTTTGTATAAACTAGTGCCTATATTTGCTAAGTGATCACTGTACCACCTTTTTATCATAAACAATCCCCCTAAAACATATATAAAACATATACAAAACAATTATGTATGCAAAAGTATCGTTCTTCATGTGCAATGGTTAATTTGACAACTCCAACTGTCATCTTAATCCCCATTCATCTTCTAATGAAAAATCTGCATGTGTCAACAAAAAAACTTATTTGTGCCACTGTCACCAAGCAGAATGGCCACTCACCAGACATCACCAACCAGTAAGCCTTCGGTTCATTCAATGGATAACCAATCCTTAATGCACTTCTCCCGTTAGCAATTCCTCAATGTCCGTATATTCAAACAAAATTAAATAGAACCAATATAGTGTAAAACCATTTCATCTTTAATAGAAAATCAATAAAAACATATTGCACTCACATTTCAATGTGTCTATTAGCCGACACCACTCTTTTCCAGCAATGAGAAAACCGTGTAGGATAGGGCAAGCCAACGATGTTCCACAGGTGGTAATCTTCTCCCTCCACTAGACTGACCTGTTCCTGGCTGATATTCAGGGATAATATGTCTCCCACAGCTCCTACGCGTTTCGCTATTGGGCCTCGTCAGGAAGCTTGTTTTTTAGCGTCAGCATTTTTGCCCGTTGTTTGTAAAATTACACCAAGGACACTCCCAAACTCTCACAATGCATTGGAAATGTTTAATTTAACCCTAGGAGCCAATTTGGGAGAGCAGAGAGAGCATTGTTTTCAGCAGGGAGCTTTCTACTTTTGCTAGTTGCGTTCACTATTGATGAAGCCAATGACAATGCAGGAAATACTCCTCCTGATTCTGTTGCGTTGGATCATAAGACGGAGAGAATTGCATGAGAGGACCAGAGTTCGTCGGTACTGGACCCATCCGTTGATGGACCAACGCATATCTTCTGGATATTTCACCAGCCTATACGTTCAGCTGCGTAACTATCCTGAATTTTTTTTTTACTTTACAAGGATGCCTGTTGGCACATTTAACAATCTTCTGGAGAGGCTGCGGCCCTGTCCTACTCGAACGGACAGTCTGATGAGGAGGAGCATGTCTCCTGTGGAATGTCTCCTGGTGACACTCGGGTATGTCATTATTTTAGACACATGTATTCAAATGTTAGAACAGTCATGTTTTCCGCAATTGTATTTAAAAAAATAACATTTTGGAAAGTATTGTTTGCCTTTTTTTACATGCAAGTTTTTTCTACTGGACATTTTTTTTATAACTTTTTTTGCTTGGACAATGTTTTATCCCCAAAAAAATTTGCAGACTTGTTGAATTTTTCTTCAAATAAAAAGCATTGAATAGAAAAAATGTTTTTTAAATTTTGTGACTTTTTTTTACATGCAAAAATTGTATTCACAATATTTTGTAATTTTTTTGTAGGTTCCTGGCCACAGGACAAACATTTGTCTCAGTACATCATTACTTTCTGATGGGTGCAAGCACAGTGGCAAAAGTGACCGGAGAGACCTGCCTTTGTGGGAGGAGTTAAATGGTGATATGATGCCTGAGCCAATGGAAGAAATGTGGGAATAGGTGGCTAAGGAATTTTGGGAAAAGACTCAGTTTCCAAATTGTATAGGAGCACTGGATGGAAAACATGTCCAAGTGAAAAAAACACACAACTCCGGGTCACATTATTTCAACTATAAAAAATACTTTTCAGTTGTACTTTTGGCATTGGTGGATGCAAATCTGCGCTTCACATTTGTTGATATGGGGGCCTACAGGAATCAGGGGGTCTTCGGGTCCATGAAGGACATCTCAGGATTCCTGCTCTTAGGCCACTTCCGGGCACTATGGAGTCCAATCTTCCACTGGTGATGATAGCCGATTAAGCTTTTGGCTTAGCAGAACATCTAATGTGCCCATATAGTGGAAATGGACTTACCAGCAGAGAATTTTTAACTATAACCTAAGCCAAGCCAGACGTGTTGTGAAGTGTGCATTTGGAGCATTACATCAAAGTGGTGTGTAGTTCTCTCCAACATTCATCTTGATGTGGAGATCGCTATAAAAGTCATCCAAGCATGCTGCCTGCTGCATAACTTTTTAATTTTCAAAGAGAGAGTCTCCACAGAACCCGCAACCTCAAATCCAGCACATGATATTCAATTCTTGGACTTGCTCAGCACTGCTAGAATTATGAACATCAGAAATCAGTTTTGTTTTCACTGGTGGTAGTTTGGCCTGGCAAGACCAATATATCTAGTTTCATTTTTATTGATACTAGCCTTTTACCTTGAATGTTCTCACAGATTAAAAATAGCGCATGCTTTTTTTCAATTCAATAAAGTTCTGTAAATTGAAATAAAGTTCTTTACATTTTAAATAAAGTTCTGCTCTTTTTTCTCCTTTTTAGTTTACATTTTCTTATTTTGCCAGGAAATGGTCATGTTTCAGCATCAGGATCCGAAAGCAGCATAAATAGGCGGCGACAGAAAGTCACATGAGGATGACTGTGGTCCAGGAACACATTGCTGTTTCTGTTCTCTGTTTATTCAAATCCCCAAGCAGCTGTACATCACGTTGTTCCATTTGGTTGCTGTTGTTATTGTCTGGATCACGCTGCTGACAATTACCACATCTATGACTCCCACTGGAATAACAGGGTGCATTGCAAACTGGAGTTTCCTATGAAGAAAAAAAAGCAGATAATTGATTTTTACAAAGAGATAGATAGATAGATAGATAGATAGATAGATAGATAGATAGATAGATAGATAGATAGATAGATAGATAGATAGATAGATAGATAGATAAGATTACAATAAGAAATATACCTGCTCATTTGCCAGACGACCCCAGACGAAGTGTATTGACACGAAACACATTGGGAGGACTCCACTTTGTTTTATGCAAGTGCTTGAAACACTTTTTAATCTGCGATGGACCTTTCTCCAAAAGTTTTGGGACACCTCTCCAAAAGTTTTGGGACACCTCTCCAAAAGTTTTGGGACACATCTGCAGGGATCATTTTTTGGTTGTCTGCTGACATTATAAGCTCTATTCACTCACAGAACATACGCTCTGGTGGGTCCGAGCAGACATTTTGTTTTTTGGTCGTTGGAAGAGTGTGCAAAATTCTTTTTGGGATTTTTGGCACGATCCTCAAATCTGTCTTTGGATGGCTTAGTTTTTGTTCATTTTATTTTTGTGTTTATATATATGTGATTTTAGTGTTATTACACCAGTCACTTTTCCATTGTCTACCCTTTTCTCTGACATCCTCTTATCACAAGATTGGTTGCCAGTACCTATCACTATTCAGTGTGTCATAAGAGTGGTTGCTATTATTTTCCACTATCTAGTGTGCCATAATATTGTCTACTAGTTTCTGTCACTTTTTGCACACAATAGCACTAACATTTGTTCAGTTATGTTATTGTTTTAGTCATTTTAAAGCGCTACACCATATATATCCATTTACCTTTGAAACAATCTTATCCAGTTGTTGTGTTAGCAGCTATTTTTTTTATCTTAGTTTTGGGCAGCACAGTGTTTTCTTGATTTTACATGTGTGTCACTATAGAATTTCTGCCACTGTAGACACAAGCAAGCAGTGAGATGTCACTCGATCGCTAGCAATCTTACAATCTTGCCACTGGCGATTTGACAAACTGTCAGCATCAGGATTGCTAGCGGCAGAATCACCCAAGTGTCATCAGCCTTACTATCAAGGCATGGGTGCACAACCTGTGACCCTCCAGCTGTTGCGGAACTACAAGTCCCATCATGCCCGTGCCTTTGGGAGTCATGCTTGTAACTGTCATCAACTTGCAATGCCTCATGGGACTTGTAGTTCTGCAAAAGCTGGAAGGCCACAGGTTGAACACCCATGTACTAAGGGGTAGGTGATTCCAGACAACGTGCCTGTATACAGTTTTCTTAAAAAAATCTTTTTTTGTGATTCTGTTAAAAATTTCTGAGATCCTGTCAGTAACAGCACTTCATGTTGCAGGCTGACACCACTAAAGCCCCATACACACGATTGGATTTTCCAATGGGAAATGTTCGATGTCAGGCTGTCAGCGAAAAATCGGACCATACGTATGCTCCATCGGACAATTGTTGTCGGACTTTCCGCCAACAAATGTTGGCTAGCATGTCTTCAAATTTTCCACAGACAAATCTGTGTTTTCAGATTTTCCAAGCGTATGTACACAAGTCCGTTGGACAAAAGTCCAAAGTACAAACACGCATGCTCGGAAGCAAGGACAAGCCAGAAGCGGTAGGTCTTGTAAACTGGCATTTGTAATGGAGAATTAACATTAACATTCGGCAAATTGTGAAATCTCCAAACACAGCGCACGTTCTCTTCTTCTTTAATGGAATAATAATGAACCTACTATGCTGGTGATACTGATGGACTTATTGCAAATTTTAAAAGGCTTTTTTTCTCTAGTGATATCAAGAATAATATTATTATGCTTTTTATTTATTTTTTGTGCAAGTTACCACAACACCATTATCCCGTAGTTTTTAAGATCAAAGTTACAACTATGTTGGTGTCCCTTGTTAATTTTACATTGTATTTTTAAAAATGTAACTGCCTACTCCCAAAATGTAATTTGAAGTAAAACACATAGTAAAAGCCAAATATTATTCTAAACAATTGTTTTATTGTGCATTAAAAAAAGAAAACAAATAAAATTAGACATGCTATCTGCCAATAGGACCAAAAAGTGCAGTCTATGCATCCAAAAATATAGAAAATATACCAAATCAAATCATTATTCAACCAAAAAAAATAATGTCAAAGCAATAACTCCAAGGCCAATAATAAATAACACGTTGTCTCCTCTGATTCCGCAACATGGCTGGTTGACGAATGGCCGTTCAGAAACTAACTGAAAAGCACAAAATTAAAAACGTGAATTGAAAAGTGCTAAATGAAAAACGTGAAAAGAAAAGTGCGAATCAACACTCATCAAACTCCTACTAAAACAAAATTAGCAGAAGGAGCCCAAAGGGTGGCGCTAAAGAGCTGAAAAACTACGTAGTACGCCATACGTTCATAATTGTTGGCCAACATTTGTGTGACCGTGTATATGCAAGACAAATTTGAGACAATGCCCAAAATTCCACTTTTTTTGTCAGAAAGTCCGATTGTGTGTACGGGGCTTAAGGTGTTGCCTCTCAGTTAGTAACAGTGTTGTCAGTCTACCATGGAAGCACCTTCATTTGGCTGCTGGGCTTACTATCTAAAATATCTGATAAGCAGCCCAAATGAAGGAGCTTGCTGTGCAGGCTCACAATGCTGTGGCCAATTTGTGAGCTTGCAACAGGAAATGCTGGTACTCACAGGATCTTCAGGTAAGAACCTTTGTAAAGTATTCATAAAAAAACATTCTGCTCAAGAAAATCGTATGCACTTTAATATGGTGGCAAACATATTAAATATACTGTATAGTTAGGGTTTGCATAGATTTTATTGCGCAGTTATTAGCCAATACAAATTATAGATAACTCCAGGAGAATGGAATGGATGGTAATGCTGAAGACATGACATGCTTGCTATTCAGTCAAGTTCTCTTTGGGCTGGAGAACAAGCAAAAAATGCACACATGTGTACACAGAAAATAAAAAATTAAAAGGGGACTGGAACAATTCTGCAAACTGATCCGAAATTTTAATAGTAAAGCATTTAATGGAAAAAATTAGTAATTCTCGTGAAATGTACTTCCTCGGGGAGATAATGCACATTATCCAAAATAAATTGTTCTCTAAGCAGTAAACACAAACTTTCCAGTGTAAGTGTTATGTAAATTGGAAACAATGTTTATCTTCCTAAAATAACCAGCTCACAGATATAAATTACAATGTTGGTGTCAGCTTTGGTAACGCTTTAGTGAAAATACAAGGTGTGTTAGAGGGGAAGGAAGCAAGGAAACGTGTCAAGTTAGCTGCTTCAAAGCAAAAGCTCACGCTCAGGCTAAGATGAGAAATGTAAGTCCAGTAAGGAAGGGAAAATCTGCCTTTCAAAAAGTAATAGCTACCCTAAGCCATGGGCATTTTTGTGTACATCAGAAACCAATCAGTGATTTTCTTGCATGCTTATTGTGGCATTAGTACATAGGCAGCACTATTGAGGATGGTCATGATTTCAAAAGCCAGAAAGGAAAAAAAGGGAGCATCTAAACATCTAAAATACAAGAGTGATGAAGAAGGAACAAGTAGGATAGGGGTTAAAAGTCAGAATTTTTGCAAATGTGGAGTATGCATTTTGGATTAAAGCCTAACTACGGGCAGATAAAAAAAAAATGCAATTATGAATTTGTTTAAAAAAATCAATAAATGTATTTTAAAAATGCAACTGATATATAATGTAAATGCTCAAACTTTACCTGATTTGCATTCCTTGTAATCCCCTGTGTAACAGCACTTGGTCTGGAAGAGGGTAGAGCAGCATTTGGGGCCAGTCCGGTATACTGCATTCACATGTGCCAAAAAAGAACATGCTAACAGGATAAAGGCAAATGCAAACAAGAGCAAGAGGTGACCCCATCACATTTATTCAGTTTATGCTCCTTTACTGTACAATCAAATGTCAGAGGTTTGGAGGTGACCAAACAGTTTTTTATTAATGCTACAGAGAAAAAATAGGCCACTATGCTTGCAGCACTGTGTGATGATATGTATAACTCTCAATACTGAGCAGAAGAAATATTTTGGTATTTAAAAGATTGGGGGTTATTTACTAAAGCAAACTCCACTTTGCATTGCAAATGCGCTTTCAAGTGTATTTGCAGTGAAAAGTGGATTTGCCTTTCATAAATAACCCCCATTGTATTTCAAAGGCATATTAAGCTGTTATCATAAAGATTTGCTTTAACAGCTACAAGTGTGTTGGCTTGTGTTTCAAGGTGATATGGCTGCCATTGCTAACTTTTTCATTCTGCCTATACTAGTTACCTGACTGTCATTTTGATCCTCTTACTCTTACATTTTGATACTTTAAGCAATTTAAATTGAAGAGGTATGCAGAAGAGAACTTCTGATTTTGCTCATCTGCACACTAGTTCTGGGTCAGTGACTCAGAAAATATTGAAACCAGAGGATCAGCAGAGCAACCAGCCAACTAGCCCTTTCAAAAGCAGGTTAGAAATGGCAGCCCCTGTATTTCTCACAACAGAGTTTAATTTTTAGGAAAGAGCTGATTCAGATAAAAATAGTTTTTTTGTTGTTTTCGCCTGACGACCCTAACTGTATATGGAAGGGCCTGGTAGTAAAACCATTAAGGGGCCTCCCTAATTTCCATCCCAAAGTCAATTCCTCTTGGGAATATTAGTTGTTTTCACTGCAGTTTTATAAAGTTTCCTAAACTTTGCATATATTAATTAAATGTAAATGTAATTGTATTTGACAAATGCTGTTGGTACCTGCATAAATCACTGTGCAGTCAGACAACTCTGAGCCTGCTGTGCTTCTGAGCTTCTTAGCACTTGCATGGTCAACTATGCCTATGGTTATACCCTTTCCTGCAGAGCAAAACCGAATGGGACCGGAGTCTGTGTAACTTATTCTTTCTTTTTAGTCCTCTCTGTCCTTTCAGCAGTCAGGTCAACCACTCAAGGAGCAGCTGTAGTATAAAGATTGATGGTAATCTAACATAGAGAATGACTCAAGGTAATTGCACAAAACAAACTAGGGTTGATTTACTAAAGGAGTAGTTACAATTTAAATAGCGAAAGTTCACTTAGGTTAATGAATAAAGATAAGCAGCGTTCACTTGAAAAACCTGTTAGTATACCACAGTAAAAAACTGAATTTTGCTCATGATTGGATAATTAAAGGGAACAGGACTTCTCTTTATCCACAAATGCTAAGCGAGCATTCTCCACTCCTTTAGCAAATTAACTGCTATAAATAAGATAAAGATTTTCTGTGAATATAGACAAAATAGAAATATGTTTTACATGATTTTTACTGGCATTCAACTTAAGGTAGCATTATCAGCTTCAAATATGCATACTCACTACTAATTCCACCTTTTTAAAGTGGCGAAAACAACACTAGTCTCAGTGATGTGACATATGGTAGACATCTTCCCCCTCCAGCTATGAATAAAAAATGCTTCGATAACTCTTATTTAGCAGGGATCCTGCTGTGAAATAGAATAGCTTGAGACAAATAGAAGATTGCCTATTCTATAATTTCAAATACCCCATGCAGCGTTTCCAGGCCTCGTCTTATATTCATTTTAGCTACACAACAGGGCTGAGCTGACATCTCTTCTGCTTGATCGCAGTGCTGGAGTTCAGAGGGTCACAATACACACACATTCATCAAAGCTGAACAAAAATGAAAAATAACATGAAATATGCTACACTTAGTACTAGCTGCCAGTCAGATAACTGCATTGAAATAGATTGCAGGGAAAGACCAACGTCTGTATTATATAAACATATAAACAGAGCGAGGAAGAGAGATAAGTGCATAGGGATGATTGCCCTCTCAGATCCCAACTAGTGCAGAGGTTTTATTGCTCTGGAACACCCAATCAAGCAGATTGAGGGTGATCATCAATGGTGTAGGTAGCAGTTAACCTTTTACACATCCATGTGGTAGCTGCCACCATGTGTTTTATCAAAAACATGCACCAATCAAAGCACCTGCTGTTGTAATTCTGGCCTATTAGGCTGGGTTCACACTGGTACGACACAATTGTTGTACGACCATCATCCTACTTTGCCCTGCAACATAGGTTCTACATCAGTCCTACTTTGGTTCTACTTTCATCCGACTTGAATGAACAGGATACATTTTTTCTCTGACTTTGAGATAGTCTAACTTGTCCTTTGACCATTTAAAACAATCCCAGTGTGACATAAATACCTTTTCCTGCTGCTGTAATCACCATGTCGGATGTCACAAGTCGGATGGTTAGGACAAGGATCCAACTTTGACCTAACTTCAATAAGCAATATAGAATGGGCTGAAAACGGACCAAAGTTGGACCAAAGAAGTGCAGGAATCTTTTTCAAAGTCCGGCGACTTGTGTCGGACCTGTTAAGATGGCTTTCGTAGGGAACCATTGATTTATACGTGGCCTGCGACATGAGCTCCCAAAGTCGGAGCGTATATGGGACTAGTGTGAACTGGGCCTTAAAATAAATATCTGCATCATTTGTTGTCATGCTCAGACAGGAATATAACACAGTTTACAATATGGTAGTTCCCTAAAAGAGCAAAAGTTCTTAAAGATTCAGCGGACAGTCTGACGGACTTTGTCTTTCGGAATTTCTGTAATTTTGTCCGTCCAACCTTGGTTTTGTCCGTCCAAACTTGGTTTCAGCGGACAGTCCGCTCGTGGGTAGGCTAGTTGGACGGACTAAGTATGGCGCATGCTCAGAAAGGATTTACACAGCCGAAGGTTGCATTGCAGTGTATTGGACGTCGTTTTTCTAGTCCCGTCGTACGTGCTGTACACGTCATCACGCAAGTTTTCAGCGGACTGTCTGTTCATCGTGTGTGGTCAAGTCCGTTCATTCAAAAGTTGAACGGACTGTCTGTCGGATTGTCTGACGAACTTAGTTGGGCAGACAATCCGCCCGTGTGTACGCGGCCTCCGTCCAACCTGATATATCAGATCCACTAGCTCTCATAAATGACTATTCAATTTCCTTCAAAGTTTCAGTAAAAGAGAACTACAAAGAAAGCCAGCATTTCTTTTTACCTGAAAAGGTTTTTTACAGTATTAACAATACCAATCAAAGGTTGTGCTGTAGGAGTGTTGATGTGTTTTATTATGCTCTAGCAGACACACCAATAATACTATTTTTTCTAAAAACATCTATATTTCCATATGACCAGGTTTTACAATTCAAGAACCCACATGAATAGAAAGAAATAAAATTACTGTTCAGCAGAGAACAGATACGGTGTGGATATTATGTACATCTCAGTTAGGAGGGCTAATATGTTTTATTAGCTTGCTGGACCTTGTAGCATATGTGTGTTTGATGTCCAGTGACTGGCATCGTCTCATACAGTAGTGTAACCATTTTTATGAAGGTAGCTCAATTACAGTAGGAATTATGGAATATGGATAAAGTTTTGAATCTGGAAAATAAAAACAAGCCAGACTCAGGATGTGCATTAGCTGTCCTGCCAGACATTTCATGACCTAGGCATGTACAACAGGGCTGCATTAAAGCAGAGTTCTACCCAAAAATGAAACTTCCGCTTTAAGTGTTGGTGACCCCCTGACATGCTAAATTTTTTGAGGGGGAGCAGGTACTCAGTTTTTACAGGCACCCAGCTCCCACTTCCTCCCCTGGCGCCGCGGCCCCCCTCCCTGCAATCTTTTGAGACATGTCACAGGTCCCAGAAGGTTGCCTGGCCAGTGGCCATTCACAGCGCGCAGCGCGGCTCACGCAAGCACAGTGCATGCCTGGCTGTGAAGCCACAGCTGGGTGCCCAAAGTTAGAAAGCCTGTCCTGCAGAGAGGAGGGGGGAGAGGAGCGAGGATTCGTTCACTCCGCATCCCTTGACCATGGGACAGGTGAGTGCCTGATTATTAAAAATCAGCAGCTACACTTTGCGTAGCTGCTGACTTTTAAATGGGTGGAACTCCGCTTTAAGAGCCTTTTCAGAATTATGGCTAATACAGGTTTACAACTGTGCTGACTCCAGCAATACAGGACAATGCAGTTACATTTGTGTGTATAAGTTGTGTTGTTTCCTAGTTAATTGTTTTTAACCATGCTGTCACCTTGTGACAATTGTTTTATTTGCATGTTATTTTCTGTATTCTCTTTTCCTTTATGTGATGTAATTTGCTGTTCCTCTTATGTGAGTTTCTTTATCCTCCCCTACACACATGAAGGTTAGGTAAAGCTAATGTTACTTTTCCCCACCTTAAACATTTCTATAGCAAGCCTACTGCATGTCATTGTATTTCCTCAGCGTCTTGCATGCAATAAAGACATTTGTGAATGCCAAGTGTTTTTTGAGTTCAGCAATCTGACTGTCTGTGTAGATTGTAGTCAGAATAACAATGTCCTACTTTGCTTCTTACATTAAATAGTTTTGTTTGCTATTTAAAGCAGATTTACAGTCGTTTTTGTGTTTATTAAAAGTCAGCAGTTACAAAAAGTGTAGCTGCTGACTTTTAACCACTTAAACCCTGGACCATTTTGCAGCTAAAGGACCCGGCCCCTTTTTGCGATTCGGCACTGCGTCGCTTTAACTGACAATTGAGCGGCCGTGCAACGTGGCTTTTTGCTATAATAAATATCCCCAAAAAACATATAAAAAAACATTATTTTTTCCTCAGTTTAGGCCGATACGTATTCTTCTACATATTTTTGGTAAAAAAAAATCACAATAAGCATTTATTGATTGGTTTGTGCAAAAGTTATAGCGTCTACAAAATAGGGGATAGTTTTATGGCATTTTTATTAATATTTTTTTTACTAGTAATGACGGCGATCAGCGATTTTTATTGTGACTACGACATTATGGCGGGCATGTCAGACAATTTTGACACATTTTTGGGACCATTGGCATTAATACAGCGATCAGTGTGATTAAAAATGCATTGATTACTGTACTGTCACTGGCGGTGAAGGGGTTAAAACTAGGGGGCAGTGTAGGGGTTAAGTGTGACCTAATGTGTGATTTTTTAACTGTATGGGGGCGTGGCTTGGCGTGTGACATCAATGATCGTCTTTCCCTATGACAGGGAACAGACGATCAGTGACAAGCTCACTAGGAAGCCAGCCGTGCCATTCTGCTGACGTATATCGGCGTGAGGCAGTCCTTAAAGGGTTAATAAGCACACATTCGCCTGTCCCATGATCCAGCGATGTGGTTGCCTGAACCCTCGGTTCACTCCTTCGCCTCTCCCCGGCGCGGCATTACAAGTGTGGGCACCCGGCTGTGACAGCTTCACTGCACATGTGTAAGTCATGCTGCACCCCCTCAGTGGCCGGGCAATCTTCTGGGACCTGTGACGTGTCCCAAAAGATTGCAGCTGGAGAGAAGAACTTCTGCTTGAGTCACCTAGGTGGCCCTAATGGGAGCATGGTACCTGTCAAAACTAGGTACCCACTCCTCCCCTCAAAAAGAAATGACATGCCAAATGTGGCATAGAACGAGCTGAGGAGTGCGTAACCACTTGCCGACCGCCGCACGACGATATACGTCGGCAGAATGGCACGGGCAGGCATATGGGCGTATATATAAGTCCCTGCCTGCCCGCGGGTGGGGGGCCCGATGCCTGCGGCGATCCGGGATGAGGGGGCGGCCATTCATTCATGGCCACCCCCTCGCGATCGCTCTCGACGAATGGAAATCCCCCGTGACATCACTTCCTCTCCTGTAATGTAAACACAGGAGAGGAAGTGATGTATTCTCTCCTCCGTGTCGGTATTTTTCGTTCCGACACGGAGGAGAGCGGATCGGTGAGTTGCACCAACACTCTACACACACAGTAGAACATGCCAGGCACACTCACACCCCCCCTTTACCCCCCGATCACCCCCCCAATTACCCCTGCCCCCCAGTCACAGTGACACCAATGTCATTTTTTTTTTTTTTTTTTGCATTGGTGTCATTTGTGACTGTAATAACTATTAGGGCAGTTAGAGTTAGCCCCCTTTAGTTCTAATGTACCCCCCTAACCCCCCCAATAAAGGTTTAACCCCGTGATCACCCCCCGTCGCCAGTGTCACTAAGGCTGGGTTCACATTGCAGCGGTTTATGAGAACGAATGTGATTCGCACCGCACTGCAGTGCAAATCACATCCGATCTCTGTGCGATTCGAGTTCAGCCATTCGCCGCACCCGCCACACCCGCCGCACCCGCCGCAAATTCGCACGGGACCCTTTTTTTGGCCCGCAGCAGAATCGGATCGCATGGGTGTTCACACCATGCGATCCGAGTTTGCAGATCGCACTGCGATATGCGAACTGATCTGGGGGTGTCAGTAACATTTCACTGACACTCCCAGCAGTTCGCATAGGGCAGTGTGAACTGCCGCCGGGAGGCATGCGATGCGGGAACCCGCCGCGGATTCGCGGCGTTTCCGCATCGCTCCAGTGTGAACCCAGCCTAATAAGCGATCATTTTTCTGATCGCCGTATTAGTGTCACAGGTGACGCTAGTTAGGCAGGTAGGTATTTAGGTTCGCCGCAGCTTTTTATAGCGCCAGGGACCCCCATATACTACCGCATAAAGCCCCCTGATTGCCCCCTAGTTAACCCTTTCACCTGTGATCACCATATAACTGTTACAGGTGACGCTGGTTGGTTAGTTATTTTTTTATAGTTTCAGGGCACCCGCCATTTATTACCTAATAAAGGTTTAACCCCCTGATCACCCGGCGGGTGTCATTTGTGACTAATAACTGTTAGGGCAGTTAGGGTTAGCCCCCTTTAGTTCTAAGGTACCCCCCTAACCCCCCCAATAAAGGTTTAACCCCGTGATCACCCCCCGTCGCCAGTGTCACTAAGGCTGGGTTCACATTGCAGCGGTTTGAGAACGGATGTGATTCGCACCGCACTGCAGTGCAAATCACATCCGATCTCTGTGCGATTCGAGTTCAGCCATTCGCCGCACCCGCCACACCCGCCGCACCCGCCGCAAATTCGCACGGGACCCTTTTTTTGGCCCGCAGCAGAATCGGATCGCATGGGTGTTCACACCATGCGATCCGAGTTTGCAGATCGCACTGCGATATGCGAACTGATCTGGGGGTGTCAGTAACATTTCACTGACACTCCCAGCAGTTCGCATAGGGCAGTGTGAACTGCCGCCGGGAGGCATGCGATGCGGGAACCCGCCGCGGATTCGCGGCGTTTCCGCATCGCTCCAGTGTGAACCCAGCCTAATAAGCGATCATTTTTCTGATCGCCGTATTAGTGTCACAGGTGACGCTAGTTAGGCAGGTAGGTATTTAGGTTCGCCGCAGCTTTTTATAGCGCCAGGGACCCCCATATACTACCGCATAAAGCCCCCTGATTGCCCCCTAGTTAACCCTTTCACCTGTGATCACCATATAACTGTTACAGGTGACGCTGGTTGGTTAGTTATTTTTTTATAGTTTCAGGGCACCCGCCATTTATTACCTAATAAAGGTTTAACCCCCTGATCACCCGGCGGGTGTCATTTGTGACTAATAACTGTTAGGGCAGTTAGGGTTAGCCCCCTTTAGTTCTAAGGTACCCCCCTAACCCCCCCAATAAAGGTTTAACCCCGTGATCACCCCCCGTCGCCAGTGTCACTAAGGCTGGGTTCACATTGCAGCGGTTTGAGAACGGATGTGATTCGCACCGCACTGCAGTGCAAATCACATCCGATCTCTGTGCGATTCGAGTTCAGCCATTCGCCGCACCCGCCACACCCGCCGCACCCGCCGCAAATTCGCACGGGACCCTTTTTTTGGCCCGCAGCAGAATCGGATCGCATGGGTGTTCACACCATGCGATCCGAGTTTGCAGATCGCACTGCGATATGCGAACTGATCTGGGGGTGTCAGTAACATTTCACTGACACTCCCAGCAGTTCGCATAGGGCAGTGTGAACTGCCGCCGGGAGGCATGCGATGCGGGAACCCGCCGCGCATTCGTGGCGTTCCCGCATCGCTCCAGTGTGAACCCAGCCTAATAAGCGATCGTTTTTCTGATCGCTGTATTAGTGTCACAGGTGACGCTAGTTAGGCAGGTAGGTATTTAGGTTCACCGCAGCTTTTTATAGCGCCAGGGACCCCCATATACTACCGCATAAAGCCCCCTGATTGCCCCCTAGTTAACCCTTTCACCAGTGATCACCATATAACTGTTACAGGTGACGCTGGTTGGTTAGTTATTTTTTTATAGTTTCAGGGCACCCGCCATTTATTACCTAGTCTCACTAGTGTACCCCTAAATTTAGGGGTGTCTACTTTCCAAAATGGGGTCATTTGGGGGGGGGGTTTGTGCCATCTTGGCATTTTATGGCCTTCAAAACTGTAACGCCCTTAGAAAGCCTGAAGGCGGTGCTTGGTTTTCGGGGCCCCGTACGCGGCTAGGCTCCCAAAAAGTCCCACATATGTGGTATCCCCGTACTCAGGAGAAGCAGCAGAATTTATTTTGGGGTGTCATTTCACATATGCCCATGGCATGCGTGAGCAATATATCATTTAGTGACAACTTTGTGAAAAAAAAAAAAAGTTTGTAATTTTCCCGCAACTTGTGGCAAAATATAAAATATTCCATGGACTCAACATGCCTCTCAGCAAATAGCTTGGGGTGTCTACTTTCTAAAATGGGGTCATTTGTGGGGGTTTTGTGCCATCTTGGCATTTTATGGCCTTCAAAACTGTAATAGGTAGTGAGAAGTGAACTCAAAAATTTACGCCCTTAGAAAGCCTGAAGGCGGTGCTTGGTTTTCGGGGCCCCGTACGCGGCTAGGCTCCCAAAAAGTCCCACATATGTGGTATCCCCGTACTCAGGAGAAGCAGCAGAATTTATTTTGGGGTGTCATTTCACATATGCCCATGGCATGTGTGAGCAATATATCATTTAGTGACAACTTTGTGAAAAAAAAAAAAAAAAAAAAAAAAAAGTTTGTAATTTTCCCGCAACTTGTGGCAAAATATAAAATATTCCATGAACTCAACATGCCTCTCAGCAAATAGCTTGGGGTGTCTACTTTCTAAAATGGGGTCATTTGTGGGGGTTTTGTGCCATCTTGGCATTTTATGGCCTTCAAAACTGTAATAGGTAGTGAGAAGTGAACTCAAAAATTTACGCCCTTAGAAAGCCTGAAGGCGGTGCTTGGTTTTCGGGGCCCCGTACGTGGCTAGGCTCCCAAAAAGTCCCACATATGTGGTATCCCCGTACTCAGGAGAAGCAGCAGAATTTATTTTGGGGTGTCATTTCACATACGCCCATAGCATGTGTGAGCAATATATCATTTAGTGACAACTTTGTGTAAAAAAAAAAAAAAAAATTTTTTTTTTGTCATTATTCAATCGCTTGAGGCAAAAAAATAAAATATTCAATGGGCTCAACATGCCTCTTATCAATTTCCTTAGGGGGTCTACTTTCCAAAATGGGGTCATTTGGGGGGGTTTTGTACTGCCCTGCCATTTTAGCACCTCAAGAAATGAGATAGGCAGTCGTAAACTAAAAGCTGCGTAAATTCCAGAAAACGTACCTTAGTTTGTAGATGTGACAACTTTTGCGCAAACCAATAAATATACAATTATTGACTTTTTTTTTTACCAAAGACATGTGGCTGAATACATTTTGGCCTAAATGTATGACTAAAATTGAGTTTATTGGATTTTTCTAATAACAAAAAGTAGAAAATATCATTTTTTTTCAAAATTTGCGGTCTTTTTACGCTTATATCGCAAAAAATAAAAATCGCAGAGGCAATCAAATACCATCAAAAGAAAGCTCTATTTGTGGGAAGAAAAGGACGCAAATTTTGTTTGGGTACAACATTGCATGACCGCGCAATTACCAGTTGAAGCAGCGCAGTGCCAAAGTGTAAAAAGACCTCTGGTCATTTACCAGCAAAATGGTCCGGTCTGAAAGTGGTTAAAGTGGAACTTCCACTTTTGAGTGTAACTCCACTTTAACCTTACACCTTACGTAGCTACCAAGCACAGACATTAAAACGAAATCTGTCTGTTTTTGTTACAGACTTGCAATTTTTTTAAGAAACAAGGGTGGCACTGTATGACTCCTTCACACACTTTGGGTTTCAGTAGGCCTTATTATTGTCATAGTTAGATATATCAAATGATTAATTGTCATTGCCAACTGCTGTCAGTGCTTAGGTGTATAGCAACCCTCTGGGCTTGTGATGGTTCCTGCTACAAAAGCTTTTAATCTTTTAACACTGCCCCGCATTGTCCCTGGAACTCTATTACTGACCTTAACCTGTACTTTGAACCTTGACTTCCTTGCCTTGTCCCTGGATCTCTGTTGTTGAAATCAGCCTGTCTGGAATACTCCCTCTATGCTAATTGCCCTGACCTCAGCTTAACTGTGGAATACTCTCTGCCTGTTGCCAGCCCTGACCTAAGCCATCCTTGGACTACTCTCTTTCTCTCTCTCACCAGCCCTGACTTCCATCTATCACTTGTTCTCCCATTTAATTACATTGTATGGCTGCTGTTACATCAGTCTTTGCCTCACTCCTCAAAATATCACAGATACTCTTTGATTTATTCTTGCTCAAACTCTTGTGCCATTGACCAGTGACTATAGAACATGTAAGACCCGAGGGTAACCAAGTGCTGTCAGACCTTGTTGCCTTAAGGGAACATAGGCTGCTATAGGAGAAGCTATGCTCGCCAGCTATAGTTGCTGACTTCTGGTATTGTGGTTAGCATTACACTGACAAGACGAATGTGAAGACATCTGAAAGATAACAGCTTATTATTTGATGAATGTGGAAAGCAGTGTCAATTAGAAATATGGAAATGTGATTCAATGATGAATTATTTTACTGTTCCCATTTTTCTTATTTGAGAATACGATACAATAGGATAGAACATGGAATAAACTTTTTAGACCTAATTTGCCTTTTAAGTGATATAAATAAAAATAAATAAAAAATTGGAAGCTGCTATTATTGGCTTGGTTTTTTGAAGCTCAACTGAACTTTTAGTTTAAATAAACTACTTGCATTACAAGTGCATGAAAACAAAGTGTGCAAAGTCTGCCATATTGTTTTCTGTAAAAAGCAGTCACAACTCTATATATAACATTATATTTATTTTGGTCCCTGACCATTTTTATTTCTACATATTATCTTCTTAAAATTCAATCTGACCTTATTAATTTCATCTGGCAAAATAATCTCCTCTTTTAGCTAAAAATGTTCTATATAGTTCCCAAAATAGGGAAGGTCTTGATGTCCTACAAATTTGGCTATATTATATTGCATGTAGATTCTCTCAATTAGCTTGATGGAACATTAAGAACCCTAATGTCCCTTGGCTTAGTTTGAACAGAAATCTAGTCATCCATATTACCTACCTGAACTGCTATGGTCCTCTACAATAAAACTTAAAGACATTTCTAAATGTAATGTAGTAGTTGCACAAGCTTTGAAGCTTTGAATGGGATACAGATACAATTTATCTCTTATTATTAAAATATCCCCTTTGAACTCCTTCTTAGGAGATCCTAGTTTTTATAGCATTTCATAATACTAACTCATTTCAATGGTAGATAGATAATAATCTGACCTCATTGACAGACTTACAATTAGAGAATAACATTGTTTCTTTTACTCAATTACAAACTCAAAATGATATCCCTCTACAAGAATCAAATCATTATTTACAGATCCATATTTTTTTTAACACATTACTCTCCTGACTTAGCTAACTCTCACACTTCATTTGAATATGTTATGGTTTCCACTGAGGATGAATGTAAATTGCTATATATGTCTAAATGGGAGGAGACATTGAAAACACAATATAGTATGCAAAAATAGGAGACTAGGTGGACTAACATGCGGAAATGTACCAGATCATTAATGACACTTGAGGATGCACTTGAACCTTTTACGTGCTGGTATTATACCCCACAACCTTTGCATATGTTTTTACACTTATCTCCTCTTCTTGTTTCCGTGGTTGTCGTCTTCCAGACTCCTTTTTATATATATTTTGGGAGTGTGAAAAGCTTCTACCCACCTGGAGAGAAATATTCTCCATGTTTACCAAAATGGCAGGTAAATCTTTTAGCCCCTGTACACACGGTCGGAGATTTTGCCAACCAAATCCGTCGGATTTTGCCCGTCGGATTTAGTCCGACGGATTGTGTCCGAAACTGTTGCATACACACGGTCGGGCCAAGTTGGCGAAAAATCAGATCTTTCAGAACGTGATGACGTAATTTAGTTACGATGGGACTACATTCAGGCTAGTAGCCAATAGCTTTGATGTAGGCATTTGATCTGAGCATGCGTGGCACTTGTTCCGATCAAAATGCTATACACATGATCGGATTAGGTCCGACCGGCCCAGTTGGTCGGGAAATATTTCCAACATGTTGGAAAATTGGGTCGGACGGAGATTCGGACGGAATCAGTCCGATGCATACCACACACAGTCGGATTATCTGACGACACGGTCCGATAAGACGCATTCCGACAGATTCTCCGACCGTGTGTACAGGGGCTTACTCTAACGCATGAGCACTGTCTTCTTTTTGCTTCCATCCCCTACTTGCCTCATGAGACTTGTTCATACTATCTATGTAGCCATGCAATGGGCAATAGCTTTCAACCGTAGCTTTCTGTAGAGCACATCTATATTTGCCAGATCTGCTGGTTGGAAGCTGGACAGTGGGAACTTTGAGTGGAGAGTGTGAACAAGTTTTGCTTTTGACTGCTGCTGATTGCTGTGTTTGCATTTTTTAGGTTCTTTTTTGGGGGGTTTCCTTGCAGCTTTTTAACACCTTTTTCTGTCACATTTTAAACTGCCTTTTTTTCTTTCCTTTCTTCAGCCTACTAATTAAGGGGAGTGGTTAATTGGTCACGTGTGCTTGAGGCCTATATAACTTGCTGGAACTTAGACCAAGTGGAACTGGACTAAGTGGTGAGTTAAAAACCAGAGTTGCAAACAGGAGGTTATAACAGGGATCATCAAACCTGTAAGTAGCATCTGAAAAGTCCTGTTAGTAATATTATTATTGAAACCTAAGGGGTGACCATAGACACTGACAAGCCCTGCAAGTGTCAAATTGCAGGGGAGATAGAGCAGTCATAACCAGTTAACACTCACCTGAGTAGTGTGTGTACTTGAGTAGTGTGTGTACCTGAGTGTTGGGAGTACCTGAGTATTGTGAGTACCTGAGTGTTGTCTGTGTATTGTGTATACTTGTGTATTCTGAGTACCTCTGTATTATGAGTGCATGTGGGCAGTGAGTACATGAGTGCTGCAAGTGCACATGGTCTGCGAGTGCACATTAGCTGTGAGTGCACGTTGACTGCGAGTGCACGTGGGCTGCCAGTGCACATTGTATGTTAGTGCACATTGTCTGTGAGTGCATGTGGGCTGTGAGTGCACGTGGGCTGCGAGTGCATGTGGATCGCGAGTGCACATCAATTGTGAGTGCACGTGGTCTGCGAGTGCACATGGGCGGCGAGTACCTGTGTATTGTCTTGTTGAAAATTAGTGTCAGAAAGCTAGTTGTTAGGTAATTTGGACAGGGTTTAATCTCCAATCCTCATTAAATTAGTAGGTACGATGCACGGTGGGTGTGGAGATCCGACTAGGTATACATCTTGCAGCATGTATGGGTTCTGATCGAGGGTGAAATGTTAAATATGTTTCCCTGGAAGTCCAGATTCTGAATCTAGGGGAGCAACTGCCAGCACTAAGAAGACCCTCCATACTAAAGGAGAGTTGGGAACATACCCAGCAGGGGTCAGCACAGAGGTGGGTGGAGACAAAGAGGTGCAGGCACTAGAAATGAGTAGATGGGTGACAGTCAGGAAGGATAGAAGGGGAAGTGGCAGGGAGGCTGATTCTGGGCTGGATCGCCAAACTGTATGCTGTCTAGTGGGTGCTGGGGTTCAGCACATCACAAATCTGGTGGGCAGATTACTGGGAGGTTAAAATGTCAGTGATCTTGTGCATAACCTACAAATCTCCATATGTGAAATCAATAAACAAAATTTTAAATTAATACAATAATGTGAAATGAATTACATTCAATGTTCATCCAAACAATAGTGAAACAATTAATTAAATATGTGCAGTTACCTCCATAGGTGAAGATAGTCCAATTGCTCAAAGTAGTGAAGATGGAGCAATAATAAAACTTGGTAATTTTACCAACGAGTGAAACCGTTGACACCACACCACTGTGCTCACAGAAGTCTCACCTTAGACTCTAAGTTTATTGATTTAAGATGCATGACAGTATACCATGAAGGGTGGTTATTAGTTATGTGTCTTTGATTCTAATATTGTATATTTGATTTATATGCTTTCTTGTAGATCCTTCTCTGGCCTAATATACTCCTGAAGAAGGGGGTAACCCCAAAACATGCCGAGTGTGTAAATGGAAGAGCAAATCTTCGTGTGTAACAGCGTGGGATCAGTATTATATTATTTAAGTTCTTTCAATTCAGACAAGTGGATGCTCCATGATTAGCAGCATCTAATTTCATTTATCTACTATTGAAGGCGTTTTATGATGTATGTATTTGTGTATAATAATACATTTTTGTATATTGACTGTTGTAAGTTTATACCGTACCATGAGAGTCCATGTTGCCTTCATAACTGTCCAAATTTCTAAACAATACAGACCTGATCACGGATGTGGAAATACGGGGAAATTTACAAAACAGCGATCACAGGTCAATTGGCTTCAGTATAAATCACACAAATAGGAAACACCAGGGGAAAACAAAAACACTGAATTTCAAAAGAGTCAACTTCCCTAAACTATGAACCTTGCTAGAAGATATAAATTGGGATCAAATCTTAGAAACAAAGAACCTGGAGGAGAGATGGGTTTGCTTTAAGAGCATATTAAATAAAGGCATTAGCCAGTGCATCCCACTGGGAAATAAATTTAAAAGAGCAAACAAAAGTCCTGGATGGCTTAACTCCAAAGTAAAAATGCATATAAAGGCAAAGGCCATCAAAAAATACATGGCTGAAGGATCATCGTCAGCATTCAGAATTTACAAAGAATGCAACAAGATATGTAAGGGTGCAATTAGGGTGGCTAAGACAGAACACAAAAGACACATAGCAGAGAAGAGCAAAAAAATCCTTAGAAATTCTTTAAGTATATAAACAGTAAAAAAGGCAGGACTGACCATATTGGCCCCATAAAGAATGAGAAGGACACCTGGTTACAAAGGATGGGGAGATGGCGAAGGTATTGAATCTATTCTTCTCCTCAGTCTTCACAGGGGAATTGGAGGGCTTTAGTAACCAAAGGGGCAGTGTTTGTCCTCATGACACATCACAGGAAACACCCTCATGGCTAACAGTGGACAGAATTAGAAATAGACTTGGGAAACGTAACATTAATAAATCACTGGGACCAGGTGGCTTGCACCCGAGGGTACTAACCTAATTTTTACTGACAGTCTACTGACTGGAATGGTACTAGCTGATTGTAGAAAAGCTAGTGTAGCACCAATATTTAAAAATAGCCAAAATACATGCCTGAGGATTACAGACCAGTTAGCCTAACATCAATAGTATACAAGCTCTTGGAAGGGATGATAAGGGACTATATACATGATTTTAGTAATGAAAACGGTATCATTAGCAGTAATCAGCATGGATTCATGAAGAATCGTTCTTGACAAACCAATCTATTAACCTTCTATAAGGAGGTGAGCTGTCATTTAGATAAAGAAAGGCCCGTAGACGTGGTGTATCTGGATTTTGCAAATGCATTTGACACAGTTCCCCATAAACGTTTACTGTACAAAGTAATGTCCGTTGGCATGCACCATAGGGTGTGTACATGGATTAAAAACTGGCTACAGGGGCAAGTCCAGAGGGTGGTGATAAACGGGGAATACTCTGAATGGTCAGGGGTGGGTAGTGGGGTCCTCCAGAGTTCTGTGCTTGGACCATCCTGTTTAATTTATTCATAAATGACCAATCTCTGTATTTTCAGACAACACTAAGCTAAGCAGGGCAATAACTTCTCCGCAGGGTGTGGAAACCCTGCAACAAGATCTGAACAAATTAATGGGGTGGGCAACTACATGGCAAATGCGGTTTATTGTAGAAAAATTTAAAATAATGCATTTGGGTGGCAAAAATATGAATGCATTCTACTCACTAGAGGGGAAACCTCTGAGGGAATCTAGGATGGAAAAGGACCTGGGGGTCCTAGTAGATGATAGGCTCAGCAATGGAATGCAAAGCCAAGCTGCTGCTAACAAAGCAAAGCAAATGACATGCATTACAAAGGGGATTAACTCCAGGGATAAAGCAATAATTCTCCCACTCTACAAGACTTTGGTCCGGTCTCACCTGGAGCATGCTGTCCAGTTCTGGGCACCAGTCCTCAGGAAGGATCTACTGGAAATAGGTCTGAAGGATATTAGTTATAAAGAAAGGTTGCGAGCACTGAACTTATTCTCTCTGGAGAAGAGACGCTTGAGAGGGGATATGATTTCAATTTACAAATATCTTACTGGTGATTCCACAATAGGGATAAAACTTTTTTTGCGTAAGGGAGTTCAATAAGACACATGGTCCCTCATTAAAATTAGAAGAAAAGGAGTTTAAACTTAAACTTAAACTGCGTAGAGGGTTCTTTACTGTAAGAGCGGTAAGGAGGTGGAATTCCCTTGCACAGGCGGTGGTTTCAGAAGGGGGCATCAATAGTTTCAAAAAATTATTAGTTAAGCACCTGAATGACCTCAACATACAGGGATATACCATGTAATACTGACATATAATCACACACATAGGTTGGACTTGATGGGCTGGTGTCTTTTTTCAACCTCTCCTACTGTAACTGTAATAAAACTGTTCATTTTTAGTTATTTGTTTTTGTTCTGTTTTATACATTTTTGATATGTTCTTGGTTTGTTGGGAGAGAGTATTTGGATATTTATTGTTGCGATTCCAGTGTCCCTTCACACGCAGCCTTTGATGTGTGTCTCAGTTTGCCGGAATTGTCATCAATCTATACTTATTACTCCTGGAACGCATCACATTTAGAATTTTTGGTATAGTTTGTATATCTTGCATGTATGTATATATACATACATGCATGCATTTACTCATATGATATATAATGCACTTTATTGATCTAGTCATGTTATCCATTTATTTATTCATTATTTGATTTATTTTATGGTTTTTCCTCTTTTTTTACTTCTTTTCAAAATTTTATGTTTTTCTTTATATATATATACCATTTCTCTTATATATATATTTTCTATGACATATATACTTTGGTTTAGCTTCTTTATGCTCCTCTACACTTTGCATTTATATTTTTATATAGTTTATGAAACGTTTTTGATAAGTGAGCATCTTTTGGAATACCAAGAGTTGCAGGGCATTTTGGCTGCACCTCTCCTTTGGTGCAATTGCTTCAGCTGCCCTGATTGCCTTTTTGAATTTTTCATTGGTTACATCTGTAGGTTGAATGCAGATGGGCTTAATCAATATTTGAATATTATTTGAGTGTACAGTATATATATACTTTTTACACATGTACCTTCAGCTATGACTAAGCACCAGCATGGGTTGTGGAATGTATCAGCTAATTCATCCACTGCCCTTGATTACTTTATGGACTAATTTTATTCAATAAATACATTTTTCACTGGTATGCGGCTGTCTGGATTTCCTTTATTGCATTGGGTGTAATGGGAGCGGTTTCATAATTAACTGTCAGGTGTGCAGCTGCAGAGCACTAATGAGGAAATCTGTGTTCCTATTGAAAGTATCTCTCCAAAAATTACAATTTGTTGCAGGGGATGCCTGAAATCTGACTTGTATCTTAGGCAGACTTCTGAAAATTGAAAATTGGTGAGCCAATCACACAAGCAGGAAATTATGTTTCTGGGGGGGGGGGGTGGTCAGTACACACACAGTGTACAGAACAACTCCAGGTAGCCATATTGCAATGCATTCTCAGAAAATTATAGTGACTGCAGATTGAAAAGGAAAGGTCATTTTTACTAACATTCAACTGTAATATGATTAGTGTCACAATTATATGCGCTATGCTATTTTTTCCCCACGAAAGTGAAGGTACCCTTTAAATATAAAATATTTGACATATATAATTCACAAAATGAGAAAGTACATGTTAGTGCTCCTTTAAAAGACAGTGTTTTTTTCTTTTCATATAGTCCCTCTGCAGCTCAGAGACAGAAGCTTTCATTCTGTAAGGACAAATTCAATTAAACAGACTTGTCTATATTCAAATAGAAAATCCTCTCCTTTATGTCTTTGACTCTTTTACATACATTGACAATATAGAATTAGATAATAGCTGACAGACAACATCTAAATGACAGATGAGGTGGCAAAATTTTTTACTACTTGATGGATCTACAAATATCACATTGCTTTTATCTGTGATATTGAACTGGCTCAAATTCAACAATAGTCTGGCTTCCTAAGGGAGAATGTGCAACATGATCAGTTCTTCAGCTTGTACTGCTGTATTGATTGACCGCTCAGAAAACATCAATAGGTGCAAGTGTCTTCCCAAAATATCTCAGAGGATGAATTCCTAATGATGTACAAGGACATCTAACTCCTCTTAGGTAATTCAAGGTGCCTCTGGATAGTGACACATCCTTGCAGTGAAGAAATAGTCTAAGAAGTCGAGTCAAGTTCTCTGTGCTTCTCTTTAAATCAATAGAAATGACAAGATTCACAATGGGAGCTTCAATGCATTAACATTAAAGTGTGAGCATAGCTGCCATTTATGGACCAAGATATTAAAATATGATCTGTTTTTTCTTAAGGGTTAATCCACCTAAAGTTGGTATTTCAGGTACAACTGAGACATTTTACCTTTCAAAATTCCTGCTTTGCCACTGCAAAGTTCAGCTACTCCTAATACATTCTCCGTAATACAGCATCATTTTAAAAAAACAACACTAAGGCCGCGTACACACGGGCGGATTGTCTGCCCAACTTAGTCCGCTGAACCGTGTTTCAGCGGACAATCCGCTCGTGTGTGGGCTTCAGCGGACTTTTTCAGCGGACAGTCTGACGGACTAAGTCTTTCGGAATTTCCGTAATTTTGTCCGTCCAAACTTGGTTTTGTCCGTCCAAACTTGGTTTCAGCGGACAGTCCGCTCGTGTGTAGGCAAGTTGGACGGACTAAGTATGGCGCATGCTCAGAAAGGATTTACACGGCCGAAGGTTGCATTGCAGTGTATTGGACGTCGTATTTCTAGTCCCGTCGTACGTGCTGTATACGTCATCGCGCAAGCTTTCAGCGGACTGTCTGTTCATCGTGTGTGGTCAAGTCCGTTCATTCAAAAGTTGAACGGACTGTCTGTCGGATTGTCTGACGAACTTAGTTGGGCAGACAATCCGCCCGTGTGTACGCGGCCTAAGGCCTCTTTCACACGGGGCGGATCAGTAATGATCCGCCCCGTGAAGATCCGCTCGCTCAGCGGGGATCGCTCCGTTGTCCCCGCTGAGCCGGCTGCGGACAGGGCGGTCTCCGCACACTGTGCAGGGACCGCCCTGTCAGATCTCCGCTCTCCTCTATGGGGATCGGACGAGCACGGACCGTCTGTCCGTGTTCGTCTGATCCGCTCTGCAGACGGATAGAAAAATAGGATTTTCCTCCGTCTGCAGAATCGGACTGTTGCGGAGGCGGACAAAATCGGGTGTCTGCGGATGCTCATCCACAGACACCCGCTATCCCATAGGGATGAATGTATGTCCGTATTTCATCCGCAAACGGATGGATGAAATACGGACATATCGTCCGCATGTGTGAAAGGGGCCTAATTCAGGCATTATTTTAGGTGCAGAGGATAGGAAAATTAGTGAGATCAGGTACAATACTTTGATGCTGGAGTCGTTAAAGATATATAAAAAAAAGTGTGTAGTGGGGGGAGGGAAGTCAACAAGATTCATTGGCTATGGAATATATTCTTCAGCATCCAATATATGTCAGCTAAGCGGCAGTGCACCTAAATTGCGATTTTCAGATTTTTAGTCTATTCAACTGATGGTAGCAAAATTAATTTTGCATCAAATTCTTTTCACGAATGTCACGTCTACCCCAATGCAGGTGGTCAGACATTATAGCTAGCTACTGTGAGCTTCACCTATAGCAGCCCACTTTCCCTTAAGGCAAGCAGGCCTACTGGTACTTGGTTGTCCCCAGGACTTATACACAATGCTATAGTGCCCTGCCATTACACCAGGGCAGACGCGAACGGAGCAAACAACAGACTACTCGCAGATTAGCAGAATGTGTGGTTCTATGACAGTCCAGGTAAAAGGCAGGCTGAGTTCAGGGAATAGTCCAATATCCGATTCAATGACAGTCTACGTACTAGGCAGGCTGAGTTCAGGGAACAGTCCAATATCTGATCCAGGTCATACACAGGGAAATCCAACAGTAAAACAGGGCAGACAAATGAGAGGCTTGAACAATGCAGGTAACTCTGTCTCTATCAAAAGCAAGGGATAGAGTCTTCAGTTTGCTTATATCAGGTGACTGACCAGATCAATCACCTTGCAGGTGAACACAGACAGGGGGGGTGCAACAACCAACACCCGGATGCTGGAATGAGTAGCAGGAGCTCTAAGTGATCCTGACAATTCTTCAGAGGTCTGAACCTGTCCAGCATCTCAGCAGTGTCCAGACTGCTTCCAAATCACCCGTTGCATCTAGAGCCAATGCAACTATGCTACTCTTTGTCCTGCTGTTCCCTATCACCAACTCCAGGGCATATTGGAGGTATAAGAGAAGCATTCTTGTTAACTTGGCCTCCTCTGGATATGTGAAACAGTACAGTCACATTTTTAACCAGTTCAGGTCCGCCCTATAGCAGTTTCAATGCTACAGGGCGGCACCTGTGCGTCGCATCACGTATATATACATATTAAAACAAAGTATAAAGGATGGTGCTAATTCATAAAAAATATGTGAAAACATATATAATAACATCACACATGAATAATTACAAATTACTGGAGGTGAAAGACCACACACCAAAAAAAAAAAAAAAAATGTGCAATAGGTGATATGAATTTTCTATGCTGTACCAACACTCATGTGGGAAGAAACAAAAAGCTAGATTGAAAACTTGCATAGAATTCAGATCCTTAGAAGGATGAGCAACGCCAAAGGGAGATGATCCTTAGCTCATTTGGCATCAACTGATAGATCTTTTGATTTGTATGCAGCTCAAAAAAACTAAGTACATCACATAGCACATTATAGCCTGTACAGGTTTAACTATAAACCAGGATTTGCACTTAAATTTGGCAGTGCTATAGGCTAGCACTGGCATGTAGGGATGAGCTTCGTGTTCGAGTCGAACGTACGTTCGACTCGAACATTGGCTGTTCGTCCGTTCGGCGAAGTCCGAACATGTTGGTCCGTTCGCGCCAAATTCGTGTGGCGCTCACGGCCCACAATGCACTGCGATGGCGCTCACGGCCCACAATGCACTGCGATGGCGCAGTGCATTGCTGGCTTATGATTGGCCAAGCATGCACTGTGACCCCGCATGCTTGGCCAATCGCAGCGCCAGCAGCGAGGAGAGCCATGATTGGCCACAGGCAGGATGCCTGTGGCCAATCATAGCTCAGGCTGTGTAGTGCAAGCCCCACACTATATAAGGCCGCCAGCGCGGCGGCCTTGTGTAGTGTGTTGGCATCTGAAGCAGTGGGTGTTCTGTGTACCTTCAACACAGTACACACCGATCGTTTTCGGCCGATTTTCGATCTTGCTGTTGTGTAGTGGTTATTGTCTGCGTGCCCTGACCGCAGTATACACCGCTATATTCACCTCACCTATATAGCTAGTGATCTATCTGTTATAATAGAGCTTGCAGTCAGTAGTGTTAGGAGATAGTGCGTGCTGTCTGCGTGCTCTGTACCCAGTACATACCGCTATATCCACCTACATAGCTGTTCTCTATTTGAGCCCACTTGCCATCTGCAGGAGTTATTGGAAGTTGTGTGTGCCTCCAGCACAGCACAGTATTCATCTGTATATACCCCTTTATCTCTGGTGTTCTCTGGTTATCGTCTGCATGCCCTGACCTCAGTATACACCGCTATATTCACCTCACCTATATAGCTAGTGATCTATCTGTTATAACAGAGCTTGCAGTCAGCACAGTATACATCTGTATATACCCCTTTATCTCTGGTGTTCTATAATAAAGGCATCTGCAGGAGTTAGTGGGTGTTGTGTGCCTCTAGCACAATATACACTACCCAACTGTTTTTTTACCCAACTCCCTTCAGGCCATTACCATGTCTGGAAGGCCAGCAAGGAGAGGCAGACAGGCGCGAGCCGATAAAAGAGGGCAAGCAGGCTCTGTGTCTAGAGACAACAGTGCTGGTCGTGGACGCGGTGCATTGCCATGGGACACGCTTGTCCTTCTTTTCGGCAGCTGGACATGTTGAACCGCAACATGCCAACGACTTGGTAGAGTGGATGACCAAGCCCTCTTCATCCTCCTCATCCTCTCTCACCCAGGCTCAGGGTACTAGCAAAGCAGCTGCCAACGCATCGTCTTCCCTCCTCTCAATGTCATCATCAGTGACTCCTTCCCTAGACCCACCATGTACTCCTGAGGAGTCTCCTGAACTCTTTGAGCACAGTGTTGGGTACATACTCCAGGAGGATGCCCAGTGTTTTGTGGGCTCTGATGATGACACTCAGCTAGAGGAAGGCAGTAGCGTGAGCGCAGAGAGAGGGGATGCTCAAGAAGGACAGCAATCTGGCAGTCATGTTCCACAAGCTGCAGCATACTGCCAGGTTTGCTACAGCGATAAAGAGGGAGGGGATGATGAGGGCACTGACTCCACGTGGGTGCCTGGAAGGAGGGAGGAGGAGGAGGAGGAGGAGGCACATGTCCAACGAGGCAGGATGCCCTCCGGGGGCCAGCTTACGGGCAGCACACCGACTGAATCACACCGCAGAGCTCCGCCTGTGCAGAGCGCTGCCTCTGCGCGTTATTCTAAAAGTTCTTTGGTGTGGGCCTTTTTTGAGACGAGTGCATCAGATCGCACCGCTGCTATTTGCAACATATGTCTCAAGCATATCTCACGTGGCCAAAACATCAGCCGCTTGGGCACCACATGCTTGACCAGACATATGTTGACCTGCCATGCAGCTCGTTGGCAAGCGTACCTCAAAGACCCACACCAAAGAACAAAGTGGACCTCTCCTTGCTTCTCATCAGCTGGCATCTCCAACCCCACTAGACATTCAGTCCTCTCTGAAACCTGCTCTGAGAGGAATGAAGGTGTAGAATTAGGTGTGTCACAGCCAAGTGCTTCCGGGAACTCTGCTAGCGGTACACCCACGTCCGATTATAGCAGGCAAATGTCCCTGCCCCAGCTGCTGGACCGGCGAAAGAAGTTCACTCCCAGCCATCCACATGCCCAGCGGTTGAATGCTAGCTTGGCTAAATTGCTAGCACTTCAACTGCTGCCTTTTCAGTTGGTAGACTCGGCCCCCTTCCGTGAGTTTGTACAATGTGTGGTTCCTCAGTAGCAGGTCCCCAAACGCCACTTTTTCTCACGGAAGGCGATTCCGGCTCTCTACCGGCATGTGGAAGGCAATGTCCTTGCCTTGCTGGACAGGGCGGTCAGCGGTAAGGTGCATATTACCACTGACTCATGGTCCAGCAGGCATGGACAGGGACGTTACCTGTCTTTCACGGCCCATTGGGTCACTCTTCTGGCAGCTGGGAAGGATGCAGGACAAGGTGCAATAGTGTTGGAGGTTGTTCCGCCACCACGCCTCAAAAATGCTACTATTGGTTGTGACACACCTCTCTCCTCCACCCCCTCCTCTTCTTCTTCCTCCATGGCCTCTTCCAGTGCTCTGTCCTCAGAACCAGCGGTGCTTCGTAGGCGTTCCAGGGGCTACACAAGTACGCAGGCAAAACGATGCCATGCCGTGCTTGCGCTGGTTTGTTTGGGGGACAGGAGCCACACTGGGGCGGATGTTTTGTCAGCTCTGCAGGGGCAGGCTGAGAGGTGGTTGACACCACGCCAGCTTAAGCCAGGAATGGTGGCTTAAAAAACTTGAGGCAGAAAAGAGGCAGGAAGAGGAGGACTTCCTTGCCTCTCAAGGCCCCCTTTATCCAGACAGTGTTCCTGCTGTGCCACCCATCACACAGGAAGAGGATGAGGAGGAGGAAGAGGAGGAGGAGGATGATTGTGTCAGCATGGAGGTGGAAGCTGGCACTCAGCATCAGCATCAGCAGCAGCAGTCTTGTAGGGATGATTTACAGTCCCAAGAAACACGTGGACTTGTACGTGGCTGGGAGGAGGTAGCTGCGGATCATGTTGTCCTTAGTGACCCAGAGGATTCCGGACCGAATGCCTCAGCTAACCTACGCTGCATGGCCTCCCTGATCCTGCAAAGCCTGCGGAAGGATCCTCGTATTCTTCGGATCAAGGAGAGGGACCATTACTGGCTGGCCACTCTCCTTGATCCACGGTACAAGGGTAAGGTTGCCGACCTTATCTTGCCATCGCAGAGGGAGCAGAGGATGAGACATCTCCGGGAGGCCTTGCAGAAAGGTCTGTGCAACGCATTCCCAGAGACTGGGAGGTTACAAACTCCTGGTCCTGGACAACGTGTTGCTGAGGCATCGGTCAGAAGGAGCGGTGGAGAAGGTGGCCGTCTGACTGATGCTTTCAGACAATTTTTTAGTCCGCAGCCCCAAGGTATGATCGGTTCCAGCACCCATCGCCAGCGTCTGATTTACATGGTGCAGGAATACCTAGGGGCAAGGTCAGACTTGGACACCTTTCCCACCGAAAATCCTCTGGCTTACTGGGTCTTGAGGATGGATCACTGGCCAGAGCTTGCACAGTATGCAATTGAGCTACTGGCCTGTCCTGCATCCAGCGTTCTTTCGGAACGCACCTTCAGTGCTGCTGGTGGCTTTGTTACCGATCACAGGGTGCGCCTGTCCACCGAATCAGTTGATCGACTGACCTTCATCAAGATGAATCAGTCTTGGATCACCCACAGCTACCAAGCACCTGAAGCTGATGTAACAGAATAATTTTTTTTGAAATATCACATCCCTTCAAGACTGCCTATGCTGATGCTGAGTGACTGTCCTGTTATGTTGATTGTCTATCCTCTTCCTCCTCCGCTGATATGTTGGAAGAACATTTCTGCCCCTGTTTAACAGGGGCGTTTAAGTACAATTTTTGATGCAATGCTTTGCAGCAGGGCTAATTCCTGCAATAAAACTAGAGTATATGGCAGAGGTTGCAGTGTGGTGGCACCAGCACCAGTGCCTAAGGCCCAATTTTTCTGCCCCTGTTTAACAGGGGCGTTTAATTACAATTTTTGATGCAATGCTTTGCAGCAGGGCTAATTCCTGCAATAAAACTAGAGTGTATGGTAGAGGTTGCAGTGTGGTGGCACCAGCACCAGTGCCTAAGGCCCAATTTTTCTGCCCCTGTTTAACAGGGGCGTTTAAGTACAAGTTTTGATGCAATGCTTTGCAGCAGGGCTAATTCCTGCATTAAAACTAGAGTATATGGAAGAGGTTGCAGTGTGGTGGCACCAGCAGCAGTGCCTAAGGCCAAATTTTTCTGCCCCTGTTTAACAGGGACATGTAATTACAATTCTTGATATAATATTTCACAGGAGGGCCCCTTCCTGTGCCCACCCAGAGTAACGGTGAGGACTTATAGTGTTGTGGCACCAGCACCACAACCACCAAAGGTCAATTTTTCTACCACTGTTCAACAATGGCATGTAATTACAATTCTTGATATAATCGTTCACAGCAGGGCGCTCCAGCGCCCACCAAGAGTCACTTTGAGGGCTTACAATGTTGTGGCAAAACCAACACCTTGTTCCGCCATTTCTGCAGAGCATATAGGGCAGGCCCCTACTTTCAAACATCCAACTTACAAACATCTCCTACTTGCAAACGGAAGGAGACAACAGCAAGTGAGATGAAAAAAGATGGACGACAAAACAAATTATACAGGGGTGATAACCCTTCCCTATGTTTTCCAAAAAGCTTAAAAATAGTTTTTTGGACTGGAGCTACACTTTAAAAATGTACCAGTTGAAAATTACAAACAGATTCAACTTAACACAACAAACCTACACAGTCCCTGTCTTGTTTGCACCGCCTGTATACTGCTGTTCTGAGTATATAGGGCCTGGGGGCCACACGCATTTCCTTTTTTTAATATGGGTACAGGGTTCCCCTTAATATGCGTACAAGACCCAAATAGGCTGGTAATGGGCAGGGAGGGCTACCCATGCCATTTTTCTCAATGATTTTCAACCATATTGCAGGAACCAGATATAACATTAAAACCGCAAGCAGTTTTAAATGGTGTTATTTCCGTTTAATGTCATTTTGTGCAGGGACTGTTCTAAACACAGGAAACACATGGCACTTCACAGGCATACTACAGACACCCCCCAGGCACCATATTTAAAGGAATATTTCACTTTTTTTTCACTTTAATCGTCATTAAAATCAGTGCTCCCGTCAAAACGGCCATTTTTAGGCATTGACCCATGTCCCCTGGGGCAGGAGCCAGGTTCCCAAACCCTTTTTAGGACAGTATCTTGTATATTAGCCATTAAAATTAGCACGTTTCATTTCGAACGTTCGAGTCCCATAGACTTCAATGGGGTTCTAACGTTCGTACGAATTTGGGGTCCGTTCGAAAGTTCTGGTGCGAACCGAACTGAGGGTTGTTCGGCTCATCCCTACTGGCATGTACGGCTCAATAGCAAGGAAAGACGCCATTCCTCTGACTCTCAGAATGTGTTCCAACACTCCAGAGACTGGAACCAGGCATACCAAAAGTGATGTCAGTGCAGGCGAGTGAGCAGCCTCAATACATTTCCTGATTCCACGTCCTTAGGAAGCTTGCCTACGTATATATACAAGATCCGACTCTTCCAGGTAGGGGGCATGCATGATCACACACAATGGGAGCCCATCGGTGAGTACTGCAGACTCAAAGTCCGCTGGCACCGTCCGTTGATCCAACAGAGAGGCAGAACGATGATCTGCCTATGTAAACAAGACAGATCACTGTTCTGACATGAGGGAAGGCATGGATCCTGTGTCTCTTGCCAGGCAGGGACATGGATCCATGTCTTAGCCTAGTAAAGGCACCTCCCACACTGTAATAAACACAGGCTAGCCACACAGTTAACCCTTTGATTTCCACTGATTTTAACCCCTTCCCAGCCAGTGCATTTAGTACAGTGACAGTGCATATTTTTAGCAATGATCTCTGTATTGGTGTTACTGGTCCCCAAAAAGTGTCAAAATGCCAGTTAGTGTCCGAATGTCCACCGCAATATTGCAATCCCACTACAAGTCATTGATTACCACCATTACTATTAAAATAAATAAATAAATAAAAATAATTAAAAACATCCCATAGATTGTAGATGCTATAACTTTTGCACAAACCAAACAACACACACTTAATTTTTGTTGTAGCAGAATACATATTCGCTTACATTTCTGAAAGAAAAAAAAACTTCTTACTTTTTTTATTATTTAAAAAAAAAAAAAAAAAAGATTTCTATGTTTTATAGCATAATGTAAGTTATATATTTTATTTTGTAAATTGTTTTATTTAATTGTCAGTCTTTTTGAATATAGCACAAAAACTAAAAACCACAGGTGATCAAATACCATCAAAAGAAAACTCTATTTGTTTGAAAAAATTACAACTTTTGTGGGGTACAGTGTTGTGGGACCATGCAACTATCAGTTAAAGTAATGCAGTGCTATATCGCAAAAAATGGCCTGATCATGAAGGGGGTAAATCTTTTTGGCCGTCAAGTGGTTAATAACTTTTTTTGAAAAATGTTGCCCTATGCATTCTTATAAAACAGAATCCTTTAGGGCAATATTAGTTGGATCAGCCTTTCTAAAGATTTTCAACACAGAGGAACCCTTGAAATAATTTCCCAGTCTCAGAAAACCCCTCCTAAAAATTACTATATCCACAAGTCATGATACATTAGTGTGATTGTCATTGGGAAGAATGCTCCTTACACTTGTGGTCATTGTAAAGAATTGCCCCTTACGGATAGCTAAAAATATCACTGGTGTCAGTGGGAGCTTATCGGAGAAGCAGAAATTGCTCCAGGAACCCATAGCAACCAGGAACCCTGGTTGAGAAACCCTGAATTGGATGTTCAATGCTCATGGCAAACTAAGTCTGCAACATAATCATTGAACATCATTGCATGATTAACTAGATAGGTGAAGAATCATTGTCACTATGCATGAAAATCGACTTTGCACTGAAAGTGCACTTGGAAGTAAAGTCACTGTAGATCCGAGGGGGACATGCAAGGAAAATAAAAAACAGCATTTTAGCTTGCACATGATTGGATTATAAAATCAGCAGAGCTTCCCCTCATTTCAGACCTACCCCTTAGATTTAGAGCGACTGCACTTCCAAGTGCAATTTCAGTGCACTTTCAAGTGCACTTGCAGTGCAAAGTGGAGTTGCCTTTTGTAAATAACCCCCAATGTCCTTACACATATATAGGCTCAAAATCCAAGCATGCTATAATGACTTAAGCTTGCTGTTCTTAGTTATAAGGTCAATAAACATTTGGAATGTAAGATAAACAATTAAATAATCATTTAAAGGGCATGATGGAAATAATTTTATCATTGTGCATTAAAGTGATTGTAAAGTCTCTTTTTTTTGGATAAGTATAACAAACATGTTATACTTACCTGCTCTGTTGCAGTTGGTTTTGCACAAAGCAGCCCAATCCTCCTCTTCTCGGGTCTCTCTTCGGTGCTCCTGACCGTATATGACCTCTGGTCATATGCAAAATTGCAAATGAAATTACTATAATTGAATGTGATACTTTAAATTATGCTTGCAGCTAAAGATAACCTATGGATTTTTAGTTTGGAAGTAAAATAGGGTGATATAAATTTATCAGATAAAGTATAATCATTCTTGTCAATTAATTACAGGCATACCCCACTTTTAAGTACACAATGGGGTTTATTTACTAAAGCTGGAAAGTATAAAATCAGGCTCACTTCTGCATAGAAACCAATGAGCTTCTAACCCCAGCTTGTTCAATTAAGCTTTGGTAATAAAACCTGGAAGCTCATTGGTTTCTATGCAGAAGTGAGCTGATTTTGCACTTTCCAGCTTTAGTAAATAAACCCCATTGTGTACTTAAAAGTGGGGTATGCCTGTATTATTTTGTCTCGGTCAAGTTTCAAATACTTTTTATCTTTAGTAGTGCTCTAATCTCCCTTGCTGTTTAGTAAAGATGGAAATATACATTAAGATTGGTCTTGTTTCATCTCGATTCCCCCATTTACACTAAACAGAGTGGATGAACAAATCTGCCTTGTCAGATATTGTACGAGTAATTTAGATAACCGACATCCACATAATACATGAACAGTGCTTGCATCTGATTGGATGCTGGTGCTGTAAAGCTGAGAATTTTTTGCCTGTCTCCTTTGACAAAAGTCGATTGAAAAATCATCTTTTATCTAGCTGGTTGGTACTGACAGGGCCACCCACAGATCAGAATTTGGCCGATTCAGCAGGAAGGGGATGACATTTGATCTGTTAACGCTTTTCATGGACGGTCCTTCATATTTTCATCATCGAATGTTACACAAATGTTAAAAAAAAAATCAGATCTTAGGAACTAAATAATATATTCATCCATCCTTATGGATAATGTATTCATCCATCCATCCACAATCCTTTTCATAATTAAATTATAATCTACTATCTATGTATGATACTCTATGTTCTGGTGTATGGAATATTTTACACCTTGCCAGACATAAATTGTAGTCATCTTTTTGATGAATGCTAATGTTATGTCACATCTTTACAACTGTAACTCATAACAAAGTACTTAGTAATTAGAATAACGCTGTGCAGATGTTACATGTTTTATTATTAAACAGAGTATCATTTACGTCAGTTTGGAAGACATTCTTGATCTGTCATTATCCTTGCAGTTGTAGAGTATTGTACCATGTTAGTCATCAATTAATGCACTTAGTTTGGAGTTTAAGTGACATGCTTTACTGGCTTTAATAACTTAAATTATTAACAATGTAAGCTTTAGGAAGGGGAAATTATATTTATACACAGAGTTACAAGAAAGAGCAATAGAATATAAATATAAAAAAATGAAACTATGTTTCCTAACACATTTGAGTGGCAAAGGACATTGTTAAGTGTTAAGCCCCGGATACATGTATCTAAAGTCAGCTGGTTCAGCAGGAACTGGCCAACTTTCCGTATATGCGTACCCCTGTTTTCTTTAACTGAAGCATGTTTAACCACTTCAATACCAGGCACTTATACACCTTCCTGCCCAGACGAATTTTGAGCTTTCAGCGCTGTCGCACTTTGAATGACAATTGCGCGGTCATGCTACACCGTACTCAAACTAAATTTTTATCAGTTTGTTCCCACAAATAGAGCTTTCTTTTGGTGGCATTTGATCACCTCTGGGATTTTTATTTTCTGCTAAACAAATAAAAAAAGGCCGAAAATTTGAAAAAAAACATGTTTTTTTTGTTTCAGTTACAAAACTTTGTAAATAAGTATGTTTTCTCCTTCACTAATGGGCACTGACAGGGCCGCAGTGATGGGCACTGATAAGGCGGCACTGATGGGCTCCAATGATGTGGCATCAATGAAGTGGCACTGATAAGCAGCACTGATAGGCAGCACTGATATGCGACACAGATAGACACTGATAGGTTGCACAAATAGGTGGCACAGATTGGCATGAATGGGTGGCATGGATAGGTGGCATGGATGGGCATGGATGGGCACTGATAGGCAGCATGGATGGGCACTGATAGGCGGCATGGATGGACATGGATGGGCACTGATAGGCAGCATGGATGGGCACTGATAGGCGGCACAGATGGGCACTGATAGGCAGCATGGATGGACATTGTAGTGTACAGTATTGTAGGGATGGATGCCAATCAGTGCCAAACAATAATGCATGGCAATCAGTGATGCCCATTGTGGGCACTGATTGGCATCCATTATTTGCATTGATTGGCATCCATTGTGGGCACTGACTGGCATCTCTGGTGGTCTAGGGGGGCATACCTGGTGCTGGGCATCCCTGGTGGTCTGGTGGTGTCCCTGGTGGTCCAGTGAGGGTATCCTCAGGAGGGCTGTGCTGATAATTGATCAGCACAGACCCCCCCTGTCAGAAGAGCAGCCGACCGGCTCTCCTCTACTCGCGTCTGACAGACGCGAGTGAGGAAAAGCCGATCACCGGCTCTTCCTATTTACACTGTGATCAGCTCTGATTGGACAAGGCTGATCACATGGTAAAGAGTCTCCGTCAGAGACTCTTTACCAAGATCATAGTTGCGGTGTGTCAGACTGACACACCGCAACAACGATAGCCATGATGCGTGCCCCCGGGGGACGCGCAGCGGCTTAATATCCTGATCACGTCATATGACGTCTGGTCAGGATATTAAAACCACTTTGCCACTGTCATTTTGCTATATGGCGTGCGGCAAGTGGTTAACAACTGGCTTCTGGTGAACTGTTCTGTGTGAAAACAGCATTTGATCTGCAGTTACAGCCAATGGCAACAAACACTGATTAGTGTATTCTGGTCCCCACAGTGGGAGAGATCCCCACATCACACATTGTTGTATTAATGCAGGGATCTTTCAAGTTTTTTTGTTCAACTAGCTGGTTGAACAGAAAAAAAATTAACGTGTATACTCACTATTAACGTATAAAGCTTTAGGCTTTATACATTAATAGGAGGGGTCATTGTAAATACCGTAGTTAGATATTTAAAATTGACTAGAACATATGAAGTCCTGGCAAGCGTTTCACCTCAGTTTGAGTCCTTGGAATTTCATATATACTTTTATTAAGGGCTTGAGGAAAAACAGACTTAAAAAATTCAAAAATTCAATTAAAACCATAGTGGCAAGAGTCAGATCACCAAAAATATCACTATTATATTATATCTCATAAACCACTTGCCGACCACTGCATGCCAATATACGTTGGCACAATGGCAGCGGTGGTAAATGGGTGTACCTGTATGCCCCCTTTAATTGGCGAGGCTAGTGGGCCCACTGCGTACAGCGTGACTGTGCCCATGAGACCCGCAGACTCGATGTCCGCTGGTCTCCCGGCAATCATGTCACAGAGCCGCAGAATGGGCGATGCCTATGTAAAAAAGGTAGTTAAACAACTCATATTCTTCTACGCTGTACTTTATAGTGACATGGTAAAAAAAAGTCTTGAACTATTGCTTTCAAGCAGATGAATAACAGAAGATATTTACTCTTACTAGTACTGGTGTGACATAGGGACTATTAAATACTGACACATTGGAACCACTTTCCCTATACCCAAAAATACACATCTTCTTCACCTTTGCATAAGATGTAATACAGCGGTAGAGAACATGCATTATATATGGTGGCAGTGCCCCTCACCCTACTCCATTTATAATTTGAATCTAAAATATTCAACCTTTACAAACTGGCTACAAGCTCTGAACTCCATACTGTATGTCCCCCAAAATTGCCCTTGTTTATTTAATTCCAGGCTCTATTTTTCCTGCAAGCAACTTGATCTGTTATCCCTTGTCATTGGTAAACTATGCAAGCTCTGACAGCTTCAGAGTGGCTACAAGAACTTTAGCACATGGAAGAACTGCATTTATCCATGATATCTACTCAACATACTGTATACAGCATATGATCTTGTGAAGCGACGGGGTTATTTCTTCGGATTTCTCAAATATTCAGGAACTATTAATTGACTGAACAAGGTACCTACCAGGTGGGAACAATGGACTACCCAACCTGGACTCCCTTGTAAGCCATAATAAAAATTGTACTGTTTAAAATCATAGTGACAAATAAAATGCTCGTCTTGATTTATGCCAAAGTCTAGGGTTTAGAGTTTAGAATTTTTTTATAACTCATTCCTTGATTTAAAGTTCTTCACTAGTACCATACTGCTTAAATTATTTTTGCTTTGGCCTTTGCTATAGAAATGAGCAGCTATAGGAATGTCTATTTTGTTTTGATTAATTGATTTTGATTATTAAAAATGAATTTATCATGGATTATTTGTTGATGGAGGTCTTGAGTCATCTCCCCTTAACTTAGAATAGTATAGGTACATTTGTAGATCTGCAGTAGAATAGCATTAAGTATTCTCTACTTCTGCTGTGATCCTGGCACTGGTACCCTACCAGTGCGGTGGATATGAATATAAAAAGGGACTAAGACTAAAATGCCAAAAATATGTAAAAAAACTATGACTAAAACTAAATTGAAATTTGATTTCAAAATTAACACTGGTCTTTAGTGCATGTTCATACCTCAATACCATCAATTATAGCATACTAGATTTTTCACTTTAGCAGTATATAATGAGTTTAGAAATTGTAGAAAAAGGTTAACTAATGCATTAAAATTTAATTGCACCCATTAGATTTTAGACGACTAAAATGAGTTTCTATCGTCTAAAATGTACTGGAGATTTTAGTCGACTAAAACGTAAGACATTTTAGTCGACTAAAATGTACTGTAGATTTAGTCAACTAAATATGACTAAAACTAAAACAATTGCAGAAGGCTAAAATGGGACTTAACCTTCCTAGCGGTAATCCCGAGTCTGACTCGGGTTGGGATTTTAATTACATAAACGGTAACCCCGAGCCAGACTCGGGATCGCATCGCTCGATGCAGGGGAGGACACAGGGAGAGTTACTCACCTTGTCCCCTGGATCCAGCGATGTCCGCCGCGCTGTGTGATCGAGCTGTCCTCCGCTAGATTCATAGTGCCGAATGCCGCCGAGCTCCGTTCCCTGCGACGTTACGACGCACGGGAGCGGAGAACGGCGGCAAATTCAAAAAAGTAAAAACACACAAAACACACACAGCACTGTAATCTTACAGATTACAGTGCTGTATTAAAAAATACACACCCCCTTTGTCCCTAGTGGTCTGTGCAATGCCCTGCATGCACTTTTATATTATAAATACTGTTTTTTACTGCCTGGAATTTGGAGATTGTCCATAGCAACCAAAACATGTCCCTTTTTCAGTTTTTTTTGGATTTGATTACATTATTGAATAATTTTTATTATTCTTTATTATATTATAAACTTTATCATACCCGGGATGTCCGCTAGACTCTGGTTTGAAGAGATTTCAGAGCGTTATTCCTAAGAATTACAGGACTACAAAATAAAAGCCAGATTTCCATGCAAAATAATTGTACCGCTTTCAGCACCTTATTCCAGACTGAATCATACCGCCAGGGTGGTTAAACTAAAATGCCATTTTAGTCCTAAGACTAAAACTAAATCAAAATTAACAATGCTCACATTAAACTTTCTTAGTTTAGGTGGTTGTTGATATACTATTAGAAGTGGTTCCAGGAGTTATGTGTCCTATACACACTTCCTGTATTATCTAAGGGTGTATAGTATATCTGGTTGATATCTTGGGACAACAAAACAATTAGTCTCTATGTTGTAGAAAACAGAAAAGAAGGTTGGTTTAGGTAGTTTAGCAACAGTTCACAAAAATGATATGTGTTGTCAACCCACAACAAGACTTGAAAGCTGATTGCATTTCCTGTAGTTCAGCAGGTAATTCAGTGTACTTGCAAAGTCTCTAAAGCAGGGGTGTCCAACCTGTGTCCCATGAGCCACATGTGGCCCAAGATGTCAATGAATGTGGTCCAATACAAAATCGTAAAAATTACTTAACCACTGATGCCCTGAAGGATTTACCCCCTTTCTGATCAGAGCACTTTTTGAGATATGGCACTGACTAACTGACAATTGCGTGAGACGTGACACCCAAACAAAATTTACGTCCTTTTTTCCCCACAAATAGAGCTTTCTTTTGGTGATATTTGATCACCTCTGCGGTTTTTATTTTTTGCACTATAAACAAAAAAGGAGCGACAATTTTGAAAAAAAAGCAATATTTTTTAGTTTTTGCTATAATAAATATCCCCCAAAAATATAAAATTTGTAAATGAGGGGTTAAGTGTGTCCTGGGGAGAGATTCTAACTGTGGGGGATGGGCTGCCGCTGACATGACAGCGATCACTGATCCTGGTGACAGGGAGCAGTAGATCCCTGTCATGTCATTAGGCAGAACAGGGAAATGCCTTGTTCAAATTCTGCCGCTCCGTGACACGATTGCGGGCCCCTAGCGGACATAGAGCCTGCGGGACCCTCAGGCACTGTTACGGAGCACACAGCAGGAGGCACATGCGTGCCCACAATGCCGCGATTTAAAGGGGACGTACCTGTATGCCCATTTGCCCAGCCATGCCCTTGTGCCGACATACATCATCCTGCGCTGGTCAGCATGTGGTTAAAGACGTTGATTTTTATTTTGGAATTTTTCGTAAAAATGCATTTACACTTAGTGAACCCATGGCCAAAGAATACATTTCACAGTGTCTTTCTCTCGAACTTTTATACGTTTTATCTTCCAAAAGAAAAATATCTCACTCTTCACATTTACACCTTATTCATGCCATCAGTTTTTGGCAGCACTTAAATTGATGAACAACTATTTTCAGGGATGAAGCACATAAATGGCAAAATTAGAACTAAATACCTGATAAGCAACTTTAGAATTCATTGAGAATTGCTACTACATCCATTGAACCAGATATTGATGCATTAGTGCAGGGGTCTCCAAACCACATACGGCCCGCTTGTATGTTTTATCCAGCCGCAGCTCCTTCAGATACAGCCGGACAAACATCAGACACAGCCCCACCCTCACCAGCTATGCCACTCGTGCTGTGGATTATTCTCCAGGACGGTTGGCGAGAGCAGAATGCAGGCAGGGCGATTTGTGTACCACTATCAGGGCACATACAATGAGGCAGAGAATGAAGGTGAGGTAGGTGGATTCCCATGTGTGCAGGGAGGAGGCGGGGCCCCACTGTCAGGCAGCTCAGAGGTGTGGGCTGGCTGTACGTGCTGGAGAGATTTGGCTGGAGGTCTTGTCATGCCTGCCCCAGATTCCCACTCATCTGGAGGAAGAGCCACGGCATTACTGGGAGGAACTGTCTGCAGGACTAGTGAGATCTGAAGGATTGGTAAACCCAGGGTGTGTGTGATGGTGGAGGGGGTGTGTGTTAGGAGAGAGGAATGGGGGTGTGATCAGAGTGGAGAGATATGGGTGTGTGATACAACTATGTGGAGGGGGGCCAGTATGGCTTCCACCCAGCCATTGGAAGCTTTTGTTGGCGTCACCTGCCAGCTGCCTGTGGCCAGTGAGGGGACTGGAGAATGCATAACCCCACCCCCCTCATTACACGCTGCTATTTAGTGTAAGTTCAGCACGTCTAAACATGCAGTTACAGTGAGTGTATTGTGCCTCCTGCACAGTATACACCTGAAGCTACCCCCAATTGCTGGTATTGTTCTGTTTCTATACCACAGGCATCTGCAGCAGTTACAGTGGGTGTATTGTGCCTCCTTCGCAGTATAAACCTGAAGCTACCCCCAATTGCTGGTGTTGTTCTGTTTCTATACCACAGGCATCTGCAGCAGTTACAGTCTGTGTATTGTGCTACCTGCACAGTATACACCTGAAGCTACCCCAATTGCTGGTGTTCTTCAGATCCTATACCACAGGCAGGCAGCTGCAGTAATTACAGTCGGTGTACTGTGTCATCTGCTCAGTGTGCACCTAAAGTAATTGCTGGTTGTCTCATCTCCCTGCAGGCCATTAGTATGTCTGGAAGGCCAACAAGGAGAGGCAGACAGTCACAAGCCAATAAAAGAGGGCAAGCAGGTTCTGTGTCTAGAGGCAACAGTGCTGGTCGTGGACGCCGTACATTGTCATCAGCACGTGGCCATGGAACACGCTTGTCCTTATTTTCAGCAGCTAGACGTGTTGAGCCACATCATGCCGAAGACTTGGTAGAGTGGATTACCAATCTCTCCTCATTCTCCTCATCCTCTCTCACCCTGGCTCGGGGTACTGGAAAAGCATCTGCCAATGCATCCTCTTCCCTCGTCTCAATGTCATCAGTCACTCCTTTCCTAGACCCTCCTGAGGAGTCCCCTGGACTGTTTGAGCACAGTGTTGGGTACATGCTCCAGGAGAATGCCCAGCGTTTGAAGGCTCTGATGATGATACCCAGCTAGAGGAAGGCAGTAGCATGAGCGCAGAGAGAGGGGATGCTCAAGAAGGACAGCAATCTGGCAGTCATGTTCCACCAGCTGCAGCATACTGCCAGGTTTGCTTCAGTGATGAAGAGGGAGGGGATGATTAGGTCACTGACTCCACATGGGTGCCCGATAGCAGAGAGGAGGAGGAGGCACATCTCCAACGAGGCAGCATGCCCTCCGGGGGCCAGCTTAAGGGCAGCACACCGACTGAATCACACCGCAGAGCTCCGCCTGTGTAGGGCGCTGCCTCTGAGCATTATTCCAAAAGTTCTTTGGTGTGCGCCTTTTTTGAGACGAGTGCATCAGATCGCACCGCTGCTATTTGCAACATATGTCTCAAACGTATCTCGTGTGTCCAAAACATCAGCCGCTTGGGCACCACATGCTTGACCAGACATATGTTGACCTGCCATGCAGGTCGTTGGCAAGCATACCTTAAAGACCCACACCAAAGAAGAAAGCGGACCTCTTCTTGCTCCACATCAGCTTGGATCTCCAACCCCACTATACCTTCAGTCCTCTCTGAAACCTGCACTGAAAGGAATGAAGGTGTAGAATCAGGTGTGTCACAGCCAAGTACTTGCGGGTAGTCTGCTAGCAGTACATCAACGTCCGATTATACCAGGCAAATTTCCCTACCCCAGCTGCTGGACCGTCAAAAGAAGTTCACTGCCAGCCATCCACATGCCCAGTGGTTGAATGCTAGCTTGGCTAAATTGCTAGTACTTCAACTGCTGCCTTTTCAGTTGATAGACTCTGCCCCCTTCCGTGAATTTGTGCAATGTGCGATTCCTCAGTGGCAGGTTCCCAAACACCACTTTTTCTCACGGAAGGGGATTCCGGCTCTCTACCGGCATGTGGAAGGCAATGTCCATGCCTCGCTGGACAGGGGTAAGGTGCATATTACCGCTGACTCATGGGCCAGCAGGCATGGACAGGGGCGTTACCCAGGGCCGTTTTTAAGGCAGGGCAAAAGGGACAGCTGCCCTGGGCCATGTCATTGCTGTGGGGCCCAAAGCAGCTGCCTCATACTTGCCAACTATCCTGGTTTAAATTCTCTCGTCCCTTGAGGTTTTGGTCCTGTGCTGTGTCCCAATATCTGAGTGTGAAGTGCTGCTACTAATGCTCTGCCCTATTTTTGTGTACAGATGACTCACCTGCAGACTCTGTGTTTACCGGCATTCATATGTACATAGCGGCGGCATTCATATGTAAATAGCGGTGGCCGGTGGACTTGATATGTATATCATGCCCCCTGAGGTCATATCCACAGTAATCTCTAGCAACCAATCAACAAGCAGAAATCATGTGCTGTAACCTCTAGTAACTAATCAGTGAGCCGTAATGTGTGCTGTAACCTCTAGCTACCAGTCAGTGAGCGGTAATGATACACTGCCTGATTTGATTCAGAAAACTGATTTTGAGTCTAGCTGCTATTTATTGTATGTCTCAGAGCAGGTAGAGAGCAAAACTGCATGAGGGGGCCCCAAGAAAAGTTTTGCCCAGGGTCCAATCAGTATTAAAGATGGCCCTGACGTTACCTATCTTTCACGGCACATCGGGTCACTCTTCTGGCAGCTGGGAAGGATGCAGGAGAAGGTGCAGTAGTGTTGGAGGTTGTTCCATCACCACGCCTCCAAAATGCTACTACTGGTTGTGACACACCTCTCTCCTCCACCCCCTCCTCTTCTTCTTCCTCCATGGCCTCTTCCTGTGCTTTGTCCTCAGGACCAGCGGTGCTCCGTAGGCATTCAAGGGGCTATGCAAGTACACAGGCAAAAAGATGCCATGCTGTGCTTGCACTGGTGTGTTTGGGGGACAGGAGCCACACTGGGGCAGATATTTAGTCGGCTCTGCAGGGGCAGGCTGAGAGGTGGTTAGTGCCATACCAGCTTAAACCAGGATTGGTGGTTTGCAACAATGGCACCAACCTCCTCTCTGCCCTCCGACAGGGACAACTGACCCATGTGCCCTGTGTGGCTCACATCCTTAACCTGGTGGTGCAGCGGTTCTTGGGCAGGTACTCAGGCTTACAGGGTGTCCTGAGGCAGGCCAGGAAAGTCTGTGTGCATTTCTGCCGATCATATAATGCCAGTGTTCGGCTGGCTGAGCTCCAAAAAGTGTTGAACCTGCCCAAGAACTGCCTTATATGTGACATGCCCACCAGGGGGAACTCAATGTTGGCCATGCTTCAGCGGCTTCACACGTAGCAGAGGGCCATCAATGAGTACCTGTGCGACTACGGCACCAGGACAGGGTCAGGGGAGCTCGGTTTTTTTCACCATGCCAGTGGGGCATGATCAGGGATGCATGCACTGTCCTGTCACAGTGTTGTGGCACCAGCATCACCACCAGCAGAATCACCAAAGGCCCAATTTTTCTACCATTGTTCAACAATGGCATGTAATTACAATTCTTGATATAATAGTTCACAGCAGGGCACTCCAGCGCCCACCAAGAGTCACTTTGAGGGCTTACAGTATTAACTTGTGGCAACACCAACACCTTAGGGCCAAATTTCTGCAGAGCATATAGGGCAGGCCCCTACTTTCAAACATCCAACTTACAAACGTCTCCTACTTGCAAACGGAAGGAGACAACAGGAAGTGAGATGAAAAAAGACAGACGGCCCAAAAAGGGTGATAACCCTTCCCTATGTTTTCCAAAAAGCTTAAAAATAGATTTTTTGACTGGAGCTACACTTTAAAAATGTACCACTTCAAAATTACAAACAGATTCTACTTAAAACAACAAACCTACACAGTCCCTGTCTTGTTTTCATCGTCTGTATACTGCTGTTCAGAGTATATAGGGCCTGGGGGCTTGTAATGGGCAAGGGGGGGGCTACCCATGCCATTTTTCTCACTGATTTTCATCCATATTGCCAGAACCAGACATTACATTAAAACTGCAACTAGTTTTAAATGACTTTTTTTCCGTTAAATGTAAGTTTGTGCAGGGACTGCTCTAAACACGGGAAACACGTGCCACTTCACAGGCATACTATAGACACCCCCAGGCATGATATTTAAATGAATATTTCACTTTTTTTTCACTTTAAGCATGGGGTTCTAACGTTCGTACGAATTTTCAGTCTGTTCGAAAGTGCGAACCGATCCGGGGGGTGTTCGGCTCATCCCTAGCGCTCTCTGCCATTGGCTGAGAGTGCTGATCGGGAGTTGGTCAGCTGTTGGTTTTCCAGCATGAATGTCTGACATACACACGGCAGAATGTTGGCCATTTTTTTTTTTACTTTATGTTTAACTAGTTTAATTCGTTTACCCATGTTAATATGTCCTGACTACATTAACGGTATTTCTATAGTAGTATAAAATGCTATAGAAAGGATAGCCATGGATAGTGTAAGGAATAATTAAGATCCCTATCAGGCTCATTTATTGCTCTTGCACATGGGTGTCTGAGCCCGTTCCACGTAAATCCTGGCACCCCCTTCAGACCCATGGTGACACCCAGGTGCTGTTTATAGCTGCCCATAGACGTAAGTGGTTGTGAGTCACTGTACTCCTGGTATAAGGCAGTATTTACAAAAACATGTAAAATGTTAGCTAAAGTATACAGTACCAAAGTATGCAAGAAATTGGAAATTTTCTTGTTTTGCATATGCCTATTTGATTATTCCTGTTTACATCAGCACTGCTGTATACTCAAAATACAGCTGCGCACAGGCATTGATGTCTATGGATGGCTGTAGGCAGTACCCAGAGTACAGTAACGCACAGTCATTCATGTCTATGGGCAACTGTATGCAGTACCCTGGTTTTTCGGGCAGAAAGCAGAAGGGCAGGATTTATGTTGCATGAGCTCAGATGCCTATGTGTCCTGTCCTTTCACCTTCTCAGAGACAAAGTAGAAGTAACAGATCACTCCAAACTTAGGCAATATCTCTTTCTAGACAGTGCTCACCAAAATATGTTTCCTGATTCGAAGATTTTTAGTCACGCCCTGTTCCTAAGTTCAAGCATTTTGAAAAATACATCTATACCTGTCCAGGTGACAATAGTCAACAGGACCAATAGGGAGAATTCATGGTAATATGGACACAGACAAAAATGAAAAAAAAATAAAAGGGGGGGGGGGGGGTTCCCTTTCAATTTTCCACCTGAAACAAAAAAATAAAGTTTTGGTTTTACATATACTTTAATTACATTGGAATTAACCCTCTTAAAAATAGTATGGTGTTTTTACTTTTTAGAGTTATTTTTCCCAATAGAAGAGAAGACTTTATTCTGCATGAACTGATTTGAGAGGAGTAGTTTAATATAACATTTAGTAAGAATGAATGAATATAATGAAATGTTCAACAAGGCAAAGAGCTGATCATAAATTTACATATGGTTGCAAATTGTGTTTTAAAGGCAATGGCTGCACAACTCGATTAGCTTTTCTGAATAGCACTTTCCTCAACTTCCTTAACTTCTTACTGCTTTAGAGTACTGTTAAATACAGGGTCCAAAAAGGGTGACAATTGTCCACTGTAATTTATAATGGAAGATTGCTTTAAATAGCTTGATTTTAGGGTAAAGTAGTATACAGCAAATATTCAATTTGCAGTTAGATCCTGCAGATTCTATTTGGCTCACACAGGGTAAGCAATATTCAAACTGAACCTCTGATAATGGAAATCAACTACATAATAAGCAAATCTGAGAGGATATTTTTCTTTGTGAAAAGATTATATACAGAAATCTACATAATACATAATTTAGAACTCTAAATAGAACAGTTTTGATACATTAACACATCTTTACAATTACTTATGTTGCTGTAAAATCCCTTTAATTATGTAAGAGGATGTTTAGCTTTAAAGTGATCCTGGATTTTAGCAGCAGCTTATTCTAGAATTTCCCTACGTTATAATAAGAATAGCTTAGAAACAGTAAAATTATGTTTCCTAATGGGAAATGCATGAATGGTCAAAATAAAGTGATTTAAGATGAATTGTAGTTGAGAAGAAAAATAAAGTTTGGAAAGATTCCAAAATCAGAAATGGGAACAATTGATTGCATAAAATGATACACAGCTTATTGACTTACGGGAAAACCTCTATGGCAATTTTATGATGGCTGGAGAATCGAATATCATAATATTAATAGATGCAAGAGTAATGATAACAGTGATGAACATCATTCGTAGGCACCTCTGCATCACCAGATCAATGGACCATACCAGACATTAAATGGGTTGACATTAGATCTGGAAGTAAATTATCTGATGGATATATAATGGGAGAGATTAATGGTAGGAGTAGAAATAAATAGTACAATCTCCTCTTTCAGCCGTATTCTGATTGATTACAAGACGTGTGGTGGTGCAGCAATATCTCTACGGTTAAACCTATGCCATACAAAATTGGAGTTTAATGTTCTCAACTCTCAGACAGTATGCTTTTTGCTGATGGGTGTTTGAAATACAAATACTGTAACTAGCTGATTCTTTTAGGGAGAACAAAAAATCGGATCTGTTTTTATACCTAATTTGCATGCAAATGAATGTATTTATTTATATTTGGATATTAAAATATTAACAGGATTCTTTCCATTTCATATAAACTCTCATCTAAATGTAATTTCATATAGGGCTTGCTGAGAGCTTTTAACCCCTTCAGCCCCAGAAGGTTTTACCCAATTCCTGACCAGAACACTTTTTACAATTTAGCACTGCGCTGCTTTAACTGGTAATTGTGTAGTCATGCAACACTGTACCCAAACAAAATTTGCATCCTTTTTTTCCCACAAATAGAGCTTTATTTTGGTGGTATTTGATCACCTCTACAGTTTTCGCAATATAAATGAAAAAAGACCGAAAATTTGGAAAAACAATAATATTTTCAATTTTTTGCTATAAAAAATACAATAAACTCAATTTTAGTCATACATTTAGGCCAAAAAGCATTCAGCCACATGTCTCAGGTAAAAAAAAAATCAAGAAGCATATATTTATTAGTTTGCACAAAAGTTATAGCGTCTACAAACTAGGGTACATTTTCTGGAATTTACGCAGCTTTTAGTTAATGACTGCTTAATCTCATTTCTTGAGGTGCTAAAATCGCAGGGCAGTAAAAACACCCCCAAATGACCCCATTTTGGAAATTAGACACCCCAAGGAATTTGCTGAAAGGCTTGTTAAGCACATTGATTTTTTTTGTCCCAAGTGATTGAAAAATGACAGAAAAAAATTGTCACTGAAATGATATATTGCTCAAACATGCAATGGGCATATGTGAATGTACACCCCAAAATACATTCTGCTGCTTCTCCTAAGTACGAGAATACCACATGAGTGGGACTTTTTGGCAGTCTAGTCACATACAGGACCCCAAAAACCAAGCACCCCAAGCTATTTTCTGAGAGGCATGTTGAGTCCATGGAATATTTTATATTTTGTCACAAGTTTCGGGAAAATTACAATACATTTTACATTTTTTATCACAACATTGTCACTAAATGATATATTGCTCAAACATGCCATGGGCATATGTGAAATTACATGCCAAAATACATTCTGGTGCTTCTCCTGAGTACAGAGATACCACATGTGTGGGACTTTTTGACAGTCTACCTGTGTACAGGACCCCAAAACCAATCACTGTCTTCAGGCTTTCTAAGGGCGTAAATTCTTGATTTCACTCCTCACTACTTATCACAGTTTTGGAGGCCATGAAATGCCTACATAGAACAAACCCCCTGCCAAATGATCCCAAGCTATTTTCTGAGAGGCATGTTGAGTATTTTGCAGATCTTGCTTTTTTGTCACAAAGTTTTGAAAATTGAAAAAACAAAAAAATATATTTTCCTTTCCTTTCTTCAATCTTCAAAACAAATGAGCGCTGCTCACCATGGCTCTTAGCAAATATATTGGGGTGTCTACTTTCAGAATGGGGTCATTTGGGGGGTTTTGTGCTATCTTGACATTTCAGGACCTCTGAAACTGTGATAGGTAGTGAGGAGTTAAATCACCATTTTATACCCTTAGAAAGCCTGAAGGCGGTGTTTGGATTTTGGGGTCCTGTATGCGGCTAGACTGCCAAAAAGTTCCACACATGTTGTATCCCCATACTCAGGAGAAGCAGCAGAATGTGTTTTTGGGTGTAATTTCACATATTCCGTTGCTGTTAATTTTTGATATTTTGTCCCAATAAAGTTATTTAATTTTAAACCATATGGTATATTTTTCTATCTCCTTGCTGCCTTGAAAGCCCCATTTGGGGGACAATTCCTTTTTTAGGTATTATTTGGGGTGTGCAGCACTCTTTTTCTTCCTCAAGTGTTCCTTTGTTTATACTGTAAAGCCCCATACACACTATCAGATTTTCTAATGATTTTTGTCTTCAGATTTACCAAAACCATGTAGTGCAAGGACCTGCTTGATTGCATACAAATTGAAACTCCTAAGGTTGGACCTCATATTATATGGTTTTGGTAAATCTGAAGGAAAAAATCAGCAGAAAATCTGATAGTGTGTATGGGGCTTTAGAATTACTGCCCTTGATCTGACATTTGTGGTGATACCTCACATGCATGGTGCAATTGCTGTTTACATATGACACGATACCAACACTTGCGTCCGCCTTTGGGCATGATCACAGGGGGGGACAGGGTGGTTTTATTTTTCATTATTTATTTTGCCTTTTTATTTTATTTTGACACTGTTCCTTTCATTTTCCTTTATCCCCTATGATAGTAATAGGTAGTGACAAGTTCTCTTTTCAAAAAAATTGGGGTCTATTAGACTCTAGATCACTCCTCTGCCCTCAAAGCATCCAATCACACCAATATCGATGTGATAAGATGCTTTCCCAATTTCCAAATGGCGCTGTTTATATCCAGGGAAACTGAAGTCATCAAATTTTCATAGCTTCCGGTTTCTTAGGCCTTAGAGATGATTCTGGTCTTCGATCAGCTCTATGGTCAGCTGCATGCTGAGGTTCCCCGTGGGCACAGGAGAGCCTGATAAAATCATGGAAGAAGGCGGGAGGGGGGAACATTCCCTCCCACTGCTTGTAAAAGCAGTCTAGCGGCTAATTAGCAGCTAGGATTGCTTTTACATGAAACCTGAATGCTGGCTGAAAAGAACGAAAACAAAATGATACCTAAAACTGCAGGCATCACTCTGGTATAACCACTCAAAATCCAGCAACATACCAGTACTTTGCTGATCCTTGTTGGGCATATATTGTAATGTTCATTTTTTTTCATGCAGCCTGTGGGATAAACAAAAAAAGAGATTGATCAGTGGGTATGCCCACCATTAGAATACCACCCTGCACCCACCCACTTCTAATGATGGGCACCGTATTTTTTTAACTGTGGTGGTGAAATCACCTCCTACAGAGCTGGAGTTGCTGATTTATGTATTGTGAGAGCAAGCACTGTTGCTGTCAAGATAAATAAATCGATGCTGCAGTGGAATGGAGTATCTGAAAAGCAAAGATGAAAAAACTTAAAATACAGTAAAACAGAGCAGAACAACAGAGAGAGAACAATAACGAGAGAATAAAGAAGAACAATAAAACAACTATTTTTGCCTTTTTTATTCTATTTTTTAACTTTATTTTTTTACACTTTTATTTGTAACTGTAACGGTTCCAGGTTCGGGTCTCTCAAAATGCGATGGCATCGTTGGAGACCCTGTGAAAGTGTGTCCTATGACAGTACAGTACAGTATAGCAGTGCTGTACCCTATGCTTATACTCCACTAGTGTGTGGTAGCGTTCAAAACATTCACTGATGCAAAGACCAGGTTGGTTAGGACAGGAGGGACATGCCTATATCCACATTTTCTGCAGACACAACATCTTCTTTGGGGTGATCAATGGGTAGAGGTACCAGGGAGGATATATACGGAAAATGCCTCTCATACAGCCAGCTCACTGCATTTGCTTTGGATGTTGGACCACAGCATCACCTGGAAACAAAAGGGCTGTGATGATCTCTTCCTGGAATTTAAGGAAGGGTTCAGTTCATCCTGACGCCTTGTATAGCACATAAGCATTCAGAAGAGCCAATTGGAATAAGTATATAGACACTTTTTTGCACCAGTGTCTGGCCTTGCACAACATCAGTCGCCGTTGGAATTTGGACGAAGGGAGGACAGAATGAAAACATTCTGATTATCCCTCCACTTCACTGTGAGCAAATTATTACTTCTCATCTAGGTTCTCTCCCCTAGTCTAATTCAGGACTCTACAAGCCACTGGGGTAAGCCCCGGTGATTAGATCGCATGGTGCCACATGCGCATATTCCACAAACAAGTGACTAAAAAGTGGCACGCTTGTGTAAATATTGTTATGTAATATTTGTCCACATACAAGTGGTATCCATTTCCGAATAAGGGTGACACCAAGTCCCACACAATCTTACCAGCACTCCCTATGTAGTCTGGGCAGTTCTCGGGCTCCACATGACTATCTTTTCCCTTGTAAACCATAAAACTATATGTATAGCCTGTTTCCCTTTCACACAACTTATAGATCTTGACCCCATATCTGGCACGCTTGCTGGGAAGATACCGTTTGAAAGACAAGTGGCCAGAAAACAGGGACTCACCAATGCAGACAACTTGATCGGGAGTAAACAAGGCTGCAAACTGTTGGTTGCAGTGGTTTACAAGGGGCTGAATTTTTTGGAGCCGATTGTATTCAGGGTCACCATGAGGATGACAGAGTTCATTGTCATTAAAATTCATGAACCGCAAGATCTGCTCATATTGTGTCCTGGTCATGCAAGCAAAGAACATGGGCACATGGTGAATTGGGTCAGTGGACCAATATGACCGCAACTCACTTTTTTAACTATGCCCGTGAGGAGGGAAAGGCCCAGAAAGATCTTAAAATCAGAAACCCTAATAGGTTTCCATTCTCTGGCAAGGGTCAAATGGGGATTAGCAGTGATGAATGGACCAACATACAAATTGAGATCTTCCGTGAAAAACAGCGAATAAAAATTAGGTGACGCAAAATCAACTGTTTCCATCTGAATTCTGGGTTCTGCAGAAGTGGTGGGCTCCCAATTGGGATTGGCAAATGCAGCAGGAAGGGCACTATGGGCTTGATGGCCCTTTGTTTTTGTTCTTGATGGCTGTGGGACACTACTTGTGCTAGATACCGCTCCAGCTTAAATTACACTTATAGAACTCGCCATATAACCATGTGATCCTGCAGTGCTGGATGTATGACCAGCATGTACTAGGTCCCTGATGCTTGCCAGTTCACCAGAAGGATGAGTGGCACTAATACTGGCTCTCTGCTCCATACGAGAGCCCTGCAGTTCTGGCATCTCAACAACTGAAGAAGAACTGAGTCGGGTATGCCTGACCTTAGCAGGGACCACTACTCTGTTGTCAGAGCTATCTGTCAGGGTACCGCTGCTGTCTACTGGATCATATTCTGAGCCTGAATCTAACAGATGGGTGACTTGCTCTTCAGTCTCATCTGTCATGCTCAGAAACTAGTAGGCCTCTTCACTAGTGTACCTTTAATTGGACATTGTGGCCTCTAAATTTACTGGTACAACTAGTGAGACTCACAAGCAAAAAGAGCACCTGATTGTAAGAGCCTGCTTCAATCGCTATCAAAAAATCTGTTAGCATTCACAGGGATCAGGCCTGACTCTGCGAATGTTGCAGTTATGTGTTTTGTAAGGGACAGTGATCAATTGATACTGCAATTGGTTGGGCTAGGCTGGGCTGAGCAGAGGGGCTAAACGCAGGTGCTAAAAGGTACCTGAGCTGATCCCGCTACCCCTGCATTTTTGGGAACCCTAAACTACTGGGGATGCTATTATAGATCTGATCAGATCAAAGATATTGATCCGTTCAGACACTATACTACTAAGGGAGGTGTATGGTGCATGCATGGGTGTTAGCGCTACTGGCACTAATCTGACACTGCCTGGGGCTGACACTGATCCTAACTGATACTAAAACCTAACTGATGTCACTAACTAACTAACTAAACTAACCAGCGTCACCCGTGACACTAATATGGTGATCACTGGTGACAGGGGGTGATCAAGGGGTTAAACCTTTATTAGAGGGGGTTAGGGGGTACCCCAAATCTACCTAAAGTACCCTAATGCTGATTAGTGTCACAAATTACACCAGTACAGTCATCAGTGAAAAATCTGAAAACTTGGTGACTCTGTGACAGGGAGTGAAGGGGTTAACAGGGGGCGATAGGGGGGTGATCAGGGGGTGACAAGTGTGCCTACGTCTACCGGAGTAAGTGTTGTGACGGTGCAACTCACAGTTAGATGTCCTCTCTCCTCTCTCTGGAACCGAAAAGCATTCTACATGGGGAGATGACATCACTACTCCTGCCTGTGTTTACACTTACAGGCAGGGGAAGCATTTCATTCATCAGAACCTGCCAGCAGGTCCAGACCAGAAATCATTGGCCTGGACCTGAAGATTGATCAGTTCTGTAATGAATCTGATTGTTACGAGGGCACGCGGGCGTGCCTCTGGTCCACAAGTGCGATCGCCATACGAGCAGCAGTAACATTCTGTATATCGGCGTGATCTGATCGGGAACTGGTTAAACATTAAAGTAGAACTAAACCCTTTACAGCCAAGGAAGCTGTCATCTTAGCCTCTAGTTGATCTGCAGTTGCCATGGAGTTGAACATGTGATTAATTCTGATAGCAGCCATTTGATGGCTTGACAGTTCAGTTGAGAGTGCAAGCATATATGACAGTCATCATTCAGAGCATAAATGTGCAAAAAAATTATATTTTTGCGCTTATCCAAAAAACAATATTGTTGATCATGCTCTGCTTCAGTATGTCACATGTTGGCATTCATGGTTTCCTCAAAGTGTCATTTCTTTAGTGTTATTAGAAGAAAAGTAAAAGCAAAGTGTAATTTCTTCAGTGTTGTCACATGAAAAGCTATAATAAAAAATTTTTTTTTCAAAAATGTGAGGAGTGTACTAATTTTTGTGAGATACTGTACATACATGTTGAGGTTAAATAACTAAATTTTAGTCCCATCTGACCACCTTAAATACAACTTGAAGATTCTGAGGCCACATGGAAAAGGTGTTATTGTCAGATGAGACCCAATTTTAATTATTTGGCCTCAACACCAAACAATATGTCTGGTGGAAATCCAATAGAGCTCACCATCCAAACAACACCATGTCTACAGTAAAGTATGGAGAGGGTAATATTCTGTTATGTAGGTATTTCTCAGCAGCAGGGACTGGAGCACTTGTCAGGATAAAAGAAAAAATTATGGGAAAAAATACCATCAAATTCTTGAGAAAAATCTGCTGTCCTCTGCCAGAAAGTTGTCAATAGGAAGAAGGTTTACCTTCCAACATGACAATGACCCAAAGCACACAGCAAAACTGATCAAAGAGTGGTTGAAGGAGAAAAAGGTGAATGTCTTTGCATGGCCTAATCAGAGCCCAGACTTAAACCCCATTGAAAATATGTGGAATGACTTGAAGATTGCAGTCCACATACAGTCACCATCAAATTTAATTGAACTTGAGCAGCTGTATACTGCCTCGAAAAGCACATTCCAGAGTGTCATCAGATGAGGCTAGGATAGCATGAAGTTTTAAAACAGCTCTGTTTGGATTTAAAAATGCTACTTTTGGTTGGCTAAAATGTTAAAAAGTGATTAAAATAATTGTGTCATAATTGTATGCAATTAAACCAAAATTAGTTTCTTCTCTGAGTTTTTAAACAATAAGTGCTCTCTCTAGACAGGTACAGTACAGTAAGATGCGCTGACCCTATTAACTTATAAAATAGGCGCTAGCATGCATTCGTCTGAAAGCATTATTTTACACAGCATGAAACCCTTTTTCACAGAATCGCAATTAAGTAACACAATTATCAGTAATGACCAAGCAATGGGCAGTAAATCTGCCTCTCAATTATTTCAAGTAAAGGGGGCCTACAAGCCTTAGGTTGGACATATGGAACAACATTTGTAAGCTTCAAGGGAAATAAAGTAACATCATTTAGATCACTTGAAAATGATAAAAATGTGCATGATAATGCATGGAAAATGTGCAGATAGTAAACTAACTAGCCTAATCATTATTCTTCACTGAGCTGACAATGACCGATTTAATTATGTTATTTCCTATGTTATGTGCACTTTGGGATTATGATACAAGTGTTAATCTGCATTGTCTATAATTAAATGCTACATGCTTATATGTGTATATTTATTTTAGAAACAGAGTTAATAAATAATATAATCAATGATTATATCACGCATTTTGTAGATAACAGTTTAAGATAACAATGACCCAACATAATTATGACTGATTGCTTTAATGCATGTTATCCAAATACGATGAATCAAAGGTTTAACACAACTCTGTGAACTTTAATATCTTACAGTTACATTACTTAGTTCATGCAGGGTAACATCCAAAATTACTGTACAAGTCTGTTTAATTGCAGTATCAATCTGTATAAACATACATTTTAAAGTAAAGGATAATATTTTGGCTTATTTAATAAGGTAGCATCTTCATTATTCTGACTGTCTGAATGGACTATAAAACTCAACATGATCATTGGCCACCATCACCGAATGCTTTTTGCCTTGTGTTGTAAAGCTGGTGATACATGCTTCGTTCTTACCATCCACACAAAGGAGGTGGATGGAGGAATCTCCTCTGATGGGACATTGTATTCTGACAGTTGCACCTGCTGCTCTCAAAATACACTGAGCAGCAGTTGAAGCCAATTAGCTGCAGCTGCTGATCAACAAACGTTTTCCAGCATGTTCCTTTAACAAAAGTCAATCAAGCGGTCAACTTCTGTTGCATGGGGATACATTGATTGGAATTCAGCTAGTCCCTGCTGAACCAACTGAATATTGAGCAGTGTATAGTCAGCTTAACCATCTGGCTTCCACATCGAGTCACTTATCTAGAACAATGAGGAAGACAAAGAATTTAGATTTTTCTCTGACTTTTTTTCATCTGCTTAAGCCTAATACACACTATGAGCTTTTTTTTTTGTTCAATCCAGTGGGCTGAACAAAAAAAAACTGAAGAGCTTAAGAGAAGATCCTGTACTAGTAATGTTAGTACAGTGATCTGTCCATTGAGCTATTGTGTTTTGACTGGCCCTACCTGCCAGAACACACCGGTCAGCACTCTCAGCCGTTGGCTGAGAATGCGGATCGGATTCTGAACTGCAGGCCTTTTTCAGTCATGCCCCTTCGACACAAGCCAGACACTCAGCCAGCTTCTGTCAGACTGGCTGCCGTACACAGGGGCTGAATGTTTCTATTGAACCGACGATACCATACGTGTGTATGGGGCTTTATTCTGTCTGGGTCAGTGACTGAGAAAGTACTAATGCCAGTGGATGAACATAACAGCTAAGAAACGGAATGCAGAAGAAAAATCTACTCCAGAGGAATGCAAATCTATAAAATGTATTGTACTGATTTCTTAAAGGAAGCTGTGCACAAAAATTTGTGATGATGGTATGATACTATCTTTAGTATTTTCCTTATCATTTTCATGGAACAGCAGTCATCTTGTTCATCCTATAAGGTATTTCCTCCTTTGCAGTTCATTCCTTAATTTAGTTTTTTTGGTACATGTATTTGAAAAGGTCTTTCACTGTTCTCTCTCCACCTTTCACCTTGGCCACAAGTCACTGTGGCCAAAAATTCTCAGTCTTCCCCTGGATAGCTCCATATTATTTAGAACAGTTTGTCTTTAAAGTGTTTAATTTATTTTATTATTTTCCTTTATTTATATAGCTTTGTCAAATTACATGGCTCTTTACAGAGTGCATGAAATTATTTGCATTAGCTTCTATCCAATAAAGGAACCCACAATCTAATGCCCCTAGCAAACACTAGGAACAGTTTGGGTGGAAACCAGTCCACCTTCCAGTTAGTTTTTGAAGGGAGGAAACCAGGGCATGTGAATTAAAACCATACAGACATGAAAAGAACCTACTAGCTATCCATTTGGAATCAGTGTTGCTATTATAATCTTTGTCAGCCTGAAGCCTTCCTCTCCCACTTCTTCATCTTGTTGCTGTACAGCTACATCCTGATCCTTATATATTTTTCAGTGAGAAAAACAATTGACTATTACATAATGAAGACATTAGCTGTGAAAAAAACAAGTACGGTATATAACAAATGTTATAATTCCTTTCTTAGACACAAGCTTAATAGAGTGCCATTAAGATGTGTGTTTGTGGCCATAAGTTGTAGTAATAATCAACTTGCAACCTATTCTTTGACAGCCTGCCGATAATGTATTCAGCTTTGGTCATTTTATAAAAGAATCTGTGGCTGAATTCATATGCCTGCATTATGCTGTCCTTAGAAGTTAATGATACATCTTATTAAACTCAATACAAATAATAATGTCAGTTTTGCATTTAGATGGAATAATTCAATTAGTTATCTGCGATCTTCATTTATATTAAAGCTAGAAACAATAAGGCTTTCAGTCTAAACTAGGCACCAATTCAACTGAGGCAGTGCATCACCAAGTCATCACAATCTGCCCCAATTTTCAGATCATGATTTTTATTAAATTTCATTTATTTTTACAATACTGATTGGACTTGAACCTGTAGCTGTGTAATCCTCCAGAACTGTACAGTACAGAAGGCAGTTAAAGTGGTTGTACCCCCCCCCCCCCCCAAAAAAAAATAAAAAAAAAATAAAGACAAAAGCATAAATGAGCTAGTATGCATAGCATACTAGCTCATTATGTATTACTTACCTTAGATCGAAGCCCCCACATTGGTCCTTGTTCACCACTCCGGCTGGCGATAACGCTCCTGGAGTTACTTCCGGGTATTGAGGGCTTGGGCACTGTGATTGGCCGGAGCCGCGATGATGTCACTCCCGCCCATACGTGCCGTGGCTTCAGTTTGCTTCAGTGCACAAGTGCCAATGACTTTGGCACATGAAAATACAAGTGATATCTCCTAAACCATTCAGGTTTAGGAGATATCCAGGATAGCTACAGGTAAGCCTTATTATAGGCTTACCTATAGCAAAAAAGTGTGTTATAAGGGTTTACAACCACTTTAAAGTGCTTCTAAAGGCTGAAGTACACCTCCTCTATTCCCCCCCACCCCCCAGCCCCCATTACACTTAGCTGAGCTCTAGCTCGATCCAGCAATGTGCACGAGAACAGTGGCTCTTTTGATTCTCTCCCTCTTCATAGGCTTAGAGACAGCAGTGGGAGCCATTGGCATAGCGAGTGAGGAAGGAGCACTGGCTGGGGCCAAGCAAGCCCACATGAGTGGCACCCATAGCAAACAGCTTGCTATGGTGGCCACTTAGCTGGGGGCAGGAGCCAGGAGTTCTGGGGGGACCTGAGAATAGGAGGATTGGTGGTACTCTATGCAAAAACATTGCATAGAGCAGGTGTATATAACATGTTTGCTATTTAAAAAAATATATGTTTACAATCACTTTAAGCACTATTTGTAGCTAATACAGCCATGTAAATTAACTATTTTCAGTAAAAAAAAATATTACTGTTTATAGTGTCTCTTTGCTACTAATTGTAAAATTTACAAATTTTCCACAGATTATCATAAGCAAGTAAGTCTGAGCCAACAAATCAGTTTCTAATATACATTTGGAGTTACCCCAGCTCTGCCCCTAGCATAAAGTGTGCTGTCAGTTAAAGGCTAAGTTCACCTTTCAGTAAAAAAATATAAAATATGCATATTTTGCAGGTAAAAAAAAATGTGCACCCATTATTTCATTACACATGAGCATGCAAAGTATTGCTTCCACAATTATGCCCCGTACGATAGTCAGACAGTCCGACAACAAAATCCGGACTGATGGTGGCCCAAACTTGTCTTGCATACACACCGTCGCACAAAGTTGTCAGAAAATCCGATAGTTTAGAACACGGTGACGTATAACACATACAATGGGACTATAAAGAGGCCAGCCAATAGCTTTTGTCTCTTAGTCTATTCTGAGCATGCATGGCACTTTGACCATCGGAATTGTTAAACACACGATCAGAATTTAAACTATTGGATTTTGTTGTCGGAAAATTTTAGATCCTGCTCTCAAACTTTGTGCATCAGAAAATCCGGCGAAAAAAGTCCTATGGAGCCCACACGCGATCGGATTTTCCGACAACATAATCCGATTGCACATTTTCCATCGGAAAATCCGACCGTGTGTATGGGGCATTAGTGTATCTCGAGTGCAATGTCAGGCTCCTGCAGACTCTTTCTCCAGCTTTCTACCACTACCTCCATATTGGCTTTCAGTTAGAAAACTGGAGGGAGTTTCAATGGACTATAAGTGCGCTAATCGGCGCATTCACAGTCCATTGAGAACCACAAATCATCTATAGCAGTGGCAGATGGGACTTGTAGTTCATTCATTCAAAGATCACTCTGCTCACACAGCCATGCGATTTTACATGTGACAGCAGCTGTGGGGAATGGGAACCTTCACCCGCTGTCTTGGGTGGGGGGGAGTTCAGGGGGTGAGGCTGTTCAGTCCTTAGCAACAGGTTACACCCTAAATACACCCTAAAAGTTCAACCTATCCTTTGATACGTTAAGTGATGTAAAGTGCATGAAAGACATGGCAATGCTGGGGACTAGAGCTGCATACTAGTATTACTTTTTTTTGTGACAAAGACAAGGGGTAAAATCTATTATCGTTTTGCATTTTTCAAATTCGCCGGCAAACAACATTTTACTTTTTTAATTAGCTTGGAAGTCTTCTTTAATAAATATATTCATTTATGCCACTGTAAATATATATTCAATGAGCAAGGTCACCTAAGGTCACATTCTCTCTTTTCCTGCAAGCCCTGCAGCTTTAAAAAGGAGTTAACAAACTGTTTGTTTCCAAAGCAGTTTGTAACCGCCTGAGAGATGCCTAGAAGACACCCAAGTTAATTGTATTCCGTCAATATTCCAGGAAGTGTCAGCTGTGTCAGATTTAAAGTTGGACCTTACAAGGGGGGAGGAAAATGCTTGCGTCCATTATTCAATCTGGCTGAATGAGGTTTCAGTTTTAATATCTCTTGAAATGGCCGGAGCCTGCAATGTTCTGATTGAAGCCATTTTAAAAACATGACAACATCCTCAGGACAATGCGCATATAATATAATGGAGCTGAAATGCATTAAGTAAAAGATGCAGAAGGCCTGGAAAGAGGCAATTAAGGCATTCCAGAGAGGCAACGCCAGGGCGCTATGTGAAATCTTATATGATTATAAGCAGAAGCTAAATGAAAACAGATGATTTAGTTGATATATTCATCTAATCAATTAAATTCATGGCTGTCTGTATTCTCCCATAGCTGTAGATAGGAAAAGGAATTTACTCCTACATCTGTTGAAGAACATTAATGCATGTGCTCCTGCTGATATCCTGCACCAAGAACAGATTGTCAAAATAAACTGAGGTTGCTTGACAGCTCTGTTAAATTAATGTTTTATCGGGTCATTTTAACCATCACCATTTGGTGCTGCAGGCTCGTTTCTTGCTGATGATAGTGTCTGAATTGTACCAAGCTAATGCTTCTATTTAAAGGGGGAACACCATAAGACATGGGTTTTCAAGTAGCATTACTAATAACAAATTGAAATAAATCTGTCAATAACATTATATATCGAATTCAGCTTATCTCTGGGCACACATGGAGAGCAATGAGGAACTGGCCAAAAAAAAACGCAGCCAAGCTAATTTACTTTTCTCCCAATTTCAGTTCCCAGGATTATCTGTTGTAATCCGTTGTACCCTATATGCTATCCTGTTTTTGAACAAATGTGTTGAAATAGCGAGTATCAGATGACAGTCAAAGTCTGCTGAGCTTTTAAGGCACAGTCAAAGTACTATCACAAAGTAAAGTGTCCAGCAAATGACAGAGTACTGTAAGATAATTAGTACTCTTTAAAAACATCTTTGAATACAATGTCAAATGAAATTAGTGTAATAATGACCTGTATCTGTCAGCCTAATGTAATCCTATGTACAGTATCACTGGAGAAGGCGGCCAACACTTTGAGCCCATCAGGTTTTGCTGCATACACATGTGCTGACAGTAAACATGCTAACAGGAGGTGAAAGGGGAGTGGGCAAATGACCAGCTGCTACTGTATTGTCCATTTACATAGTTGAGGTTGTGTTCTGACCTAGTGGGTAAGTTGTACTGTTTGGCAGGTGGTGTTGAATCTCAAAACTGGCTGCACAGAATTACAAATCCTTCAGCAGTAAAACAGTTTATTATTTATATATTTTAACTGTGTATTTGGATGCTTGCCCGGTGCTCAGCTATATGGTCTCATGGTTTTAATCACTGTGGTCACTCTACTATCTTGCAGCTGCTAGAAATAACAGATGCATGGAATTTTAACCATAGACACAACAAAAAAAATCCTCTTCCATGAACTCTAATGGTCATCTTGACCACAGCAATATCTTGGCAAAGGATGGCATGACCATGCAAATTCTATTTTAAGAAGTCATGCTAAAAAATAAAAATAAAACAGTGGGGTTGATTAACCAAATGCAAATTGTCTGTGCACTGCAAGTTCAGTTGCTCTAGATCTGAGGGGGACATGCAAGGAAAATTCAAAAACAGCATTTTTGCTTGGACATAATTAGATGATAGAAATCAGAAGAGCTTTCCCTCATTTCTGAGCTTCCCCTCACATCTAGCACAACTGAACTTGCAGTACACTGGCAGTGCACAGATTATTTGCAGTATATAGTTACCTTGTATTGTAGCATTGTTACATAGTTACATTCTAAATGATCATGATACATGCCCGAATGGAAACATTCATGCAATCCACACTTTCCATGAAGTTGCTTTTAGTGCTCACATTATACACACATTATTCAAAAATGTGCTAATAATATTACACAAATTTGTTTGAAAATCAGACAGATTTGTGAATTGCTTTTCATAATTCCTGAATATATGCAAGCAGAGTAGTTGAGTCTGCACATAACATACAATCCATGAATCATGATTGCCATATTTCCTAAATTACTTGAATCTCTGCAAATCTACATGGAATGGAAAAGTGATGAACCAGCGGTTCTCATAATGTTGATGTCTGTCTACTTAAATAATGAGTTTCTCGAGTGTGAACACCTGTATGAATGTGGCAGCCACTGTAAACTAAAAGCTTAGATGGGGCAGGAGTTAAATATTTCAAGATCTGCAAGAACCAGGTTCACACTTCACCAATATAAATGTACTTTTTTTTAAGATGTGTCCCTTGAAATACCAACTTAACACATCAGTTCCCACTTCCTGTATTCCTGGCTCCCTCTCCTAGCTAGTCCAACTTTCTGGCTCTTGCCTAGACCCATTTCCTACTGCTGGTCTCCCAGGACTTGCTTTCTTTTCACTTTTGACCTGTTGAACTCTCTTTATATAAATGCTTGCTAATCCTGAGCTCATTGGTACTCTGTCTATCCCAATCTTTTTGCTTTAGTTCATGACTACATGCATGCTGTATGTTTGCTATTTTGTCTACCCCTGAGAACATCCTTAGGCAATTTTTCTTGACAAAGAGGCTTATTTATAATGCTGTCCAATATACACTATATTGTCAATAGTATTGGGATGCCTGCCTCTACCTGCACATGAGTTTTAATGGCACCCCAGTCTTAGTCCGTAGGGTTCAATATTGAGTTGACCTACCCTTTGCAGCTACAACAGCTTCAACTCTTCTGGGAAGGCTATCCACAAGATTTAGGAGTGTGTCTATGGGAATGTTTGATCATTCTTCAAGAAACGCATTTGTGAGGTCAGGCACTGATGTTGGACTAGAAGGCCTGGCTCCCAGTCTCTGCAAAAATTAATCGCAAAGGTGTTCTGTCGGGCTGAGGTCAGGACTGTGTGCAGGCCAGTCAGATACCTCCACCCCAAACTCGCTCATCCATGTCTTTATGGACCTTGCTTTGGGCACTGATGCACAGTCATGTTGGAACTGGAAAGCCTTCCCACAAAGTTGGGAGCTTGAAATCTTCTAAAATGGCTAGGTATGCTGACACCTTAAGAGTTCCCTTCACTGAAACTAAGGGGTCAAGCCCAACCCCTAAAAAATAACCCCACACCATAATCCCCCTCCACCAAATGATTTGGAACATTGCACAAAGCAAGGTCCATAAAGGAATGAATGAGCAAGTTTGGGTTGGAGGAACTTGACTGGCCTGCACACAGTCCTGACTTCAACTGAATAGAACACCTTTGGGATGAATTAAAGCAGAGACAGCGAGCCAGGCCTTCTTGTCCAACATCATTTCACAAATATGCTTCTGGAAAAATGGTCAAAATTCCCATAAACACACTCTTAAACCTCATTGACAGCCTTCCAAGAAGAGTTGAAGCTCTTATAGCTGCAAAGGGTTGGCCAACTCAATATTGAACCCTAAGACTAAGACTGGGATGTCATTAAATTTCTTGTGTGTGTAAAGGCAGGTGTCCCAATACTTTTGGCAATATAGTGTATGTTATACACTGCTATACAAACCGTAGCTCATCCCATACATTAAAATCAGGTTGTGGTGTGTAGCTACTGGAGATTGACAAAGCTCTCTCTGCTCATTGCAGCAGAAAGACCTCTGTGACTGAAGAAGAGCCCATCATGTGACTTGTGGTACATGACCAGGCTCTCCTCCCAGCTTTTTAAAAAAAAACAAGCTATTATATTCTGTACTCCATTATCTTCAGAGTGCCAGTGCTAGTGGGGAGCAGAGCACATTTCTAAAGCACTTTGATTTTTTTTTTTTTTTTTAAGTAGTGATGTCACCATTGCTTTTTAAACAAAACAATGCCCCATCTAGCATGTATTCTGCCCAGCTGTGGCTTGTCCATCTATCTCATATTCCCCAACTGATATGTCCTCTAAATCCAAATTTAAAGTTAACAACACCAGGTGTCTTCTGTTTTTCCCACTTTATTTAAAAACTACACTCAGGGATAAAGAAGCAGTGTATTCCCACAACTGTCAAGAATCAGCAACAGGGATAGCCAAATCTTTGTAGCTAAACTAGGAAACTGATACCAGACTATATATTGTAAAATAAACTCTTTAATAGTAATACAAAGGACATCCAAACACCAACCAGGAGACACAGCAAATGTGAAGTGAACCGTTACCTTATAAACAAAATCCCTAACTAGCAAACTAGCAAACTAGTAACAGGAAGTCTAACCAACAAACTGACTATATACAATATGTACAAAAATGGGGAATACGGATAAACAAGATCATACCAGAGATGCGAGGGGGGGGGGGGGGGGACAGGACTGAGGTCAGCAACAAGCAGAGCAGAAAAGAGGCAGCGGGGAGCAGGGTGGGAGCAAGATCAGGATCTAGGCTCAAGATACAGTAGGTGGCAAGCAGTATCTGGAAGCAAAGCAAAACACTGAAGTGAAGTGTAATACTAGAAAAGGGAGTAAAAACCCTGCCAGCATCCAGCATCAGGTGGACACTGATTACTGGAATCTGCTGGCTTCTGGCAGACACCTGCTGGTGGATACCAGAAAAAAAAACTCCCATTTTGAGAATAACAGTGCCACCAGCAGGTGATCCAGGTCCTGAAAACAAATTTCTTGAACTTCCAATCCTAGAATACCTGAGTCTCAGACATTTATTTTAGAAAACATAGTAAAACCTTTGTGTTTAAATTACAAGTCACTTTTCAAGCATGTGAATATGAGGATTAGGTTTAGCATTTGTAAAATGAATACCCAAAACAGCAATAACCTAGTACCCTTTGTTATATTTGTGCAATAAGTACAAAAAAATGCCTTTGTCAGAAATTCTGAGCTTTCCTGTGTCCTATAAATACTTTCTGGATTATTTCAATGAACTTGATTAGCCTTCTTAGTTTTTATCCTGGGACTACAGATCAATTAGTGTTTATGTTGGAAAGATGAGAAGAAGCGACATGATTTGGTTGTTTATCAAAAACCATTGAGTCCACAAAATGCTGTGTATTATCAGCCCACAACAGTGCATTTCTGGCAGATCACCAAGTATTTTTTTTTATTGGTAGTTTTTTATTTTTTATTTTATTTGATAGGATATGTGCGCCTCCTCCAACTGTTTGCATGTTGGCGGAATAATAAGTCAGCCAAAGTTTCCTGACATAAAATGGAAGCATGTGTCTATGTGCATGTGTCTACCCTCTATATAACAGTAATTGAAAAGAACGCACAGCAGAATGCTCTGCTGCCACTTTCACACTGACTTTCCATGGGATTTAGTGTATGGTACAGATGTAATGTATATGCAAAGAATGACACATGTTCACAGACTGCCAAAGATCTTCTCAGATCTAAGACAGTCAGTCACCCACATTGTGACTCATCAGTCTCTCCAGCGTGCTTCTAGGACTTACAACCTAATACACTGCAGAGACGGAAAATCACATGAAAGTGGAAGATTGTGACAAATACGGTCTGCAAGCATTCTAAATGAAGTGTTCAGAAGCAACAAAAAATGCTTTCACAGGACACTTACATCACAAGTAAAGCATGTCACTGGAAGAGTCTGGCCTTTCCTGTTCTGATAACACGGTACATCTTCCTTCTCAGAGACTGGAAAGAAAAAAAAACAGAACTGAGTTTTCATAAGTCTTGGTTGCACAATAGTAAGGTAAACTATTTTTTTTAACAATCATTTGTTCCTTCCAAACTTATTATTGCTGAATAGTATGCTCTGACTTCCTTTTCTGGTCATAAAGGACAGAGCACAAGCATATTAAATTTTTATAACTAAGGTGTATAACTGAGGCATAGAACAAAGGGAGCTTGAATTCCTTTCACCTAAAGCCCAATAGCCGCATAATAATTGTTTGTCCAGAATACATTAATTGTTGCCAAACCACCTACATAGTTGTATGTATTACAAAGTGAAAAAAGGAGCACCATTTTTTCTATAAAAGTAAAAGTCAAACATCAATTTGAGACACTTCTGAAAACATTCAGAATTAATTGACAGGTACATTTAGCCAGCAGGTGACCTCCTTCTGAATTGCATTTGACCTGCTTCAAGCGGGTTTTGGATTCCCTTGACTTGTATGGGAACAAATGCCGTTGATGCAGATCCTTACTGTTCAGCTCAGAATGGCATATACTTTTTTCACACAGCCAATTGATGCTGGAAAGCATCCAGTGTCTTTGCATTTGTATACTGTACTTAATTTGTCATTTTGCATAGAGTTTACAGCAATCTAAAAATAAAGTTAAACAAATTCACTTTGCTCAATACTTCTCAGCTTGTCTTTGTACACAGCTCACTGACATTTTCTCCCAGCAGATTGCTGTTACCACATCTTGCTCAGAGGAGTCCAAGTACATTGTGACTCCACCAGCACCATCAGAGCATTGCACCATCAGCATGAGACCCATCTGCTGCCACCTGCTTTCCTGCCAGTGTGCTTTCCTCCAATCTGCTTTCTGAAAAGGTGCAGTGGGTGAAAAAGGTTGATATTCATAAAATGAATCAGTTATAATTGGTTAAGAAAAGTTGGTTTGTGTTTCCAGTAAGCTATAATAAGAGCAATGCCCAAGATCATTAAAGAGTGAAGTACATGCTCAAAGGTTATCAGTACCGAGCACAGGATTGGTGGCTGGACTTATTGGTGATCAGACTACCTACCACTACCTACTAATAGAAGTGTTTTAGCATGAAAGAACTAAAACTCATTTTAAAACTTGGTGTCCTTGGTATTATATATGGACTCCCAATATCTAAAATCTTACTTATAGTTTAGACCTTACCAAGGTGGGTTATGATGTTATCCATCTTGATTTTAAAACTTGGTGTCCTTGGTATTATATATGGACTCCTAACATCTAAAATCTTACTTATAGTTTAGACCTGACCAAGGTGGGTTATGATATTATCCATCTTGAACAGATAGATGTGTTAATAATAGATGTGTTTTAGCATGAAAGAACTAAAACTCATTTTAAAACTTGATGTCCTTGGTATTATATATTGACTCATAATATCTAAAATCTTACTTATAGTTTAGACCTGACCAAGGTGGGTTATGATGCTATCCATCTTGAACAAAGGCAGTTGGTCACATGCTCAGAATCTGTTGTGATATTTCTTTGTGCTTTCCTTTGACCATCTTCTTCTCTTCCTTTTCCCTTCTTGTCTCTCTTATATCTTTTATGACATTACCTGATGTTCCACACGTTTTATACTGTTACCTCACAGAATGAGATGAGTGGGGTTGATTTAATAAAACTGGAGAGTACAAAATCTGGTGCAGCTGTGTGTGGTAGCCAATCAGCTTCTAACTTCAGCTACTTCAATTAAGCTTTTACAAAAAACCCAGGAAGCTAATTGGTTTCTATGCAGAGTTGCACCAGATTTTGCACGCTCCAGTTTTAGTAAATCAACCCCAGAGTGTCTTTTGTGTGCCCACTCACCATATAAACTGTGTAATGGTATGGTTATATGAAGCATTGTGCATGTCATGTACTGTATATTTTAGCCTTTGGAATGTGATTGTATTTTGTACCTACCTTTAAAAAAAATAGACGTGTATTATAATTGTGTAACTGTTTATTTTATATGTAGCTCATTTATTAAATGTATAGCCTTTTGCTTTGTATTTATAAGTCTATTCCTCCTTCACAAGTTGCTAGAATAGAAAACATAGGGGGTTATTTACTAAAGGAAAATCCACTTTGCACTACAAGTACACTGAAAGTGCACTTGAAAGTGCACTTGGAAGTAAAGTCGCTGTAGATCCGAGGATGACATGCAAGGAAAATAAAAAACATCATTTTAGCTTGCACATGATTGGATGATAAAATCAGCAGAGCTTCCACTCATTTCAGATCTACCCCTTAGATTTAGAGTGACTTCACTTCGAAGTTCACTTTCAAGTGCACTTGCAGTGCAAAGTGGATTTGCCTTTCGTAAATAACCCCCATAACCCTATACATAATATTACACCACAGAATGGATCAAACAGCTACTCCTATTTTGTCACCTTGCCAAAAGAGTCACTCAGAGTCAGTTGTACATTTAAAAAAAGTATGTTTCTTTAAAAAGAAGATAACATTTGTTGCACCCATAGCTGCTCCTGCCCCACTCACTAACTGCTGTTAGTGCTGTTTCTATTTCAAATAATTTTATTTTCATAAGATAAAAGAACGAGTATTACAAGTACAGTGCGTATACATATTGCGCATGGAATCAATAACAAGTACAGAAAGGCTTATGAAATCTGAGAACACTGCATAGGTAGAGCCTCAAAAGACAGTATAACCGCAAGTTGGTATATACGCGACAATCAACATTTCCTGTGAGGGCTGAGACAGGGCCAGAATGAGTTATGCCTAACCCGGCACCCCAAATGGGAGCTAGCTGTACCGGGCCAACATACCCCACCCTACACCAGAAAAACCATCTCCCCCCCAGGGAATATCTTACTAGTGCAACTGCTCTGAATCCACTTTAGTGGCATAGTACCAACCGTGAAACAGACCAAAACGGCTTTACGTAAACATATAACTATAAACCTCTAGGTTAGCGGGGCCTGGAAGGCATAAGGAAAGAGAGAGAGAGAAAGAAAAGAAAAAGAAAGGAAAGCTGAGAGAGAGAAGAAAAAGAAGGGAGAGGAGAGCAACGCCTAATGTTCTATATGTAAATTAACCTGGCCTTGAGAGAGGCCCCGAGGTAAGCCCCATCAGATGGGCCCAGGGATCCCAGATCTTGTCGAACTTATCGGATGTGTTTAAAAGTATGCTTGAGAGTTTTTCCTGTGCCATTATCCATGATATTTTCCTTTTGGCCGCAGAGAAGGACACCGTCTGTTGTTTTCAAGCTCTGGCTATAGTGAGCTTGGCTCCTAGAAGGATGAAGTGGATTAATCTCTTGAGGGGTTTGGTCACCAAGGGGATTTGATCATTCAACAGGGCCACCATAGGAGTTCTGGGAATCTGACCTTCCACCAGCTTGTCAATTAAATAAAAAATGTGTTTCCAGAAGGAACAGATTCTCGGGAATCCCCACCAGTTGTGGGCCATCGTTCCACCGTGTTTACAGCCCCTAAAACAGAGGGGGTCAGCCGTTGGGTAGATTATGGCAAGTTTGGAGGGGGTGTAGTACCACCTTGAGATTACCTTCAAGCTGACTTCAGTTAGGGTAGTATTCAGAATACCTCTGAAAGATTTGAAGGAGGCTGACTGTCACTTATCTAGGTCCCACTGGAATTGAAGGTCAGATTCCCATGCGCACATATATGCCTCTTTGGAGGACACTGAGGTCAGGGACGAATAGATCACAGAAATGCCCCCCCCCCCCCCCCCCCGCTGGACCATGGCTTGTCCACACCATAACTCATAACCTGTGAATTTTCAGGGGGAGAGTTGTATCCCTCCAAAGGGATTTAAGGAAGTAGGTAATTTGCTGAAACCGGAATTGCTCCGAGTCTGGCATGTCTAGTTTTTGATACAATACTGAATAGTGATGGGACCAGCTGCAGTAAAGAAGTGTCCAATTCAGTACAGTCCCTTCTCCAGACACCATTTGAAAGCAGATATCTCCATCTCAGGGTAGAGGTTGTGAAAGAGGTGGGATAAGGGTCTACATTCCGAGACCAATTCCGGGGAGGAGCGTAGTTTATCCCATAGAGCGAAAGAGTGAGAAAGGGTGGGTGCTAGAATCGGGGGCCGCTCTTTCGGAGGGGTCCATAACAGGAAATCTAGAGTGTGTCTTGGGGTGGCTAATTTTTCTATGTATACCCAGTCAGGTTTTTCATACTTGGAATATATAATGGATAATTGTGCCAACCTGGCTGCCTGGTAGTATTTGTAGAGGTGAGGAAGCCCCAGGCCTCCTCGTTTCCTATGGAGGTATAGCATTCTTTGTGGTATTCTGTAGCCTGCGTTCCCCCAAGTAAATTTCAGCACCCTACTTTGAAAGGATTTCAAATGGTCGTACCGTATTGAAGTGGGTAAAGCCCTGAAGAGATATAAGAGCCTAGGGAGCAAGGTCATTTTTATTGAGTTAATCCTCCCCAACCAAGATAAATTATTCTTAGACCATGAGGTCATGTCTGCTTCCAGTTTCTATACATGGGAGGATTATTGGCTGTGTAGAGAGATTCTATTCTAGGGGTCAGATTGATGCCCAAATATCTAATTGAAGTGTCATTCCAGGCGAATTTGAACGATTGTTTCAGTAGGGAGACTGTGTCTGCCTGAAGCGATATGTTAAGTGCTTGGGATTTGGCGTAGTTTACTTTTAGTCCCGATATTTGAGCGAAGTCTTCCAGGGTCTTGCATATGTTCAGTAGGGAAGTGATGGGTGAGGTGACAAAAAGGAGGATATCATCAGCGAATAGGCCACATTTATGTGTGTGGGGACCACACAAGACCCCTTTTATGTTCGGGTTGTGGCGAAAAGAGATGGCCAAGGTTTCAATTGCTATTGCAAAAAATGAGTGGGGAAAGAGGGCAGCCCTGCCTGGTGCCTCTCTGTATGGGGATGGAATTTAAGTAGCACCCCTGCAGTCTTATATGTGCTGCAAAATTAGAGTATAGGGCTTGCATCAGGCCCATAAAGCGAGATCCGAACCCCCAATGTTCTAAAATTGCAAAAAGGTAATGCCATGACACTGAGTCGAAGGCTTTGTGGAGGTCCAGAGACAGGAGCATCCCCTGTTGTCTGGATCCATCTAGCCAATTCGATTGAAGGACGGAGACAATGTCTATCGCCCGTCTAATTTGGTCGGGGCCCTGTCTACCCGGTATAAACCCCACTTGATCTTTATGTATATAAGCGCCAATGAAGGCTGCCAATCTATTCTCTAGCATTTTAGTGAGGATTTTCAGATCACTGTTTATGAGCGAGATAGGGCGATAGTTACCCACTTCTTCCGGGTTTTTGTCTGGCTTGGGAATTACAGCAATGTAAGCTTTGTTAAGTTGGGGATCAAGAGGGTTTCCCTTGGTTTTAGAGTTTAAGAACTTTGTAAGAGGGAGAGCGAGGGTATCAGAGAATGCCTTATAGTACGGGTTCGAAAGCCTGTCGGGGCCCGGTGCAGATCCTGTTTTTAAGTCTTTGATTACACCCAAAACTTCCTCCTCAGTAAACGGGGCTCCTAGTTCTTCTCTATGGGTCGAGGAGAGAACCGGGATGGGGAGATCATCCAACACTTCCTGCAGGGAGGGCTCCTTCCCCGATGTGTGGGAGCTGTAAAGCTTTGTGTAAAACGACTGAAAGGCATCCATAATCTTAGAAGGGGTAGAAGTAGCACCCTGTCCCGGAATGTTAATTTTGGACATGATGAAGGACTGAGTGCGGGGGGGGGGGTGAGTTTAGAGGCCAGCAAGGTTCCCAGCCTGTCGCCATGAGTATAAAACTTGTTTTTACTCCATCGGATTTGTTTATCCGCTCTGGCTGTTATGGCCACGTTAAGATCAAGCCTAGCGTTATCCAGTTGTGTAACGGTGGTAGGGGAGGGATTCAGTTTATGTAAGGCTTTCAGTCGTGCAAACCGTCCCTCCAACTTCTTCAAGTCACTCTCCCGTTCTCTCTTTATCTGAGCTGAGATACGAATTATTTCACCTCTGATAAAAGGCTCAGTGAGCTGCCTGAGTAATAAGGGACCTTAACCATGTTAATTTCCCCCCAATCTCCCTCCCAAATTCCTAGGGGGGAGGGGGGTCTGACAAGAAAAAAAAAACAATAAACCCGAAGACCCCTGCTGTTTCAGCCATGGTAGAGGACGGGGTTATTCCCCTTTCCTACTAAGTGAACAGAGTGATCCAATGGCCCTATGGAGTCCGTAAAAATAAATAAATAAATAAAAAAGAAAGGGGAGGAGTCTAAAAAATAGAAACATTCTCCGAACATCAAACTCTAACAACGAGAACTACTGTCTATTATTTTGTGAAAGTTTCAAAAAAAAAAAAGGGAAAAGGGGAAAAAAAGGGGAAAGGGGAAGTCACAATGGAGATGTCCATATGAGTGGGAGATGGCGATGCGGGGGCATCGAGAGCTACGAGGATCCTGACAAGCTTCCCTCTGGATCTCACGGAGGGCCTTTGCGTGATGAGCGACGAGGCTTGTTCCAGAGAGGGTCCAGCGGGCTGTTCAGGGGGGACGCTTGTGTTGACCCGCAGAAGCAGAGGATGTGTCCATGTCCGCCTCTTGGGAAATGATTTTCAGATGGAGGCGTAGCTTTTCTCCCGTTGTAAAGCTGGAAAAAAAATGTCGCCTTATTTTTTCCTTGGTAGGAGAATTTAACTGCAAAGGAGAAGGCCCATTTGTATTTGATCTCCTTTTGGGTCAGAGCAAGTAATAACGGTTTTAGGGACCTCCTGCGTTGTATAGTAGAAGGTGATAGGTCCGCAAATATCTGCACGGGTTGGCCCTGGCAGAGCACTTGTGGCATCGATCGGGCCTGCTTCATGACGGCTTCTTTGACCGCGTAGAAATGGGGCTTTACAATGACGTCCCTAGGAGAACCATCTTTCCTGGGGGGACCTAGTGCCTGGTGGGCCCTGTCCAGTTCCAGGCGGGGAGGCCGGGATGTTGGGGATCAGAGACTTCATGAGGTCCTGAGTAGCCGGCTCCACATCTAGGATCGATTCAGGCAGGCCTCTGATCCTGAAGTTATACCTGCGGGACCTGTTCTCGAGGTCATCTATACGGGAGAGAGCCACATCAAGTTGTTCATGGAGGGTGTGGATGAGGCTAGTGTTCTGGTGAGTTACCGCTGTTGTCTGTTCTAAGTGACATTCAATGGCGTCCATCCGGGAACCTATACTCTGGAGATCAGCTTTGATTTCTCCAGTGATTTTGGCAGACCTGTCTCCAGGAGGGTTGATAGCTTTAGAGTCTGCAGCATTGAAAGAGTGGTCCAGGCCCAGACCGCCCTGAGGAGAGGAGTCATTGTGGAAACTGCCATGAGGGCCTGACTGAGAAAAGGCCTGGTCCCGCATAGTGTGGCTGAGGAGGGACTCAGTGGAAGCCGGAGAGGGGGTATAAGGCTGCTGGGCAATCCCCTGTATGCCTGGGGTGAAAGTTAAGTGTGCGGGGGCCAGGACTTGCCTGAATTCTGGCGTAGATTCAGAGGCCGGGGCCTGTGGTTGAGGTGATGCGGCTGCCGCGGCGGGCCATCTTGGTCCACCCAGCCCGGGTGGAGTCGGCGAATTCGGGCCCCAAATATCGTCTGGCACCCGATCGGTGCATGTGGGGGGATCTCCGGGTCTGCGAGGAGGAGGTGGTCGGTCCGTCGTATAGCGGTGGCGGCTGAATCAGGCGCAGCAAACGCCGTGGGTCCGGGGTGGCGCGGAGCTCCGAGGCTAAGGAGCCATCTCGGTTCCTCCGCGCATGCGCACAGTTAGTGCTGTTTCTAACACCACCTAAAAATGTATATTTCTAGTACTATTGATTGTAGTTGACTTGTCATGTGCCACCAAGTCTGCCTGCTACAAGATCCAAAGACGTGTCAGTTGATCAGTTAACCCCTTTGTGACCAAGTACAATTTAATCAAATCATTAAAACTTTAATTAAAGTTGCAGCAGAGAACAAGGAATGTGAAACGTTATGCTTTCCTAGTTCTCAGACCCACTATCAATCAGATTAAATAGTCTTATGCCTCGTACACACGATTGGACTTTCCGTCAACAAAACCTATGTCTGAAGGGCGTTGGCTCAAACTTGTCTTGCATACACATGGCCACACAAATCTTGGCCAACAATTACGAATGTAGTGATATACTAGACGTACTATGAGCTGATAAAAAAGAAGTTCAGTAGTCATGCGCCACCCTTTGGGCTCTTTCTGCTAATCTCGTGTTAGTAGAAGTTTGGTGAGTGTCGATTCGTGCTTTTCAGCCTCGTGCTTTTCAGTTCATTTCTGCTTGTCAGTTTGTGCTTGTTGGTTCATATCTGTTTTTCAGTGCGTGCTTGTCAGTTTGTTTCTGGGTTTCAGTGTGTTCTTTTTAGTTTGCTTCTGATTTTCAGTGCATGCATGTCAGGTTCGTTCTGAACAGCTGTTCATATACTAGCCATGTAGCGTGCTCGTCGGAGAGATTGTGCTATTGTTGGACTTGGAGTTATTGCTTTGACCCAAGTCCAGTCCAGGAACAGGGGGAGGGGGAGTTCTTGGATGGATAATTGGTTGCTTAATCATGACAAATTATCTCATATGCCTTTGTTCCGAGAGCTCCAAGAGAATAATCCTGATGATTTCAGGAATTATCTCTGGATGATGGACCCCTGCATTTAGCGTGTATTGTCTTTGCTGTCCCCCTATATTAGTAAGCAGGACAGATGCATGCAGCAAGCCATCATTATCGAGCAAAGGCTTGTTGCCACCTTGCGGTACTTGGCAATGGGGAGAAGTCTCCAGGACCTCAAGTTCACAACTGGGATCTCCACCCAGGCTCTGGGAATCATTATTCCAGAGACCCATTCTGCCATCATTCAAGTCCTGCAGAAGGGCTATATTCAGGTAAGTTTTAGCCTTTAACATCACATTCTATGTATTTAATGTTTGCTAATGTATTTGATTAATTTCTTCATTCCATAATTACCATTATTGTAATATGCTGTGAATTTCCTCTTTGTCCTCATGCATACTGTAAGCTTTTTATGTTCCTTTTTTGTCCTTCATGCATATTTGCCTTCACTAATCTCCCCAGCATACTATCATGGGCCCATACACACCTAGCCTAGTAACTTAACAATGTATTTTGTCAGCTCCATTTTAGTGCTTACCCTAAACACCCCCTAAAATGTGTACAAATGTAATTGTTGCCCTTAAATTCAGGCAGAGTGCAAGAGGCAATTTTTTTGGGGCCCAAACTCATTTGGAACTCTCCCTCCCCCCCAACTGCTAAGTCAACTGATACCAATACTCTATCTGCTGACTTTGCCCAACCTATACACACTATACCTCTTTTAAGGAGGTGTACTCATTGAATCCTCTGTACTGTAATATAGCCTTATCTGTATCCCACACTCTCATCATTGAACTCAAAGTAGGGAGTTCTAATGGAAAGGATCCTGCTTCCAGAGCTTCCACTATTGAGTCATGTGGTGTATTTTGTAGGAACATTTTTCTCCCTGCCTCTCCCCCTTCCAAGTTACAAACCCCATGTACTGGAGTTGTGACACGAGGAAGTAGCTAAAGGGGTGTGGGAGCGCTACTCCTCCTTCCTGTTTTTGTAACTGCAAAGTACTCAGTGGAATTCTTGCCGACCCACCCTTCCAGATCAATTCCCTAAACACCGTGTCTATCTTTTGAAACCACATTTTATATATATTTTATAGAATATATATATTTTAAATTGGGGAGTTATGCAATACATAGAGAAGCTGTGGCATCCAGATAATTTTAATTAAATTACAGTGACCTGCCACAGATAATGGCAGGCGTTTCCACATTTAGTCAGTAACGGGACTATATTATCTACTATGTACTGTTGAGGGTCTCTGGATACATTTATACCCAGGTATTTAAATTTATTTACTACTTGGATCTGGGCCACCTCCTCAGGCAAGGGGCCTCCCAAAGGATCTACTGGAAGAAGGCTAGATTTATCTTAAGTTCGAAATTTGTCCAAATTTATTAATAATGTCCATAGCTTTCTGAAGGGAATCCTGCATATCACCAGGGAATAACAGAAGGTCATCCACATATACTGTTACTTTTTCTTCCAAGTCACCCCTTCTAAAACCCTTTACCTGAGCACAGGACCGCAGGGCAATGGCCAGAGGTTCAATTGCAATGGCAAAGAGGAGGGGGGACAAGGGACACCCTTGTCTTGTCCCCCTCCCCAGTCCAAATTTATCGGACTTTTCATTATTCACTTTTACTCTGGCTTCTGAAAGCATTTTTACCCAGTTAGTGAAACCTGGTCCAAATTGGGCCTCCTTCACAAATCTCCAGAGATACTGTCCCTCAAGACTGTCAAAGGCCTTGGCAGCATCTAAAGACAAAATGGCCCTCTCTCCACCCTCATCCGTAGGGACCTGGAGATTCAAGTATACCCTCCTTATATTTGTGCTGGTAGTTCTTCCAGTTATAAAACCTGATTGATTGAGGTGGATGAGTTTCAATATAACCTTATTCATCCTAGCCGCCAAGACCTTTGCCAGTATTTTTATGTCAGAATTTAATAAAGCAATAGGCCTATATGAGGCAGGATCAAGTGGATCTTTCCCTCCTTGTGCATGGTAATTATGGTGGATTCTATCATTGATAAGGGAAGCTCTCCCTTTATCAATGACCAATTCAATACCCTCAACAGTTCGGGGAGCAATACCTTCCTGTACTGCCGGGGATTTCTGTCATGCCATCTCAATAGTGACCAGTTGTATTTCCTCTATCATTATAGGTCTGTCTAACTCAATTCTATATGTCTCATTAAGATAGGGGAAATTTAGATCCCTGAAAAACTATCCATTCCATCCCCCATTTCCTCCTGTTGCGATCTATACAGGTCCTCATAATATTCTTTAAACTTGCACGCTATTTCTGGCGTATATGAGGACACCCTTCCATCTCCTATAGTGATCGTGGGTATAACGGATGGGGGGGAATTCCCCCTGACTAATTGTGCCAGCATACGTCCCACACTTTCCCCCTCTCAAAAGGCGAATTGTTTCTGGAAGAGATGTTTATTCTCTATTTTTCTAAGGGTCATTAATCGATAATTTTGTTGTTCCTCTATCCATTTCCTAAGTCTATCTGGTGTCAGGTTGTTGATATACTGTTCTTCCGCTGTAGTTACCCTCTCCCCTATTAGTCTCTCCCAGTCCTTAGTGTTTTTTAATTCTTGAGTTTTGTTGAGTCATTATGGCTCTTAAAAAGGCCTTCAAAGTGTCCCATACTATTCCTTCCGAGGTGGTATCTCTATTCAAGTCAAGAAACTCCTCCATTGACGGCAATATCTCATTCAGATCCTCCATCAGTTTAATCCAGAATGGGCTTATCCTCCACTCCCCAGGATGGCTACACTCACCCAGCTCTAGTGATATTGTCACTGGGGAATGGTCCGACAGACCCCTTGGTCTGTAGTTCACATTCTTTATAATAGACAAAATTTCCTCATTTCCCAGCACTAGGTCAATCCTGGAGAGTGTGGAATGTGTCTTAAAGAAGCACGAGTATTGTCGGACCTCCGGATTCCGTATTCTCCAGATGTCCCACAGTCCTGCCTCCCCTAGAAAGTTGGGTAGCCGGCTATCCGTGACACCACCCATTAGTGGCCCCGGGGGAAAACTAATCTTGGTCCATTACCATATTGAAATCCCCCTTTACTATCACCAGCACCCTTGGCTCATCCAAAACAAACTCGGCAAGCCCACAGGCATCAAAGGGGGGAGGGAGGTACACATTTGCCAATACACAGACTCTGTTCTCAATCTTTCAGAATAAAATCATAAATCTCCTATGTTCATCCACCTTAGCCTGCATACAAGAGGAAGCCACCCCTGATCTAACAAAAATGATCATCCCCCCTAGAATAGGAGGTGTGTACTGTAATCCCTCCATCTCAATTGGGGAAAAGAGATTTTAGTAAGATGTGTCTCCTGCAAACAAAGGATAGCCGCCTTGTATGTCTCGAGAACTGCTGCTTTTTTCTCTGTATCTCCCATTCCCCAGACATTCCATGAGTACAAGATTAATTTTTTAATCTTAGTGCAATTTATGTAATTTTCTTGTATCCTTTTTGTGACTCCATAATGTCTCTTCTCATACCTGTGATTGGAATCAAACAAACGTTTGTGCCAAACCCACCATCCATTCCATCCCATACACCCATACCTCATCTCATGCCTATAATTGTGTTCAAACAATCTTTTGTACCAAACAAACCACTTGTTCCATCCCATACACCCATGCATCCCATTCACTGGGCCTATTTCGGGGCTTCCTAATGTGACCTTTACATTTATCTATCATTTTGAATGTTATTATAAACTTTAAACTTGTGTTCTCACACTCTTCCCTCCCTATCCCACCCCACCTCAAAAAGCTGTACAACCCACATTTAACAAAATGGACGAACAAGACAAGACAAACATGACAAAAAATAAAACACAAATAAAGAAAACTCTTCACCCTACACCTTGGTGACATGGGGTAATATGCTTGTTGTTCCCTCCCACCTTTCCGGCAACACCCTCCTCTCTCCCTAAATTATTTGTGTAGTGATTTAGTAAGTTACTATCCAGTCCTCCACTCCCTCCAGGGTATCAAAGAACACGGTCTCCCCCGGGCTGTTTATACGTAGTCTTGCCGGGTATAGCAATGCATAATTCAATTTGAATTTGCGTTTGACTTCTCCAAACTTAGCCCTTTGTTTTTGTAGATCAGGTGAAAAATCTGGGTATATAGAAACCCTATTGCAATTATAAAGAATATTACCCTTGTCTCGGGCTTTATTTAATATAGTCACTTTATCCTTATAATAAAGCAGTTTTACCAATAAGGATCTTGGGGGGCTCCTGATTGGGAAGGTCTAGAGGGGACCCTATGAGCTCTTTCCAATGCAAAAAGGGTTAAAAGGATTGTTCTCCAAATAAGTCTTTAAACTATTTTTGGGGCCCAAACTCATTTGGAACTCAGTGATGGCGGCTTTCGAAAGTGGCCGTGCTGGTTTACCCACCCAAAGCGCCCGCAAGTCAGACAAATATATGTTGATTACTTTGTGGGTAGAGGGGCAATTGCTTTACAGCAAAATGTGGTGGATGTGCAATAAACATTTAAAAAAAAATGAAATTCATATTTCATTTGAATTACAGTTTGTGTGTCTTATCTGTCTCCTATGTTCTCAAATTGCCTTTTAACTTTGGCCATTTTTTTCAATAGTGCAAACGTAACTTATTGGATATATGAGGTGACAATCTCTTCTTCATCTAACTATTATGTTGTGCTGTGGGTCTGCTACACACATACACTATTTATTGCTGTTAATGTATGTAATGCATTAATGATACAAATATTCACCATTTTCAACCCCTTGAATTAATTTCTAAAATGGCCTGATTTTGGCACATTTTCCAGCACAATGTCACTGTAACTATACCAACTTAACAAATACACTGTTATTGAGCATTGAAATAAGAAATCACACAATGTTGAGTATAAAATATTTTCCTCCAAGCACATTCACATGTGCATTATAAATGTTTTTTTGAACAAACCAACATCTTGGTGTATAACATGTATGTTTGACATTAATTTGCCATTTTTTGGGCTAAACAGGCATGTTTAAAAACATAACATACATATCCCCAGCTCAGGAACTTACAAAGTTTGACTTTGCTAAAGTGAAGGCTATATGAGACATTAGTATATCAAAACTGTGCTGATCTTGCCTTCATCAGATGGGGTGATCTCACCCCTCTAAAAGCCAATTTTTGAAGATGCACACACATTGGGACTCCAAATTTGGATTTCCCTCATAATCCCATGCCTAAAATTGTGTGTGTTGAGATTTTTGTGGGTGCAACCACTTCCTGCAAATTAAAGTAGGGGTTGCATCCTCGAAAGAAGTTCATTGATCCCCCATGATAGCACATGTTGACACACTGGGGCTTATTTCAGAAAGGCCAATCCACTTTGCCCTACAAGTGCACTTGCATTGCACTTGTAGTACAAAGTGTTTTTGGCTTTTTGAAATAAGCCCCAGTGTGTCAACATGTGCTAGCTCCCATCATGGGTGATCAATGGACATGTTTTGGCGGTGCAATCCCTTCCTCTCACCTACTTTAGTTTGGAGGAAGAGGTTTCACCCACAAAACGCGTACATTGATATCCCATGATTGGAGCTGGGTGCTGGGTTACTGGTGTCCCCAGTTGTCCCTCTTCTTTTCTCCCCTATGTGAATACATAAAAGATATACTTAGCAGACATAAAAAATAAAAATAGGCCTGAACAAATGTAGATTATTTCCTCCATCTCCTCAATCTTTGCAATCCTGACTAGCCATCCCCTGATAGTAGGGGCATCTGTTGAGCGCCAATGGACCGGGATGCAGAGTCTGGCTGCATTCACCATGTGCATGGCTAATGATTTAAGATTGTATGATGGAGTAGATACTGGGCTGGGTTGTAGTCTAGATTATAGGTGGTAACTTGAGTGATTATGGAATGTATTTCCAGCCAAAATGGTTGGAGTGCGGCACATTCCCACCAGATGTGGAGCATCGTTCCAATTCCTTATTTACATCTCCAGCAAAGGTTTGGAATCGAGGGTGAAAACTTATGTAGACGAGAGGGGGTTCTGTACCATTTTGTGACTATTTTGTAGCCATTTTCCTGAATGGCAACATTCATTGATCCCTTATGTGCCTGAGTGTATCTACTTAAGGACCCCCTCATGTAGATATATACGTCGGTACTTTGAAGAGGGATATCTCGGTAACAGCAGCAGCTGCTGCCACAACCGAGGTATCCCTCTTTACAGGAGGCACTCCTTTGTGTGATAATGGTGGTCTCTGCGGCGGGTTCACCGCGAGATCACCCTTATCAGCAGCGGGAGAGGTGCCATCCGCCGCTCACCGGAGCCGTCGGTAGCGGCGGAGGTGATCAGTCCTTTGATCTGCTGGGTATGGAGATGAGTGAGGCTAAGATGGCCCCCACTCGTCTCTATACCATAGGAGGGCAGAAGCGACGTCAAAACGTCACTTCCGCCCATACCTCTTAAAGGTAAATTTTTTCAATGTAATTTTCTCAAATGACATATTTTTTTATTGCATTTAACCACTTCAATACAGGGCATTTATACACCCTTCCTTCCCAGACCAATTTTTAGCTTTCAGCGCTCTCACATTTTGAATGCCAATTACTCAGTCATGCAACACTGTACCCAAACAAAATTTTTATCATTTTTTTTTATACAAATAGAGCTTTCTTTTGGTTGTATTTAATCACCACTGGGCTTTTACTTTTTGCAACATAAGTGAAAAAAGAGTGAAAATTTTGAAAAAAGAAAACACTTTTTTTTAGTTTCTATGATAAAATTTTACAAATAAGTTATTTTTGTTCATAAATTTGGGCCAAAATTTATACTTCTACATCTCTTTGGTAAAAATAACCCAAATTAGGGGATATTATTTAGTCTCTTTGAAAGTTATAGAGTCTACAAGCTATGGTGCAAATCATTGAAAATGTATCACATCTGATCACACCTGATGCACTGATGGCCTATCTCATTTCTTGAGGATCTGAAATGTCAGGAAAGTACAAATACCCCCCAAATTACCCCTTTTTGAAAAGTGGACAGTCCAAGGTATTTAGTAAGAGGCATGGTGAGTTTTTTGAAGTTGTAATTTTTTCCCACAATTCTTGGGAAAAAGAAGAATGTTTTTTTTTTGTTTGTTTTTTTTACAAAATTTTCATAATAACAAGTTATTTCTCATACACAGAATATGTATACTTCCAATTACATCCCAAAATACATTCTGCAACTCTTTCCGAATATGGCAATACCACATGTGTGGGACTTTTACACAGGCTGGCCACACAGAGAGGTCCAACATGCAGGGAGCACCGTCAGGGCTTCTAGGAGCATAAATTACACTTCTAATTTCCTAACGACCTATTACTACATTTGTGAAGGCCCTGGAGCACCAGGGCAATGGAATTACCCATGAAATGACCCCATTTTGGAAAACAAACACCCCAAAGTATATTCTATGAAGCATTATGAGTCTTTTTAACGGTTAATTTTTTTACACAAGTCTTCAGAATATGTGGAAAGAAAATGAAAATATTTTTTCTTTTACACAAAGTTGTCCATTTATAAGATATTTCTAACACATAGCATGTATATAGCAACAATTACACCCCAAAACACATTCTGCTGCTCCTTCTAAGTATTGCAATACCACATGTGTGGGACTTTTACACAGCCTGGCCATATACAGAGGTCCAACATTGAAGTAGTACCTTCAGGTGTTCTAGGAGCATAAATTACACATATCATTTCGTTCCTATCTATCACACTTTTGAAGATCCTGGAGCACAGGACAATGGAATTACCCCCAAAATGACCCCATTTTGGAAAGCAAACATCTCAATGTGTATTCTATGAGGCATGGTCTGCAAATAGGTACTCGGATACTCTGACGGGCTGGTGACAGGTACTCTGTTACACTGACAGGCTGGTGACAGGTACTCCGTTACTCTGACGGGCTGGTGACAGGGACTCCATTACTCTGACGGGCTAGTGACAGGTACTCGGGTACTCTGATGGACTGTGACAGGTATTTGGGTACTCAGATGTACTGTGACAGGTACTCGGGTACTCAGATGAACTGTGACAGGTACTCAGATAAACTATGACAGGTAATCAGGTACTCAGATGGGGTGTGACAGGTACTCAGGTACTCAGATGGGTTGTGACAGGTATTCAGGTACTCATATGGACTGTGACAGGTACTCAGGTACTCGGGTACTCAGATGAGCTGTGACAGATACTCAGGTACTCAGATGGGCTGGGACAGGTACTTGGGTACTCAGATGGGCTTGGGCAGGTACTCAGGTACTCAGTACTCAGATGGGCTGACAGGTACTCGGATACTCAGATGGACTGTGACAGGTACTCAGGTACTCAGATGGGCTGTGACAGGTACTCAGATGGGTTGACAGGTACTCAGGTACTCGGATACTCAGATGGACTGTGACAGGTACTCAGGTACTCGGGTACTCAGATGGGCTCTGACAAGTACTCAGGTACTCGGGTACTCAGATGGGCTGACAGGTACTTGGGTACTCAGATGGGCTGTGACAGGTACTGGGGCAGGTACTCATGTACTCAGATGGGTTGGGACAGGTACTCAGGTACTCAGATGGGCTGACAGGTACTCGGGTACTCAGATGGGCTGTGATGGGTGATTACAGGTACTTTGATGGGTGATGACAGGTACTTTGATGGCTGGTGACAGGTCCTCTTTATTGGGGGGGTAATCAGTGTATGTTGGTGTACACTAGGCGGTACCGTCCCGATGAGCTCGCACACAGAATCGAACGCATACATGAGTAGCGCCCGCATATGAAAATGGCGGTCAAACCACACATGTGAGGTATTGCCACGATCGGTAGAGCGAGAGCAATAATTCTAGTCTTAGACCTCCTCTGTAACGCAAAACGTGCAACCTGTATAATTTTTAAAATGTCGCTTATGGAGATTTTTGAGGCTAAAAGTTTGACGCTATTCCACGAGCGGGCGCAATTTTGAAGAATGACATGTTCGGTATCAATTTACTCGGCGACGGCGTAACATTATCTTTTGCAATATAAAAAAACTTAGGCTAATTTTACTGCAGTCTTATTTTTTATTCAAAAAGGTGATTTTTTTCCAAAAAAAGTGCGCTTGTAACACCGCTGCGTAAATACGATGTGAAAAAAGTATTACAATGACCGCCATTTTATTCTCTAGGGTATTAGAAAAAAAACTAAATATAATGTTTTGGGGTTCTAAGTAATTTTCTAGCACAAAAAACTGTTTTAAACATGTAAACACCAAATCTGAAAAAGAGGCCTGGTCCTTAAGTGGGTATGTAGCTTCCCAATCCTCATCAGTGAACGTTATTTTCAGGTCTCTGCTCCAGGAGAGCCAAAAGGCATCTGCTTGTGAGGTGGGGGATTCGTCTTGAAGAAGGTGATAGATAAGTGAAATGAAATGTCTCTGCAGTGTGTTTCGGGAGAAGAGTGATTCAAATGCTGTGAGCTCTCTTGACCAAGTACTATGTGTGCCCTTTGTGGTGAGAAAGTGTATCAGCTGTCTGTAGGACCAAAATGGGAATTCCTTGGCAGTGATGGACGAACGTTTCGCCCGGCGGTCGTTTCGCGGCGAATTTCCGACTTTCGCCGTCCGCGGGTTCGAACGCCTTTTTCCGTCGTTCGCCCCGGCGGACTTACGTGTTTAATGTATACAAGAACTTTAACCTTTCGTGACACGTTTATCATGTGTTACAGGACAACCAATTGAGACATGACAGCTCATGGACACTTGGACATTCCCCCTAACCTATAAATACACCCGATCCGGTGGCCATTTTACATTCTTTCTTCTGTCACTGTAGGGAAAGGATCCTGTGTGGAGTAGGGACAGAGAAAACGCTAGCTATTTGGTACACAAAAGTTCTTTTCAGGACTGGTATAGGTGTTAGGTCAGCAGCCTGAGTTTCTTTTGTCAGTTTAGATAAAGGGACAGAGCGCTGTATGCTGCTATTTTAGGGACAGCTCAGCCAGATTAGTCTTTCTTCATCATCATCATCATCATCATCATTAGCTGTTACTATCAGGTCCACAAAAGAGCTATTCCAGCTAATCGTTCCAGCCTACTCTTTTTTGCCAATTTGTATAGGGACAGGCAGGAAGCAGTGTGTCAGGCAGTGAGGATAATTTTAAAGACTTGCTGTTACTATTAGTTCCACAAAGGTTCTTTTCAGGACTGGTATCAGTGGTACGGTAATAGGCTTGTACACGTATAATATTCTTTCTTCCAAATATAGAAAGAATATTATACTTGACTGCTGCCCTTCTGCTGCAGTCTGCTAATCATTCACAACTCACTTGTTCCACAAAGCTCTTTATCAGGACTGGTAACTTGGTCTGTCTAGGGTGCTACGGTACATAGGCTTGGGTGCGGTACAGTCTGCTGTTCTGTAAGGACCGCTATCGGTCCACAATACATAGGGTTGCCGTGCACTACTGCTGACCGCTGCCCTATACTGCAGCAGTCCTTCAGCGGTATAGGGACTGACGCACAGTCTGCTAAACACTAATACACAACCTGCTTGGTCCACAAAAGTTCTTATAAGGACTGGTAACTTGGTATAGGGTGCTACGGTACATAGGCCTGAGTGCGTTACAGTCTGCTGTTCTGTAAGGACCGCTATCGGTCCACAATACATAGGGTTGCCGTGCACTACTGCTGACCGCTGCCCTATACTGCAGCAGTCCTTCAGCGGTATAGGGACTGACGCACAGTCTGCTAAACACTAACACACAACCTGCTTGGTCCACAAAAGTTTTTATAAGGACTGGTAACTTGGTATAGGGTGCTACGGTACATAGGCCTGAGTGCAGTACAGTCTGCTGTTCTGTAAGGACCGCTATCGGTCCACAATACATAGGGTTGCCGTGCACTACTGCTGACCGCTGCCCTATACTGCAGCAGTCCTTCATTGGTATAGGGACTGACGTACAGTCTGCTAATCACTAACACACAACCTGCTTGGTCCACAAAAGTTCTTATAAGGACTGGTAACTTGGTATAGGGTGCTACGGTACATAGGCCTGAGTGCGTTACAGTCTGCTGTTCTGTAAGGACCGCTATCGGTCCACAATACATAGGGTTGCCGTGCACTACTGCTGACCGCTGCCCTATACTGCAGCAGTCCTTCAGCGGTATAGGGACTGACGCACAGTCTGCTAAACACTAACACACAACCTGCTTGGTCCACAAAAGTTTTTATAAGGACTGGTAACTTGGTATAGGGTGCTACGGTACATAGGCCTGAGTGCAGTACAGTCTGCTGTTCTGTAAGGACCGCTATCGGTCCACAATACATAGGGTTGCCGTGCACTACTGCTGACCGCTGCCCTATACTGCAGCAGTCCTTCATTGGTATAGGGACTGACGTACAGTCTGCTAATCACTAACACACAACCTGCTTGGTCCACAAAAGTTCTTATAAGGACTGGTAACTTGGTATAGGGTGCTACGGTACATAGGCCTGAGTGCGTTACAGTCTGCTGTTCTGTAAGGACCGCTATCGGTCCACAATACATAGGGTTGCCGTGCACTACTGCTGACCGCTGCCCTATACTGCAGCAGTCCTTCAGCGGTATAGGGACTGACGCACAGTCTGCTAAACACTAACACACAACCTGCTTGGTCCACAAAAGTTTTTATAAGGACTGGTAACTTGGTATAGGGTGCTACGGTACATAGGCCTGAGTGCAGTACAGTCTGCTGTTCTGTAAGGACCGCTATCGGTCCACAATACATAGGGTTGACGTGCACTACTGCTGACCGCTGCCCTATACTGCAGCAGTCCTTCAGCGGTATAGGGACTAAGAGTTTTGTCACAGGGTGATTTAAAAAATGACAGGCAGAGGAAGAGGCAGGCCCTTCCGCAGGGGTGGTAGGGGTAGGGCAGGAGCAACAGCCTTGAGCCAAAGTGGGAAGTTGCAGAAGGTGCGTTCAATTACTTTAAAGGACGCACCAGACTTGGTTGAGTGGCTCACTCAGCCTTATTCTTCTGCACCCTCCTCATCCTCTCGATCTGCACCCTCTTCTTCACTCTCTGCTATGTGCACCCCCAAAGACACTACCACCAACAACACCACCACCACCACATACCTTCCGCTTGAGTGCAAATGGGGGCCTTCATGCTCCAGTGTTTTAATAGGGACCCCCGTATAAAAAGCATGAGGGTCAAGGACCAGTACTGGGTGGCAACGTACTTAGATCCCCGGTACAAACACAAAATGGCGGAAATGTTACCGCCGTCGCAGAGGGCTGTCAGAATGCAGCACTTCCAGGCCTTGCTTCGAGAAATGCTGCATTCTGCTTTTGCGTGCGCTGGCAGAGGAGCAATTCCCACTCCCAGAGAAGGATTTGCGGGTACCAATCCAACAGCGCCTGCAAGAAGAGGCCGGTTTGAAGATGTGTTGGTGACTTCGGATATGAGGTCATTCTTTCAGCCGACCCATCGACAGGTGTCATCCGGATCCAGCATCAGGGAACGCCTAGACCGTCAGGTGTCCGACTACATTGGGTTAACGGCCGATGTGGACGCTCTGAGGAGTGATGAACCCCTAGACTACTGGGTGGGCAGGCTTGACCTCTGGCCAGAGCTTGCCCAATTTGCAATCGAACTGTTGGCTTGCCCCTCATCCAGTGTCCTGTCCGAAAGGACGTTCAGCGCAGCAGGGGGGATTGTGACCGATAAGCGTACTCGCCTAGCTCACGACAGTGTTAACTACCTCACATTTCTAAAAATGAATGAGGCATGGATCTCGGAGGAATTCAACACATGTGATCAGTAGACCATGTATATGTCTATAAACAATTTTTGGAATCAAGCACACAGACCTTCTTAATTCATTTGGCTCACTTCCCTGACCCAAAAAAGCACACCGTACTATATGCCCCTACCCTCCTCTTTGAAGAGGTTGAGCGGTGTCATATTTCTACTGGGGCTGCTTATTATGAGGGGTTCCCACCATCCCTGTGCTGTGCTGACTTCCTCCTGGGTGTTCTTATTATGAGGGGCTCCCACCATCCCTGTGCTGTGCTGACTTCCTCCTGGGGGTTCTTATTATGAGGGGATCACACCATCCCTGTGCTGTGCTGACTTCCTCCTGGGGCTGCTTACGGTGCTGCTGTCAGCGCTGTATGTCACGGAGCTGCTGTCAGCGCTGTATGTCACGGAGCTGCTGTCAGCGCTGTATGTCACGGAGCTGCTGTCAGCGCTGTATGTCACGGAGCTGCTGTCAGCGCTGTATGTCACGGAGCTGCTGTCAGCGCTGTATGTCACGGAGCTGCTGTCAGCGCTGTATGTCACGGAGCTGCTGTCAGCGCTGTATGTCACGGTGCTGCTGTCAGCGCTGTATGTCACGGAGCTGCTGTCAGCGCTGTATGTCACGGAGCTGCTGTCAGCGCTGTATGTCACGGAGCTGCTGTCAGCGCTGTATGTCACGGAGCTGCTGTCAGCGCTGTATGTCACGGAGCTGCTGTCAGCGCTGTATGTCACGGTGCTGATGTCAGTGCTCTGTATTACGGTGCTGCTGTCAGTGCTCTGTATCTCCTGCACCCTCTTGTTTGCCTACCCTGGTCCCTGACCTTCCCTCTCCTCCATTGCCTTCATTAGCTCCATAGTCCTGAATTGTCAGAACAATTTCCCAAATAAAAAAAAAATGCTTGTAGTTATCGATCCCAAATTCACCTCATACATGTATTATGCTATTGTCCAGGTGGTGGGACTACGTGCTACCCCCTAATAATTACCCCGTGGCCGCAAATTCGACCTAAAGGTTTGCGAAATTCGCCTCCCATTGAAGTCAATGGAGCCCGCGGCGAACGGTCGTTTTCGCGAACGTTTGTGTCCGTTCGCGTTTCGCGTTCGCGAAACGTCCCGTCGGAAGTTCGCCCATCACTATTCCTTGGTGCGTGATATAACTTTCAGGTCTTCCAGAGTTCTGAGGCAGCCCTTGTGGTAGAATTGGTGTGCGTAAATGTCATCATGAGGCCATTCCTGTAGCAAGAATGTGGCTGATTCTCCGGGGGGAAATTCTGGGTTTCCCCTAAGGGGGGTCAATGGACCTAGGTGTGAGGAAATCTGGTATGTAGATAAAGCCTTGTTGAATGCCAATAATGAGGGGTAGATGAGAGGGTGTGTTTTGATGTCTTTGGACCATTTGTTCGGTGGTAGCCAGGGGGTGGAGAGTAGTGGGAGGCGTGTGAAGGAGTCCTCCAGTGAAACCCAAACTTTCCCTAGACGGTGTGTTTTCCAGTCTACCAGTCTGGTTAAATGGCATTCTAGGTAATATCTGTGTAAGTCCGGAAGGCCGATACCACCTTTGTTCTTGGGTCTAGTTAGCCTGGTGTATTTGATGCGGGGATTGGTATTTTTCCAAATGAACGCCGTACAAGCTCTCTGGTGAGGACAAAGTTCTCGATATCCAGGGGGATGGCTTCATAGCCTGGCGTTTTTGCATTCTCACATGTATGAGCCTGGGATCACATCTGTCTGTGCCACTCCACACAAGTCTCACTTAGGCACATCGTACATTGGTATATATGTGTATAAGAAATCCTTTTTTATTTTTTACGTTTTTTTTAAGAGAAAAAGGAGGGGGTAGGTGAATTGGGATTGTCTGCATGAGGTAGAGAATTCGGGGGAGTATAATCATTTTTACAAGGGCCAAACGTCCAAACCATGATACATTAAGATTAGCCCATTCTTTTAGGTCTGTCTTAATTTTGGATAGGGTATGTAGGAAATTTTTGTTGTAGAGGTCGTCAAGCCGTCTTGTGATTTGAATGCCAAGGTATGTGATGGCATCTTTTTTCCATTGGAATGGGAAAGAGGTTTGGCAGTGGAGGACTTCGTGTGGGGATAGGGAAATGGTTAGGGCATGGTATTTAGAGAAGTTAATCTTAAGATTTGATAGTAAGCTAAAGTTATTAATATCTTTCAATAGGTTGGGTAAAGAGAGGCGGGGTGAGATAAGTGTGAGAAGGATATAATCCTCAAACGCGGCTGCTTTGAATTCCTTACCGTGAATGGGGATTCCCTGTATGTCTGGATTGTCCCAAAGTCTGTTCAAGAGGGGTTCTAAAGATAGGATAAAAATCAAGGGGGATAGTGGGCAGCCCTGATGGGTGCCATTGCTGATAGAGAAGGCGTTTGACAGGAGGCCATCCACTTTGACCCTTTCGGAGGGATTGGTATAGAGTGCGCTGATGTGTGCAAACATGCGAGGTAGGAGGCCAATGCCTTTCAATACCTCCTGCATATAGTCCACCCTGTCAAACGCCTTCTCAGCATCGAGTGAAAGGAGAAAACCTTTGGTTTTTGAAGTAGACAGCCAATGATGTATGTTCAGGGAGCACGTGGTGTTGTCCCTGGCCTCCCTGCCTGGGACAACGCCTACTTGGTCAGGCGTGATAAGCTCCGGGATAAAAGGTAGAAATCGATTTGCTATCATCTTTGCGTAGAGTTTGATGTCTGCGTTCAGTAGAGAGATGGGCCTGCAGTTGGACGCTTGTGTGGGGTCTTCTTTAGGGATAACTGTTACGTGGGCCTCTAGTAAGTTGCCCAAAGGAGTAAGTGGGGTTGCTAGGGAATTGAATGCCATCACCATGCTGGGTGAGAGAATGTCTAAGAAGCTTTTGTAATATATTAAGGGAAGCCCGTCTGGGCCTGGACTTTTTCCCAACTTCATTTGCTTTACTGCTCGGATTAGGTCATCAGTAGAGTCGATGGGCTTGGGGCAATATTGTTCTAAGAAGTTTCTTATTTGGGTTAACCTGTCAGTCCTTGCCGGTGAGCCTGTGTTTGTTTGTGGAAGGTTGTAGAATTTAGTATTAAATGCCTCAAAATGTGAGGCTAATTCTTCTTTTTTAGTGAGATATCAGATACCTTGATGAATGATAGGGGAGGCCTTTGCTGCCTGAATTGTGCGGGCTAGTAATCTCCCGCATTTGTTGCCATGTTCATTGAACACTTTTTGTTTGAGAATGCAGCGTCTTCTAGTATGTTTTCCTAATTCATCTGTCAGAGCAGCTCGGGCATGTAAGAGGTCTTGGAGAGTGGTCTGTGATGTTGAGTGTTTGTGTGTAGCTTCGAGACGATTGATTGTTCAAATAAGTGTATTAATCTGTTCTTGGTGTCTTTTTTCTGTGGCTGTCGCTAACACATTTGTGAGCTTCCCACAGAGTGATAGGTGAAATATCTGGGGTGGCAGTTTCTTTGAAGTATACCGTATATACTCGAGTATAAGCCGAGATTTTCAGCCTCTTTTTTGAGGCTGAAAGTGCCCCCCTCGGCTTATACTCGAGTCATCGCTGTCTGCCCGCTCGATCAGCGTGTCGAGCAGACAGACAGCGGCCATTCTATTCAAAAGCCGCGCCTCCGGCTCCGCCTTCGCCTGTGATAGGCGGAACACTGAATTTCCCAGCAGCCTGTGTTCCGCCTATCACGGACATCGTATCATCCTCGTACTACGGACGAGGATGATACGACGTCTGTGATAGGCGGAACACAGGCTGCTGGGAAATTCAGTGTTCCGCCTATCACAGGCGAAGGCGGCGGCGCAGCTTTTGAACTTTACAATGGCCGCCGACGAAGAGGGCACGGGACGGCACGGCACGGGACGGGACGGGGGCAAGGCAAGGCACGACACGGGACGGATGCAAGGAGGCAAGGCACGGCACGGGACGGAGGCAAGGAGGCAAGGCACGGGACGGAGGCTCGGGACAAAGGTAGGCTGGACACACACACACACACACACACACACACACACACACACACACATGGATGGAGACACACACAGGGATGGATGGATGGATGGATGGAGACACACACACACAGGGATGGATGGATGGATGGATGGAGACACACACACACAGGGATGGATGGATGGATGGATGGAGACACACACACACAGGGATGGATGGATGGATGGACACACACACACACAGGGATGGATGGACGGACACACAGGGATGGACGGACACACAGGGATGGACGGACACACAGGGATGGACGGACACACAGGGATGGACGGACACACACACAGGGATGGACAGGCATGTCTCACCCTCGGCTTATACACGAGTCAATAAGTTTGCCAGTTTTTTTGGGGGTAAATTGGGGGCCTCGGCTTATATTCGGGTCGGCCTATACTCGAGTATATACGGTAATTGGATTTGTTCGTTTATTTGGCGTTGTGTTTCGGGATTTTTCAGTAAGGCTTCGGGAAATGTAAGGGTCATTGTGGTGGGGTGGTGATCAGATAAGAACATTGGCTCTATTGTGGCTTGTGTGAGGAGTGGTAAGTCGGTTTGGGTGAGGAATATATAATCAATTCCAGAATATTTTTGGTGTGGAGAGGAGAAGAAAGTATAGTCTTTATCATTTGGGAACATGGTGTGCCACGTGTCATGTAAGATCAGGTATTGTAGCTGGAGTTTGATTTGTCGTAGTGCATGATACGGTAGGGTGGAGCTGCCAATCGAGGAGTCTAGAGTCGGGTTCAACGGGACGTTGAAGTCTTCCCCCCATAATCACTATACCTTCTTGGAAGGTAGAGAGGAGATCACATATTTTCCTAAAAAAGGTTTCTTTGGTGTTTGTTTGGGCAATAAACATTTGCTAGTGTGATTGGCTTAGATGCGTTGCCTTTGATAAAGGAATACCTACCCTCGGGGTCGACCAGTGAGTTAGATAATTGAAAGTCGGCGTGTTTAGAGATGAGTACGGATACTCCTTTAGTTTTAGCGGAAGGGTTCGTAGAGTGCAATGCTTGTCTATATACAGTATATGGTTTGCCAATTTAGGAATGGAGTCCAATCAGAAATGTGTTTCTTGTAGCATTAGAAAATTAGCTTTATGTTTTGTTAAGGCCAATAGGACCTGAGATCTCTTTTCTGGTAAATGTAGGCCTTTCACATTAAGCGAAAGGCATTTCAGTGAGATTTGTTGTTTGATGTTAGGTTCTTTCTGCATGTTGTGTGCCTGTTGGTGGGGGAGTAGTAATACATAGGCCCAGTTATTAGTATATAAGGGGTTTTGCGGTATATGCGGATTAATCTATGGTCTCCTCGGGGTACGGTGGGAGGAACGGCCCCCAGAGGTGTAGAAGATCGTAGGAAATAGGAGGAGGTTAAGGAAAGAAGGGAAGATAGTGGAGAAGAGGGGGTTTTGGGGGGGTCTGGGAGAAAGGGGTATCTACTAATGGGTTAGTATGGTATAGGAGTAGGACTGCAGCGAAAGAGCTGGGTCACTAATGTGTTTTAAATCCGGAGGGGTTCGTAGATGTGCCTATCCACCTGATAGGGGGAATCCAGAGTGTCAGGTCTTGTCCAGTTGGACAGCTGTGTGGGAGCAGTTAACTGTGGGGGGGACCTTGTGAGAATGCACTAGCGAGGACTAAAGAGGTAAGCAGATAGATCAAAGGATGTGGGCTCGTTTGAAAACGGGATAAAGGGATCAAAGGTATAGGTAGGTGAGGTACAGGAATGTTTTCAGGCTAGAAGTGAGATTTTAGGGCATGACATAAGGGTATAACTAACATGCCTGGCGGTATTTTGGCAGCGAGGTCAAACAATTGAGAACAAAACAGTACAGAAACAAAAAATGAAAATCAAAGTCAAGGTCTCTTAAAAGCCACTAGCTACTATTAGGGAGGCATTGCAGAGAAACAAATAAACATTTTCCTACTCAGTATGATACGTAACTCCACATACCCTACCGTGTAGGTACCCAGTCCAGTTGGGTGTTGGTAGGTGTTATCAGGTTCCACCGTCATCTCTATTGTATAAATCTTCATCTCCCCTCGTCTCCCTCCCTCCCCGAATTCTCATGTGAATGTTGAGTCTGAGGTTATTCCTATGGTAAGCCATGTGTAATTTCTCATAGCAGATGAGTGAACGGGCACATGGAGGCTCCGATAGAGTTTGACTGTGTAATGAGTTTGCTTTCCCACCCCACGAATACGTAGTGAGTAGTGAATGTGTCTGGCAGAGTCTCTTGCAGCCATGGGAGGTATGGTATGAATATTTAGGCTGTGTGGTTCTGTGTCAGTGGATTTGTTCAAAGGGAGTCAGAGTATCCAGAGGATCTATCCTGTTTATGTAGAGTGGTCTGGGGTCTTGAATGTTGTTGGCCAGTTATGATTGTCCTCTGTGGGGAGAGTGTGGCATGGGGGGAGGTCTCGTTGTGAGTCTAAGCTGTGTGTTACCCTCCCCAGACTTAGCAATCGTAAAGCGGTGGGGGCTTGTAAAAAAAAAATATATATATTTTACCAACTTGCAATCCTCCACAATATGAAAGACCTTCCCCAAACACTGTGAGAGAGCTTGATGAGCTTGATGAGCAAGAGGTTGTCTTGCTAAGCTCTTCTGGAGCAATAAATATTCACATCTGGGCCAAAGCCGTGTTAATGTTAGGAATAGGTGGGCTATGAATCTGCAAGGGAGTGACTAAGACCTTAACTGCTGGATTCCCCGTGGGGTGTCGAATGTCCGTGGAGGGTCATTGCCGACTGTTGGTTTATTGAAGGTCTATTCATTCTGCAAGAGTTCCTGACAGTAGTCTGGCATAAGGAGCACATTCTGCATGCACTAAAGCTCAGTAGAAATTGTCTGTCTCATTGGTGTAAGTAAAATGTAGGTAGTGGTAGACATCGCAGGTATATTGGGAGGGTCCCAGGGAGAGATCAGGGGGGCCAACCCAGGGCCACCATCTGGAAGTCTGTGGGTTGTATAGTTGTGGGATGTTGGTCTGATGACGGGAAGGAATAGTGGCGTGTATGGGTAGACCACTGGAGGGAGGCCTCGTCATCTGTTGGGGGTGTGGGAATCGTTGTTTTCCCATTTCTCAGTAGGGGCACTGGGGATTCGCAGGGTATTGGAGTCATCGTAGTGATTAGAGATAACCAGGAGGGAAAGGAAGGAACACAAAAATGAATTGAGGAACAAAAGTAGTAACCAAAGCCAGGGTTTTAAACTTACAGCGCCTGTTGTAGATTAAGATGGGTCTGTTTTAAATTTTCTGTTGGTGATTTCCCAGATGCGGGGTGTCAGCCAGGTTCGGGTTGTATGGAGGAAAGTCCCTTCTTGATAAGCGATCGGCAGGTGATGAGGGGTCCAGTCTGCAGCTTCTGGATCTTTGACATTGAGCTTTAGGTGAAGAATTGTGAGAAACTGGCTTCCATGGCTCAGTGGGAAAATAGAAGGAGTGCCATTCTGGTATGTTTACTGGGGGAATATCAAGATGTTCACAGAAGGAGAGAAGGTCTTCCGGGGTACAGAGGAGTGCTGTGCGGCCTCTGGAGGATGCTGAAAGACAGAATGGAAATTTTCACCTGTATTGGATATTGTGTGTGCGTATGACATCCAGCAGGGGGTGCAGGGTGCGTCTGTTTTGCAAAGTGATCTGTGATAGATCTTGAAATAGTTTAATGTCTACCCCATTGAATATAATGCGGCCGCGTTTTATTGCCTTCTTTAGAATGTCAATGACAGTGTCTCTGGGGGGTTCAGAGTCGCGAGGGGGGTCTCAGGGCATGATGGATGCATTCCACCTCAATTGGGAATCAGCCGGGTGATCTAATAAATTGTTGAATATGGAACAGACTGTCTGTGGCATTGTACTCGGGTCCACGGTCTCAGGGACCCCCCTCACTCTAATGTTATGCCTGTGACCCCTGTTATTGAGGTCACCCACTTGTCTGTGCAGTTCAAATAGATGAGGTAACTGTACATCGTAAGATTTTTGTACTTGCCTGATAGCTGCAGCTTGCACCTGGGAATTTTCTTCCATGTCTGTGAGGAGGTTGTTCATCATCTGGATGTCCACCTTTAAGTCAGAGATTGCTGAAGTTAAAGTGTGTTTAATGTCTAGGGCAACATTCTGGAGGTCCCTCGATGCGACTTGGGTTCGCCATCGTGGGTCCGCTCAGCATCGAGTCGGCAGCGCTTCTAGGCGAGTCCGGGGATGAGGTCTGCAGGGCCTGCGATGCCTTTGAGGCCTGCCTGTCTGTGAGCGGGCCTGGGGCTCGGGACCAGAACATCTCCAGTATTCTATTTGTAAGCTGGGTCCCGGTTTCCCTCATGGTGCGGGATGTTGAGGTACTCCTGTTGGATCTGCCCATGTTGGAGTCTGTTTATAGATCTTTCGGGTAGATGCTTCTGTCGTCCTCAATGTGCGGAGCTATCGAGCTAAGCAGCCATCTCGGGTCCCGTCCCAGCCACGCCCCCCCCAGGCCTGAACAAATGTAGTTAACCTGCATCTCCCAAAAACAATGTATTAGTTGTTGAACGAATGATATTTCACAAATGATTCCTGTGTCCACGATCTTCAAACTTGGTATTTTAAACTGTACAACAGTAAAGAAAAGCACATGGACCAGCACAAAATTAATAATAATAATAGGAACACATAACAAATACTTTTTTGCAGCACTTTCCTGATCTTTCTATACTGATTTTGCTCTCTCGTTTCAAGGTCTGACCAGCGTTTTCTCAACTCATACTTGGATCGTCGTATCCCAAAATTCCTGTGCAGACTTCTCACAACTTTAGCCATGAGGTTGGCCTTTCTGACATTTGGGTTTCTGTAAGGTCCATGATTCCCATCATAGTCTGTCCTCTTTAAGATGTCCATCATCTCCACCATTTCTTCAAAAGACATATTTGAGGCCTTATATCTCCTCCTGGATGTGGACGTTTCTTGCTCGGGGCTTTCGTTGTTGCTGCTATGAGCACGCACCTGCTGTCTCACTGCTTTTATATTTCATGTCATGTCACAGCAGCCATGTCTGTACCATGGGTTTTATTTGGATGAGTCATCAATTAATTTAATACAATATGTTTATTGTGTTCTGTGACTATTCTGGATCTACTGCTGATATAAATTTTATCATATGACAACATTGTCTACTATGTTATTAATTATATTATGATATGATGTATTAATCATGCTTTACTAATTTGTATCATATTTATTGATTTAATTAAACCTATATCAATCACTGTATTAGGTCCATTATCGTCACTAATTAATATCCTATATATCATATTGCATGCCCCATCCTACCCGAGTGGTGTGTTTCATATAAAGACCCAATTCTTTCCCCTGCCCCAATCTCCCTTTATATTTCACATTATCGGGGATGGAGACCTGGGTTCTGGATAGTCCTGGTCTCATATAAAGTCCCAAGCGCTCTTTCTATTTATCCTTAATGTCCTGAACAAGGGGAACAAGGGCCAAATCACCCCTAAAAAGGACCTATGTGAACTTGACCATCCTCCTCCACCATCTCCACCAACAACACAGCCACCCCACCCACCACAGCAGCATGGCGGACCATGGCCAATGCAACATCAACACCCCATACAGGGCCACTGGGCTGGGGATTATCCCCAATATTATTTAAAATGTTATTTTTGTTTATTTGAGTTTATCTTTTTTGGGGTTTTTTGGGTGCATAGAATGCATTTTCTTTTTCTTTCATTTGTGTGGAAGGAAGTGTTGAGAGTTATGGCCTGGGTTCGGTGTGGTCTGGAAAAAAACACAAGCTGTTGGAAGACCACAGCCACGGGACATATATACCAAACGTTTACAAATACCTCTACACACCTTCCAGCTAGTATCACCAGAGCTAACCTTACCCTAGTGGATATTAGATCAAGCATTAACCACATCTGTCCTCAGAGACAAGATAATACACAAATCCTTTACTCAAGTTCAAAATATTTATGGCACACCTGCCACAGATTTTTTCAATTTCCATACCCACTTGGAAGGAGCATTACCTACCAGATTATGGAATTTATTTTTCTCGAACGACACAGACACAAAAGTTATTTCACTATTATACACTACTTTACAGGAAAAAATGGTTTTCCACAAATCTAAACCATACACCGATTGGGAAGAAAACGTACAGTCACACTTTTCAGATCAGCAATGGCAAAAAGCCTTAAAATAAATATATAAAGCCACAAGCTGTACATCCTTATGGGAATTAATAAGCAAGATAACACTAAGATGGTACCTAACACCACATAAATTGGCCAAATTCCAGTCAAACACATTACCCCTTTGCTGGAGAGATTGTAATCACACTGGTACCCTATTCCCCATTTTATGGACGTGCCCAAACCTAAATAACCTTTAGAAAACAGCAGAAACTCTAATACAAGATGTTCGTCAATATCACATTACTCTTACCTCACAAATGGCTGTTCTAAACATGATCTTGGAGCCTATCCCAACACCCTCTAGACTTGTACTCACACATATAATCCTAGAAACTAGACTACTCATCACCAGATGCTGGAAGTTGTCACACATCCCAATCCTGCCAGAGATAATCACCCTGGTACACACACTACATTTATGAATCCATACTATCATGTGGAAAACCCTCATACTCCAATATTCAAAATCTTGGCTTCCATGGAAAAGATGGTATGCAAAACAATTGGAATAATATCCTTCTGATAACACTAATACTCATATACTTAAAGTCCCAATAAGATTTTCCTTATAAAGATGCTCTCTCCCCCACCCCATTGCTCCTTTCCCCTACCCCTATTCTTCCTCTCCCACACCCTTCTCACTCTCCCTTCTCTCCTTTATCCTAGTTATTTTCTGCTTTATAGCTAACATTTACTACTAGACCATAGTTCTCTATGTTAATGCTAGTTTTATGAAAGCGTACAGTTTATTAACATATCCTCCCGAATGTAACGAATATTAAAAAAATTATGATTGAATGTCTAACGGTTTATATAATTGTATTTTTGAAAACTTCAATAACAATCTATTTGAAAAAAAAAAAGTGATAATAATGGTGTTGTGGTAAATTGACGCACAAAAAAATATATATAATATTATTCTGGAGATCACTAGAAAAAAAAATATATTATTTTGGAGATCACTAGAACAAAATGTATTATTCTGGAGTTCACTAGAAAAAAAATATTCTGGAGATCACTAGGAAAAAAATAATAATTTTGGAGATCACAAATAAAAAATGATTCTGGAGATCACAAGAAAAAAAAGTATTATTCTGGAGATCAATAGAAAGAAAAAAATATTCTGGAGATCACTAGAAAAAAAAAAATATTATTCTGAAGATCACTAGAAAAAAAAAATATATAGATTTGTCAGAACTCTATGAATATCACCAGCAAAGCAGCTTCATTATTATACAATTATAAAGAAGAAGAGAAGGTGCTGCTGTCATGGTTATGCAGTAATCATCCTCTGTCTGCTTACCTATCCTGATGTGTTCAGACTAAAAGGCCAGCCACTTCCACCTGGTGGTTTTTAGAACCTCTCCTCTAAGCATGGCTCCACCCCAGGCACTATCAGGGAACCCTATATTAACCTGTGCACTGCAAGCCAGCGGTGCTGATCAACCATTGTGTATTCACTGTGTGTTTGGCTTCCTGTTTCCTGCTTGTCATGTGCTCTACATTTGTCTCTGTTTCCGACCTTGGCGTGTTCTCGACTATTCCTGTCTGCTCGTGACCCTGACCTTTTGGCATGTCCCCAACTATCCCTGTTTACCTTTGGTGTGCACTCTGTTGTTCCTGTCTGCTAGTTGCCCTGACCTCTGCCTTATCCCTTTACTATCCTTGTTTTTCCAGCCTGCCATTCCCTTCTCCTGTAGTCTTCCCAACTGGGATATGTGTTAATGATTCAGTAGACCTGCTTACTGACCCTCCCTGGGTACAATCCGCAGCAGTCATTCCTAGGGTCCATTATCTTAGCAATGCACTTCCGATTCCTTCCTGACAGCTGCATTGAGGGATTTCATAATTTGCTGTGTCACGAATGTGATATCTCCATTACAAACACTAGTTTTACAAGACAGAGCGCTTGTCCTTGCTTCCAAGCAGACCTGTTTGTAATTTGGACTTTTGTCTGATGGATTTGTGTACACACGATCGGAAAATCAGTCAACACAGATTTGTTGGCAGAAAATTTGAAAACATGCTAGCCAACATTTGTTGGCGGTAAGACCCCTTGCACACCACACCGCCCATTGTGTCGGCGGTAAAACGCCGTTATTTTTAGCAGCGTTTTACCGCCAGATTTGCAGCGCATTTTCGGCCGCTAGCGGGGCGCTTTTACCCCCCGCTAGCGGCTGAGAAAGGGTGAAAACCACTGGCAATACGCCGCAATAGCAACGTTTTGCCAGCGGTATTACAACGCTGCCCCATTGATTTCAATGGGGAGCAGCGGTGGAGGAGCGGTAAACACACCGCTCCTTCACCGCTCCAAAGAAGCTGCTGGCAGGACTTTTTTCTGACGTCCTGCCAGCGCCTTCGGGCTTTCACACTACACACAATGGTGCAGCTTCTTTAGGGCAGATTGCAGGCGCTATTTCTAATGCTATAGCACCTGCAAAACGCCCTGGTTGAAAGGGGTCTAAGTCCAACAACAATTGTCCGATGGAGCATTTCTGCCAACAGCCTGACATCCAACATTTCCTGTCGGAAAGTTTGATCCTGTGTATGGGGCTTTAGAGTTATTGTTAAGCTAACTGATGCACACCAATGCTGAAAAATTTGGTCTAGATGTTTAAACTTTAAATAACCCTGGTTGCAAGGGGATAAAGAAAATCTGGGGGCGTGGCTTGGAGCCGAGACGACATGGACGCCTAAGAGCTGAGCTCCGTCCGCGGGTCCCTGAACTACATCAGCTACAGAGCCCATCCGCACCGAAAACATGGGGAAACCGAGAGGCAATGAGACACAGTCTCGCTCGAGATCCCCGCGAGGCCCCATCGCTCGATCCGGACGCAACATCCCGGATATCTTCCGCGGCCGCGAACACGCGAGGCCGAGGCCCCGCTTCAGGCCTGTATGGAGTCGCGCGAATCTAGCCAGAGCCCGTCAGTAGATAGTGCCTCACGGAGGACGCCAAGCCCGCAACGCTCTCGTGCCCTAACCATGGAGGATCTCAGGTCAGTGGCTTCTGACATAAAGAACTCCTTTGCTGCGGCCATATCAGAGCTCAGGAGGGACATCCAATCCATCCACACGCGGATGTCGGGCCTAGAGGAATCAGTCTCCCGCCATGACACAGCCATACACCATCTGCAACAGACGTCCCACCAATACAACACTCAGTTAAGGGACTTACACAGATATACTGAAGACCTTGACAACAGGGGTCGTCGCCACAACATTCGGGTGAGAGGGATCCCCGAAACTGTTGACCAGGCCCTCCTTTCACAGACCACCATTCACATTTTTAATGATCTTTTGGGAAGACCACCGGAGACACCGATCGAATGTGACAGACTCCACAGGGCCCTCAAACCCAGAAGTAGAGACACTGACCCCCCCAGGGACGTGATCTGCCACATTGTGAGCTTTAAGCTGAAGGAGGACATCCTTAGGAAATCCAGAGACCGACGCAATCTCCTATTCCAAGGATCAGAGATAAAAATCTTCCAAGACCTGTCCCCGATAACCCTTCAGAACAGAAGAGATCTGCGCCCCTTATTGGACATGCTACGACGCAAGGAAATCCAGTATAGATGGAAATTTCCATTCTGCTTATCTGCGACAGTTGCTGGACGCACAGCAAATCTGAGAGTACCAGAAGATTTGAGAAGCTTCTGCAACACCCTACAGATACCGTTTGTAGAACTCCCGGACTGGTACAAGATCTTCCGTGTCCCTCATCTACAGAGATCTAACTCTATGGACGCGATCCCTGAAAGGGACGATTTCCACATTAGAAGAAGAAGATCCTCTTCGCCGGGTCCACAGTCGCAGAGAGGACAGAGAGAAAGAGCAGCCATCAGCCCTACAGCCTCTCCTGCCCATAGGCGTGCCAGGCCGGATAGCTCCTGAGCTGTCCCTAAGACTGTGATTTCTGGTTTTGAGCTCTTCCCATACCGGCTATGACCCAGACGGACTTCTGTGGTCCCAGACATTTTTCATCCCCCCCCCCTTTTTTTTTTTTTTTTTTTTTTTTACTTTTTGCCGTCCATAGTCTTCGGATTGCCGGTCTAACACTATTTTCTTTATTTGTATAATTGATCCTTAATAGATCTGCTTGCCTGTCTCCATTCACGGCTTAGACACTTTGCCCCGTTCAGGGGGACCACAAACCACCTTGTTAGCACCTCTCGAGGTGCTTCGCACCCTCCATGCCTTCCCCTACCATAGGCTCCAGAACCCTGCCTCACACCCCGCCCTCCAACCACCCCTCCCCCCCCCCTCCCTTTTTGTTTTTGTCCCCCTTTTTTTTTTTCCCTTTCCCCTTTTTTTTTTCTATTGTTCCTCGTTCTTCCCTTTTTTTTTTTCTTTATCTTTATGCTGAGCCTTGAATGGAGCGGCGCAAATTCCTGTGCAACCTAGATGTATGTTTATCTACTTATTATTTTGGGGACCGGGGGGCACATACAATACGAGATTCTATTCGTAGTTATCATTTTATCCACCGCCCTCCCCCCATCCCTTTCCTTTTTTCTCTCCTGAGACCCAGAACACGCAGCTGACCCCCCTTGACGAATGCCGAGGTAAGCCCCGGATAACACTTTTTACTAGACTGACCTCGGCCTGTCCTATATCCCCTTCCTGTCTCCCATTACGAGACCTTGGAAACAATGCCTGACAAATAGAACTACGTTCATACTCCTACATCAGACAATCAGCAATTTTTCACGTTGACTAGCTCACATTGCTGATAGACATGGTCCCTTAGGCCAGACGTCGCCCGCCCACGATCCAGCCTAGGAGGCCCCTCCAACTGACTTCTCCTGGCTGGCTAGACCCAACATAGCAGCTTTCAGGCCTTCACGTTGGTAACCTGACGGGCATCTATCACACCCCTGTTGCCGTGTATCTGAATCCCTTGACGAAGGGAGCGCCCACCTGGTTGACTGTTTCCTTCAACCTTCTCCTTGGACACTTCGCTCTCAGAGCTCACTCCTTCCCTTACTATCAGCGGAAAGGTCTACTCAGTTTACAGTCGAATGTTTTTCTCTTCCATTGTTTCATCTATTGCTAAGTGATGTGCCCCAATGTCTTCCCCTGACCTTTTAGGTATACTTCAGGGGAATTAGGCAAATTAGGAATATGTTGTTTTGTTTCCGTTATACCTGTATTAACGCATTCTCTCCCTCCAATATATATTGTTGTTTGACTGTTTGCTCATGGTTAATTCAATATGATTGCAGGATCCTCGTTTATCTTGCTCCACATCACCCATGCCTTACTCCATATAGACGCCTCTGTAACAGCACCCAACAGCTCTTCCGTGGGAACCTGGCGGACCGGACACTACACAGACCTACACTGGACTACCTTCCACGTCTCCACACGACGGTAGAGCACATCGACCGTCGACCCCACCCGGACCTCACGACCTCCATCTAGGGTAAGGTAGCGGTGCTACAATACCTCCCGGACTCTTTTCTACCCTCTCCTTCTCTTACACCTCTTTACTCTCCTCTTCTCCCCCCAGCCCCCTTCTCTCCCTCCCTCCCCCTTTTCTGCTTCTTTCCCTCCCCCCCTTTCTTCTTCCTCCTCTATCTTTCTTTCTCTTTGGCCTCCATCGCGGCACCCACTCCCCACTAAGCTCAAGCTCTCCACATAAATCCTAGCCCCCAACTACTCACCCCACCCTAACACAACTCCTGGCCCACTCTTGCTAGTTCGTATCTTTGCTGGGTTTCGTTCCCTCACACATTATCAACCATGACGGCTCCACACCCAAGATCAGTACCCATAACCCTTAAGATAGTCTCTCAAAACGTAAAAGGCCTTAATATACCCGAGAAGCGTAGCCAAGTTTTGAACCTGATGTCTAAACTTAGGGCCGACATCATCTTCCTACAAGAAACTCACTTCTGTTCCAATAAGTTTCCCAATCTTTCGAATCTGAAATATCCCACTGCATACCATGCCACAAATCCTTTATCCAAGACGAAAGGGGTCTCGATTTTAATCTCTAAGACTACACCCTGGCAATTCTCTGAATCCTTGATAGACCCCGAGGGGCGCTACATCTTTCTGAAAAGGGACGATACACAATAGACCGGTCACTCTCGCGAATCTATACAGCCCCAACACGGCCCAAGTAAGTTTTTTCCGCTCTGTTGTGGACGCCCTAACTGGCTTTAAAGCTGGCATGACCATACTTGGAGGCGACTTCAATGTCGCTCTTCAACCCCTCCTCGACTCCTCCGCAGGATCCTCCTCCCTCCCCTACAGATCCCTCAGACAAATCCGCTCACAATTACAATTCTTATCCCTACATGACTCGTGGCGCACCTTACACCCCAATGACAAAGACTATACTTTCTATTCCGCGCCTCATGCTAGATACTCCAGACTTGACTACCTATTTTTATCCCAAGAAGACCTGACCATGTTAAAAACCGCCACCATCGAACCACTCTACATATCAGACCATCACCCAATCTCGTTGACCCTTGAGCTTCCCGAAAGGAGAATCTCCACGAAAACTTGGCGTCTCGATGCCTCCCTACTTACCTCTGAAACTGATCTAACCTGCATTCGCACTAGTCTTGCCGATTACTTTAGGGAAAACGACACTCCAGACGTGTCTCCTACCGCAATCTGGGAAGCACATAAATGCACCATTCGTGGAAAATTCCTCGAACTAGCGGCCATTAGGAAAAAAGCTAACCAATTCAGACTAACAGAACTAGCAAACACTATTAAGCGGCTAGAACGCACACATAAACAATCACGAGCCCTGGACACCCTCCAGGAGTTAGTAGAGTCGAGAAAGCAATTCCTTGATCTTCTCAACCGCAATATTCGACGCAAATTCGTCCTCACCCAAAAACTATTCTACGAACATGGAAACAAATGTGGTAAGCTTTTAGCTAGAGCCATCCATGCCAAAAAAACCACCACAAACGTCCACTCCATTAATGACCATTTGGGCAAGTCACACACGTCTACGCCAGACATAGCGGAACAGTTTGAACAGTATTACAAGGGACTTTATAATTTACCTCAACAGCCCACTTCCTCTAGAACCCATCTACACAGAGAGCAATTGATCTCTCAATTCCTCACTGATCACTACCCGATCACACTATCTAGAGACACCCTACAATCTTTAGATACCCCTATCTCTAAAGAAGAACTCACCCTGGCAATTAAGCAGCTGAAGCCGGGTAAAAGCCCGGGCCCGGACAGCTTATCAGCCCCGTATTATAAAACTTTTGCTGATACTTTATCTGCCCCATTCCTGAAAGCATTTAATTCCCTCTCGGCCACTCCAACCCCATTCCACAGGTTACTTGAAGCCCACATAACGGTCATCCAGAAACAGGGTAAGGATCCTACCTCCGTCACCAACTACAGACCAATTTCACTGCTTAACGTGGACTTGAAACTATTTGCAAAAGTCTTGGCAAATAGGCTCATACCTCTACTCCCTCTGACGATAGGCAAATATCAAGTGGGATTTGTCCCTGGCAGAGAGGCCAGGGACAACACCATAAAGGCTATCCATATAAATCACTGGCTTTCCACACACAAGAAAAAAGGTTTTTTCCTCTCCCTAGACGCAGAAAAGGCGTTTGATAGGTTGGCCTGGGATTACTTAGGAGCGGTCTTACGCCACTTGGGTCTACCAGACCGATTCTATAACCTGATCATGGCTCTCTATACAACTCCCTCTGCCAGGATCAGAGTTAACGGCCACCTTTCAGACGCCTTCCCCATTAGAAATGGAACTAGACAGGGATGCCCGCTCTCCCCGATTCTTTTCATCCTCACCCTTGAACCCCTCCTGAGGCGCATCCAAACAAATGAAAACATAAAGGGCATACAGATAGCAGACAAGATCTACAAAATAGCTGCATTCGCAGATGACATCCTCTTGTTTCTAGACGACCCCCTCACCTCCATCCCCAACCTTCTGAAAGATTTCGAACTCTTCGGCCGCCTATCTAACCTGAAAATCAATTTCTCCAAGTCCACTGCTCTCAATGTTTCCCTCCCGACGGAATTGGTCACGCTATGTCAAAACAACTTTCCCTTTCCTTGGAATCACGATAACATAACATATTTAGGAATCCAACTCCCCTCCCGCCTCACAGACCTGTACACAAAGAACTTTATCCCACTTCTCCGTACGATTAAAGAGGACCTCCGCAAATGGGACAAGCCGCAATTTTCTTGGTTTGGTCGTGCTGCCATCCTCAAGATGAACATTTTACCTCGAGTCCTCTATCTTCTCCAAGCCATCCCTATCAAAATCCCACCTTCCTTTTTCCTATGTATTAAAAGCGCATCTAGACGGTTTCTTTGGAGTAATAAACACCCGAGAATCAGTTTAGCTCAGCTCGTCAAACCCAGGGAGCAGGGGGGCATTGGCCTCCCGGACCTCCGCGACTATGCATACGCTTGCCACTTAAGTAGAATAGTTGACTGGTCAATACATGATAAAACTAAGGACTGGGTGGAGCTGGAGGATGCGCTCTCCCACATTCCAATTAAGTCTACTCCATGGATCCCCCCCTCCCATATACCCAAGAACCTAAAAGATCACCCTATCATAGGTACCACACTGCACATCTTCAGAGATGTTTGTAAAAAATCCCACATTTCTTCCAATCCGGGCCCCCTAACCCAGTTGCGACTTAACCCCGCTTTCACTCCCGGCATGTCTAACCACTTCCTTGCTCGTATTTGGCCACACCAGGACATTCTCGCACATCAGTTCTACAAGGATGGCACCCTTCTGGACTACGATGCCCTCCCGACCAGCCCGACCGGTGCCCGCGTGCCCCTCTGGACTTACTTTCAGATCCGACACTTTCTTAAAGCGACAAACCGAACAGAGGAGATCTCGAGACACTTGACCCCTTTCGAAAAGCTTTGCTCTCAATCTTCGCCACAGCAGCATCTTATTTCATACACTCATTCATTGCTACTCACGCCTAGCTCCTCGAAAGACGGTAAAGCCTGTCCCTCTTGGGAAAGAGACCTTCACATTTCTTTTTCAGATGCAGAGTGGGAAAAAATCCTTGTTATCGCCCATAAGGGATCCCTTAACATTCGCATTCAAGAGATTAACTATAAAATTATTCACAGATGGTACCGCACTCCGGACCGGCTACATAAATTCAACGCTGACGTACCAGATACCTGCTGGAGATGTAGAACTAGTCAGGGAACCTTCTTCCACATCTGGTGGTCATGCCCTAACATTCAAACTTTTTGGGTTCAGGTACATGAGATCACCTCTCAAATTACCGACCGCCCCCTAGCATTTACCCCGGCCCAGCTTCTCCTACACCATTCCCCCACACCTGCCCACTTATACCGAAGGTCGCTGACCATCTGTCTGCTCAACGCGGCCAAACTCTGCCTGCCCACCCATTGGGGCTCCCCTGATGTTCCTGCCATATCTGAGTGGTTCTCTAGAGTAGACAAAATGGCTGAAATGGAGGAACTTATCCAAATTGCAAAAGACACCCCTCATAAATTCGCCCGAACCTGGGATAAATGGACACAGTTCAAATCTTCAGAAAGATACAGAGTCCTCACGGGGTTGACCCCCCCTAACCCTTCACACTTAGAACAGAACCCTTGAGAGTCTTGTCTATGGACGCGCCACTTTTTTTTGAAAGCCCCTGCCGCCCCCACAAATATATTGAAGACAGTAACCGGTTTCTGCACTCAAACGATGCCCCACACAGCACCACCTCGACCCATGCGCTGGAGTACACACGCCTGAGAGGGGGCAATTACCACACCATCTGGGTGACCACGGTGGAGGCCGAAGAATCCCCCTCTTACCTATCGCCCTTCTCCCACTTTTCCTTCTTCTCCCTTCTCTCTCTCCTTTCTTTGGCTTCTCTTTTCCTCATCTCCTTCCCCCCCACTTTCCCAAAACTCCCTTACCCTTCCCTGCCCATCTCCTTCCTACCTCCCTCCCCCCCAGTACTCCCCCCCTACTCATCCTACTCTTCTCCCCTTTTGTCCCCGACGGACTGGGTTCTTCTAGACCCGCGACACCTGACAGTTCCTACGATACGCCACATACTCCAAGCTCGCTTCCCTGTTTCGAGTGCCAGGGATACCTCGCCCCCGGACGAGATGACTACTTACATGCTTTCAGAAATCTGCGATACCACAAAATAAGCTCTCATCCCCCTACTGCCCTATGATGGGCCCCTGAAGAGTCTCCCCTTAGTCATTAATACGTTTTCTTATGTTCAGAGGTTGTTATGACTTCAGGGATGCTCCCTGTATCCCACTGATTCCGCTATGTGGATTGCTGTTCGTGATTACACTTTGAGTATGTTACTTCTATGTCAAAAGATCTGGAATTACCTTGTTCGTTGTTACATGCAATATATTCGCAACATGTACTGTTACTATTCATTTCTTTTTGAAAAAAAATAAAAATCTTTTATGGAAAAAAAAAAAAAAAAAAGAAAATCTGTTTTATCTTTTTTTTTATATATATATATATTTTACTTTACTTCTGCTTTACTCATTTACATTTTTTTATTATTATTTATTTAAAAAGTCTCATGAGCACTGGTAGCTTTTAAACTTTCCACATTCTACTAGGAAAGCAGACAATAAGTGGGAAATGAATGGTATATCCTGGGCTGCATATATTATTGTTTGTTATTTGATATTTAGACAGTACTGACAGTACTGCCCCCTGTGATTGTTAAACCATTCCTTCCATCTCAGAGCTTGTTCTGGTACTAATAAATCTGTTTACTTTATTATTGGTGTGTCACTGATTGTTAGGTCAGAGTACAAAGCAAGTCTTCATTGGGAGCAGCAGGGAGACCCAACATCTATCCAGCAGCTTGTAGGCATGTATCCTACTGTGTGTTAGTAGGCATCCGACTGCACAAGTCAGGGGGAAGGGGGTTCATGTTTTGCTGCCTTTTACCAGTATGTGCACTGGCTTTTGCAGGGGTCCAGCCTTCCTCCTGTGTTCTTTAAAATGGAAGAGGCCTGGAACCTAGTGAGCTCTGACGAACACTTGGGGAAACACATGGGGAACCCACCCTAAAAAGACTCACTGGGACCTATGGCCCCTTTTGAAACACTTATTCACCAGAAGAACCCTGAAATTCTCTGTTAGAGGAAAGTCCACACTTGGCAGTACTCTAAGCCCTTGTACACACGGATCGGAGATTCCGACAACCAAATCCGTTCGATTATGTCCAGCGGATTTTGTCTAGCGGATTTTGTCCGAAACTGTTGTATACACACGGTCGGACAAAGTTGTCAGAAAATCCGACGTGATGACGTTATTTCATTACGACGGGACTATGTTCACGCTAGTAGCCAATAGCTTTGGTGTAGGAATTTGTTCTAAGCATGCGTGGCACTTTGTCCGATCGGAATTCTCTACACATGATCGGAGTATGTCCGATCGGAGCATTTTGTCGGAAAATATTTCTGGCAAGTTGGAAAAGTTGGTCCGACAGATATTCCGACAGAAACAGTCCGATGTAGACCACACACAGTCGAAATATCCGACAAAACGCTCCGATCAGACATATTCCGACGGAATCTCCGACCGTGTGTACCAGGGCTTAGAGTCTTCACCTGTGCAGGTAACCTGGAGCAGCCACACTTAGGTTCAGTCAGGAATGGAATGTTTATCCATGTTATACATGTAAGGCCGCGTACACACGCGCGGACTGTTCGCCCAACTTTGTCCGCTGAACAGTGTTTGGGCGGACAGTCCGCTCGTGTGTGGGCTTTCAGCGGACAGTTTCAGCGGACAGTTGGACGGACAAGGTTTTTCGGAAATTCCGTAAAACTGTCCGCTGAAACCTTGTTTCAGCGAACAGTCCGCTCGTGTGTAGGCTTGTTCGTCAAACAAAGTTGCGCGCATGCTCAGAAAGGATTTTCACGCCGAAAGCTATAATGCAGTGTATAGGACGTCGTATTTTTCGTCCCGTCGTACGTGCCGTTCACGTCATCGCGCACGGTTTCAGCAAACTGTTCGTCCGTCGTGTGTGGCCATGTCCGTCCATGCTAAGTTTGAGCGGACTGTTTGCCGAAACTGTTGGACGGACAAAGTTGGGCAAACAGTCCGCGCGTGTGTACGCGGCCTTATACATGTATAGAAAGGTGAATACCGCGCTATAACCTAAAAAGGAAAAAAAAGGGAAAAAAAACAAAGCAGCTGCTAGAGGTGAGATACACACAAATAGCAAATAAATTGTAGCAGCGCTAAAAAAAAATTGAGTAACACAAGTATCAAATCTCATATGATTTGAATGGTGTAGTATCACAAATAACAATGATAACAATGATTCATTGATCAAACCATCAGTGGGTTAAATTGATAAATTAATCAAAATAGTGATAAAAAATATGGACTATATAATACATAAAAAATCATAAGAGTGAAAAAACTAAAAAATGAAAGTCCTTAATGTGAATGTGTATAAATAAAAGTCTGTATAAATTCTTTGTCTGCATTGGTAAAAAACAAATCTTATTGGTTTTTACCAATGCAACCATGCAACACATACTGTACATCAGTACAAGTAAGTGTGAAGGACGAAGAAGTTTAAGGAGGAACTTTGCATCTTGGGTACAGCACTTATGTGGCTAATTTCTGAATTAGCATGTTTGACTTTTCACATGACTACTTTCTCTCACCTAGTCCACCAGGCATTAGAGAGCATACCTTCCAGCAAAGAATTACCCCCATTCAATGCTTGGTGTAGACCAAGAAACCCACTTCGAGCAGGAAACTTCTCCTGAGACCCTTGCATGGCACTAGAGGGAAGCATAGGACATGACAGATAACCTGTCTACCACCCCCCCCCCCCCTTACAAGCTGCCTAGGGTGTCAGTGCTACATAAGTATGAAAACCACTGCTTCAGGCAGGTCCACAAAGCCAGGAAACAGCTCCTCCAGGGATAGAGAAACCCAGGTAGAGGCAACAGCATATACTTGTTACACATGATTAGAAAACTCTGGACGGCCGCACTCCAAAATGAATTCAATGCCTTTTATTCATGAAACAAGGTCCCACAAATATGGATCACAGCAAACCGACAATGGCTAACACGTTTCACACTATCATGAGTGCTTACTCATATCTGGAGTGCTACATAAGTATAATAAATCAAGCAAAACATACAACATAGAAGTCCTCCAGGGGGGAAAGGGACTGTCCTGGAGTTGGGTTTTTAATTATGGAAGCATGCTGTGGCATGTTGTGGCATGTTGTGGCATGTTGTGGCACAAAGCATAACTATCTATATCCTTTCTAAAAACAGAACAGAATATAACAATATTTAAAAAAAAATCTAAGAGTAGCAAACTAACCATTGTCTGTGGTGTATATACTTTTAAAATTCTGCCTACTGTATATCACAATATTTTGTAGCACAAAAACCATACAAAATCTTTAAATTGTTGTTTTAATAACCTTATATAATATTCTGTTAATAATAGCAGAAAAAGTACTATAAATAAACAATATCATTATACCAGAAAAAGCAATCATATTCCATGAAAATGATTGTCTTCAGACTTTTAGCAAATACACACTTGTGGATTAAAGGAATGAGCACACAGTATAATTCCTTGGCAAACATTAATGCTGAATGACTGTACATTAGATACAGATAATAAGCCTTACAGTTTTCTGATATCCATTTTGGTTATACTGAAGCAAAACCTTTGGGTACACAGTAAAATATCTTTAAAATAACAACACGTACAAATAGGAGACCTTTGAGATTTGAAATGCTTTCTGCACATCGCATTATAAGCATAGTATTGTGTTATTGGCCTTTTATCATGCCTGGGAATGAATATAAATGTGTTTTTTCTTACAGAGGAATCATCTATTGAATTTAGCAAGTGTTTATTTGCAAGAAGCGTGTTAGCTGTCTGAAACAACATTTAGTAACACGCACATCCCTGAGGGATTTTGAGTATGTTTAATTATCTGCCATTATCGTGCAGCAACCTGAAGAAAAATACATTATCTTTGTTTTTCTTGCACGGGCAAGTTTTTTTCCTCCATAGCATCATCTCTGACTGCTATAGTCAGATGCATCTTTGTTTCTCCTGGCTGTAGATCCAAGAGGCTGCACATATATTTTTTTTCCTCTTACACTGTTCCTAACTGCTGTGGTCAGAGGCATGATAGACAAACCTATCTGAATTACTGCCTATCAGCACAGCCTTTGAAAACGTTCTATCCCTGAGTTGTTCATCCAGCGTGTAACTTATTTCATACTTCATCCCCTCCACGAATGAGTTGCAACAATGTTCCCCATCTGTAAGTGCGCTGTGCTCTGGCTTGGGCCAAACAGGGTCATTTCTATTAACTGTAATGAAATTATATATTTTGTACCATCATTTTCAATTATTTGTGACACCATAAATTAGATCAAACTCAGCAGGAAGTGGAGATTGGAGAAGTGCACATGGTAAAGAGAGAACTGTAGTTCATTCTCTCCTTTTTTTATATTTGTAAAAGATCGGAACCATACACTAAATATGAATTCCAAATTATCAACTAGAAATAAATGCATTTCAACCTAAATAAATACAGTATTAAACAATGATTATACAATACACAAAATAACACAGTGTCATTATACCTGGGAACTTGGATCACATATTCCATGTTCCCTGGCAGATTCTCTGGGCCTTTAGAAAATTACATTATCTCTCTGGTAGTTTAATGTTTAAAAGTCATGAGCTGCATTAACAACAGCTCTGCCGCAATCATATGTAAAAGCAGTAATATTAAAGACCTAAATTGTGGAAGCTGTGCCCAAAAAAGGCAAGCAGATGTAGATGCAGTAAGATGTTTGTCTGTAGGTCCCCAGGTAAAGCTTACTCTACAGCCTTTCTCAACCTTTTCAACACAGAGGAGCCCTTGAAATATCTTTCTGGTCTTGGGGAACCCCTGCTAAAAATGTAAAATCTACAACTCTTTATACATTTGTGTGACAGTCAGTGGGAAGAAAGTTCCTTATGCTTGTGGTCATTGGGAAGAATTACTCCCTTACAGATAAAATTTATTGTCAAAAGTTGTGGGACTTCTACCTTTACACACACATGAACTTTAATGGCATCCCAGTCTTAGTCCATAGGGTTCAATATTGAGTTAGACCACCCTTTGCAGCTATAACAGCTTTGACCCTTAGCCCTTGTACACACGGTCGGACATTCCAATGGACAATCGGTGTCGGATTGTTGTCAGATATTCTGACATTGTATGGGCTCCATCGGACTGTTTCCGTCTGAATATCCAATGGACCAAGTTTTCCAGCTGGGCTATAAAATTTTCCGACAACATGATCCGATCGGACTTTGTCCGATCATGTGTAGAGAATTCCGATCGGACAAGGTGCCACGCATGCTCAGATCAAATTCCTAGACCAAAGCTATTGGCTACTAGCCTGAACGTAGTCCCGTCCTAACAAAATAATGTCATCACGTTAAGTACGATCAGATTTTCTGACAACTTCTGACAGTTTCGGACAAAATCCGACGGATTTGGTTGTCGGAATGTCCGACCGTGTGTACAAGGGCTTAGAGACTGTGAGCCAGGCTTTCTCATCCAACATCAGTGTTGACCTCACAAATTGGCTTCTGGAAGAATAGCCAAACATTCCTATAGATACCCTCCTAAACCTAATGGCAGTTGGGACTTTGTAGTTTATTTAATCACAGTTCTGTGTGAATAAATTATGCCGGCTGTGAGGACAAAGCCAGTTTAAAATGTGACAGCGACTGCAGGGGAGAGGAACATCCACCCACTGTCAAGAGGGCAATTAGAGGGGGAGGGTGCTGGTGATTAGCAACATGTTACTTGCTATATCATTAGAATCATCATTCCATAAAATATGGCTGGCCACTGTCTATCATTAATCGTGTAGTTCTACAGCTTAGCTGAGAAACCTGAGTGTTATATACTAGAGATTAGTTTAAAGTGTGTGGAGGGGTTCACTAGTACTAAACATGTTTTGAAGTTTGCTAAAAGTTTTAACAACAGACATAAAAAGGTCCGTGGCACATACTGTATAAAAAGCTATGAGTAACTTTCAGTTTGCAGCAAGCCTCAGTATTTTAGTCAATCAGGAACTCAACTGCCCATAGTATGGTAAGTAAACGAATGTGTTCCTGCAGCTCTAAAGGGACCAGCTAGTCACACAGCAGCTGGTGGATAGAATTACAGCATGCAAAAGGAAGATATTGGCATCCAACACATCTCAAAGTGTTAAATGCTGATGATTCTATTGAAGCTTCTAGCTCAGAAAGAAAGTGAAGATTTTTTTATTTTTATTTTTTACAGCGGCATCCCTGCTGGCCAATAAAGAGGCCAAAAACTCTGTTTTGAGAAGAAGGGAGAGGTATCCAACACTCACATCGCTGGAATGAAGGTGAGTATTCTGCAGACTGTAGTTGTGCTTTAAGGTAGCTCACTCCCTCACTCTGACGTTGTATACAGTATATGAAGGGGCAATGCATCCAATCTTGGACAACAGCATTTTCAACCTGTGGAAAAGATAGAGTTAAGCCCCATACACACTATAAGATTTTCTGCTGATTTTTGTCTATAGATTTACCAAAACCATGTAGTGGAAGGGCCTGTCTGATTGCATACAAATTGAAACTCCTAAGGTTTGACCTCATATTATATGGTTTTGGTAAATCTGAAGACAAAAATCAGTAGAAAATCTGATAATGTGTATGGCGCTTTAGATGGTCTTGAACACAACATTCTTTGTTTGCCCATTGGACTTTAAATAAGGCACCATCGACATATAAATTATACATAAAATAAAAAGAATTATGTATAAATAAATAAATGTATATAGGCATAGGATATTGGTTAAAATTAGAAAGCGTATTTACTATAATCCCGTATGTATCTATGTAAGGTATACACTATATTTGTACAGTATATACTGTACATTCCATGAAAATTGTTTTCACAGATGTTTCCATATCTTCCTTAGGAGTAGATGCTACTGACAAGATGACAAGATACCTATAGAGTATAAGAAGAGCATAAATTAACTTTAAAACAGTTGTAGCAGAAAATGGTACTTATCTAAAGGAGCATGTGTTAAATAGAGATAATGACTCATCACAATGTGTATGGCCGGGCGGGCGGATTGTCTGCCCAACTTAGTCCGCTGAACCGTGTTTCAGCGGACAATCCGCTCGTGTGTGGGCTTCAACGGACTTTTTCAGCGGACAGTCTGACGGACAAAGTCTTTCGGAATTTCCGTAATTTTGTCCGTCCAAACTTGGTTTTGTCCGTCCAAACTTGGTTTCAGCGGACAGTCCGTTCGTGTGTAGGCAAGTTGGACGGACTAAGTATGGCGCATGCTCAGAAAGGATTTAGACGGCCGAAGGTTGCATTGCAGTGTATTGGACGTCGTTTTTCTAGTCCCGTCGTACGTGCTGTACACATCATCGTGCAAGTTTTCAGCGGACTGTCTGTTCATCGTGTGTGGTCAAGTCCGTTCATTCAAAAGTTGAACGGACTGTCTGTCGGATTGTCTGACGAACTTAGTTGGGCAGACAATCCGCCCGTGTGTACGCGGCCTATCAGATCACAACAAAATGTCTTAGATGGATTAGAAGATTTAGATGAACTCTGCATAAGTGACACATTATAACCTAACACTAGCGGAAAAAAAAATGTAAGTACTGGTAGTTAAAGTTTTTTTTTTTTTTTTTTTTTTAGGATAAAGGTTTTGTCTGTATGTATAAACGATGAAAGAGAAAATCGAAAACTGCGGTCTGAGACTAGAAATAGCAGCTGCTAACACTCACTAGACATATAGTGAAAACATAAAATAAATATAGTGTTCCACGCCAGGAGATGAAATTAGCTGCAGCCCACCCAGCTGTACCCACACATGTGGGATCAGTGAAGGGATAAAAGAAAGGTATGAGGGTGAATTGGCGCTGCCAAGTGTTAATGATGTGACACAAATTATTAATAAAAAATGGAAAAAATATATATGGTGTGCTGTCTCTTCAAAACATTGTCACATAAAGTGCAAATGTGTTGTATGTGCAAACACAATAATACAAGGTGTTCAAATGCTGATCAACAAATATGTGTCCACAGTGTGTCTATTTCTTCAAAAATTCCATATTTCAGCAAAAAGTTAGAAACAATATGTCAACAAAAAATATATGACAAAATTGAGTGATGAAAAAAATCTGCTATAGCGCAGTGTTTCTCAACTCCAGTCCTCAAGGCGCCCAAACAGGTCATGTTTTCAGGATTTCCCTCAGATCAAACAGCTGTTGTAATTACCAAGTCAGTGAAACTGATCAAATCCCCTGTGCAAAATAACGGAAAGCCTGAAAACATGACCTGTTGGGGCACTTTGAGGACTGGAGTTGAGAAACCCTGCTATAGCAAATAACACTCAAAGTTCATGAATGCATCAACATTCAATAAGGAATAGTCCACAATGAAAATTAAATCCTTGAAGTGAGGGAGAAGACACCCACGTGAGAGAACAGTAGAACAAAACACTTATCCCTCAATGTGCGGTCCACCACTGTGCAGTAAAATTGACACGCTTACCAGAAGGTGTAGACTCATATACTGGTGTGTATTGAGACAAACAAACATATGTGAGGTAATACCTTAACCATGTCCAGCTGTATCGGATGGATGGTATGTGATCACCCCATCACAGATTGAATGGAGAGGTTCCACTTAAGACAAACAGACTGCCAATGCACGGCAGACATCAATGGCAAAGGTCGCTCCTTGAACACTTAATCCAGTCCCACTTGGTCTAAGTTCCAGCAAGCAAAAAGGTGGCAAGCTTTTTTTTTTTTTGCTTGCTGGAACTTAGGCCAAGTGGAACTGGACTAAGTGGTCCTGGAGCGACCTTTCCCATTGATGTTTTTTATTCTACTGTGCTCTCAAATGGGTGTCTTCTCCTTTACTTTAACCACTTCCCGCCCGGCCTATAGCAGAATGACGGCCGGGCGGGGGTTTCGTTATCCTGACTGGGCATCATATGACATCCTTGAGGATAACATGCCAGTGCGTGCCCGTGGGGGCGCGCATTGTGTCGATCGGTGGAGCGGTGCGTCAGTCTGACACACTGCTACACTGATCTCGGTAAAGAGCCTCCGGCGGAGGCTCTTTACCACGTGATCAGCCGTGTCCAATCACGGCTGATCACGATGTCAACAGGAAAAGCCGGTGATCAGCTTTTCCTCACTCGCGTCTGACAGACGCCAGTAAAGGAGAGCCAATCGGCGGCTTTCCTGACAGGGGGGTCTGTGCTGATTGTTTATCAGCGCAGCCCCCCCTCACATGCCCACACTGGACCACCAGGCACTCCACTAGGACCACCAGGGAAGTGGGCAACATGTGGATGGCCAGGTATGTACCCCCATCATGATCCCCATCCACATGTGCAAATGATGCCCAATCTGTGCCAGTTAGTGGCCACAAATGGGCACTGACTGGCACCATCATGTACCAATCAGTGTCATCAGTGCCACCCATCACCCAGCAATGCCACTCATCAGTGTCATCAGTGCCACCCATCAGTGTCCAGCCATGCCACCTATCAGTGCCCATCCATGCCCACCTATCAGTGCCCATCAGTGCCCATCCATGCCACCTATCTGTGCCACCCATAAGTACCCATCAGTGGCACGCATAAGTGCCCATCAGTGCCGCCTATGAGTGCCCAGTAGTGCCACCTATGAGTGCCCATCAGTGCTGCATACCAGTGCCACCTATCAGTGCCCATAAGTGCCACCTATCAGTGCCCATCGGTGGCAGTCAGTGCCACCTCATCAGTACCACCTCATTGGTGCCACCTCATCGGTGCCCATCAGTGTCGCCTTATCAGTGCCCATCAGTGCAGCCTTATCAGTGCCCATCATTGAAGAAGGAAACACTTATTTACAAAAAAAACAAAGAAAAACTTTTTTTTTCAAGATTTTCGGTCTTATTTTATTTGTTATTTATAAAAAAAATCGCAGAGGTGATAACATACCACCAAAATAAAGCTCTATTTGTGGGAACAAAACTATAAAAATTCTGTTTGGGTACAGTGTAGCATGACCAGGCAATTGTCATTCAAAGTGCGACAGTGCTGAAAGCTGAAATTGGTCTGGGCAGGAAGGTGTCTAAGTGCTTGGTATTGAAGTGGTTAAGGATTTCATTTTCACAGTACAATATTCCTTATTGAATGTTGATGCGTTCATGTACTTTGAGTGTTATATGACAAAATTGAGTGATGAAAAAACCGTACTATAGCAAATTTTGTTGGCTGATAGACTTTACATTTTGAAATTTTATATGTATTGCACTAGCCTATTAGCTCAATCGCCATATTGGTTGATTTCAATTCTTGTTTTATTGCACTTTATTATTCTTTTATATATACACACAATGTTGAGCGCTGCCCTATTATTTATTTGTTACATGTATAAACGATGATCATTATAAACACCCCAGTCAGTGCTAAATGGTTTGTCACAACCCTGTGACTTTCATTTTTGCTGTTAAAAGAAGTTGAGAAAAAAAATGATTTACTGGCAGGATAAATGGATAATAAAATGATGTTACAGGGGACTCAATGATCAATGAAAAACAATGATCACAATGTTAATGCTATTGACTGACTGCATTATATATGCTTTTTTTTTGTATTTTGCTCGTAGTACCATTGTAAATTAAAGTATACAATCCTTCCAACAGCTTGGGCCTTAAAGTAAACCAGATCCAGGTGTGAATCTCTCAGAGTTATGGGAGCCTTTCCATTGATAAAAAAAATATGTTAACAATTTTTAATTTTTATATGTGGTGCTTGCCACCAACAGAGCTTGTAACAAACATTACATACACAAGCACAATTTCAGATCCCACATTTAGATGCATCAGCCTTAGCACTAAAACACATTTTGGTACAGCTGTGCAATTAATCCTATTTTCTTTTTATATTCGCCTAAGTAAATTTGCCTAGATGTATTAGATCAGAGAATAGCAAACACCCTGGTAATTTTCAGTTTAACTGGTATAAATGAGATCCTAGGAGGATTTAATACTTCTCTGCATTGCAGAAAGCAGCAGGTGCGGCATCTTAAAAAATGTCATTTCCTCCCCTTGTTCTGACACTGTTCACTGACGTTCCAATGTAAAAAGGACAAAGCCTTCTACGATCCTTAATCAGTCGAGGGCACTGATTTTTGGAGAGTTTTGTACCCTTTACAAATGCCATCCAGATCTAAAGGTGGGAGAGGGTGGTCATAAATCACTGGACTGCAATGTTAAAAAAGACAGCACAATTTAAAATTTAGCAGAAAAATTGGACAAAATGAAAGAAAGTACACAGCAGGCTCAAACTTTTCTATTAAGCTGTGAAATGAATTATACAGTATGGCTAAAAAGACCTGTTTGCAGTTCTGAAATCTCCATCTGTCTGTCTCCTACAAATTAGCTTGTATTTCAGTATATACATGACCACAGAAACTGGGTAGGTCACCCACTTGACTGAATGAGAGCAACGACTGTATTTAAAGCAAACCTGTACTTTTCTCCTGCAAAGCAAAATAACAGATCTGCTTTATAAGAGGCACTATAAGCTATGTTCCCCACGGCTGCAATCCACCATTTGAACCCCCGAGAAACAACTAGCATTAGGATACATATGACTCTGTATGCTTTACTTCCATATAGTATACAGTTGTTTCCTGCCCTCTTATATATGCTTCCTCTACAGTTAGCAGCTTTGTGACTTATAGTGGCCTCACTAGTCAGCCATTAAAACTATGACTACTTGCGTATGGGTCAGCAGCTCAAATTGGAGCATCCATTGATTTTCTTTTTTTTTTTTCAATATATTTTTTATTGTAGTTTTAACAGATACAATCAAATAATGCTGAATACAGTTATGAACAGTTACTGCATTATAGCAATCATCATCATACAATCCTTGGCAATTGACACTCTTGTTGCGGTAAACTCCTAAGCTATTATAGATAATATCGTTGTCTGTAACCAGCTAAACAACCCGTCTTGTGGCCCTATCTGGCCCCCTCCCGCGCCCCATCTGGGATCACACTGCGCCGGAGGGGGTTCGACATGGGAAAGGAAAGTGAAACATTCTGGAATACAGCTATTACATCACATCACAATAAAGTCTCGGCTACCTGAACATCTGATAGATTTCTTTATTTTAGTGCTATTCTTGTAGATGGTATAGTTGTAAATGAAATAGTTGTAAGGGTACCAGGGTGGGGGGAGGGGAGATAAAAGGGAAAAGGAAAGGGGAATGTCTTCAACGCCCGTACCATTCTTTCCAACATTTCCAATTGTTGTCAAAAGTTACGCAAGAGGTTTTCCTGATCGCTAATAATCTTTCGTAGTGATAGTTAAGATTCACCTGTGCCATTACTTCTGAGGGGTTTGGAGAGAGGGTGTTTTTCCAGTGTCTGGCTATGACTAGTTTTTCAGTGATTAAAATATGTATAACCACTATCCTAAATTGGGTAGGGTAATTGCTTATGCCTAGATGGAGGATTGCCAGTGCTGGATCTGGTGCTTGTATTATCCCAGTGATATCAGCGAGAACGGTGAATATTTTCCTCCAGTAACTGGTTAAGTTTTTACATTGCCAGAATATATGTAGGATCGTCCCAGGGGTACCGCAATTTCTCCAGCATAATATGGAGTGTGTGGGGAACATTCTGGCCAGTTGGAAGGGGGTTCTGTACCATTTTGTTAGTATTTTTTGGGTTAGTTCCCTATGGCTAATACAGCTTGTGGCTTTGTAGTTGTATCGGAATACCTCACACCAGTGATCTGTCTCGTAAGTTGTACCTAAGTCTTTCTCCCATGATAATATCACTGGGGATTTAGTAAAATTTTGTTTAGACTGAAGTAAGTTGTATATAAGAGATATGCCTTTACACCTGTCCCGATTAGTTGTAAAGAAACGCCAGGCAAGGGCGTTTATTTCAATTTTCGGCAAGGGGTTTTTGACCAAGAATGAGGAGATTTGTCTATATAACATGATGTGTGAGGCAGGTAACTCATATTTGGCTTGTAAGGTTTGAAACGTTAAGGGAGTGTCTTTATCTAGGAGCTCTTCTACCCATTCTATTCCCTGGTCCAACCATTTGGTGATATGACTGTATGGGAGCAATACTCCAAGTGATTGCAATAGGGTTTTTATAGTGGTGAATGAGTTATCCTTTTTTGGTTGACTCAATAAATATCTCCACGCTAGCAACGTGACTTTAGTTGTCGGGGAAAGGGACATTAAGGTGAACGGTTTCCAGGAGTCTGCAATCAATAATAAACTTAACGGGTATATTTTGGTAACAGCTGCCTCTATACTCACCCATAGAGGGGAGGGATGTATATTGAACCAGTGTTTAGCTTGAGCTAGGATGGATGCCCAATAATAGTCTTTTATGTCCGGGAGACCCATCCCCCCCTACCTTTCTGTGTTGTATGAGGATCCTGTGGGAACAGCGGGCTCTTTTCCCTTGCCAGATAAACAATTTAAGAGATCTATTTAGTTCATGGAAGTGGGATGCCTTAAATGGGATGGAGAGCGTTCTGAATACATACAATATTTTAGGAAGGATAACCATTTTAAAGGATGCAATTCTGCCTGCCCAGGATAGTTCGGTTTTGGCTATGTTGTTCAATGTTTTCTGTATGTCTAAAAGTAAAAGCTTAATATTCGTCTCAGCTATTTGTGATAATTTTGCCAATAGGTGAATGCCCAGATAGGGGATATTTTTCTCTGCCCATAACTATGGGAGGGTTTGTTTTAAATGCTCTCTAGCATGATGGTTAACGCCCAGGTCTAGTATTAAGGACTTGTTGAAATTAACTTTATAATATGACAAGGTACCGAATCGACTAAGAATATCATGTGTGAATTGTAATGAAACAGTAGGATTAGTAAGAAGAAGGATCACGTCATCCGCAAAGAGATTCATTACATGAGTGATATTTAAAGCCTGAGATATGAGGGTGGGTTCGAATGGTCTCCGCCAGGGGTTCCATCATTAGGTTGAAAATAAATGGCGATAACGGACACCCCTGGCGGGTCCCATTCGTGATCTTGAATTCTTTTGACAGTAGTCCTGACGTATAGACTTGTGCTGATGGGCTTGAGTATAAGGCCAGTATGGCAGACAATGACTCTCCCTGGAACCGAAATTTCCATAGAACCGCTTCCATATATCCCCAATGGACTCTGTCAAATGCCTTCTCTGCATCTACAGATAGAAGCAGAGAAGGCGTTTTCCGAGTTTCTGCCTGCTGAATTATATTTAAAAGACGTCTGGTGGCATCTGATGCCTGACGACCTTTGGTGAACCCCGTTTGGTCTGGTTTCACCAGATCCGGTATAAGATCGTATAACCTGTTAGCTAGCATTCTTGCATAGAGCTTAATATCTGCATTTAATAGAGATATGGGGCGGAAATTAGCTGGAACATCCGGGGGTTTACCTGGTTTTGGTAGGGTAATCACATACGCTTTGAGCATTTCTGATGGAAAGGTGCCTGTCATCCTGGCCTCGTTAAATACTGGTAAAAGGTTCGGTGATACTATATGACTGAAGTCTTTGTAATATCCATTGGATAAGCCACCTGGCCCCGGGGCTTTGTTGAGGGGGAGGGATTTTATGGCTTTTTCCAATTCTGACGTGGAGAAGGGGACGTTTAGTGCTTGAAGTTGGGTTTCCGAGAGGGAGGGCAGTTTCAATTTAGATATAAAGCCATCAATATCTGTTCTGCACGGTTGAGTGGTTTTGGGGTCATCTTTTAAATTGTATAGTGACGAAAAATAATCTGCAAAGGCATTGGCAATTTCCTGTGAGTTTTCTATTTTTTTAGAGGCGTCAGGGTAGTACAAGTGTGGGACTACTGTTTTGGATCTACGTTCCTTAAGACGGTTGGCTAAAAATTTGCCTGCTTTATTATTATTCGCATAGTAGTTTAATTTGAGCTTGCTCATATACTGATCGTGTTGTAAACTAAATAATTCCCTGAGTTGGAAGCATGTATTGGATAACTTCGAGGCTAGAGCTGCTGTGGGTGCGGTTTGGTTTTCCTTCTCTAATTTACGAATTTCTGTAATAAGATCCGAGTCCCTTGCTGAACGTACCTTGTATAATCTTGAGTTCATTTTAATAAGGATACCACGGATATATGCATTGTGGGCATTCCAGTTGTTGAAGGGATTTGTGACATTGGGAGTATTAAAACGAAAAAACTCTTCTAGCTGTTGGGCTATGGCTTTTTGAGATTTTGGGTCTTGAATTAGGTAATCGTTGCATCTCCATAAGCGTGCTGTAGCATAAGCACTCCCACCCTCTATCTGTAAGACCACAGGAGCGTGGTCTGACCAAGTTATGTCATATATAGAGGATTGGGAGACTCTCTGCAACAGCACCTTATCTACAAGAAACATGTCTAATCTGGAGTATGAGTTATATCTAGGGGAGTAGTATGTAAACGATTTATCATTTGCGTTTAAACAACGCCAAGCATCATACAGTTCCTCTCTAATAAGGAGATCCCGGAAATTCGGGCCACGTTGCTTAACTCGGGAAGAAGTGTCAAGGTAACCATCTATAATCATATTGAAGTCCCCACATAATAGTATGCTCCCCGCTCGCAATTTGTCATTTGCTTGATGACCCGCTTAACAAATTTAAGTTGATGCAAGTTGGGAGTATACACACACGTTAAGGTGATAGGAAGCTTGTTTATAATACAGACCAGTATGATGAAGCGACCTTCTGGTCAATAAATGAGTCTTTCAATTTGAACGTCACGGTGTCTCTTACAGCCAGCATTACCCCCCTCTTCTTAGCTGTGGTAGAGGACAAGAAGATATGCGGGAAATTCGGGTGGGAACATTTAGGTGTGGCTGAACTATGAAAATGTGTCTCTTGAACTGCCAGGATGTCCACTTTGTGCTGAATAGCCTCCTTCCAGAGAGATCTCCTTTTGGCCGGGTGGTTGAGGCCTCTTGCGTTAATTGATAGAAGCTTAATGGTCATTCAAAACAGTTGAATGATACGTTACACGATGTCGGCGTTGCTTAGGGAAAATGTGAAGCTTGATCTTCTTATGTGGGAAGAATAGACTAGTAAAGTTGATTAAGTCAGGGAGCCTATAGTGAATTAAACAGGGATCAGTGATGAAGTGGAAGAGTTCCTCTGAGACATTTATTATCCAGGATGACTGCCAAGAACGGTGACTAGGAAGTTGTGCGGTCGAGTGAGCAGCAGTTTCCGTTTTCCTAGCTTGAAACATACGGAGTGATTTGAGCTTGTGCATGACAGCTGAGTTGTAAAATTAAAAAACAAGAAAGAGGAAAAAAGAAAAAAGAAACCAACAAAACAAACGAACAAAGTCCAAGTGGACCAGGCAGTGTAACTGCCCTAACAGTGGGTGCTAAGGTACGGTGGACGGTACCATAAGCATTCAGGGAATCCTAATGTAAGCTTGTAGGTAGGAACTCGTATCTTGATCTCAGGTGCGACGTGAGCTGGATCGCCTTTGATGTTTGGGTTGCCAGTCCGGTTGTAATTTACCAGGCGGAGTCTTGTGTTGCGGAGGTACATCTGTGTTCGCATCCGATGTTATAATTTGCCATTGTCTAAGGAGCTGCAGCCCCTCTTCCAACGAATTGACAAGGTGATTAGAGCCCTGATAAGTGACGATGAGTTTAGCTGGATATTTCCATTTATATACGATTTTGTGATTTCGCAGTGCCTTAGTAAACGTCGCCATGTTGTGCCGCAGTTGCAATGTGTGCTGTGAGAGGTCCGGAAGCACTTGTAGATTTGCGGCTTGTTCTGGGAGGTTCTCCGCTTTGCGGAAGACATCTAGGATTAACTCTTTGGTTTGGAAAAAATGAACCCTGAGTAACACATCTCTTGGGACCTCTTGTGGCAAGAAGGATGGTTTGGGCACCCTATGGATCCTGTCGATCCTAAGATCCAGTGGGGATAGTGATGGTGCTGCGGCATGGAAAAGGTCGCTAACGTACGATTGGAGATGTTGTGCTGCCACGCTTTCTGGTATGCCACGTATTTTCAGATTATTTCTGCGGGAACGATCCTCGAGGTCTGCCAATTTCGATTGCATTTTGCAAATGGTATCTTGCTGGGACATGTGGGAATCCACTAGTGCATTAAAGGATGCGGTGACATCGCACATTCTCGTTTCTACTTGATGCACTCTATCCCCAATCTCGGTGATCTCTGCTCTGCATTGTTGGAAGCATGACATCATGTCCGTTTGTAATGATGTTCTCAGGGACATGAGCATGTCTTTTAATGTAGTATCTGATATCGTTTGCCCTGTAGTTGGAAACATGGCGAACTGGTCTGCTGTATAGTGTACAGCTGCGTCACTATTATGTGCACCACTCACCTCCATTTCCAGTGCAGAGTATCTGTTGCTCTGTATGGATATCTCAGGGTCCAGTCTGGGCTTGGATTTCACAGGGCTCCTTGTAGTAGGTGAGCTACAGGGGGGAATTGGAGTTGGAACCGCTATCCTGTGTATTGGACATTCCGGGTACAGTGACTGTGTCCCTCTCTCGTTCCGTTCTCGTTGGTCGCGCTCGTGGAGCTTGCACTAGATCACCAGGTGCGTGATTAATAGGTTGTCTCCCGCCGCCATTTTCTTGTAGTCCGCGGGATACGGCCGGGAAGAAGTCCGGTAATTTTTAACATTTTCGCCGCCGCTTGGTGCTTCTTCCTCATAGCCCAAAGGCTCCGTGTGTCGGCGGTAGTGTGGCGAATAGCGGCGGCCGTCGTACCTACTGTAGAACGGGCGATGCGCTTATGATTCCCCTGCAGCCGAGCGGAGCTCTGTTAGATTGCGGCCAACACGGTCGGCGGTCACCATGTCCCCAGATCCATTGATTTTCTTGATAGTGTGCCATGAAAGGCAGTGGGTAAGGGTGATATGGGCCTGTGGCCACCAGGGATGACATTGTTACTGCAGCCAGCTTTCTTCACCTGTCCAGCCTGTTTCCACACAAAACAAAGATATTACAACATGGCTGGCATCCAGGATCCAAAATGCCACAAGTGATTGTTTCAACACATTTCACAGTCATGGACCATGGCTATCACCATCAGAAAAACCACCATAAGAAACACCATGCAGACATAGACTGATTACATGCATGTATACGGGAAGTGGCTGCAGGAGATCAGTAGCACTGTGATGCATCAAAAGATAATAAAAATGTGAAAATATGTTTTCTATTAAAAACGGGTGGTAATTGTTGTGTAAGGTGTCATTCAGTTAGACTTTGCTCAGCATCTACTTACATTTTGAAGCAAGGATCTATTTGCCACTACCAGCTTTGATGATGATTATTATTATTATACAGGATTTATATAGCGCTGGCAGTTTACGTAGCACTTTACAACATTAGGGATGTTGTCTAGTATTAGAAACAGTATAGAAAAACTTTTCAATATCTTAAGGTTCTGTCTAATGATGAAACCCCTAACTAAATTTACCCACATTTGTCAAAAAGTTATCAGGTAAACCCTCTTAAGATGGGTATCCATGATGCTAAAAACTGGAAAATCCCTACATCAACAATTATGTGTGATGTGGGGATCTCTTCCACTGTGCTATTGTATTCTGACAGTGGGGACTGCTCATCCCACCCCTTGCCAAACTAAATTGATCAGCACTTGCAGCCATTGGCTTCAAGAACTGATCAGATGTTGGTTTTCCAGCATGACTTTTCAACAGAAGCTGGTTGTGTGAACGTGGTTTTAGGTAGCTTTAGGTTAGTTTCCTTCTATTTAAAGTCTAAAAGTAGTGTAGTTGGGATTAAATATGATCACTTAGAACTTTACAACAATGTGTGATGTGATGATCTTTCCCCTTGTGCTATTGTATTCTGACAGTGGGGACTCTACCCCCCATCAAAATATACTGATCAACACTTGTAGCCATTGGCACTGGTCAAATGCTGGTTTTCCAGCATGACCGTTTGACAGGAGCTGATTTTTAGACTTGATTCTGTTGAACAGACAGCAGTACAACTTTTGTTACGAATTGGCGTGAATGGTCTTTAGGTAGCTTTAGGTTGGTTTCCTTCTATTAAAAGTCCCAAAGTAGTGTAGTTGGGATTAAATATTATCACTTAGAACTTTACAACAATGTGTGTTGTGAGGATCTCTCCCCGGTGCTATTATATACGGACAGCGGGGACTCCCATCAAAATATACTGATCAAGCACTGTTCAAATGCTGGTTTTCCAGCATGACCATTTGACAGGAGCCAGTTGTTAGACTGGATTCTGTTGAACAGGCAGCACTTTAGGTTGGTTTCCTTCTATTAAAAATCACAAAGTAATGTAGTTGGTATTAAATAATATCACTTAAATCTTTACACCGATGTGCAATGTGAGGATCTCTTTCCCTGTGCTATTGTTCTCTGTCTGACAGTGGGAGCCCTCTGCTTGCCAAAATATACTGATCAGCATTTTCAGCCATTGGATGCAAGCACTGCTCAAATTCTGGTTTTCTAGCATGACCATTCAACAGAAGCTGAAATTGTTCAAGTGGATTCTGTTGAACAGACCAGGAAACTGGTACATGTGTATTGGGCTTTAGGTAGCTTTAGATTGGTTTCCCCAAAAGTAAACCAAAGTCCCAAAGTAGTGTAGTTTGTATTAAATATTATCACTTAAAGCTGTAAACCTTCAAAATATGACAAACTGTTTCATAATAGTCCCAGCATAACTTTTTAAAACTTATTTAAAGTGCCTGAGACTAGAACATTTCTGTATGGTGACAGCTCTTCAGATAATTCATTTTCTTTGTTTACCTAGGGCAGGAATCTGCTAGTACAATTTATTTCTTCGCGCACCAGGCAAATTGGCTACCAATGAAAGAAACAATTGCAAGCTGATGAAAGAGAATTAAATATGAGGAGCAAGGCACAGAAGTCATGCATTTTTAATGGGCCAGTTTTGATGACTTGAGCCATGAGTAATATGTGTAACTGTTGCTCAACTGTATTCTGTAGACTATTTAAGGCAATTTTTATTTGTTTGTCTTCCCAGTAGAGTATATTTGTCTGGGAACTAAAGTTCCTAAGTAGGGTGCCTAAATTTAAAATGAAAAGAAACTCAACATTATTCTCAAAAGACAATATTAGACCTCATACAAACAGTCTTCGTTATAGATACTATATCTAGGCAGGTGTAACTGACACCTAACAAACCAAAGTATTAAAAGTACTAATACGACTTCCATCTGGCAGCTTTCGGGTCATTCATTCAAGTCCCAACCACAGCACAATTTGCTTGGATTTGCATGTTCTCCCTGTGCCTGCCTGGGTTCCCCTGGGCCCTCTCACATTCCAAAGACGTTCTAGTATGTTAATTGACTTCTGACTAAATTGTCCCTAGCATATGGTATGAAAATGAGTTAGGGTCATTGTATTTTAAGGTCCTTGAGGGAGACACAACATTACAGGTACTGATGTCTTGGTGCTGTAACCCCCCCTCCCCAAAAAAATACTAAACTTCAGCTTTAAGAATAAATAAAATAACACAGTAAGGGTCCTTTCACACGGGGCGGTTCAGTGCGGATCTGCCCCGTGGATATCCGCTTGCTCAGCGGGGATCACAGGAGCGATCTCCGATGAGCAGGAAGATAACAGGTCCGTCACAGCGCCGCTCTCCCCTATGGGAGATCGGGTGATGACGGGCCGCAGTGTCCATCGTCACCCGATCCGATGACAGATGGAAAAATAGCTTTTTCTTCCGTCACACTTTTTTCGGATCGGAGCGGGCCGGATGTCAGCGGACATGTCACCGCTGACATCCGACGCTCCATAGAGCTCTATGGAGCATCCGTTCAGGTCCGCCTGAAAAACTGACAGGCGGATCTGAACGGATCGGTAGTGTAAAAGGGGCCTAAAAAAAATGGCTATCAAAAATACTACACTGATATTGTGCCAGAAGACAACAGCAAGTACCAGTCAGAGTGATACTATGATATGTTGCCAAAAAGGAATAACAAAGCGTAATCCGTTACCAGACTTTCAGTGCTTACAACCTGTCCACACAGTAGGTATTAATATAATCCTAAAATGTCTATTACATTCACATTTAGTTAGCTCTGAATGCAACATTGCTAGTTTAATATCTGGACGGGATGGGATGGGCTCTGCTGATGCCACTGTGTTACTTGGTTTTATCCATATGCTTTTAATGTCTTCTCAAATGTGAGTGACCATTTTATAATTTTTTCAATAAATGTTTCACATTTAAAACAGAATCACACTATGTGGCCCAATTTTTCTCCTTTTGCCATATGTCATTGAGAGAAACCGCTAATGAATTTCGGTCATTGTACCTATGGTGGATACCTATTGATGTCACTACTTTAACGGATCTCTACCAGATTGGTCTATATTGGAAGTTGTGGTTGCTGTACCTTTCCTTGGGAGTGTTACACCAAAAGCTTGGTTGACCCATCAGGCATACGCATAGCTGGGTTCAACCTGTCTGATAAGCCTCTTTCCTTACCGTGGTGGATTATCTACAGACAACCATTTCCCCCAGATTCACAGTCACATTATTCTTTGCCATATTATATGGACTATATGCACTTTATATGCACTAACACTGTTGGTTTGCTTAAAATTTTCATTATTTTTGGGCAATCTTAATTTGTTGTGTATTTATCTGCACATTTATATATTGTGTCAATTTTTTGGCACATTGTTTATTTAATTTGTCGTCAGTGCTGCACTATATTACTTTATTAGTTTAATATCCACTTCACTAAGATACTGCTATTCCAAGTCACATGGTCAAAACATAATTAATGTTGCATTTAATGGATTTGAGCTTTACCTGTCTGTAATAATAAAAGTACTTTTAAATGAATTTCCCCTTAAAGAACCAGTAAACAGTGAATTAAAGTGGCTATAAGGGTAAATGTGTTTTTTACCTTAATGTATTATGTTCATTAAGGTAAAAAAACATTTAATAGTACCGTAGCTTCCCTACTGACTCCTAAATACTTACCTGAACTTGATCTCGAACCAGAGCTGTGCACAGCTGTAGCAAATCTTCTCCCCCCACTCCTGTGTGTGTGAAAAGATGCAAATGGCCTGGCTCGGATCGAGATTGCATGAGTGCCCTCATAGGAAGTGGCTCTCAATGGGGGCACTCCACAGGGGAGAAAAGCAAGGACTGCGAGTGTGGGAACCCCAGAAGAGGAGGGTCGGGGCTGCTCTGTGCAAAACCATTACACAGAGCAGGTAAGTATAATATGTATATTATTTTAATGAAAACAAATATAAAGCTTTAAAATCACTTTACATTTGATTAATATAAATTAACAAATATGGAAAGCACTTGTAAAAGTTTAATAGAACTGAAGTTATATGGGATAAAGGGGTGAACTTAAAGTGTTACTAAACCTAAAAACATTTTTTACCTTAATGCATTGCTTGCATTAAGGTAAAAAATGCTTTCAGTGTCCCTGTGCCCCCTCTTCCCTGTGTGAAGGGGAAAAGAGAGGGGAAAACATCAGCGCTTTTCTCCCCTTACTTCTATTTTACACTGAATTCAAGCAGTAGCAGGAGAAATTGGCTCTGGCTGCTGTCAATCAGAGGAAGTGGAGGGCGGGCTTAAGTCCCGCTGTGTAAGTCTATGGAGCACGGCTCCATAGACACACAGCTCAGGAGCAAGGGGACTACCTCTCCCCATAGCCAGCGGCTGGCTATGGTAGTCCCGCACAAGAAGAGGAGGGGCCAAGATTGCCGCCGGGGACCCCAGAAGAGGATCGTGGATTCTCTGAGCAATACCACTGCACAGAGCAGGTGACTATAACATGTTTGTTATTTTAATGAAAAAACAAATTGAGTTTAGTAACATTCCTTTTCATTTTATTAATTTCATTCACCAATATTCAGGTAAATGTCACATTCACTGATGTTTTGTAAATATGCCTAATATGTTTTTAAACATATATATTTTAGGTTTGTTTGTTTTTTAACATTATCTGGCATAACAAATTCATTGGATTTGATTTACTAAAACTGAATAGGGCAAAATCTGGGGCAACTCTGCATAGAAACCAATCAGCTTCCAGGTTTTTTTGTCAAAGCTTAATTGAAGAAGCTGAAGTTAGAAGCTGATTGGCTACCATACACAGCTCCAGAATTTTCACTCTTCAATTCTGGTAAATCAACCCCATAGTTTTTGGTTGAAACCTCATTTGGAGCCATCACTCTTGTGTGCAAATTTTTACTTCAGCTATTGAGCCAGTGCTGTACCATCCATGTGTGCAGGGCACATAGGCCCCTGAGGGTAGAGGTTGCCCATTGTACCCTGACGCACGCTGCACACATGAAGTAAATAAAAATAATTCTATAGCATTTCTCTGGGTCCTATAATTTCATGATAGGGGCACAAGAGACGTCAAAAAAGCCAAAGCCATCAAACTTTTTTTTGGACACACATGCAGCGCCTGGTTGCTTGTGCCGATAGTGCCTCATCCTGGAGTGATATGTAGTTGCCTCAGCCCCTCAGTAAATTTTGAGGGCAGAGGATAGGGTTGTGTCAGAGCAGGATTATACCCCTCAGATGTTGGTGACAGTTGTTGGGCATGCATGCATACATGTACTAAAATGGAAAAATGTGTAGTAATTGCGCAGGTGAAAGTAATAAATAAAAAAACAGCACCTGACAATCACACAACAGAACATTTGTGTAAAGAAAATAAAAAATAAAGATTGGCGTGCTAATAAAAGTGGGATAATCAAATATACATGAATAAATAACAGTGATCAGTCCATAAAAAATTCCAAATCAAATGATGTGTGGAATATCCTTAGCAGTCATATCTCAAGGATGCTAAATGACTAGACACCCAAAGTGCATCTTTCATCGTGATAAGAAAAAGGCTGTGGCAATCTTTATTTTTTAATGCATGCATACATGCAGGGACTAGATCCTAGATCAGGGATATGCAATTAGTAGACCTCCAGCTGTTGCAAAACTACAAGTCCCATCATGCCGCTGCCTCTGGGTGTAATGCTTGGGGCTGTCAGAGTCTTGCTGTGCCTCATGGGACTTGTAGTTCTGCAACAGCTGGAGGTCCGCTAATTGCATATCCCTGCCCTAGATCAATGCATACATACTACTGCAAATGGTAAAAATGTAAGATGCTTAAAATGAAACAGGCTACAGTGTTTTCAATATTGTTACTACTCCTGAAAGGAGAAGTGATACAATACAGTACAAAGGCTGTCTGCAGCCATGTGAGTGTGTGTCATTGTCGTTACCTGTGAATGGGCCCTAGAGGCTGAGCGATCATATGACTGCTAATTGCTCAGTTCTCAGTCATCACTGAGCAGAGAGTGGTGATTGTCAGTCACTGGCTCTCTGATCTACCCCTCCAAAGCTCACTGGAGTGCTGGGCTCCAGAGGGGGCAGGAGTAGTTGGCTCAGGCTCTCAGCAGCATTCTGAGAGGCTGAACCAGCTGCTGGTCAGGCATCAAGGTGGATTCCAACATTAAAGGGGTTGTAAAGGTAAATGTTTTTTCACCTTAATGCATTCTATGCATTAACCACTTGAGACCCGCGCTGTAGCCGAATGACGGCTACAGCGCGGATTTCCTTTGCCGGGACTACGTCTATTGACGTAGTCCCGTGCACGAGCGGCCTGCGCGCCCCCTGAGGGGCGCGCGCGGCGCGCTCTGTGATCGACGGGTCTATGAGACTCGCCTGATCACCGATCCAAGCAAGGGGTCGATCCCGACCCCTTATCACGTGATCAGCTGTCAGCCAATGACAGCTGATCATGTGATATAACGGAGCCGGCAATCACCTGCCCCCTTATCACTGAACATAATAAAAAAATAAGTGCCCCCGTCAGTGCCACCCTGCAGTGCCCATAGTGCCACCCAGCAGTGCCCACAGTGCCACCCAGCAGTGCCACCCAGCAGTGCCCACAGTGCCACTCATCAGTGCCCACAATCTGCCTCAACAAAGGTGCTGCACCCCAGTGCCACATATCCGTGCCCATCAGTGTCATCTACCAGTGCCCAGCAGTGCCGCCCATCAGTGCCCAGCAGTGCCCAGCAGTGCCACCTATCAGAGCCACCTATCAGTGCCACCTATCAGTGCCCATCAGTCCCATATAGCAGTGGTACCTATCAGTGCCCCTTAGTGCCACCCATCCGTGCCACCCATCTGTGCCACCCATCCGTGCCATCTTATCTGTGCCAATCTTTGCCCATCAGTGCCGCCTTATTTGTGCCCATCGGTGCCGCCTTATCTGTGCCTATTAGTGCCGCCTTAACTATGCCTATCAGTGCCCACCAGTGCAGCCTATCAGTGCCCACCAATGCAGCCTATCAGTGCCCACAATGCAGCCTATTAGTGCCCACCAGTGCAGCCTATCAGTGCCGCCTCATCAGCGCACTTCAATGAAGGAGAAAAATTACCTGTTTGCAAAATTTTATAACAAGCTATTTAACATGATTTTTTTTTTTTTTTTGCATCTTTTTTTGTTTGTTTAGCAAAAAATAAAACTCCCAGCTGTAATTAGAAAGCTCAAAAGAAAGCTCTATTTGTGGGAAAAAAATGATAAAAATTTCATTTGGGTACAGTGTTGTATGCCCGCGCAATTGTCATTCAAAGTGCATCAGCGCTGAAAGCTGAAAATTGGTCTGGGACTGAGGGGGGTTTAAGTGCCCAGTAAGCAAGTGGTTAAGGTGAAAAAACATCTCACACTGCCGATGCCCCCAGTCCCCCCAATTTACTTACCTGACCCCTCAAAAGTCCCACGCTCGCCCTCGGCGTCCTCTTTGCCACTCAGCCTGGCCACTGATTGGCTGCAGTGGATGGATTGAAAGCAGCGCAGCCATTGGCTTGCGCTGCTGTCAATCACATCCAATGATGTGGCTCGACGGGGGTGGGGCTGTGTGATACAACGAGCAGCTATAGCCGCTGGCTGTATCATGGGAGTGCACCCACAAGTGCTTCTCACCATGTGAGGGAGCTTGCATGACTGTGAGAAGTACCTGCGGGAGGAAGCCGAGAGAGCCGCAGAGGGACCCCAGAAGAGCAGGTTCGGGGCCACTCTGTGCAAAATGAGCTGCACACTTCCAATTGCACTTTCAAGTGCACTTGCAGTGCAAAGTGGATTTGCCTTTCGTAAATAACCACCATGGTCTGAAAGGTAGACTTTTATTTAAACTACCTAAAGTATGTGACATTCACTCAATCTAAACCATCCTGTACATTCATTTGATTGTGCTAAGATGTATGTTGCATGGGGTATATATATGATAAAATAGGAGAACTAACAATGTGTATTTTCAGTTTTGGTCAACACTAGGATCCTTGATGTCAGTGTATGCACATGGTTATAAAGGTACACCACTTTTAATATGTCTGATAACAGGACGTATTGATACAACTAATATAGTACACTTATCTAAATATTACGCCCTGTGTCTGGTTATTTAAGACTGCTCATCATTTAAATTATGAATACACCCCTGCACTTGCCTATATTTTACGCATAACTCTATTATTCTCCTGAAAAGATTTGCATGATGTCTACAATCCCAGGCACCCAAGTGACAAGTCTGAGTCTAGGCAAGAACAGTCAATTGAAAAATTAGCTGAAGAAGTCAAATTGCTGCCAGAACAGCTTCAGCTGGTCAAGAGTCAATGTACCGTTTTTGCCAAGAGAGGTTAGCACTGGAAAATATGGGAAACACTGGTGTGCATTACAACATCTGCTAGATCCCTTAAGGATCTTTTTTTTTTTATTATCGGCAGATGTCTTCCTGGCACAAATAAAGCAAAGGATGTGTTGAAATCAAGGACAAACAGTCAATGTGTTTGGGGACATTTTCTGTCACTTGTGTTAATTCCTCAAATTGATCCTGTTGTTAACGTTCTCATAAAGGAAGAAAGATAGGACAATTCCAAGTTCCCAAGCCTTGAACAATTTATATTTTTTTTAGGATCTTTTGCTTTCTGTGTACAGTACATTTTACTACATAACCCACTTACTAGCAGAAAATGTCCATCACCATCTTGAGAAAAATTTGTATGTCTGGCTGCATAATAAATGGAGGAAAATGCAGACGCAGTAAACAGCTTGCCAGTCTTGGATGAACAAATGCTATATTTCTGTAATTTTGTAACTGATATATAAAGTGTTAAAGCTTTAAAGTGGTTGTAAATCTCTGAAATGAAAAATAAATAAAGCATATCCTTCTATAGTGTATACTTGCTTTGATCCAAATCACCTAGTGTTATATAGTTGGTGTTGTTTCTGTCTGCTCTGTCATTCCTCTGCTATCTGCATGAGTCACTTCTGACAGTCTATGCTGACATTAGACAATCTCAGATGATGGCCCCACTCCCCTCCTTCAGCACACACCAGGTGATTGACAGCCTCAGCTGTGCATGTTTTCCTTTGAAACTGTGTGCAGGGGGTTGTGTCTATTCTGTCTATTTATGTCTCAGATTACACTTAACTCTCCTTCCTCTCTATGCTGGGCAGTGTATGACATTATATCCCCGCTCCATTATTTCTTAAAGCGGAGGTCCACCCTAAAGTGGAGCTTCCGCTCATTGGAACCCTCCCCCCCTCCGGCGCCACAATTGGCACCTTTCAGGGGGGAGGGGGGTGCAGGTACCTGTACAGTACAGGTATCTGCACCCACTTCCGGCGTAGATTCTGCAGAATCTACGCCCCTTTTCGAAGGTCCTCCGCTGTCTGCTGGGAAACACACAGATCCCAGAGACAGCGGGGACCATCCTTATTGCGCAGCGCGACTCGCGCATGCGCAGTAGGGAACCGGGAAATTAAGCCGCAAGGCTCCACTTCCTGATTCCCATACCCAGGTGGCGGCGGCAGCACCCGAGAGACGATCGAGAGATCGGCTTCGGTTGCCGACATCGCAGGCGCGCTAGGCGGGTAAGTGTCGTTATTTTAAACGTCAGTAGCTGCAGTATTTGTAGCTGCTGGCTTTTAAAAAAAAACGGCGGACTCCTGCTTTAAGCTCAGAAATGCTGTATAAAATGTGTGCTTTAGGAGGCTGTAGATGAGAGAGGGCTTCAGATAAACAAGTACAACTTATGTTGTATGTAGGATGCTTTTTTTCATCTCTGTTTATCACCTGAGGTTAATCCCTTCAATGGGAATACGTAAGGGTTTACAACCACTTTAATATGAGTGTAATACACTGTGCAACATCAACAGTTTTTGATGGGGGGCTGAAGTAATACATATTTATGTGTTATAAGACTATACATGTCTAGTGATAGAAACACAGAATATCATAAGACATTACCACACAGAGAGTGGTGTTCAGTGCAGCGGCGTGCTCCCGACCCGGTCCTGTGCTCTGTGACCGTGGCCGCGGGACCAGCGGACCCAATCGCTGCTGGTGTCCCACGATCGGATCACAGAGCTGAAGAACGAGGAGAGGTCTGTGTAAACAAACCTCTCCCCATGCTTCCTACTGTGGCTGTCACTGATCGTCTCTTCCCTTTTATAGGGAAGGACGATCAGTGATGTCACAAGCCAGGCCACACCCCCTACAATAAAAAAAAAACATCACGTCATACATAACCCCTACACTGACCCTAGTGGTTAACTCCTTCACTGCCAGTGTCATTTACACAGAAATCAGTGCATTTAAATAGCACTGATTGCTGTATAAATGACAATGGTCCCAAAAATGTGTCAAAAATGTCCGATGTGTCCGCCATAATGTCGCAGTCACAATAAAAAATATCGCTGATCGCTGCCATTACTAGTAAAAAAAAAACATTAAAAAAATGCTATAAAACTATCCCCTATTTTGTAAACGCTATAACTTTTGCGCAAACCAATCAATAGTCGCTAATTGCGATTTTTTTACCAAAAATATGTAGAAGAATATGTATCAGCCTAAACTTAGGAATTTTTTTTTATATATTTTGGGGGATATTTATTATAGCAAAAATTAAAAAATATTGAATTTTTTTCAAAATTGTTGCTCTATTTTTGTTTATAGCGCAAAAAATAAAAACCGCAGAGGTGATCAAATACCACCAAAAGAAAGCTCTACTTGTGGGAAAAAAAGGACGCCAATTTTGCTTGGGAGCCACGTTGCACGACCGCACAATTGTTAGTTAAAGAGACGCAGTGCCGAATCTCAAAAAGGGGCCTGGTCCTTTGGCTGCAAATTGGTTCGGAGCTTAAGTGGTTAATTTCATTTTTGTTTCAAGAATTCCAACTTTACAGAATGATTAGAAATTGGATTGGTCGAAAGACGAATGACTGATTCAAATTCTGTGTGAAGAAATAGCGTTTTTTTAAAAAGAGGGACGGCAAATCCTTTATTAAAAACTAAACATGAAAAACCCATGTCCCCTGATATCTGTCTTCCATCACGCCAGCCATTGACCCACATTTTCTTTTTTACATTTCTCTCAAAGGCACGGAGGCGCCTATTGCAGACTCCTCCATTTGACAGTTATTTTATAGAGAAAGGGGCAGGTCACCACCCCCCCCCCCCCGACATCATGGACTGATACATGCTTGGTCTGTGACATCAGAAGAGGCGGTGCCACCAGGTGACGTAGACAGATGGCCCAGATATACCCTATAAAAGATGTCAAATGGAGAAGCCTGCAGTAGACTTTTCTTTTTTGTTTCGGGTCGGCGGATGGCGTGATTGATGACGGATCCAATCAGGGAACACTGTTTTTTATTTTTAAATGAAGTATTTGTCAAAAACTGTCTCTGTGTTTTTATTATTTTTTGACACTTTTTTTGGTAAACGGGTACCCAATACCCATTCATGACATATATAGTGGATATAACTTGACACCATCTGAACCAAATACATGCTTGACACCATCTGAACCAAATAAGATTTTCTTGGTCTCATCAGCCCACAGGACACGGTTCCAGTAATCCATGTCCTTAGTCTGCTTGTCTTTAGCAAACTATTTGCGGGCTTTCTTGTGCATCATCTTTAGAAGAGGCTTCCTTCAGGGATGACACCTATGCAGGCCACTTTGATGCAGTGTGCAGCATATAGTCTGACAGGCTAACTCCCCACCCTTCAACCTCTGCTGCGAAGCTGGCTGCAATCATACATCTAGTTCCCAAAGACAACCTCTGGATATTTAGCTGAGCACATGCACTCAACTTCTTTGGTCGACCATGACTAGGCCTGTTCTGAGTGGAACCTGTCCTGTTAAACCACTGTATGGTCTTTATGTAGAGCAAAAACATTTTTGTCAAGATACTCAGAGTTCTTTGCCATGAGGTGCCATGTTGAACTTCCAATGACCAGTATGAGAGAGTGAGAGCGATAAGGCCAAATTTAACACACCTGCTCCCCATTCACACCTGAGACCTTGTAACACTAGCGAGTCACATGACACCTGGAAGGGAAAATGGCTAATTGGCCCCAACTTGGACATTTTCACTTAGGGGTATACTCACTTTTGTTGCAAGAGGTTTAGACATTGATGGCGTGTGTTGAGTTATTTTGAGGGGACAGCAAATTTACACTGTTATACAAGCTGTACACTCACTTCTTTACATTGTAGCAAAGTGTAATTTCTTTAGTGTTGTCACATGAAAAGATATAATAAAATATTTACAAAAATGTAAGGGGTGTACTCACTTTTGTGAGATACTGTGTGTATATATTGTAAGATTGGGGTTATCAGACTTAAACGGTAGGTGTGTTTTCTAGTGAGTACACCAGTACAAAACTGTATTTTTAAGGGCCTGGTAGCCCACTTTTTATTTTAAAGCACAGAAAAGTTCAAAGACATCAGCCCCCACGCAGGGGGGTTCCACCATTACTGTATCTTGCACACTCAATACTTTAGCCTCCTGGCTTACATTCTTCCCATACGGCTGATTCAGGCCTTTAGCCTAGGCCTTATGTCTGCCCCTCAGACCCAAAAGAGTTTCCTAGAGTTAAGCTTTCTCCTAGCTCACTCCTGATCAGCGTCTTCCTGCTCTGTCACCAAGTACGTCTGCCTCCTGCAGACATGCATGCTCTGGCTACACTCATGCAGCCTCTGACTCCTCTCAGAGGAATGGGAGTCCACCTGACTCTCATGCACAGACTTCCTGGCTGTTGGGTGGAACCCTGAGCCATAGCCAGGTCAAAACTAAAATAGCCCAGCACACAGCTGTGCAATCAGCGTGCCTTTCTCTCCAAAATCTGGTGTAAACCAGCAATCCTCCAGGTAGCACAAGGTCCTACCGCCACAAAAAAAAAAAAAAAATATATATATATATATATATATATATATATATATATATATACAGCCACACCCCACTTTTAAGTACACAAGGGGGTTTATTTACTGAAGCTGTAAAGTGCAAAATCAGGCTCATTTCTGCATAGAAACCAATGAGCTTCCAGGTTTTATAACCAAAGCTTAATTGAACAAGCTGGGGTTAGAAGCTCATTGGTTTCTATGCAGAATTGAGCCTGATTTTGCACTTTCCAGCTTTAGTAAATAAACCCCATTGTGTACTTAAAAGTGGGGTATGCCTGTATATATATATAGACAGAGAGACAGAGAGAGAGAGAGAGAGAGAAGTTAAGCAATTAATCAACCTTCACCAAACTTTCACTACAGGTGAATCATCCAGGTGCATGTATTTTAAATTACAGTGATTGATTTGCCACCAGTGAATGTTTAGTGAAAGTCACATTTACTGCTTTATAAATACGTCCCTAGTGTCTGAGATAATGGCCTTTTTAAATAAAGTAATGAGTAGTGTTGTAAAATCCAAATAATAACCAGCAAAAATGTTAATGACAGATTCTTCATGATAAAAGTTGAAATCGAATTGGTCACCATGGGTTGCTTTACATCTTTGCTTTTTGCACTAACTACAGTCCAAAGACTGTATGTGACACCGATTTATTTTTATTTATTTTCATTTTTGAATAGATTAGATAAAATGCATTTGGACAAATTTTGGATATCCTCTGGTGATGGCAGATCAATACAAATGATATTTCAACCTGACCTAAATCAGACCTCCTATGATAGTGATAATTTAAATGTGTTTGGATAGGTCCAATGTTAAAATAAGCACATTCAGTCTATCAGCATAAAAATATAGCCAGGCAGCCAACAGCCATTTAACTTTTAGAATGCACTTTCCTCCAGGGATTTCATCATCTGCTTGTTGATATTGACAATTATCATTCTCATATTGTACAAATCATACGCAGTATGAATAGAGTGAGCAGCACAGATAATTTTTATTGGCAGCTTGTGGTGTGGAAAGAGATGTGCTCCCATGAATGCATTTAAAAGCTCCAAGGCTGAACCAGTGAATTGGCTACTATAGTCTGTTATTTTGACTTGAGCAATAGCACCTGTGAGACTAGAATGTACATTTCAATGAAATCATTAATTATGTGTAAATGCTTGCTAACTACCTATTTATTAGGTTTCTGGAAACAATTGGGGAAACACAACAGAGATTTCTAAATGTCTTGTTCATTTTTATCTGTCGAAATTCAGCTCATCGTGCAAAATTTACATTGATGACATAGAATTTAAATTTTAATTGAACTTGGGATTATGTAAATTAGCCAGGGAAAACAGGGCTGCTGCCAATTCTATCCACCCACCTAAAAGACTGTTGATGCAGTACGTGATACCAGATTTATAGTTGTATTTGCAATGTCTTATGGTATTACACAATGTGCAGAGATTCACTTTTATTCTTCTTTAATTTGTGTTTTTTTTTTTTTTATTAGTCTTAATTTATTAAATTTCTGTACATACTTTTAAATAAACTTTGTATGAAAAAAATAAATAAATAAATAAATAATAAAATAAAAAAATAAAAATATATATATATATATATATATATATCTTTTTCTCTCTCTATATGTCTCTCTCTCTTTCTCTCTCTCTAGCTCTCTCTCTCTCTCTCTATATATATATATCTATATGTATATATAGATATATATATATATATATATCTATATATATATATATATAGATAGATAGATAGATAGATAGATAGATAGATAGATAGATAGATAGATAGATAGATAGATAGATAGATAGATAGATATAGAAGAAAAACGACATGACTGTATAGAGATATCTATATAAATTATGATTTCATTTTTAGTGATGGCTGAATTTGTCTGGGTTCAATTTGTAAGAGGTTAAGCTAATCTGATCGGAAGTTCAGTGAAACCTAAACTTTGCAGTGAATCCCTGTAAAGTCAAACGGGGGTGAATCCTGCTATTACATTTTGGCCTTTTTTGAGGGCTGATATGCTGTACCAGGAGGAAGACATTAAAAATGCATAAAATTGCCATACGTGAGAGAAAAGATCCTTTGTATGCAACTTTGAGGTAGACATGGAAAACACAATTTTTTTTTAATGCTTGGCAGGTGCCTTTAAAGTTTAAGTTCACATTTACTGAAAAATCTGTAAGGTGAACTTACACAGTTCCCTCTACTCTCCCCCACCCCCAGTCCTGCTGACCACTATTTCCGGTTTTAAGTCCCGGTATATCCACACCTGGGGCTTAGAAATCCTCTCTCTTTCCTCTAGTCTTCTCCATAGCTGACAGGATGGCTATGCAGCTGCTGATTGGATGGCACCGCCCATGAGATGGCACTAATTAGTGTCATGGTCATGCAATACAGTTTACTTGTCTCCATGTGTTCATCTCTAGAGACCAGCCGACTCTCACCTGACTGCTTTTATAATCCCTCCTCTGGTATGGCTCCACCCTAGCTCCTATCAGAGAACATTATATTAACCTGTGCACTGCAGGCCAACCCTGCTGATCAACCTTTGTGTGTTTGGTTTCCTGTTACCTGCCTGCCATGTGCTCTACATTTGTTTCTGTTACCGACCTTGGCGTGTTCTCAACTATTCTTGTCTGCTCATGACCCTGACCTTTTGGCATGTCCCCGACTATCCCTGTTTGCCTGTGACCCTGAACCTTTGGTGTGAACTCTGCTGTCCTTGTCTGCTTGTGGCCCAACCTTGGCTTATTCTCTTACTATCCCTATCATCCTGATGCCTACTGTGGGCGTGAGCTGGGGGACTCTGGGGGTCACGTGGTATAAGGAAGCTTAGACCTCTGTACAGTATTAATGCTTTTACTAAACAGAAGAAACTGCACACACAACTGCAAAATACACAATTAATAGCATTAGCAGAATATAACAAAATATGCCTACAATGCACAAACGATCTATCCTCTCTAACAAATAAGCATGTACAATGTATGTGATAGGCATAAGTATACTAATCAGCTACTTAACGTGGTTTCCTGGTGATGGAATCTTCTCACGGCTCCTCATAGTCCAGCAAATTTCCTTTCTTCTCTGTCTACAGAACAACTCTGCTTTTGTCTGACCACATGGCCTGTTCAAAATCTTACCCCCCCCCCCCCTATTTCCTACTACATCATATCCTGTAGTAAGACTTCCTGTGCTGAGCTCATAAACAAATCGGACTGGTTCATTTGCATAGCAATAGGGGGCTTAGCTTCAAAAAACAGTGCATGGTTTTAAAATCTAACTATTCACATATATCTATGCTATAAAATCACCCAGAAATATCCATAGCAACACACTTGCCTTCAATAAAGCAGTAGTGCCCAAAACTGATAGATTTAAAAAAGGCTTTATAGTTTTTGCTGCATTAGTTGGTCTGAATTGAACAATGAGATAGCAGCCACAACATATCTCAAATCTATAGAAAAATGTAACCTTAAAAATTAAGCTAAAGCCCTGAAGTTAACTATAATTTGTGAGGTTTGGTTTGGCAGTCTCACACTACATTTTATAAAACATTTCATGAAATGTCAACACAGGATGTAAAAAAAATAGAATAGCCCAGCAGGGGTGGGGGGGTTCTTCCATTGATGCCATTTTTGTGGACAGAGGAATGTTTTGGATTTCTTTCCTTCAGTCCCTAGGCTGAATCAAGGAAGTCTATTAGAGCTTGGCCAGCTTTAGTAAGCAGTGTACTCAGTCCACAAAATAAGAGGGAGAGATGATGTAGATCTCACCAGTAGCGATTGGTGTTTTTTTTGGGGGGGGTGGCAAACAACGCAAACATTGCACCCATCGCCACTCTCCCGGTCTCTCCCCCGTGAGTTGTTCATTAGTTCGCACTTACCCCATCAATCAGGCAGTGCTTCCCTGCAGGCGACAGGCAGCGGCTTCTGGTGTGTCTCCTCATGGCGCCCATGTGTCTCCTCCTCTCTCCTCCTCCTAGACCAATAGGATGGCTTCTCCTTTCTGCCAATCAGGAAACAGGTCTCAAGAACCACCTCCTGAATGGCCGGCAGGAGAATCAGTGTGACAATAGAGAATAATCATTCTCTATTGTTACGCAATTGCCTCAGGCTCTAACTACGTGCTTAAAAAAAACAAGAAAAATTGTAATCCATCCGTCCGGCACCTTGCATGTAGATTAGGGGGCCAAGACACATGGATGGGGAGGGCGGCGCCCCTGTGCCCCGAATGGACGGGACGCCATTAGATTTCATAGTGAAATAAATATTAGAGTGTATGTTTGAGATGCAATAGCCACAAATATTGGACAGTGCCTAGACTGTATGCAGACATTTTATTTAGGCTGCAATATAAGGGAGCGATAAGGCATTTTTTATCTTAAAAATAGACATTAGGATTCCCCTCCAGTGAACATTAGAAATTTGGTAGCTAAGGTCCGACTGCAGAAACATATGTGTGTGTGACATTTTACAGTGCCAGAGCATTAGAATAGTTCCAGGGAAGTAGCAGGCATCATCTTTTTTGGGAAGGGTTGCAGCAGATACATTAACAAAAGCAGGGCACTGTGATTGATACCTAAAGGTAGCAGTAGCCTGCCCCTTTGCTTCTTCCAAGCTCAGATGCTGAAACATAACTGCCTTTTGCTGCTTCCTGTCTGTTCTCTCTCTCGATTAATTAATCCCACTGACTCCTTATTGTCAGTTTGCAGTACTATGGAGGGATTGGAAGAAGAGGAGGAGGAAGCCAAGAAAACATATTAAGAGCAGCTATAGACAACTGGCCACACTGTGCCTGGAGGGTGAAAGAAGAGGAAGGCTTCGTTAGCCACTCAACAACCTCCTGCATGTGCTGTTGCTGTATATCATGGCCACTCTGAGATAGAAAAGGCAAATGTGCCCTGTCTCTAGATGGTGTGGCCTGACCACCAGGCCACTTGTGTGTTTACACTTGTGTTGAATAGTAACACATATTAAAGTCCCTTCCACTTTAACATGCATTTGAATGTGTTTTTTATGTTTTTGTGATGTGTTTTTGACATGTTAACGAAGCTTGAAAAACATTTCTCCAGATTTGTCTCCAGATTTTTGATTTGGTCCTGTCCTCCTGGGAGATTTGGGTTTTAATTTTGCATCCTCTATAACAGGGGTCTCCAAACTATGGATTGTCAGTTGTTCAGGAACTACAATTCCCATCATGCCTAGTAATGTCTGTGAATATCAGAGTTTTACAATGCCTCATGGGACGTGAAGTTCAGCAACAGCTGGAGGGCCATAGTTTGGCGATCCCTGCTCTATAATATATAATATAAATAAAAATTCTAACAGGGAGAGTGGAGTCCCTCAAAATGCTAACAGTAGCTGTGCACAACCAAGAACCCAAGCACTAATATTTCATCAATAAGGTCCCCAAGAAACACAGTTACATGGTTTAACTCTTCAACATCTACTAAAAACTGAAAAATTAGTCTTCAGTGGCATGCCCCTTACTATAACAGTACATCATCCTTATAGTAAAATAAGAAGTAGACTAAAAGGAGGACAGTGAGAAGAGAAAAACTACAAACTTCGAATTTTAATCCATGTATGGGCAGGCTGGATGAGCACAAGTCAGTCTATTGAGCAACTTGTGTACACATGTTCGATAAAAACCATCAGGCTGATTGTACATTGTCTATCGATCAACTTGTGTACAATCAGCATGTCAGGTTTTTCCCTAATAATCAGTGCCACCAGCTGTAACCAACAACACTGATCATTCTAGTAGACAACGAGGAAGGTTCCCCACTGTTATGCCGCGTACAAATGATCGGACATTCCGACAACGAGATCATGGATTTTTTTCTGATGGATGTTGGCTCAAACTTGTCTTGCATACACACTGTCGCACAAAAGTTGTCGGAAATTCCAATCACCAAGAACATGGTGACGTACAACACTTACAATGGGACTATAAAAAGGAAGTTCAATACCAAGTGCTCCGTCCTTTGGGCTCCTTCTGCTAATCTCGTATTTATCTCGTGTTAGTAGAAGTTTGGTGAGAGACGGTTCATGATTTTCAGCCTCATGCTTTTCAGTTCGTTACTGCTCTTCAGTTCGTGCTTGTGGGTTAGTATCTGTTTTTCAGTGCACGTTGTCTGCTTGTTTCTGATTTTCAGCTCTCTCTTCTCAAGCCTTTCTGATTTTTAGTGCGTTCTTTTAGTTCGTTCTGACCAGCCAACCGTTTTCTAGTCATGTTGCAGGTACATACTCTTCGTAGAGTTTGTGCTGTGCAAGGTCTTGGTGTTCGGGTTCCTACTTTGACTCAAGCCCAGTCAATGAACAAGGCAAGGAGGAGTTCATGGATGAAGAATTGGTTGCCTCAGTGTAACCAATTCTCTCACATGCCTTTGTTGCAGGAGATCCGTGAGAATAATCCTGATGATTTCGGGAATTATCTCTGGATGACGGATGCCATTTTTCACCGTCTGTTGGCTTTGCTGCCCCCTTATATTAAGAAGCAGGACACCTACATGTGGCAAGCCATCACTGCCGAGCAGAGGCTCATCGCCACGTTGCGGTACTTGGCGATGGGTAGAAGTCTGCAGGACATCAAGTTCTTGACAGGCATCTCCCCCCAGGCTCTGGGGATCATTATTCCAAAGACATGTTCTGCCATCATTCAGGTCCTGCAGAAGGACTATATTAAAAAGGAAGTACACTCTGCCACTCTGATGCTTCTTTTCATTTAGTCCATTATAATAAGTAATTATCAAACTATAGCCACTGTAATCCAGCCCAAATCGCATATTACTTACTGTTTAAAGAAACTTTAAAAAAATTGTTTCCAGGGGTAAGGCAGCGCCATCTTAAGTATTGTTTTCTGAGTCCACAGTAGAGTGTATTTCCGCCCTTACATTGAGCACTTCCTGTACTGTTAACCAAGCCTCCTTCTCAATCCAACATTTCTATGGCAACCCTGATTCCCTGCTCATAGCTGACTTGTTTTATTTCATAGTATTTACTTGTGTCGATTATCTAGTGTTTGCCTATATCAGTCTTACCAACTTCAGCTGATAAGACTGCAATAATGCTGTCCAAATGCCTTTTTTTCCACTCCATGTGATGTCACATGGGGAGTAGTAGAAAGCTCTGAGTGATTATGCAGTCTCGTGGGATTTCAGTGTTGTGCCGTAGGAAGTCCTGATAATAGATAGACAAGCACACAGAGTGTGCTGTAAATCATGGGAGTTACGGGCATGCTCAGTGGCATCATTCTAAAGAACAAAAAGGATTACAACAATAGTATGCAAGTAAGGAGATATCTACAAGCAGTGTTTATTAGGGTTTTTTATGCTGATTTATAAGGGACCAAGTTGTGGTGGAGAGTTTACAACCACTTTAAGGTAAGTTTTCTCCTTTAACATCACATTCTATGTATTGAATGTTTGCTAATGTATTGTATTTACTTCTTCATTCCATAATTATCATGATTTTAATATGCTGTGAATGTATCCTTTGTCCTCATGCATGCTGGAAGTTTTTAAAGTTCCTTTTTTGTCCTTCATGCATATTTGCCTTCACTAACCTACCCAGCATGCTATCCTGGGCCCATACACAACTAGCCTAGTAACTTAACAATGTATCTTGTCAGTCCATTGTAGTGCTTTCCCTAAATACCCCCTAAAATGTGTTTAAATGTAATTGTTGTCCTTAAATTCAGGCAGAGTGCAAGAGGCCTTTTTTTGGGGGGGCCTCATTTGGAACCCTCCCTCCCCTCCAACCGCTAAGTCAACTTATATTAATACTCTGCTGACTTTGCCCAACCTATACACACTATATTTACCTCTTTTGTGATAATATTTATGGATGAATTAACCAAAGCATATAGTGCAAGGGCCTGCCTGAATACTTTCAAATGGTACTGTTTAAAGTTTTGTTCTCCTTTTATCTTGATAGGTAATTGCGGAATGCAAAAATGGGCTTCAATTAGGATAGTGTGTATTCCTATTTTTGTATTAGGACACTTCGTACCTGTCCAGTGGGCTGCCAATAGTGTAAGTAAGGAGGGTCTGGCCAAAGTAACACACATTATTTTTGCATTCAGCTCAATGAAGTGGAGAGGGTTACCTGTCCAAAACATCTCCCCTCCCTAAAATTTTTACAATGGGCCATCAGAGGGTTTGAGGAATCTGATAAGTGTACTTTATACTTTTGTCTAAAAATACTCCTTAAAATAATGTTTGCCAACTATGTTGGTGTTCGTGTCTAATTTTCTTGCAATGTTATGTGCAAAAGTACTATTTTTTTTTCTTGTTTCACTCCACAGTTTTCTTCAAACCCACAGGAATGGCAAACTGTGGCATCCCAGCTTGCTCAGCAGTGGGACTTCCCAAACTGCGGAGGAGCAATAGATTTGAAACACATCTACATCATCCCACCCCCCAACTCGGGGTCATACTATTATAATTATAAGGGGTTTAATAAAATTGAGTTGTTGGCGGTGGTGTCGACGGCATACATGTTTTTGCATGTGGATGTGGGGAAGAATGGCCGGATGTTGGACGGTAGAGTCATCGCCCAGACGGAGTTCTACAGACGGCTCCAGAATGGTGGTTTGGGCTTGCCACCTGCGGTAGACAATGTGGGTGGTCTTCCATTTGTGTTCATCACTGATGACTTTATCGAGAAAATTGGGCTATGGACTTTTTAGGCACAGTACAAAGACTCAATTAGTTAAAAAAAAAAAAATGTTATTTATAAAAATATTTTTTTTAAAAAGTCACAAAGTCAATACATACAATTCATACATGATCAGAGCATTATCCCCATAGATATAACCAAATTCATATATTAATGTTAGAATGATCAAAATCATCAATGAGTATTCTCAACCGTAAAATAATAAATGATCCATAATGGTGGAACATCAGAAGGCATAGAAAAGTGATGTTATGCTCGACATGTTTTGCGTGTCCTCATGCTTCTTCCGGAGCTTACCCTGATCAACTAGAGAAATAAAAAATTGAACAAATAATTGCGAAAAGTATTTCATATATAATATAGGATATTAGGACAGATCCAAAAACAACAAAAGAAGACTTCACGCAGTCTAGCTGAAAGCCCGAGACCACTGAAGTGTAGCAGAAAATAAGACATCATGGGGATGTGTGTAATAATGTAAAAATAGTAATAAGGGTGCCAAAGATGCAATAAGTAATAACTTACTGAATATAAAAAAATACAGTTAAAAATATATGTGCTGAGGTTCGATCCATGATAACGGAAAATAAACTCCAATGCGTAGAAACACCAAATCTAGTGCACAATATGTTTACATCACCGGTATGTAGTCACAAACTACGCTAATCCAGAAGGAATAAACTCAGCCAGTGATCTAATAATATATAGAGGCACAGATATTAAACTATGACCACTATTATAAAAGTGTCGACTCTCATTGTCAGTCAGAATGAAAAAAAGTTTTTCATTATATAAAAGGCTCACCAAGATGTTAAGGTGAAAAAAGGGCTGAGTATAACCGAAATGAAGTCCAAACAATGGGTGTATTTGTTTCCATACAATGGAAAGGTATCCAAAAGTGTTGGTACTGCGGAACACAATACCATCCAATCACAGAATCTGTAACAGACATATAATAGTATAGATTGGAATTAGGGGGAAATATCCAGCAACAACATGTTTAAACCAAGTACCCACAGCAGGATAAACAAACCAGCAAGTAGAGGGAAAAGATTTTACCTATAATAATAAATTCACCTGGAGCCAGACCCGGCAGCAGCGTCTGATGTAAACAGGCCAACGGGATATACACTATCCTAATAGGACACGCTGCGGAGGCGTGTCCTAAATACGCACGTCCCGTCTGTGGTCATCCAATTGGCGGGAGCCGACGTGACGTCATCTGGACCAGCCAACAATGTTACTGTGAATGCGCCCGCCGGAGATTCCCATGCCTGCGCAGCACTACAATTAATGCGAGCAGTACGCAGGAAACGATAGGGCCCGGCGCATAACAAACACTGATCGGAAGGACGGCAGAGGGGAAGGAACCATCCAATCGAGCAAGTGCAGCGTCATGTGGGCTAATATGCCCATGACGCTGGGTGGCCACATAGTGTCCTACGCTGCCCAAGTACAACGATGCATCCGGGATCAGACAAAAATGCGCCAAATCATACCCAGATAAACCAATGAAGTAAAGAAATAAAAACCAAAAAATATAATTATATAATCTAGATCAGGGATCTGCAATTAGCGGACCTCCAGCTGTTGCAAAACTACAAGTCCCATCATGCCTCTGCCTCTGGGTGTCATGCTTGTAGCTGTCAGAGTCTTGCTATGCCTCATGGTACTTGTAGTTCTGAAACAGCTGGAGGTTCGCTAATTGCATATCCCTGATCTAGAGGAATCTTCAGATTTCGAAAAAAAAAGAAAGAAAAAGGGGGACAGGGGGAGACTTAACTTTACAATCATTAATTTACATATATCATTAGTTTATATTATCAATGCTATTATCTTAATACAAGAATATAAATAGGAAATACAACAGCATTGTCATACCGAACATTTTGCAATGGTTCCCATTAATATTATTATTAAAAAAACAACAAAAAAAAAAAACATAATAGGCAGCATAATATAAAGGACATATATCATGTGATGTGAGCCATGGACCTATAGGATTGATGTATAAGGTAATTCACAAAAAAGGCCTATATGACTGGGCCTCATTAATACATGGTGCAAAGGTGGCATTTAATCGTTCAATCCACATAGTCTCCCTTCTAAGGACCTGTCTGTCCCAATCTCCTCCACGGGGGTCACAAGGGATCACCGCAAGCACAATAAAAGATATCACAGTAGTGTCAAATTTGTGATATAAATCTAAATGTCTACTTACAGATGCAATCATTTTCCCACCTGAGGAGTAATATACATGGTCTTTTATACGGGCCCTAAACTGTCTAATGGTTTTACCAATATAGAAGGCCGAACACTTGCAATGCATCAAATAAAAAAAACCCCAGAGTTTCGCAGTCTGTGTAAAAATTAGGCTTAAAGCATTCTCCATTCGGTAGTGTAAATTGTTCATCTACCTCAATCCATGAGCAGAATGCACATTTGCCGCACCTATGGATCCCCCGGAGAGGGCGGGTCTCAGGAGTGGCCGAGAAATGACTGGAAGTCAATTTGTCACGCAGATAGCTTGCACTACGGAAGGTAATATTAGGAGAGGTGTTTATATATTTCGCCAAAATCGTGTCCTCACATAAAATATGCCAATGAGCTGCTAAGATGTTTCGTAATTCAGTATGATGGTTAGAGAATCTGGTTATGAACCTGACAGTAGAATTCTGTTTCATAGACTTTTGTTTATAAAGTACAGAGTGACGCGATTGTTGTGAGGCCTTATTGTAGGCCCTACGTAGAATGGACTTGCTGTAGCCTCTAGCCTTGTGGCGATCAAGTAAGAGGTTTGCTTGAGCCTTGAATTCCTCCGTATATGTACAATTATGATGCAGTCTTATGTACTGTGTATATGGAATACTGCGTATCAAACCCTCCAGGAGTGCACTGGCCGCGCATAAAAGGGTATTGCCAGCCGTCTCTTTGTGAAACAAAGTAGAGGCTAGGCAGTCCTTATGATCTTTAAAAATCATAAGATCAAGAAACGTAATTTGGGATGCATGGCTAGAAACTGTGAAGTTCAAATTGAATGAATTTTGATTGAGAGTTTGTATAAACAAGTTCAATTTCTCCACAGTGACTGTCCAAATGATAAATACACCGTCAATGTATCGTAGCCAGCATAATGCTTGGCTAGTATACATCGACAACGCATCACTGGAAAAGACCGTACCATTCCCACCCCGCCAGGTACAGGTTAGCATAAGCTGGCATACAACAAGTGCCAATAGCTACTCCCTGCTAGGGATGAAATTGGTGTTCAAATCGAACGCACGTTCGACTCGAACACCGGGTGTTCGCCCGTTCGGTGAAGCCAGGACTCTGTGGGCCGTTCGCACCAAATTTGCATGGCGCTCACGGCCCACAATGCACTGCGCCATCGCAGTGCATTGCTGGCTCATGATTGGCCAAGCATGCACTGTGACCCTGCATGCTTGGCCAATAACAGCACCGGCAGCGAGGAGAGACATGATTGGCCACAGGCAGGATGCCTGTGGCCAATTATAGCTCAAGCTGTGTAGTACACGCCCCACACTATATAAGGCCGCCAGCACGGCGGCCTTGTGTAGTGTTCTGGCATCTGCAGGAGTTAGTGGATATTGTCTGTGTGCCTTCACCACACAATACATCTGTATCTACCCTTCATTGCTGTTCTGAGTGTTCTCTAATTGAGCCATCTGCCATCTGCAGGAGTTAGTGGGTGACTGGGTGTTGTCTGTGTGCCTGCACCGCAGGATACACCTGTATCTACCCTTCTTTGCTGTTCTCTAATTGAGCCATCTGCCATCTGCAGGAGTTAGTGGGTGACTGGGTGTTGTCTGTGTGCCTGCACCGCAGAATACACCTGTAGCTACCCTTCATTGCTGTTCTCTAATTGAGCCATCTGCCATCTGCAGGAGTTAGTGGGAGACTGGGTGTTGTATGTATCCCTGCTCTGCAGAATACACCTGTATCTACCCTTTATTGCTGTTCTCCAATTTAGCCATCTGCCATCTGCAGGAGTTAGTGGGTGTTGTGTGCCTCCAGCACAGCACAGGATACACCGATATCTACCCTTTATTGCTGGTGTTCTCTAATAAAGGCATCTGCAGGAGTTAGTGAGTGTTGTATGCCTCCAGTACAGCACAGTATACACCTATATCTACCCTTTATTGCTGGTGTTCTATAATAAAAGCATCTGCAGGAGTTAGTGGGTGTTGTGTGCTTCCAGCACAGCACAATATACACCTGTATCTGCCCTTTATTGCTGGTGTTCTACATTAAAGGCATCTGCAGGAGTTAGTGGGTGTTTTGTGCCTCCAGCACAATATACACTACCCAGTTGCTGGTTTTGCCATCTCCCTGCAGGCCATTACCATGTCTGGAAGGCCAACAAGGAGAGGCAGACAGGCATGAGCCAATAAAAGAGGGCAAGTAGGCTCTGTGTCTAGAGACAACAGTGCTGGTCATGGACGCGGTGCATCATCATCAGCACGTGGCTGTGGGACACGATTGGAATGACACCTTTTTCTCACCACGCCAGTGGGGCATGATCAGGGATGCATGCACTGTCCTGTCACCGTTTGAGGAGGCCACAAGGATGGTGAGCAGTGACAGTGCATGCATCAGTGACACTGTACCTTTTGTCCACCTTTTGTAGCATCTGCTGCATGGAATAATGGACAGGGCACTTGAGGCAGAACAGAGGCAGGAAGAGGAGGACTTCCTTGCCTCTCAAGGCCCCCTTTATCCAGACAGTGTTCCTGCTGTCCCACTCATCACACAGGAAGAGGACGAGGAGGAGGAGGAGGATTGTGTCAGCATGGAGGTGGAGCCTGGCACTCAGTATCAGCAGCAGCAGTCTTTTAGGGATGATTTACAGTCCTAAGAAACCTGTGGACTTCTATGTGGCTGGGAGGAGGTGGCTGTGGATCATGTTGTCCTTAGTGACCCAGAGGACTCCGGACCAAATGCCTCAGCTAACCTATGCTGCATGGCCTTCCTGATCCTGCAAAGCCTGCAGAGGAATCCTCGTATTCTTTGGATCAAGGAGAGGGACCATTATTGACTGGCCACTCTGCTTGATCCACGGTACAAAGGTAAGGTTGCTGACCTTATCTTGCCGTCGCAGAGGGAGGAGAGGATGAGACAGCTCCGGGAGGCCTTGCAGAAAGGTCTGTGCAACGCGTTCCCAGAGACTGGGAGGTTACAAACTCCTGGTCCTGGACAACGTGCTGCTGAGGCATCGGTCAGAAGGAGCGGTGGAGAAGGTGGCCGTCTGACTGATGCGTTCAGACAATTTTTTAGTCCGCAGCCCCAAGGTATGATCGGTTCCAGCAACCATTGCCAATGTCTGATTTACATGGTGCAGGAATACCTAGGGGCAAGGTCAGACTTGGACACCTTTCACACCGAAAATCCTCTGGCTTACTGGGTCTTGAGGATGGATCACTGGCCAGAGTTTGCACAGTATGCAATTGAGCTACTGGCCTGTCCTGTATCCAGCGTTCTTTCGGGAACGCACCTTCAGTGCTGCTGGTGGCTTTGTAATCGATCACAGGGTGCGCCTGTCCACCGACTCGGTTGATCGACTGATCTGCATAAAGATGAATCAGTCTTGGATCACCACCAGCTACCAAGCACCTGAAGCTTATGTAACCAAATTTTTTTTTAAATATCACATCCCTGCCTATGCTGATGCTGAGTGACTGTCCTGTTATGTTGACTGTCTATCCTCTTCCTCCTCCTCTGATATCTTGGAAGAGCATTTTTGGTTCTGGGTGATGCCTAAGGCCCAATTTTTCAGCCAGGGCATGTAATTACAATTTTTGATGCAATGTTTTGCAACAGGGCTCATTCCTGCACTCCAACTAGAGTATATGGGAGAGGTTGCAGTGTCGTGGCACCAGCACCAGTGCCTAAGGCCCAATTTTTCAGCCCCTGTTTAACAGGGGCGTGTAATTACAATTTTTGATGCAATGCTTTGCAGCAGGGCTTATTCCTGCACTCCAACTAGAGTACATGGTAGAGGTTGCAGTGTATAGGCCCAATTTTTCAGCCTATTTAACAGGGGCATGTAATTACAATTTTTGATGCAATGCTTTGTAGCAGGGCTCATTCCTGCACTCCAACTAGAGTATCTGGGAGAGGTTGCAGTGTTGTGGCACCAGCAAGCAGTGCCTAAGGCCCAATTTTTCAGCCCCTGTTTAACAGGGGCATGCAATTACAATTCTTGATATAATATTTCCCAGCAGGGCCCATTCCTGCACCCACCGAGAGCACCACCACAACCACCAAAGGCCCTATTTTTTTACCACTGTTCAACAATGGCATGTAATTACAATTCTTGATATAATTGTTGACATCAGGGCTCTCCAATGCCTACCAAGAGTCACTTTGAGGGCTTACAGTGTTGTGGCAACACCAACACCTTAGGCGCAAATTTCTGCAGAGCATATAGGGCAGGCCCCTACTTTCAAACATCCAACTTACAAACGTTTCCTACTTGCAAACAGAAGGAGACAACAGGAAGTGAGATGAAAAAAGACGGACAGCAAAACAAATTATACAGGGGGGATAACCCTTCCCTATGTTTTCCAAAAAGCTTAAAAATAGATTTTTTGACTGGAGCTACACTTTAAAAATGTACCAGTTCAAAATTACAAACAGATTCAATTTAACACAACAAACCTACACAGTCCCTGTCTTGTTTGCACCACCTGTATACTCCTGTTCTGAGTATATAGGGTCTGGGGGCCCCACGCATTTCCTTTTTTTAATATGGGTACGGGGTTCCCCTTAATATCTGCACAAGACCCAAAGGGGCTGGTAATGGGCAGGGGGGGCTACCTATGGCATTTTTCTAAATGATTTTCATCCATATTGCCGTTACCAGATATTACATTAAAACCGCAAGCAGTTTTAAATGACTTTTTTTCTGTTAAATGTCATTTTGTGCAGGGACTGTTCTAAACACGGGAAACACGTGCCACTTCACAGGCATACTATAGACACCCCCCCCCCCCCCCCCATGATATTTAAAGGAATATTTTACTTTTTTTCACTTTAATCGTCATTAAAATCAGTGCTCCCGAAAAAACGGCTGTTTTTAAAAACATTTTAGGCATTGACCCATGTCCCCTGGGGCAGGAGCCAGATCCCCAAACCCTTTTTAGGACAATATCTTGCATATTAGCCAGTAAAATTAGCACTTTTTATTTAGAACGTTCGAGTCCCTTAGACTTCAATGGGGTTCTAAACTTCGCACAAATTTTCGGTCCGTTCGAAAGTTCTGGTGCGAACCGAACCAAGGAGCGTTCGGCTAATCCCTACTCCCTGCACCTGGAGGTACCTTAAAAGGGTACATACAGTCCCGATGCATTAGGGATGCTGGAGTAAAGAGCCTCCAAATCCAGAGTCACAAGCAGGGAATCGGGAGGTACGACCATACCTTCAATGTGCTTAAGTAAATACAGAGTATCTCTGGTGTAAGATGGTAGCACCAATACGTGTGGCATTAGAATGGAGTCCACAAAACTACTGGCATTTTCAGTTAAAGAGCCAATGCCTGATACTATAGGCCTACCCAGAGGAACAGTAGGATGTTTATGTGTTTTAGGTAGGACATAGAATGTTGCCATTCTGGGATTTTTCACGTTCAAAAATTCATACATGTCTTTGTCAATGAGGCCCTTTTGATAAGCAGATCCGATAATTGCTATGTATTCATTCCTGAAAAGTTGAATCTGTGTAGACGTAATTTGCTTGTACCATTCCTTATTGCAGAGAATCCTTTGTACCATGGCAGTGTAAGATGTGTTAGTCATAAGGACAATGTTTCCGCCCTTATCGGCGGGCTTTATAACAAGGTCCATATGATTATGTAGGCGTCAAATTGTTTGTAATTGCAATGGAGTTAGGTTGCCAGGTTTAGAGTTGAATGTCCTACGCTTAATGTCCTCAATCGTACTTTTTAAGAAGGCCCATATATTTGGGTTAGACATCAAGTCCGGAAAACGCTGTGATTTCGATTTAAACTTTGGAAAAGCAGGTTCAGTAGAATGAACAGGTACTTCAATTTGAATAGTGCTCTCTTCAAGTGGTTCATTCTCTTCTAATAGTAGTATTAAATCTCGGAGGGCTCGAAAGTCCTCCATCGTAAAAAAAAAATTTTTAACTGATTTCGAAATTTGTTTGTCCTGTATAAAGTGAAGGCGATCTCCATCAAACAAAAACTTGTAAGTGAGATTACATGAAAATAAATAGAGGTCTTTAATAACCTCGTATTTATCAATCTCCATAAAAGGACAAAAGTTTAGATCCAAACGTAGCACATCCAACTCTTGTGTGGTAAATTAATAAGGAGTCAAATTAATGACATCCATATTTGAATCTATGTTGGTAAAGGAGTGTTGGAAGACATCTGAAAATTTTAGTTAGAATTGGAAGATTGTGAGATGGTTTTGATCATTCTAACATTATTATATGAATGCGGTTATATCTATGGGGATTATGTTCTGATCATGTATGAATTGAATGTATTGACTTTGTGACTTTAAAAAAAAAATATTTTTGTAAATAAAATTTATATTTTTTAACTAATTGAGTCTTTGTACTGTGCCTAAAAAGTCCACAGCCCAATTTTCTCTTTTCTCGATAAAGTCTATATTTTGGACATGGCACGCTTCTATTTGCTAGTTGTATCCACCGTACCACATGGTGTTTTTGATACATCAGTTTTTTTTCAATTTTATCACTGATGAAGCGCTTGGGCTTGGTGAACATCTGGTGAGGCCATTTCCGACAAGGACTCTCACCCTGGACACCAATACACATGGTAGAATATAAACTGAACTATATTGTGCTTGCTTGCTGCATTCTACACAATTATCTCTGCAAAAATGCTACAAACTATGTGGCCTCAGTTGGAGCTGAGGCCAGATTACCAAATAGTAATTTGATGGCATTTGAAGCTGGCCATCCTGGCTTGCCCCCCCCCCCCCCCCTCAAAGCGCAAAAGCCAAAATTATCTTGAGTACTTTGCGGGTAGTGTTTCAATTGATATGCCAGCCAGTGTGTAAAACATTTTTGAAATACATTTTTATTAGAAACAGGAATTAATATTGCATTTGATTTACTGCTTGTGTTTCTTTGCTGTCTCCTAGGATATCTTATGGGTTTTTCTTTTTGGCCATTTACTTCAATAGTGTAAATGTCATTTATTTGATACATGAGGTGACAATCTCTTCTTCAGCTATTATTTTGTGGGTCTGCTACACACACACACATTGTTTTTGTTGTTAATGTATGTAATGCATTAATGATAAAAATAATCATCCTTTTCAGCACCATGAATTAATTTTTTTGAGTCCCTAAAATGGCCTGAGTGGTGGTTATTTACTAAAGAAAAATCCACTTTGCACTACAAGTGCACTGCAAGCGCACTTGCCTTTAGTAAATAACCCCCATTGTCACTGTAAACACCAACTTATTCCAAAAACTAGTATTGAGCATTGAAAAAAGAAGCCACACATTGTTGAGTATAAAACATTTTACTCAAAGCACATTTACATAGAAGTGTTTTTTTTTACAAACCAACATTTTTGATGTATAACATTTTTATGTTTGACAGTAGAAATATCCTTTTTTTGGTTAAACAGGCATGTTTGAAACCATTAACATACACAACTCAGGAACTTACAAAGTTCAACTTTGAGAAATTTAAAGCAATATTTGACATTAGTATGTCAAAACTGTGTTGATCTTGCCTTCATCAGATGGGGTGATGTCACCCCTTTGAAAGCCAAATTTTTAAGATGCACACAAATTGGGAGTGAAAATGTGGATTTCCCTCCTGATCCCATGCCTAATGTCAACATGTGCTAGCTCCCATCATGGTGCAACCCACAAAACACATACATTGATATCCCGTGATGGCAGATAGCACATGTTGACACACTGTGGTCAGCTTCAAAATTTGGCTTTCAAAGTAGTCTGAAAATTATTTAAAATCCTAAAATATAATAACATATTGTAAAAAAAAAAAGGTTTGTGTGTTTTAGATTCTGCCTAAAGCATCATTGATGTTTTCCTCGATCATCCCTAATTCCTGATTGCACACCATTATCTCCCCAATGAGGATCTGTGCACTTGCACTGGTGAAAGGAGTTTTTTGTTCCACAACATCCACATCACCTAAAAAATAAAAAAAACACACCATGGGGGTTATTTACTAAAGGAAAATCCACTTTGCACTGCAAGTGCACTTGAAAGTGCACTGAAGGTGCACTTGGAAGTAAATTCGCTTTAGATCCGAGGGGGACATGCAAAGAAAATAAAAAACAGCATTTTAACTTGCAGATGATTGGATGATAAAATCATCAGAGCTTCCACTCATTTCAGATCTAACCCTTAGATTTTGAGTGACTGCACTTCCAAGTGCACTTTTAGTGCACTTTCAAGTTCACTTGCAGTGCAAAGTAGATTTGCCTTTCAGAAATAACCCCCTATGTATTATAAATATGAAGGCATACATCTATTACCTGAAGCTGTGGTCTCAGACACTGACCTGTTGTGGTTACCATTACTCGCACATCACCCACCACTTCCGGGAACCTCGGAGTCCACATCTTCAGGTTGTGGTGTGGGGATTTACCCTTCTTTAGGAGGTGTGGGATTTCTGGTGTCCTCAGATGTCCCGAGTCTTTTCTTCCCTATGTGAATACAAAAAAGGTATACTTAGCACACAGATATTTGAGTCAAGAAATAGGAATATGAAACATTGCTTGGAAGTGTCATACAATTGTCTGTTTTGGCAGAGTTCCAAGCTAAAGACATGATTTTTTTTCCCTTTCTTCTAGCATGAATACTTACCTTTTTTGGTAAAGTTTCACACATGGAGACACCCCTAGTATCCACTGGAGCACCTGTGTGGGACACCCTAAAAAGGGTGTTCTGGTGTCCCACACTAGTGCTCCTGCATCCAGATGTGTAAACAGCTGCTGAGTGTCCTCTCCTTACACTGAATTAAGTTTGCATTTCATTCTAGTTACAAACACATCTAGTTAAACTGTATCTGCCAAAAACATTGTATGAGTGGGCGAACAAACAATTTTTACTACGAATGATTACCGTGCCCATGAACTTGAAATTTGCCATTTTAAACGCCATTTTAAACTGTCCAACAGTAAAAGAAAGCACATGGAGCAGCACTTAAGTACTAATAATAATAAGAACACAGGACAAATACTTACTTTTTTGCAGCACTTTCCTGATCCTTCTGTACTGATCGTGCTCCCTCAATTTCAGGTCTGACCAGCGTTTCCTCAATTGCTCCTTGGATCGTCATACCCCAAAATTCCTGTGCAGACTTTGACAACTTTAGTCATGATCTTGGCCTTTCTCGCATTTGGGTTTGGGTACGGTCCATACTTCCCATCGTAGTCGGCCATCTTCAAGATATCCACCATCTCCACCATCTCTACAAAGGCCATATTTGACGCCTTAAATCTTCTCCTGGATCAAAACATTTCTGATTCCGGGCTTTCCTCGTCATTGCTGCTTTTATCATGCACCTGTTGTCTCTCTGCCATGTGCTCTCCCACTGCGCTGAAAGAGAAGGAGCAGGGAATATACTAGAAAGAAGGTCAGGGGCAGAGTTTCATGCATGCGCAGTGTAGATAAAGCATAACACACGTGCGTCGTACATATGATCTGTAAGCAGAAGACGAAGTAGCATAAGTGCTGATTGTGCTAATGAAGGTACAATTTTAACTTGGGACATCAGTGGCCCATACTGCTTATAGATTGAGTCCTATATTGGGACACGATTAGGAGAGTTTAGCCTGACATTAGGGATTGTCTTGTGTTGTGTCTTGCAGAGAATATGGATACATTCAATGATCATGATTTCCTCCCCAACTTCATTTACAGGTACAGAGAGCTGCCCTGTCTATACAAAACACACTTTTTATAATAACAAAATAAAGAGGAAGTCAACGCTGGATAAACTGTTGGAATTTGTGAAGCTGGTGATTCCCACGGCAGACATCGCCTATTTGAAGTGCAAAATTGGTGGCCTGAGGAGTACATATAACAGGGAGTGCAAAAAGGTCCAGGATTCCATGAGATCAGGAGCAACAGCAGATGACATTTATGTCCCCAGGCTCTGGTACTACAACAGACTGCGGTTTTTGACAGACCAGACTGAAATCAGGCAATCAAGATCAATCCTTCTTTCCACTCTTCCTTCCACCTCAGCTGAGGCTTCTGAAGTCCAACATGGGCCTTCCACTCGGGAAGATGTGGAGGAGCCCAGCTTGAGCCAGGTATAGCATTGTTCAACATATTTCTTGACAAAAAATGTATGATGTTAACTAGATATTATTATTGATCACTGATTTCTGATTTAAAAAAGGGGTTTACATATCAATAGACAGTAGTAGCCAAAAATGATTGTGACAAGAATTAAAAATACTGGCGTCAGAATGATAGTCTTTTCTATTTGTTAACATTCAATTTGCAACAGAGCTCAAAATAGTGTGTGATTGATGACCAAAAACTAAAACTATGTCCCATTTTCATACACAGAAAAGTCTCAGCCAGGAGGAGGCCGTGGAAAGTGGCAGACAGGAGGTGGCGGGGAAGGTGGCGGCCAGGATGTTCCTCCCCTCTGCCTTCCAACAAAAAGGCCCAGGAATGGGAGGAACGTTGAGGAGTCAGCGCTTGGTTTAATTCGGCACGCTACTGCGGTCCTCACAAACACCCCTAATGGCTAGGAGGCCTTTGCTTGTATGACGGCCAGTAAGAAGCAGGAAATGGAGGTGGGCCAACGCCTCATCAGTGAGGAGCTCATATTTCAGGTCCTAAATAAGGGGGTGAGGGGCAAACTCACAAAAAAAGTAATGTATGTGAGTTGGACAATACTCCTCCTCCACCTCCTGCCACAACTCCAACACAACACAGCCTGGAAGGAAGCAAGCAAGGAAGTCTTGAGAGTGATGGCCTGGGTTCGGTCTGGTCTGGCAAAAGATTAAGGCTGTTGTAAGAGCAACTTTGCTGTCGGCGAGCTGGTTCTCAAATTTATCAACAACATTTCATAGTTTTTGATGACAGTGTATTTTTAAAGGTCTAAGGAATAAACTGAAACCTGTATATCTGGCAAACTCATTATAAAATGCTCAATACATTTTTTTGTTAACACTTATACGTAACCCTTTTTATTTTTAAGTAGTGTTCAGCAATTCTTATGTTTACCACAGACATTCATATCTATAAATTTGCTTGGGCACTACATGCAATTTCAAATATACTGAATGGCAAATAAATGTAATGTAAAGCCCCACAATTCTCAAAATTAGATTTAGCATACAACTGTTGATCCAGATGGTAAGCTTTGCATTTTACATGTTCTCTAAAGTGTTCAACAATGTATATTTTTTTATCTTTATTATATTTTTTCTGACCAATTTAAACTTCAGAAAATTGCATGGCATCTATATTTACTCCAATCCTGAGTACTAGATTATAAAAGCTGTGGAAATTTACCCCCTACCTACTCATTACCGCTAAGGATGAGCTGGACACCCCCCCCCCCCCCTCCGGTTCGGTTTGCACCAGAACATGCCGGACAGGCAAAAAATTCGGAAGAACACATGAACACTGTTAAAGTCTATGGGACAAGAACATGAAAAATCAAAAGTGCTCATTTTAAAGGCTTATATGCAAGTTACTGTGATAAAAAGTGTTTGGGGACCCAGGCCCTGGCCCAGGGGAAAGGTATCGATGCAAATTTCTTTTTTAAAAACGGCAGTTTTTTTGGTAGCAGTAATTTTTTTAATGCTTAATGTGAAAACATATAAATGAAATTATTCCTTTAAATATCATGCCTGGGGAGTTTCTATAGTATGCCTGTAAAGTGGCAATTTTTTCCTGTGTTTAGAACAGTACCACAGCAAAATGACATTTCTAAATGAAAAATTGTCATTTAAAACTGATCACAGCTGTAATGAATTGTTGGGTCTCGGCAATATAGATAAAACTCATTGAAAAAAGGACATGGGTTCCCCCCCAATCCATTACCAGGTCCTTTTGGTCTGGTATGAATATTAAGGGGAACCCCAAACCAATTTTTTTTTTTAATTGCTTAGGGGTCCCCCAAAATCCATACCAGACTCTTCAGGTCTGGTATGGATTTTAAGGGGAACCCTACACCAAAATAAAAAAATGGCGTAGGGCCCCCCAAAATCCATACCAGACCCTTATCTGAGCATCTGAGCATGCAACCTGACAGGCCACACCAAAAGAGAGGGGACGAGAGAGCGCACCCTCTGAACCATGCCACATGCCCTCAACATGGGGAGGGTGCTTTGAGGTCTGACCCCAAAGCACCTTGTCCCCATGCTGATGGGGACAAGGGCCTTATCCCCACAGCCCTTGCCCTGTGGTTGTGGGGTATGCGGGTGGGGGGCTTATCGGAATCTGGAAGCCCCCTTTAACAAGGGGACCCCCAGATCCTGCCCCAATGTGTGAATTGGTAACTGGATGCATTGCACCCCTACCATTTCACAAAAAATGTCAAAAATGGTAAAAAAGACAAGAGACAGCACCAGACCTAAAGGGCCAGGTATGGATTTTGGGGGGACCCCCACACAATGTTTAAAAAAAAATTGGTTCGATGTTCCCCTTAATATTCATGCCAGACCCAATGGGCCTGGTTATTATTAATAATAATAATAATAATAATAATAATAATAATAATAATAGTTCTCTGCAGTGCTCATGTGACTAGATATGTGGAACTATACAGAGGAAACCAGATTCAAACCTATTTAAATACAATTCATTATAAATAAACAAGCACAAGTGACATAGAACATGAACACAGTAACCCACACACAACCCAATGAACATACACAAAAAGTAGAAAAAATTAAGTAACTATTTACAATTGAGAAGGGGGATCAGGATAACTGGGTACAGAAGGATCAGGTGGGAATACAACAGGTAGCTAACATGTCATCAATAGGGACCATACGGGCTAGCAGTATTAGTGTCTAAAAGGTCCAGAATGTGCTGCCTCACAGTTAAAATACTGAGGCACTCAGTGAATCCTGTGAAGTGGGGCTAAATACTAGACATGTGCATTCGTTTTCGTCCGAATGCATTTTTGTCCGAATTTCAGGTATTTTCGTTTTCATTTTGACAAACGATAACGAAAGCACAGAATCTGAAAAACGAAAGATCCGACATAAATGCTTTATATTCATTTTCATTGTTACAACAGTTTGATATAGAATAGGAGATTTGACGTGACTCTGACAATAACAATCTGTGTCTATAGAACCTGTGGTCGAATGTGCCTAACCTTACCTCTATTAGTCCAAGATTATATAGAGAAAATATTCGACAGAGAAAAAAGATTTTACAGAGAGAAAAGATTCTGCAAGTTACTGTCCTAAAAAGTGTTTGGGGACCCGGGTCCTACCCCAGGGGACATGTATCAATGCAAAAAAAAGTTTTAAAACGGCCGTTTTTTCGGGAGCAGTGATTTTAATAATGATTAAAGTCAAACAATAAAAGTGTAATATTCCTTTAAATTTCGTACCTGGGGGGTGTCTATAGTATGCCTGTGAAGGGGCGCATGTTTCTAGTGCTTAAAACTGTCCCTGCACAAAGTGTCATTTATGCAGGAAAAAAAGTCCTTTAAAATCACTCGCAGCTATTATGAATTGTCGGCTCCGTAATACAGAGAACACTCATTGAAAGTCATTGATAAAAAACTAAATAAATCAATTTAAAAAAAAAGTGTGGGGGTCCCCCAAATTCAATTACCAGGCCCTTCAGGTCTGGTATGGATATTAAGGGGAACCCTGCCTCAAATTTAAAAAATAAATTGATGTGGGGTACCCCCTAAATATCAATATCAGACCCTTTAGTTCTGGTATGGATATTAAGGGGAACCCCGCATCAAATTCCAGACCCTTTATCCGAGCACGCAACCTGGCAGGCCGCAGGAAAAGAGGGGGAACGAGAGAGCGGCCCCCCTCCCTCCTGAACCGTACCAGGCCACATGCCCTCAACATTGGCAGGATGCTTTGGGGGTCTGTGACCCCTCAAAGCACCTTGTCCCCATGTTGATGTGGAGAAGGGCCTCATCCCCATAACCCTGATCGGTGGTTGTGGGGGTCTGCGGGCAGGGCGCTTATCAGAGTCTGGAAGCCCCCTTTAACAAGGGTACCCCTAGATTAAGGCCCCCCTGTTTGAAATGGTAAGGGGGTACAAAAGTACCCCTACCATTTCACAAAGAAAGTGTAAAAAATAGTTAAATAAGACAAAAACACTTTTGAAAAATTCCTTTATTTAAAAAAAAGGGGCGGCCGAATGAAGAAATGCCGTTGTAAACAGCATTTCTCCATTCTGCCTAGCAACTAGTGACACTGATCTCTGCTCCATGTGATTGGAGCAGAGATCAGTGCTCACTAAATGAAAGCCCAGCCCCCAACAGTTGGTAACACACCCCTAGGAATACTTAACCCCTACACTGCCACCCACTGGTTAACCCTTTCACTGCCAGTGTCATTTACACAGTAATCAGTGCATTTTTATAGCACTGATCGCTCCATAAATGACAATGGTCCCAAAGTAGTGTCAAAAGTGTCTGATGTACCTGCCGCAATGTCGCAGTCATGATAAAAAAAATCACAGATCGCCGCCATTACTAATAAAAAAAAAAAAAATGCCATAAATCTATCCTATATTTTGTAGACACTATAACTTTTGGGCAAACCAATCAATATACACTTATTGCAATTTTTGTTAACCAAAAATATGTAGAAGAATACGTATCGGCCTAAACTGAGAAAGAAATTAGTTTTTTTATATATTTTATGGGGATATTTATTATAACAAAAAGTAAAAAATATTGCAAGTTTTTCAAAATTGTCGCTCTTTTTTGTTTATAGCGCAAAAAATAAAAGATGATCAAATACCACCAAAAGAAAGCTCTATTTGTGCGAAAAAAACAAAGTCAATTTTGTTTGGGTGCAACGTCACTAGACCCCACAATTTTCAGTTAAAGCGATGCAGTGCCGAATTGCGAAAAAGTGCTCTGGTCAGGAAGGGGGTAAATTCTTCAAGGGCTGAATTGTTTAACCACTTCAGGACCGCCGTATTGCCAATGTACGTCAGCACAATGGCACAGGCAGGCATAATCACGTACATCTACGTGATTGCCTTCCAGCGGGTGGGGGGTCCGATCGGACCCCCTCCCGCTGGTTACGGCGGTCCGATTCGGTCCAGGAGCGCTCCGTGATGAGGGGATGGCCGTTGGTTTTCGGCCACCCCCTCTGGATCGCTCCTGGCCAATGAGAAGCTTCCTCCCCTGTGTATTGTTTACACAGGAAGGAGGAAGTGATGTCATTCTCCTCGGGGCGGTCTTTTTGACCGGACTACGAGGAGAAGAGTAAAAGTAAGTGTGCACCAACACTACACTGACATGTAGGTACACACAGGCACACAAACCCCCCCCCCGATCCCCCCCCGATCGCCCCCCGATCCCCCCCCGCCCCCCCTCCCCCCCCAGTCACAGTGTCACTGATTGCATTGATCATTTCTTTACTGATCAATGCATTCAGTGTCAGTTGTGACAGTAAAAACTGTCAGGACAGTTAGTGTTAGGTCCAGGGTAGCCCCCTATCACCCCCCAATAAAGATTTAACCCCCTGATTGCCCCTAGAGTTAACCCTTTCACCCCCTTTTGCCAGTGTCACTAAGCGATCATTTTTCTGATCGCTGCATGTGTCGCTAGGTAGCTAGTTATTTTTTTAGGTTCACCGCCAGGTTTTTATATCGCTAGGTACCCCGATATACTACCCAATAATGGGTTTAACCCCCTGATTGCCGCTAGTTAACCCTTTCACCCCCTTTTGCCAGTGTCACTAAGCGATCGTTTTTCTGATCGCTGCATTAGTGTCGCTACAGTCGCTAGGTAGCTAGTTATTTTTTTAGGTTCACCGCCAGGTTTTTATAGCGCTAGGTACCCCGATATACTACCCAATAATGGTTTTAACCCCCTGATTTCCGCTAGTTAACCCTTTCACCCCCTTTTGCCAGTGTCACTAAGCGATAATTTTTCTGAACGCTGCATCAGTGTCGCTAGTGTCGCTAGGTAGCTAGTTATTTTTTTAGGTTCACCGCCAGGTTTTTATAGCGCTAGGTACCCCGATATACTACCCAATAATGGTTTTAACCCCCTGATTGCTGCTAGTTAACCCTTTCACCCCCTTTCACCAGCGATCACAGTATAAGTGTCACTGGTGACGCTGGTTAGCCAGTTAGTTATTTAGGTTCCCCGTCAGGTTTTTATATAGCGCCAGGGACCCCCATATACTACCTAATAAAAATTTGAACCCCCTGATTGCTCCTAGTTAACCCTTTCACCACTGATCACCGTATAAGTGTTAAAGGTTTAACCCCCTGATCACCCGGCGGGTGATATCAATTAGGTTTTAGGGTCAGGGTCTGCGTCGCCCCAGGCAGCGCTAGGTTAGTGCCAGTACCGCTAACACCCACACGCAAAGCATACACCTCCCGTAGTGGTATAGAATCTGAACAGATCAATATCTGATCTGATCAGATCTATACTAGCGTCCCCAGCAGTTTAGGGTTCCAAAAAAACGCATTGTTAGCGGGATCAGCCCAAATACCCGCTGGCACCTGCGTTTTGCCCCTCTGCCCAGCCCACCCAAGTGCAGTATCGATCGATCACTGTCACTTACAAAACACTAAACACATAACTGCAGCGATCGCAGAGTCAGGCCTGATCCCTGCCATCGCTAACAGGTTTTTTGGTAGCATTTTATATTCAAATCCGGAAGGCAGTGCTTGGTTTTCGGGGTCCCGTACGTGGCTAGGCTCCCAAAAAGTCCCCCACATGTGGTATCCCCGTACTCGGGAGAAGCAGCAGAATTTATTTTGGGGTGTAATTTGACTTCTGCCCATAGCATGTGTGAGCAATATATCATTTAGTGACAACTTTGTGCAAAAAAAAAAAAAGTTTGTAATATTCCCGCAACTTTTGGCAAAATATAAAATATTCCATGGACTCAACATGCCTCTCAGTAAATAGCTTGGGGTGTCTACTTTCCAAAATGGGGTCATTTGGGGGGGTTTTGTGCTATTTTGGCATTTTATGGACTTCGAAACTGTGATAGGTAGTGAGGAGTTAAATCAAAAATTTGCACCCTTAGAAATCCTGAAGGTGGTGATTGGTTTTCGGGGTGCCGTGCGCGACTAGACTCCCAAAAAGTCCCACACATGTGGTATCCCCGTACTCAGGAGAAGCAGCAGAATGTATTTTGGGGTGTCATTTCACATATGCCCATAGCATGTGTGAGCAATATATCATTTAGTGACAACTTGGTGCAAAAAAAAAAAAGTTTGTAATATTCCCGCAACTTGTGGCAAAATATAAAATATTCCATGGACTCAACATGCCTCTCAGTAAATAGCTTGGGGTGTCTACTTTCCAAAATGGGGTCATTTTGGGGGGTTTTGTGCTATTTTGGCATTTTATGGCCTTCGAAACTGTGATAGGTAGTGAGGAGTTAAATCAAAAATTTGCACCCTTAGAAATCTTGAAGGTGGTGATTGGTTTTCGGGGTGCCGTGCGCGACTAGACTCCCAAAAAGTCCCACACATGTGGTATCCCCATACTCGGGAGAAGTAGCGGAATATATTTTGGGGTGCAATTCCACATATAACCATGGCATGTGTGAGCAATATATCATTTAGTGACAACTTTTTGTAAAAAAAAATTGTTTTTTTTTTTTTTGTCATTATTCAATCCCTTAGGACAAAAAAACGGAAAATTCTATACTCACCTTTCCGTAATTTTCCTTTCCTGACGCATCTTCATGGCACCACACACTGGGTTGTGACTCCGCCCCCACAACCTGACAGGATTGGTTAACTATAAATTTGAAGGGGAGACCTCCCGCTGCATTCTCTGTAAATATCATCATAAATTAAACAAACGGGAGGGATTTGTGTGGTGCCATGAAGATGCGTCAGGAAAGGAAAATTACGGAAAGGTGAGTATAGAATTTTCCATTTTCCTGACGCCTTCATGGCAGCACACACTGGGAAATAACTCGCCAGACGGGTGGGTAAATGCAAAATATATTTAATTCCTATAATGCCGAAGAGTTGGCTCTAATAACAGATCTACCAAACTCTGCCAAGGACAAAAGGGCAGAGTTCACTCTATAGTGAGAAATGAAAGTATGTTCAGAAGACCATGTAGCTGCCCTACAAATCGTCTCCGGAGAAACTCTGCAATATGCCGCCCAGGAAGTAGCCACTGCCCTAGTAGAATGAGCCCTGACGTCTTCTGGAATCGTCAAATGTTGCGTAGAATATGCCTTTTTAATGGCCCTCACCAACCAGGTCGCAATAGTGCGTGAGGAAGCTGGCATTCCGCGTCTAGTTCCATGAGGAATAACAAAGAGAGAGTCCGTTTTCCTAACAGAGGTTGTAGCTGACAGGTAGTTGGTGATGGTGGATTTAATGTCCAGCGGATGAGGATATCCCTGATCATCAGTGAAGGATGGAAGGACAATATCTTGGTTATAGTGAAAGGAAGAAGCCACTTTGGGTATAAAACGATCTGAGGGTCTAAGAACTACCCTGTCTGGGAAGAAAACCAGATAAGGCTCCGAAATAACCAAGGCTTGAATTTCCGACACTCTTTTGGCTGATGTTATGGCAATCAGAAAGGCAAGCTTCAAGGTCAGGTCCCATAGTGAAATAGATTCCACAGGAATAAATGGTGGACTAGAAAAAGCGTGGAGAACTACCGATAGATCCCATGCCGGAAACATAGGCTTCCTAGGAGGCTTTATCTTCAGACTAGCCTTAAGAAATTGGATGACCAGGGGATGAAAAGCCCATTTTGTGCCTGTTTTAGCCGAGAGAGCCGAAACCTGCACCTTGAGGGTGCTTGAACTGAGGCCTTTGTTAATTCCTGACTGAAGAAACTCCAGGATTTGAGGTGGTCCCGGAGCAAGAGGGTTCCAACCTCTTTCTTGGGCCATAAGGCAGAACTTTTCCCAAATTCTAGTATAGATGGAATTCGTGGAAACTTTCCTAGCCTGCATTAAAGTAGAAATTACCTCCTGGGAGCAGCCTTGCGCCTTCAACCTAGACCTTTCAACTTCCAGGCCATCAAATGTAACCTCTCGGGAGCAGGATGAAGAAACTGCCCCTGTGAGAGGAGGTCTGGTTCTAGTGGCAGAGCAATTGGTGGCTGGACACTGAGTTGTAGAAGAGTCGTAAACCACGGCCTCCTCGGCCAGAACGGAATTATTGCGATTACTGTTACTGAAGACCTCCGAAGTCTGGACAGGAACCTCGCAATTAGAGGAGTAGGCGGGAATATATACCCCAACTTGAAACTCCATTGATGTGTCAGGCAGTCTATTCCCTCGGCTGACGGAAACGGATTCCTCGACAGGAACCTGCGACATTTGGTGTTCAAGGGAGTAGCTGCTAGATCTATCTCCGGTGTCCCCCAGGTTCCCGTCAGGAAAGAAAAAATTTGAGGACTCAAAGACCACTCGTTGTTGGACAACGGCTTCCGACTCAGATAGTCGGCCAATGTATTCTGTGTTGCTGGAACATATACTGCTCTCAAGTCTGCTAGGTGAACTTGGGCCCATTCCAAAATGGGACGAACTTCCTCCATCAAGGTGACACTTCTTGTACCTCCCTGTCTCTGCACATAAGATACTGCCACCTTGTTGTCCATCCTGATAAGCACGCTCTTCCCCGAGAGCAGAGATGTGAATGCCGTTAGGGCATGGAAGGCTGCTCTGAGTTCCAGAACATTGGAAACTACCCCTAGGGCTTGGAACTGCCACTGGCCCTGGACTGCTAGATCCTGGTAGTGTCCTCCCCAGCCGCTCTGGCAGGCGTCCGAAGTCACCACTTCTGGGTCTGGAGGGACTATTGGCTTGAATTTCTCTAAATTGTTCTGGTGTGTCCACCACCATACTGACCGTTTCACCGGCTTGGAAATGACAATGGTCTGATGCATGGACACTCCATTCCACTGCCTGAGAAAGGAGATTTGTAGGATCCTCATGTGCCATTGGGACCATTGCACCATGGGTATGGTGGCCGACATGGATCCCAGCACGCTCAGACAGGCCCTGGCTGAAAGATGACTTGCTGACAGCAGTCTCCGCATCTTTTGAATTAGGAGCTGAATCTTTGCCTGTGGTAACTGAACTCTGTTCTGTTTGGTGTCCAGATGTGCCCCTAGAAACACCATCTTCTGTGTAGGTTGTAAACTGCTTTTTTCGAAGTTGACGATCCACCCGAAGTTGTGGAGAGTTGAAAGAAGAATTTCCCGATGCTGAAGTAATAACTCTCGACTTTTTGCTAACAGCAGGATGTCGTCTAAATAATGGTGAATTCGAAGACCTTTCCCCCTCAGGAACGCTACTAACGGTAGAAGAGTTTTGGTAAAAGTCCTGGGAGCCGACGAAATGCCGAATGGAAGGCATCGAAACTGGAAATGGGAATGATTGATGGAGAACCGAAGAAATTTCTGAAAGGCCGGATGAATTGGGATGTGAAGATAGGCGTCCGACAAATCTACGGACAGCATCCAATCGCCCAGATTTATTGCCAGGAGTATGGACTGGAGACTCTCCATTTTGAAGGCTTCTATTTTGATGTTCTTGTTGAGCTTCTTGAGATCCAGTACTGGACGAAAATCTCCTGTTTTCTTCCTTACCAAAAATAACGGGGAGTAGAAACCTCTCCCTCTTTGAGTTGATGGAACCTCCACAATAGCCCCCTTCTGTTTTAAATCCGCTACATATTCTATCAGGAGGCTTTTCCTGAATAGTGTGGAAGGCAGTCTGGTAGGCTGAAAGTGGTTGCCTGGAAACCCGTTGATGAATTCCCACTTGTGCCCATACCTGATTGTGGACAGTGCCCAATTGTCCTGTATATGTCTTGTCCAGATCTGAATAAACCCTCTTAGCCTGGCGCCCACCTGGGCTGGGTGAGCGGGCAAACTTTCAAAAGGATTTTGGATGCTCCCCTGCGGGTGTAGCCTTGGTCTTTTGCATTCTCAGAAAAGAAGGCTTGGTATTCTTCCAATCCCTCCTGAATTCTCTGCCGGGACGATAGGATCTGGACTCTCTATACTTGTCCGGAAGATTTCGCCTGAAAGAAGGCCCTTTGTGAGCTTTGGGTCTTCTGTCGGAGGGAATCAGACCAGATTTCCCTCCTGTGACTTTGGAAATAGCCGAATCCAGTTTGGCCCCAAAGAGATTAGAACCATCGTAAGGGATCTTGCACCAATTTATTTTAGAGGCTGTATCGGCCATCCATGGCTTCAGCCATAGGGCCCTTCTAGCTGTTACCGATGCCAACATTGTTCTGGCCGAGGATCTTATGATGTCCACTGAGGCCTCTGCTACAAAGTCGCCTGCCAATCTAATCTCTTGCAAGGAAGAGACTAATTTCTCCATCTCTGCACCTTCTAGCAGATCCTTCTCCAATTTAGTAGCCCATCCAGAAATAGCTCTTGCCACTGCCGCCGTAGTAATAGCCGGTCTGCAGGAGCCCCCTGCCATGGAATACGCTTTCTTTAACTCCAAGTCCATTTTACGGTCCAATACGTCTTTAAAAGAGACCGCATCTTCAATGGGTAAAGTGACATGACGGGCCAGGCGCATCAGGGAGGAATCCACTATGGGAGCAATCATCAGAGGTTTAACCTTTGATTCGTCCAGAGGATACATCTTCGCTAATCTGTTCGCTATGCTGGGTCGTTTGTCTGATTCCCACTCATCTTTAATAAGATCTCCGAGTTCCTCAATAAATGGGAAGGACTCTGGTCGTCTTTTTAAATTGGGAAAGTACTTGCGGGTCTTCTGAGGTTCAGGAATAATATCCTCCCAGCCGATAGCCTCCTTGACCGATTTTGCAAATGGTTCCACCAAAGAAAAATCAAATCCTGCAGACATTTCCTGGCCGTCATTATCTGAGGATGATTCTGAAGCTTGGGAATGATATGTGTGCGCAGTGGATGTGCTAGGGCCTGCCACCTCCATAGCAGGTGCTGTTGCCAAAATAGATTCACGCACTGATTCCCTTATGAGGTCAGACGCAATTCTGGCGTCTGCTTCCTTCTCTTTAGTTGCTTCATTGAAGCAAGAGCGACAGGCAAGCTTCTCCGGAAGGGCCGGTGCGCCACATATCCAGCAGGCGTTAGCTGCGGGTCTGGTGCGATGGCTGTGATGAGAGGAAGGAGACCTGTGGTCCGAGCGGCTATGCCGAGTGCGACCGTGGTGGGAGCGACCATGTCTCTGACGAGATGAGGACCTGGAGCGACTTCTGTGCGATCTCCTACTGGAAGTGCGACTTGAGCCTCTTCCATGCCTGGAACTTGCTCCCCTTGATCTGGTAGGGCTGCAAGAAAAGCAGCATCTTTAGCAGTCGGCACTCTTTTTCCCCTTCAATACTCACCTACGACTTTTGTAGAGCCTCTTACCTTTCCAGCTGTCGATGGTCTGCGTGGGCAGTGGACTCCATGAAAAAAGGTAGACAGAGTAGGCTGAAGGGAAGAAGAAAAGAATTTTCCTTGCGATACCGATAATAAACAAATAATTAAAAAACATACATTTTTTTTTTTTTTTAAAAAGGATTTTTTTTTTTTTTTTTTTTTTTTTGGAAACCTGTCCCTTTAAAAAATTTAGCATCTGCAAAACAGGAGGTAGTATACATACACAAAGAACTATGCAGCTACAGTAGAAAAATAAGGAATATTCTTACCTTATCCAGTTGATAACCGAAATACAGGGCAGTATTTTGTAAACAGCAGCATGCAGAAACATACAGCTGTGATTTTAAAAACGGCGCCATAACGGCGCCGAATGACGCTCCGCGCATGCGCAGAACGGCTCGAGGATGCCGGCGCCATCTTGGAAGAGGGAAAAACCCTCTCTTCGGGGAGAAAAAACAAAACCAGATGCCAACAGACATGCGCAGAGCGGCGAGGACACTAGCGGCGGCCATGACAGCTGTCCCGGAGGACAGCAAGACCCAGCCACTCCTGCAAGAAAAGTAAGATAGGAGATATATACTTAAGCAGACAAACGAACAGGATACATAAAAAGGGAGCCCACTGCATAATAAAGGCTTATTTAAAGCCTATAAAAAAATCCATGAGAAGTCCCCTGAGACCACCAAAACGGGGATTCCCTCCATAGAGCTCATTTAGAGACTGTACAGGAGGGACTTCCAAACAGGAGAGGCTTGAACCTGCTGGGGTGAGGCGGTAAGAGGCTTATTCATCTGTAGGTATCTTTGAAACTCGAACGCTCCAACCTGTCAGGTGAGGATAAAAAAGAGAATGCAGCGGGAGGTCTCCCCTTCAAATTTATAGTTAACCAATCCTGTCAGGTTGTGGGGGCGGAGTCACAACCCAGTGTGTGCTGCCATGAAGGCGTCAGGAAAAATAAATATTCAATGGGCTCAACATACCCATCAGCAATTTCCTTGGGGTGTCTACTTTCCAAAATGGGGTCATTTGAGGGGGATTTGTACTGCCCTGCCATTTTAGCACCTCAAGAAATGAGATCGGCAGTCATAAATTAAAAGCTGTGTAAATTCCAGAAAATGTACTCTAGTTTGTAGACGCTATAACTTTTGCGCAAACCAAAAAATATACGCTTATTGACATTTTTTTTACTAAAGACATGTGGCTGAAAAAATTTTGCCCTCAATGTATGACTAAAATTTAGTTTATTCGATTTTTCTTATAACAAAAAGAAGAAAATATCTTTTTTTTTCAAAATTTTCGCTCTTTTTCCATTTATATCGCAAAAAAAAAAAATCGCAGAGGCAATCAAATACCATCAAAAGAAAGCTCTATTTGTGGGAAGAAAAGGACGCAAATTTCGTTTGGGTGCAATATTGCATGACCGCGCAATTACCAGTTAAAGCAGCGCAGTGCGAAATTGCAAAAAGACCTCTGGTCCTTAAGGTATTTATTGGTCCGGAGCTGAAGTGGTTAAGGGGGATATAAGTAACATGCATAAATACATAAGTCGTCCATAAAGTGAACTTGATGTTGAGTTATTCACCTTAAGGTCATCACAACAGAGGACAAGGGACCGCTCTACATCTGGAGGAAAAGAAATGTAACCTCCAAATACGAAAAGGCTTCTTCTCAATAAGAGCTGTAAAAATGTGGAATAGACTCCCCCAAGAGCTGGTTCTCGCCACCTTAGTAGATTGTTTTAAAAAGGCCTTGATTATTTCCTAAATGTACATAATATAATTGGATACTAAGATTTATAAATAAAGTTGATCCAGGGAATATCCGATTGCATCTTGGAGGGTCACGAAGGATTTTTTTCCCCTGCTAGAACAAATTGGATCATGCTTCATTGGTGCTTTTTTCCTTCATCTGGACCAACTGTGGGTATAGAATTGTGTATATAAGGCTGGGTTCACACATTATGAATTGGATGTGGGTTTCCCTGCATCCAATTCGCATAGCAGGAGATTGTGACCGCCTCTCTTTAGAGCTGGTTCACACAAATCCGCGAATTGCAAAGGAGTCCATTGGCGTCTATTGGTCCGTTTCAGGTCCGAATTCAGCCAAAAAGTTGTGCTGAAATTGGACCTGAAATGGTGAATGGAGAACTACCGGACTCCTGCTGTGATCTGCTGCATTCTCAAGTTTGAACCCAGTCCAAAGGTTTTCAATTTGTTTGTGTTTTGTTTTTTTATTTTTGTTTTCTCCTGTGGATTGGACTGGATGGACTTGTGTCTTTTTTCAAGAAAATTAACTATGTAACTATATAAGGGCTGTTTTACTTGTCACGTTTGTTTTTCCATTCATCCATATACAGCATAGCCCTGTCTGGTAAGACACAAGTTTATATTGAGATTTTGGACACTTTTCTTATTCCATCCATTGAAAGGATGTTTGGTGATGATGACATAATTTTTCAGGATGTAATCTGATGCAGGTGTTTATTCTAGAACTGCAAAGTACACGGTGATGCCATAATATTTTCCTCAGAATTTAGTGATTCCATATTTTTTTATCTGCAAAAACAGTTGCAGCTGACTACAGTTTTCTTTCTTTTTTTAATTTAAGTGTTTCTTAAAGCCAGAAGGTTGGAATGTTACATGAAAATAGTTTTGTGGCATGTCTGTGATTACTTTTTTTTTTACACAATTAAACAATTGAATGAACATTTGCCAAGAGTGGTGATTCCATATTTCTTGCCAGGGTTTGTAGGTGCCTGAACATTTTGTATTCAGTTCTCAATATAGTTTTGCTTAAAACAAGATCAAATTACTCCAAGGATAATGAAAAAAAACCTATACACCCTAGACGTCTTTCTAAAAATTTCCCAGCTGCTTTTATTTCCCAACTGCTTTTATCTCATTATTGTGTGGCATATTTGTATAAAAAAAACGACATTTGATAACTTCTTGCAAGATTGTCAAGCAATTTCAACAAGATTGCTTAGAAGTGCCAGTAATCAGTCTACTGTAGGTCTAAACTCATAATGTAGTTCAGGTAAAGAAGCACTTTCAGCTTCCTTCAAGAGACTTTCTATTTTTATGCACTTTTAGTATAAAATACCATACTGGAATTCTCATTGTTTCAGAGAATAATGTAAAAAATATATTTTTATCAATATAACCCTTTCTGACATCTTTCATAAGAAGGATAGATCATTATTTATTTACAGCAATACTGAATTAGAGAATAAATAAATGTACTCCTCCTTATTTTAAATTATCTAGACAACAGTTAGTGGTCATGATCACAGCTTTATCACCTTTGTCCAATGGCTTAGACGTAAATTATATTTACTTGGAAAGCCAGTTTAACCACTTCAGGACCGCCGTATTGCCAATGTACGTCAACACAATGGCACAGGCAGGCACAATCACGTAGATGTACGTGATTGCCTTCCAGCGGGTGGGGGGTCCGATCGGACCCCCTCCCGCTGGTTACGGCGGTCCGGTTCGCTCCAGGAGCGCTCCGTGATGAGGGGATGGCCGTTGGTTTTCGGCCACCCCCTCTGGATCGCTCCTGGCCAATGAGAAGCTTCCTCCCACTGTGTATTGTTTACACAGGAAGGAGGAAGTGATGTCATTCTCCTCGGGGCGGTCTTTTTGACCGGACTACGAGGAGAAGACTAATAGTAAGTGTGCACCAACACTACACTGACATGTAGGTACACACAGGCACACAAACCCCCCCCGATCCCCCCCCCGATCGCCCCCCGATCCCCCCCCGCCCCCCTCCCCCCCCAGTCACAGTGTCACTGATTGCATTGATCATTTCTTTACTGATCAATGCATTCAGTGTCAGTTGTGACAGTAAAAACTGTCAGGACAGTTAGTGTTAGGTCCAGGGTAGCCCCCTATCACCCCCCAATAAAGATTTAACCCCCTGATTGCCCCTAGAGTTAACCCTTTCACCCCCTTTTGCCAGTGTCACTAAGCGATCATTTTTCTGATCGCTGCATGTGTCGCTAGGTAGCTAGTTATTTTTTTAGGTTCACCGCCAGGTTTTTATATCGCTAGGTACCCCGATATACTACCCAATAATGTTTTTAACCCCCTGATTGCCGCTAGTTAACCCTTTCACCCCCTTTTGCCAGTGTCACTAAGCGATCGTTTTTCTGATCGCTGCATTAGTGTCGCTACAGTCGCTAGGTAGCTAGTTATTTTTTTAGGTTCACCGCCAGGTTTTTATAGCGCTAGGTACCCCGATATACTACCCAATAATGGTTTTAACCCCCTGATTTCCGCTAGTTAACCCTTTCACCCCCTTTTGCCAGTGTCACTAAGCGATAATTTTTCTGAACGCTGCATCAGTGTCGCTAGTGTCGCTAGGTAGCTAGTTATTTTTTTAGGTTCACCACCAGGTTTTTATAGCGCTAGGTACCCCGATATACTACCCAATAATGGTTTTAACCCCCTGATTGCTGCTAGTTAACCCTTTCACCCCCTTTCACCAGCGATCACAGTATAAGTGTCACTGGTGACGCTGGTTAGCCAGTTAGTTATTTAGGTTCCCCGTCAGGTTTTTATATAGCGCCAGGGACCCCCATATACTACCTAATAAAAATTTGAACCCCCTGATTGCCCCTAGTTAACCCTTTCACCACTGATCACCGTATAAGTGTTACGGGTGACTCTGGTTAGTTTGTTTTTTATAGCATCAGGGCACCCACCATTTATTACCCAATAAAGGTTTAACCCCCTGATCACCCGGCGGGTGATATCAATTAGGTTTTAGGGTCAGGGTCTGCGTCGCCCCAGGCAGCGCTAGGTTAGTGCCAGTACCGCTAACACCCACACGCAAAGCATACACCTCCCGTAGTGGTATAGAATCTGAACAGATCAATATCTGATCTGATCAGATCTATACTAGCGTCCCCAGCAGTTTAGGGTTCCAAAAAAACGCATTGTTAGCGGGATCAGCCCAAATACCTGCTAGCACCTGCGTTTTGCCCCTCTGCCCAGCCCACCCAAGTGCAGTATCGATCGATCACTGTCACTTACAAAACACTAAACACATAACTGCAGCGATCGCAGAGTCAGGCCTGATCCCTGCCATCGCTAACAGGTTTTTTGGTAGCATTTTATATTCAAATCCGGAAGGCAGTGCTTGGTTTTCGGGGTCCCGTACGTGGCTAGGCTCCCAAAAAGTCCCCCACATGTGGTATCCCCGTACTCGGGAGAAGCAGCAGAATTTATTTTGGGGTGTAATTTGACTTCTGCCCATAGCATGTGTGAGCAATATATCATTTAGTGACAACTTGGTGCAAAAAAAAAAAGTTTGTAATATTCCCGCAACTTGTGGCAAAATATAAAATATTCCATGGACTCAACATGCCTCTCAGTAAATAGCTTGGGGTGTCTACTTTCCAAAATGGGGTCATTTTGGGGGGTTTTGTGCTATTTTGGCATTTTATGGCCTTCGAAACTGTGATAGGTAGTGAGGAGTTAAATCAAAAATTTGCACCCTTAGAAATCCTGAAGGTGGTGATTGGTTTTCGGGGGGCCGTGCGCGACTAGCCTCCCAAAAAGTCCCACACATGTGGTATCCCCATACTCGGGGGAAGTAGCGGAATATATTTTGGGGTGCAATTCCACATATAACCATGGCATGTGTGAGCAATATATCATTTAGTGACAACTTTTTGTAAAAAAAATTTTTTTTTTTTTTTTTGTCATTATTCAATCCCTTAGGACAAAAAAAATAAATATTCAATGGGCTCAACATACCCATCAGCAATTTCCTTGGGGTGTCTACTTTCCAAAATGGGGTCATTTGGGGGGGATTTGTACTGCCCTGCCATTTTAGCACCTCAAGAAATGAGATCGGCAGTCATAAATTAAAAGCTGTGTAAATGTCCAGAAAATGTAGACGCTATAACTTTTGCGCAAACCAAAAAATATACGCTTATTGACATTTTTTTTACTAAAGACATGTGGCTGAATAAATTTTGCCCTCAATGTATGACTAAAATTTAGTTTATTCGATTTTTCTTATAACAAAAAGAAGAAAATATCTTTTTTTTTCAAAATTTTCGCTCTTTTTCCATTTATATCGCAAAAAAAAAAATCGCAGAGGCAATCAAATACCATCAAAAGAAAGCTCTATTTGTGGGAAGAAAAGGACGCAAATTTCGTTTGGGTGCAATATTGCATGACCGCGCAATTACCAGTTAAAGCAGCGCAGTGCGAAATTGCAAAAAGACCTCTGGTCCTTAAGGTGTTTATTGGTCCGGAGCTGAAGTGGTTAAGGGGACCATACATTTTCCAATTTTTCTTCCTTCAACCACGGGTTGAAGGAAAGAAAACTGCTTGATTCCCCTATCAACACAGTCACTGTTGATGGGGGAATTCCTTACAGCAGTGCTTTTGTTTTATGTTAGCTGGGAGCGTGAGGCGCCTTTCCCATCAGCAGAATATAATGATCACTGCTGGCGGCTATAGCAGGGATCAAATAGAAGAAAAAAACAGGCTGGTTGTACTGAAGTTGATCGATTGGTTGACTTCACTCCAACCAGCCTGCCCATACAGTAGATGTATCAAAATTTGGCCAAATTTTGATCCTTGTCTGGCCAGCTCGATCCATCTATCAACTTTAGCACAACCAGCTTGCCCATAGACGTATCAAAATTTGTCTGGTTCCTGCTGAACCGGCCGATTTTGATCCATCTATGGCCGGCTTAAAGCTCATTCTTTACTCAGAGGAAATACAAATTTTATCCTGTTATGGTGTTACATCCTAACTCCAGTCCAATTTTTTTAGGATAGATAGGGGCAGAGTTAAAATTTCTGTCGTCCTGTATTGCTGGCTGTCACCACATTGGGGAGATTTTCACTCACAGGGACAGAAAGGCACAAACAACAATAAAGACACTGTAAATGCCCATACACACGATCTGACTTTAAGGCCGCGTACACACGCGGGGACTGTTCGCTCAACTTTGTCCGCTGAACAGTGTTTCGGCGGACAGTCGGCTCGTGTGTGGGCTTCAGCGGACAGTTTCAGCGGACAGTCTGACGAACAAAGTTTTTCGGAAATTCCGAAAAACTGTCCGCTGAAACTTGGTTTGAGCGGACAGTCCGCCCGTGTGTAGGCTTGTTCGTCAAACTAAGTCTCGCGCATGCTCAGAAAGAATTTACACGCCGAAGGTTGCATTGCAGTGTATAGGACGTCGTTTTCTAGTCCCGTCGTACGTGCCGTTCACGTCATCGCGCACGGTTTCAGCGGACTGTTCGTTCGTCGTGTGTGGGCAAGTCCGTCCATGCTAATTTTGAGCGGACTGTCCGCTGAAACTGTTTGACGAACAAAGTTGAGCGAACAGTCCCCGCGTGTGTACGCGGCCTTAGACAACAAACATGCAAATTAGCTGTTTTAAGGCAACATCTAACCGTGTGTATGCTCCATCGGACAAACTTTTTTGTTTTTCATCAGACAAAAGTTCGCTCTGCAAACAGAAAAACTTTTTGGCAACAAAAGTCAGACGGAGCAAAGTCCGATCGTGTGTACAGAAAACCATAAAAACAAACACGCATGCTCAGAACCAATGCAAAAGTTTAGGCAACAATACAGAAGTTGACAAGAGGTTAGCCGTAAAGAGCAGAAAAAACACGTGATTTGGTGAAAGTTGGCTGAAAAATTCCTTTCGTGTGTATGCAATACAAGTTCACGGCCAACGCCCATTGGATGGAAATCCACAGGAACGTTTTTTTTAAGTCCGATCGTGTGTATGAGGCTTAAGACGTTCTAACCTTCCCTTACTTTTCTAAAAATGTTTTTTTTGTTCCTGTTACTAATGAAGAGATTTCTCTGTTACATCTGAAAAGAAGTGAAAATTTCTGCAATAAGGATACAGACATCAATAAAAACCTGAAAAGACTGTTACTCCTCCCCACTTAATTCAAAGCAAAATAAAATGTTTTTACCCAAAGTTCCTACACAATATGCTCTGTTTTTCTCATTCTACCACCGCTTCCCCCATTACCCCTGTCAGCTGTTTCTCTGTATTACTGTTTAATGCAAAGATTCTAAACAGTGTTCGGAATACTGTCGAGAAGCTTTTTTTGAAAAATGCTTACTATTGATTATTATAAATAATCACATTTATTGATTTACAGATCCAGGAGGTGACTTTTGATCTATAATGTCAGTTAAAGAAACCCTACCAGTAAAAAAATAAAATCTATAATATTTCAAACTTATTAAGCCTTAATAGACCTAAATTTCTCCCTTTGACATTTGTTTTCTGCTGATTTTGTTTAATGTTTATATTTTTTAACCATTAATATTTGTATTTTTTCCATTTTTTGTGTGTGTGTTTAACCACCTCAATACAGTGCACTTACACCCCCTTCCTGACCAGACCAATTTTCAGCTTTCAGCACTCTCACAGTTTGAATGACAATTACTCAGTCATGCAACACTGTACCCATATGAAACTTGCGTCCCTTTTTACACACAAATAGAGCTTTCTTTTAGTGGTATTTAATCACTAGTGGGTTTTTTATTTTTTGTGCTATAAATAAAAAAATACGTATATTTTGTGAAAAAAATGCCTTTTTCTTTGTTTCTGTCATAAAATTTTGCTAATTAGTAATTTTTCTTCAAACATTTTGGCCAAAAGTTATACTGCTACATATCTTTGGTAAAAATAACCCAAATTAGTGTATATTATTTGGTCTTTGTGAAAGTTATAGAGTCTACTAACTATGGTGCCAATCGCTGAAAATTGATCACTTCTGATCAGGCCTTCAGACATCAGGTGTATCTCATTTCTTGAGACACTAACAAGTCAGGAATGTACAAATACCCCCCAAATGACCCCTTTTTAGAAAGTAGGCATGCCAAGGTATTAATATTGTCATATTATCAGGTTATTTCTCACACACAACATATGTAAACAACAAATTACACCCCAAAATACATTCTGCTACTCTTCCCCAGTATGGCGATACCACATATGTGAGACTTTTACACAGCCTGGCCACATACAGAGCACCAACATTGAAGTGGCACCTTCAGGCATTCTGCAAGCAAAAATGACACATCTCATTTCACAACCACCTATTACAATTTTGAAGGCCCTAGAGCACCAGGACAATGGAATTGCCCACAAAATGACCCAATTTTGGAAAGCTAACACCCCAATGTATAATTGATGAGGCATAGTGAATCTTTTGAACGGTTAATTTTTTTCCAGAAGTTTTTGGAAAATGTGTAAAAAAATTAAAAAGCTTTTTTTTTACACAAAGTTGTCAATTTATAAGATATTTCTAACATATAGCATGTATGTAGCAAAATTTACACCCCAAAACACATTCTGCTACTCCTTCCGAGTATGGCGATACCATATGTGTAGGACCTTTACACAGCCTGACTACATAGAGAGGACCAACATTGAAGTAGTACCTTCAGGCATTCTAGGAGCATAAATGACACATCTCATTTCATTCCTACCCATCACACTTTTGAAGGTCCAGGAGCACCGGTACAATGGAATTACCCACAAAATGACCCCATTTTGGAAAGCAAACACCCCAACGTATATTCTATGAGGCATGGGCTGCAAATAGGTACTCGGGTACTCTGATGGGCTGCAGATAGGTACTCGGGTACTCTGATGGGCTGGTGACAGGTACTTGAGTACTCTGATGGCCTGGTGACAGGTACTCGGGTACTCTGATGGCCTGGTGACAGGTACTTGGGTACTCTGATGGCCTGGTGACAGGTACTCGGGTACTCTGATGGCCTGGTGACAGGTACTCGGGTACTCTGATAGCCAGGTACTTGGGTACTCGGATGGGCTGTGACAGGTACTCGGGTACTCTGATAGGCTGTTACAGGTACTCAGGTACTCTGATGAGCTGTGACAGGTACTCTGATGGACTGTGAGTGACAGGTACTATGAGGGGTGGTGACAGGTCCTCTTTATGGGGGCAATCAGTGTGATTTGTGTGTACACTGTAGGCGGTAATGAGATGTTACCGCAATCTCCTCCACACATTTAGTGATCGGCTGTGAAACGATCACAGCCGATCACGTGGGTAAACAGCCGGCCAATGGCTGTTTACCAGCGTCGGTGATAAGCAGTGTTCCCGGAAACACGCCGCCACCGATGTGCACGCGCTCCCGATCGCATGCGCGGGTCGATCACGGGCCGATCACATGGTAAACAGCCATACCCAATGGCTGTTCACCCCTTTCGGTGGCGAGCGGTGTCTCGGTGACACGCCGCCACCGAAGGAACAGGGATGCGCGCGCACGATCGCGCGCATTCCCTGTTTAAATGGGAGGGCATCATATGATATGTTTCATCACTAGAGCCAAGGTGAGTATAGTTTCACTTTAAAAGCAAGCTATTTCCTAAATTAGATAAATAATATAGAGGAGTGAGCTTGGCTACAATCTCTACATTGAGGCCCTTGGATGTTTGTCTTTGAGATGGATGTATGATATATGCAGGGCCGCTGATAGGCCAGTACAACTGACCCTGTTGTACCAGGCCCGACCAGCAAGGGGGCCCGGGCAACCTGAACAGAGTACTAATTAATGTAAAAAAAAAATAAAAATCCTCCAGCCACCATGACCAAATATCGTCCACACCAACCCCGCCCCCCCATGGAATTTTTACATTTTTTTTTTATTCCAATAGCTCAATGTGTTTATGTAGATGGCAAGAGGGGGAAGGACTATTTCTCCTATATCGGGTGCGGAAGAATGTCAGAATGTCTCTTCTGTGCTAGCATCCTCTATAGTGCCTTCCCTGGTGCCGAGGAGTGATTCCTCCCCTCTGCTCTGTTCCTCATTCAGCCTGAGAGAAGAAGCAGTGAGGCGAGTGGCGGTCCCGGCGTGAGAAGAAAAAAAGGCATCTGACTGGAATAGTTTGTGGACACTCTCACTTCAGTCCAGGCAGCAGCAGGATCGGGGAGGAAGTGACTCCTGGGGCTCGGCTAACACAGGTATGTGCTTGCTTGGGGGGGAGGATTCAAGATCCATTACTACTGCAGCAGCATCTATACATTATGGCATTGGCGGCATGTGCTGCTTTCAGACAGTGCCACCCATGCCGCCAATGCCATAATGTGCTGCAGACAGTGCCACCCATGACGCTAATGCCATAACACATGCAGCATGGGTGGCACTGTCTGCAGCACAATATGGCATTGGCGGCATGGATGACACTTTCGGCAGGCAGCACATGCGTTATGGCATTAGTGTCATGGGTGGCACTGCCTGCAGCACATTACAGCATGGGTGGGATGCGCATGTGCTGCCTGCAGAGACAGTTCCACCCATGCCACCCATGCCGCCAATGACGTAATGTGCTGCAGAGACCGTTTCAAGGCGGGGTCTGGGGAGGGGCCAGGGGTGGAATCTGAGGTGGGGCTGAAGAAAGGAACCAGGGTGGGAGCTGAAGGGGGCCCCATCAGGTAGGCTATACGGGGCCCCATGATTTCTGTCAGCGGCCCTGGATATATGGGGAAAATGTTTGTGCTATTGCTATTTGCAACTGATTGCTTCCTTATAACCTTTCACCATTATGAACACCAAGAAAAGTAATTGAACCTGGTCTCTAAAACTGCTCTTTAAAAGTGTATTCGTTTAAAATTGTGAATACTACTTTTTTGTGTTTGAAGAAAATGGCACAGTTCTTTAAAAGATGACATACGAAGGAAGCAAAGCTCTACTCCTAGTGTTATGAGGTAAAAGGTTATAGATAATTAAGTGCTACCAAAGCCGAACTTCCACAACAAAACTACATGCAAGCCCACATATTGAGCTAAATCAGCATTTTTCTGTTGAGAATTTCTGCATGAAGATTTGCACTTCTCTGACCTAATCCCCTTTAGACAGTATGCAGCGTGGCAGCAGTGTCCCAGTGGCACACATTAATTGGAACATTTCAAGCCCTGTCATTCTTGAATCTTGACACTTTATTTTCCACAATGGATACACAGTATGGTGTTTTCCCAAAGGGCATGGTATTTTTTCCTGTCTGCTCTTTGTTATTTATATCAGTTTGGTCATGCTGTGACTGCATATGCTCATTTTAGAGCCTTTCAGACAGTGAGATTGGACTGACACATGCTTTTACATCTGGTTGAATATAACAATTTAGAAATTGTTATGCACCAGGTAATCCTTTTATGGAGAAATGTAAAGATTCTAAGCTTGGAATTCTACATGGTACCCTCTTTCATAGTGGTCAGTATAATTATTTTTGGTTCTAAATAAAACTACTAATATTAACTGATGGGACTAAAAATTAGATTAATAAGATTAATACTGGTAAATTGCTGGGGGGCACAGGGTCATGAACACATATTTACACTTGTCATGATATGCCACTACCAGCAGAAAGACAAAGGACACAGGTGGTTCAAGTTCCATAAAATTTGATGAATACAGGTTACTTCTACCACTGAACAACGGTAGCACACATAATTTTTTGTGAATGAGTCTTTCATTCATATTTAGAGGTCACGGAAAGCTTACACTGCACCAGAACATGGCTCAAAGGCTCTGATGCCCATAAGTGTGCATTATGACTGCAACATAATGACCTAATTATGTTATACCAAAAATGATATCAAAGCGCCCAAATCAGTGAAGCACTTTATGTAATGCACTATATGAAAACAGTAATTTCAACTTTTTCTTCTCAAATTACTGTTAATGGCATTGTTTTTATAACAGACTAAGAACTATTTGCTTTCTACTTTTTAAAAAAGACCTTGCACCAAAAATCAAGGTCTCCTGAAGTTTATACCTCCCCCCATTTAAAGAAATAAAAATGGCATGTAAAAAATATTAAACATTAGGTAAAAAAACAAAAATATTATTACTTGTCCTCTCTGCATCTTGAAAAGTATGACCTCACAAGGCTTTCAGCAAGATTCTGAGAAAGCAGAGGATCCAAATTCTTACAAGAAGATGCTACTGGGCATTATGATTTAAAGTCCTCTTTAACTCCTGGGCAAGGAAAATGTAGTTGCAATATATTACTTTTGCAGAAAATCACCTAATAATCTATGATAAATCATAGAGCCATGTATGACTTTAGGGGAACATTTGGGGTTGCTGCAGTATACACATAGCATACATAGCATATGGAGGATGTTTTTTTAAATATTTTTTTTGATTGCAATCATTGGAAGTTAATTAATTGAATATAATATATTAAAATGAATGTAATTTTAATATATTCTAATATGTTCAATTTATTTGTAATTTTATGCTGGATGTATGAGAAAGTGTATGGGAAGAGCATTTTGTTGGTTTTTCTTACTTTGACAGGTTATCTTTTCCGTCTCTCTACACTACAAGAAATAGTTGTTAGCTTTATATTTTAATATTTATTTTGAATCTTTTTTTTTTTTTTTGAGTTCTCCTTACCAATATCATATCTCGCTATTATAAGTGAAACTTAAGAATATCCTAAAATCATTCATTGTGTGGTGCTGGCCTCTGTGCATAAATTAGTACTGTTTTTCACCCTAGCCTGGTGGGTCTAGGATTGTTAAATTATCAGGAAGGACCTTAAATAGTTTATGATTGGTTCTTCAAATAGTTGTCCAAACTTTGTTTCCTCTATAAGGCTTCCCTTCTCAATTTAAACTGTTTCCGGGTGTGTCACTGTCACTTGAATCCAGGTACAGAGTGGGTCATCACTGGAGCAGGACAGAAGGACCCAAAATAACTAGCAGCTCCTTTGGTGGTAGTGCTACAATTAAGGAACACCCCCCCCCCCCCCAAAAAAATGTATATATATATATATATATATATATATATATATATATATATATATATATATATATTATAATTTTCATATGTATACATTGAATGGTAAAAAAGCCAAATTAATTCATACATGCTTTACAAGGAAGGTTGATCTTAAAAAAGTCAAGCTACGCTTTGAGAAATAAAAATGCACATGCTGCTGTTTCTCATTGTAACAGTCTTTTCCTTGCTGTACTTTACAAGGTGACATTGCTATACTGTAAGAGGGCGTTAGAAATCATTTAAAGAAACAAGCTTGTATCTGACAACTCTGAAAGTTAAAGGTCATCAAATGGAATTCTTCTAAATTATTCTTAGCTCTTCTTTTTCTTTGGAGATTGTCATAATATATTCATATAGAACACTTGCCCTTCACAGCTGGTGAAGATTCAGAATGTTTATTTATAAAAGTGCTTAGTTTGGGTGAATATTTGCACCCAACTATATATTAATTAGTAAAATTATGTTTTTATACTACTAAATGAAACATGAATATGGCAAAACAGCTAGTGAGTTTTGTAAATATGTGCTATTTATACTCTGCATTCCTAAAGTCTGTTCTTGTATTTTATATATAAAAAACATATACAGTGTGTATGTGTTCAAACTCTTGTTAAAGTACCATAAAAAGATCTACTTTTTAAAGAATTGGTAAGTATTGGTTACTATTTTATACATTTAAAGGACACACATCTAATCCAAAGTTACCCAGAGATGTAAGTAAATCCCTACGTTTGTTTTATTGAAATTTTTTTTTTTTTTTTTGGCATGTATTTTATGTATTTCCATAATCTTCTCTTCCACGGGTCGATGTGAGATATCCTGATTTATTGGAATTCCATCATGCAACTTCTTGACCCCTAGAGATGGGTATTGAATTAAAAAATTGTCCACCATAGATTTGCAAAACTCATACTATTTGAAACTTCATTAATGAGGCAAGAAAGAAAAAAGACACAGTGGTGGTGAATGCATAAAAGAGCAGCCTCAGGTGGTGGCTCTTCTGGTCACAGATGAGGCAATGGAGCATTTTTCTTTCTCAGCAGCTACAGTACCACTGGCATTGGTTAGTGTTGACTGGTGACTACTATGATCCTGTAATCTAAGGTTAACTAGCTTGTTTACATGTACCAGAAGCATTAACTGGTGGACCATCCTCCCCAGCTACAGTTAGGCATGAGTGAATGTGTTTGGGTTTAGTTCCTTGGCCATCCGTTAAACCCATCACAAATGTCAAAAATTGTATACTTAAACTGTGACCCCCAATTGGTGGGGGGGACAGACTTTAAAATCAATTCTGGCCATTATCAATGCTAATAGACAAGGAGATGTCAAACAATGGGCATGGGGAGCTTAGCACTGCATTGTGCTACATTGGGATGTGTATTATTGCCAAATTCAATTTTAACAAATGCAGTTCAACATGGACACGCAAAGGTTAAGAAATGTGATAATCAAAATAGCATGCAACTAAAACAAATGTGCACCCTTACTCCAGGGTAATAAAATGCACAAATTTCCCCTGTCATATTGAAGGTCTTCTCTTATATGTCATGTGCAGCAGGGTAGGCTGGTACTCAAATTGAATGTAGGACTATTACCAGCCAGTAGTTCAACAAGTTAACTAATGTGATCAGTAAAATACCTCACCCTAGGTTATTAAGATGCAGCTTCTCAATCATAAATTCATCCAACTGCATTGGGGACCTTTCTGAAAAAAGCACCCACAATTTTGTAGTGCCCACTTGCACAGTATTTAGTCACTTGTACTAGGCCTCATTTTGAACAGGATCCACACCAAGCAGCTTTTAATAAAAATCAGAATGAAGGTGTACTTATTTAATTATAAAATTGTAGTGAGTCTGTGCATAGTCTTTAAACACTTTGACTAGGCTGCTTTGTCATTAGGACTGACAGCTGCCAGCTTTTATTAAACAAATCAGCATTATAGTGTACAGCGTGTATTTATTGTACTAAAAAAATAAATAAAATAAAAAAGCTCCCATGTGAGTGGTTTATGTTTAACTATATCTTTAAGTTTGGTTGTAGGATGCACTAAGGGTGCATGTGTTGGACTTTTTTAGTGTGTCACTAACTTAAGCTCAGCAGGGTTGAATGTTATTTAGTCATAGGGCAATGTGATTTTATAGCAATATGGTCTTTTTGTAGTAATTATTAATAAAAAGTTAAAATTAATGATAACTACTCTATATGTGTCCACTACAGCCATAGTAGCTGTCTTTCTTTTCTTTTTCTCTTTCTGGGTTGGACTAATCCTTGACCATACTTAGAGGAGAGGAGAAATATTTTTCTTCACTTGTATGCTATTGTTGGCTATGGCTGTGGCCTCTGATCATTAGAGGCGAGACATAATAGAGTATAACAAGTAAGACCAGTACAAGCACTGGAGTGATGGTATGAGTTCCGAGAAATCCTTTTCCCCCCTCCCCTTTTTCTAGTGAGCTGGGTGGAAGGCCCCTATGATTTCCTTTTTGCATTCTACACTGGATCCATATATTTTGGCTATAGAATTATTTCATTAGTTAGTTACATACGAGCCTATCAATATACCCTGTATGTTTACCTATTTTATATTCTGAATAATATATATTATATAATATAACTGAATAAAAATTTTGATTACAAAAAAACTCATGGTCAACTTGAGCTCAAAGCTCATCCTAGCCTACCATATAGGCTTACAATTTTCCATAAAGGGGATCATACCAAAACAGACTGGCAAATCATAACTTAATTTCACAGTAATAAATAGGGCTTTTTCAAATAAGTTCATAAGACTCCATTTTATACAAAAGAAGGGACCCCTCTACAGAGGAGTTTACAAAGGGTGGCCAGTAGTAAGACAGAATTAAAAATTGAATGGGTCTTTTTTTTGTAACCATAATACCATGGATATAATTTTATGGGAAGATTTTTGCTGAAATAAAATAGTCTGGCAACAAGGTTTATCTTAAGAAAAGTGCATTTGAAGTATAGCAATGTAGTAGAAATTGTTTGTACTTTTCTTTCAGGGTATATTATCAAGTAGTAGAGAAACAGAAGAGCACTTTGGGTTTAAATGTGGAGTATACATATGATGACAATGATTAGCAATCTCTCATTGTAAAATCTAAAGATTTCAGGAAAATGTTTTAAGTGCTATGCATTTGCATTTTCCTGTAAAGGTGTAAGGATGTGTCAAATGAGTTGTTGTCAAAGTATTTTTTAAGAATTTATACTCATATATAATATATAATCATACACACTGCAAAAGTTAAATGATTATTAAGCCTAGGGTTAGAGGAATAGGTGGTAATATTTACCATATTAGCCCTTACTCTCCTGGCTGCTGCCTCTCTACTTTTTTCTCCAACACTTGGGGTTTTTGGTAGTCACACACAGTGCAGGACTGTTGATTCTGCATTGATCAGACTAATGTCAGGGTGTGACCACAGGCAGGAGTGCCTTAGAGAAGAAGCTTTGGCAGATAGGTCACAGAGGATGGTGGAAGCCTTCTGCAGTGAGGAAAAAGGTAAGTATGACAAAATAATTTTCCCAGCATACTTATAAGCTAGCAAGCAAAAAAAAAAAAAAGTCAATGCCCTTCTGTGAAGCGAGGTCCTAACTTTAATCTTTGAAAATCCCCATACTGGATCATATATATATATATCAATAGATAAATTAAGGGCAAGCTGGAGGCAGTGCATTCCTCCTTAAAGGTGCAGGGACACACCAAAAGCACAGCAAAGCAATTGCAGCTGAAAGGCTTCCAATGTGTCCCCACACCAGGGTAAGTATTATAGTTTATTATCCGACCTCTAGACTTAACATTGTAGTGAAGGGAGGCCCCACAAGTGGTGCTTTGAAAAATAAATAAAAACGTATACTTTTTAGAAAAGTATGTATTTATATTTTTATATACAGTATGTATCATTATTACTATCCACATAACTAACTGGGTATGAAGATAGTATTTTTCACATGTTTATGTAAATTTAGCTTACAGTGCCTTGCAAAAGTATTTACCTCCCCTTGGCATTTTTTCATGTTTTGTTGCCTCACAACCTGGAATTAACATGGATTGTTTGAGGATTTGCATCATTTAATTTTCAAAACATGCCCACATCTTTGAAGATTTTTTTTTTTTTTATTGTGAAGCAAACAATAAATAGGACAAAATAACAGAAAAAGTAAATGTGCATAACTATTCACCCCCCTAAAGTCAATACTTTGTAGAGCCACCTTTTGCGGCTATCACAGCTCCAAGACGCTTTGGATAAGTCTCTATGAGCTTGCCAAATCTTACCACTGGGATTTTTACCCATTCCTCCATTCAAAACTGCTCCAGCTCCTTCAAGTTGGATGGTTTGTGCTTGTGAACAGCAATCTTCAAGTCTGACCGCAGATTTTCTATTGGATTGAGGTCTGGGCTTTGACTAGGCCATCCCAACACATTTACATGTTTCCCCTTAAACCACTCAAATGTTACTTTAGCAGTGTGTTTGGGGTCATTGTCCTTCTGGAAGTGGAACCTCCGTCCTAGCCTCAAATCACACACAGAGTGGTACAGGTTTTGCTCAAGAATATCCCTGTATTTAGCACCATCCATCTTTCCCTGAACTCTGACCAGTTTCCCAGTGAAAAACATCCCCACAGCATGATGCTGCCACCACCATGTTTCACTGTGGGGTTGGTGTTCTTCGGGTGATGTCACGTGTTGGGTTTGCACCAGACAGCATTTTATTTGATGGCCAAAAAGTAAATTTTTTGTCTCATCAGACCAGAGCACCTTCCTCCATACATTTTGGGAGTCTCCCATATGCCTTCACCAACTTAGACTATTGTGTTCTGGTTCATCACATATAATTCAGATTAAAAAACATTGAACTAAATACTGTATTGTAACAAAATAGGTAAAAAGCCAAGGGGGTGAATACTTTTGCAAGGCACTGTATATATCAACAAGTAATATTATAATTAAAAAATGCATTAAAGTGGTCAAATAATGTCTTCACTATGTGCTGCTTCAACACCTTTCTGTCCTATAGCATATTGATGGCCAGGTGTGTGCTTTTCCGGTTCTGACTGGACGTCATGTGATGTCCTTCACATCACGCCACAGTGTGGCGATCAGTGGTGAGCTGTGTCCCTCCGACCAGAGATGATCAGCGCTGTCAGCATCTGAGGAAAGAAAAGCCAATAACCAGCTTTCCAGTTATAGGGGACATTTACACTAATATTCAGGGCACTGATCACCAGTGCCTTAATTATCAGTGCCCATCAATGTAGCATATCAGTGTCCATCTGTGCAACATACCAGTGCCAATCAGTGCAGCATATCAGTGCCCATCAGTGCTCCCTTTTAGTGTAGCCTATCAGTGCCCACCAGTGCTGCCTTATCAATGCAGCCTGATCCGTGCCCATCAGTGCCACCTTATCAGTGCCCATCAGTGCAGCCTCATCAGTGCCCATCAATGCAGCCTCATCAGTGCTCAGCAATGCAGCCTATCAGTGCCCATCAGTGCAGTCTGTCAGTACCCATCAGTGCAGCCTTATCAGTGCACATCAGTGAAGAAGAAAAATTACTTATTTGCAAAATGGATTAACAGAAACAAAGAAAAAGCTTGTTTTTTTTTCTCAAAATGTTATTTTTTATTTATTTATTTGCTTAGCAAAAAGTAAAAAATAAACAGGGGTGATTAAATACCACCAAAAGAAAGCTCTATCTATCTAAAACAAATGATAAAAAATGTCATATTGGTACAGTATAGCATTACCACGCAATTGTCAATTAAAATGCAACAGCGCTGAAAGCTGCAAATTGGCCTGGGCAGGAAGGAGGTAAAAATGCCTAGTATTTAAGTGGTTAAATATTACATTACATATATTTTAGCTTTATTGTTAAACAGATACTACTGTCCCTGTAAATGTATAAAATAAAAATAAAAATCATCTATCAAAAATGCAAAAAAAATGCTCCCGTCAAAAAAATGCGCTCTACTTGCTATCTTTAGCTTGAATACTTTTCTCCTTACTGTACCCTCTTTTCTGTCTTATGCCCCGTACACACAGTTGGACTTTCCGACGGAAAATGTGCGATTGGATCGTGTTGTCGGAAAATCTGATTGTGTGTGAGCTCCATTAAACTTTTTCCGTCGGAATTTCCAACACACAAAGTTTGAGAGCTGGATCTCAAATTTTCCGACAACAAAATCTGATCGTTTAAATTCCGATCATGTGTAGACAATTCCAATGGACAAAGTGCCTCACATGCACAGAATAAATTACGAGACGAAAGCTATTGGCTATTGGCCCATTTATAGTCCCGTCGTATGTGTTCTACATCACCGCGTTCAAAAAGAACAGATTTTCTGACAACTTTGTGTGACCGTGTGTATGCTAGACAAGTTTGGGCCAAAATCCGTCTGAAAAAATCCGATGGATTTTGTCGTTGGAAAGTCTGACCGTGTGTACAGGGCATTACAATAACTATAATTATACAATTGAAGGGTCTCATTGGTGCATTGCTTAAGTGAATTAAAAAATACACGTTCCTATGTATGAATGAATGCCTGAGAGATTTGAGAAAAGCACATTCTGAATTATAGGATGGGCAGTGGAGCAGCAAAAAGAGCTGCAGCATAATAACTGTAAATAGACCCCAAGGGCAGCATGAAGGGTGATTCACCTTGAAAATGTTATCTTGCTTTACACTTTCTGTTAATGTGCCCTCCTTTATTATGTATATGCAGTCAGTATCACATGGCTTGGAGTCCTAGAATTTTAATCTAAAAGGGCAGGAATGTGCAGACATATAAAAAAACATGTTTTCAGAAAGTAGGAACCAAAGGTGAATATGGACTTTAAATTGGTAGCCACTAGTAGACCCAAATGAAAGAGAGAGCACCCAATAGAATACAAATTCTAATTTATTATATCATATTAAAACCTTTATCTAAAAACAAACATAGAAAACAAGTATTCCAGTGTATATACATGGTATAGTCCCAAAAGAACACATGGACACAAGAGAACCTGTGGGTTTTCTCATGGACAAAATGGACTCTGTGGTTGTAAAAGAGAAGGTATAGAGAAGGAAATGAGCACACATTTATTTGGGACAATACCATGTATATATAAATGTATATATATTGGAATACTTGTTTTCTAACATTTGTTTGTAGATAATGGTTTTAATATGATATAATAAATTAGAATTGTTATTCTATTGAGTGCTCTCTTTTTCATTTGGGTCTACTGGTGGCTACCAATTTAAAGTCCATATTCACCTTTGGTTGCTTCTTTCTGTATTCATATTTGGAAGTGTTGCCACATTCTGAATCATGTCTCAATTCTTTTCTATGTCTTAATTTCTTATTATAAAAACATGTTTTCATTTCTTATAATACACACATTAGATGTCTCATTTGGAGCACAATTAAGAAATCTAAAAACCCTGAATTTGTCCCCTGAATACCGTATATACTCGAGTATAAGCCGAGATTTTCAGCCTCTTTTTTGAGGCTGAAAGTGCCCCCCTCGGCTAATACTCGAGTCATCGCTGTCTGCCCGCTCGATCAGCGTGTCGAGCAGACAGACAGCGGCCATTCTATCATTCAAAAGCCGCGCCTCCGGCTCCGCCTTCGCCTGTGATAGGCGGAACACTGAATTTCCCAGCAGCCTGTGTTCCGCCTATCACGGACATCGTATCATCCTCGTACTACGGACGAGGATGATACGATGTCCGTGATAGGCGGAACACAGGCTGCTGGGAAATTCAGTGTTCCGCCTATCACAGGCGAAGGCGGAGGCTTTTGAATTTTACAATGGCCGCCGAGGCGCCGACGAAGAGGGCACGGGACGGAGGCAAGGCAAGGCACGGCACGGGACGGGACGGGACGGAGGCAAGGCAAGGCACGACACGGGACGGAGGCAAGGCACGGCGGCAAGGCACGGCACGGGACGGAGGCAAGGAGGCAAGGCACGGGACGGAGGCTCGGGACAAAGGCTCGGGACACAGGTAGGCTGGACACACACACACACACACACACACACACACACACACACACACACACACACACACACGGATGGAGACACACACACACAGGGATGGATGGATGGAGACACACACACACAGGGATGGATGGATGGATGGATGGAGACACACACACACAGGGATGGATGGATGGATGGACACACACACACACAGGGATGGATGGACGGACACACAGGGATGGACGGACACACAGGGATGGACGGACACACAGGGATGGACGGACACACACACAGGGATGGACAGGCATGTCTCACCCTCGGCTTATACACGAGTCAATAAGTTTGCCAGTTTTTTTGGGGGTAAATTGGGGGCCTCGGCTTATATTCGGGTCGGCCTATACTCGAGTATATACGGTAGTTCTAAAAAACAAACTGGTGGTACAATTCATACAGACTTCTATTTTGGCAGCAAATGGGTATCTAATTATTGAACAGGTAAAGCTGGCTATAACAGAATCTTGAACAAAAATGTGTACAAAAATTTGTACAAATATGCATATGTTAATTCTCAGAACATTTTGTGATATTTACACACACAAATATATGTTTATAAATGTGTACCTTTAGATGTATATCATTATTGTTTGTTTCTATTTTTGGCTTAGCACAGGCACATCTTCTATTAGAAATATTTTACAGACCATCCAGAGGAGAGGTAATGCAGCAGAAAATGAGCCTACAGGCATCAGGTTTGTAATAGTGTTTTAGTTAACCCCTTTTCGCTGCCGCTAGGAGGCAGAGGAGAGCATCTGGGTCATGTGACCGCTGTCACGTGATTGGAAAGCTCCTGGCTGCAAGTATGGGGCAAGGTGCCTTGCAAGGAGGAGAAGGCGTAGCCAACACCCTGACAAAGTACTCTCTATGTTGAGAACATGTGGACTGGTATGATTAGGGAAAGGGAAGTTACACACTTGTTGCCATCCAGGCTCCATGACTGAATAAATTTTTAGAGGGTCCCTACCCTTTTGGAGAAAAGGTGGTGTGTTCCCCTACACATTCAAAAAGAACCCGCTAAAAGACCCTTATCAAGGCATGCAGACTGGTGGCCAGAAAAATGAGGGCAGTGATTGTGCACCCCCTCCTGAACTCTACCACGCAACTTGCCTGCCTTCAGCATTGTGGATAAGGACAAGGGCTTTATCCTTACACCCTGTCCCCCAAAGAGATGTGGGGGTCTGGAGGGGGGGCTTATCATTATCTGGAAGCTCCCTTAAAGTGGTTGTAAACCTTTACATATACCTAGTGAAGTGACGATTCTCAGGTGAAACACAGAGATGAAACAAATGCTCCTACATAAGGTGTATCTGTTTATCTGCAGTCTTTTCTTCTCTACATCCATTAAAAGTGTTGAATTTACAAGTTTTTCTGAGTCTTAAAAAAGGGGGGCTTAGAGCTGAAGTTACACTCTGTGGAGCTCAGTGAAGAGCTTATTGCGGAGAAGGGACACACCCCCTTCACACAGCACACAGGAACAGAGCTGAGGCTGTCAATCTGCTGGAGGTCCTTCGTCTGTCACCTTTTTTTCTCTTGGTGTCAGGAAAAATTGTCAGAAGTGATTCATGCTGAAAGCATAGAAACAAAGGAAAAGACAGAAATTACATGTTCTTAATTAGGACAAGTGCGCGCTATGTTTTGTTCATATTTCATATCTGAGGTTTACAACCACTTTAAGCTCATTTAATATAATACTCCTTGTTATTCATTCCCCACACCTGGAATTGTTGATTGGCCACCACAACAGTGCCAATGTAATTTAAAGACAGTGGAGGGAATCCCAGGTGCTGCACATTTTTTTTTACTGAAAAGACAGTGGGGATCTTTTATTTATAGGTAAGGATGAGCTCAGACGTGTTTGCAAACAGCACATGCAGAGCCCGCCAGGAAGTCGGTAACTAATCACAAGCAGTGAGACATTGTCCCGATGTGCGGCTGCAGAGATCGGGAAATGTCTCACAGCATGTGATTAGTACTAACCAGTGCCGACTTCTTGGCAGGCTCTGCACATGCTGTTTACAAACACGCCTGAGATCATCCTTATTTATAGGCAGTAGTGCTACTACCTGTAAATGACAGATCCCCTGGTTTGATGAAAACACAAGTAAACAGGGATCTGTCTTTCAGTAGCAGTAGCGCTATCATTATTATTAACCCTTAGTTTACCTTAGTTTACCACAATTAGCCCTAATTAACTCCTTCTTCTCCTTCTCCATTTTACTATTAACGTCTTGCTGATTTTTGTTTTTTCTTTGTGTTCTTATTTTATTAACCATTAATATTTAAACATTTTTGTGTCTTTGTCTGTTGTTTTTAATTTTTTTATTATTACCTTAAAATTCTTACCACCATAACATTTCTACAACATCCGAAAGACCTAGTATGAATTTTGGGGGGAACCCCATGTCATTGTGTGGGGTCTCAAATAAAAGTCTTTTAAGGATAAGAGTCTGGAATAGGTGAAAAGAATCCTAGCTGTTTGTTTGCAAACAGAAGTAAAGCAGCTGAAGCGGTCAATTGGCAAAATTGAAACCTATTTTTTTTCGTAAATGTAGTCGATTTTGTACACTGCACACATGCACTACTTCACAAGCAAGTTGAGGGCATCTTCCATGCATGATGTTAATAGAATTTTGCATTTTTCACAAATTTCCCTTTATTAGGCATTTTATTAAATATTTTTGAATTCACTGTTCCCTTCCAAACAGAATTTTGAATTTTTTTTTTTTTGCTTTGCCCAGTCCTCCGTGTCATTTGCTTAGCAATCCCTTGCCTGTTAGCCTAGAATATGCCTAGAACTGTTTTTTAACATTTGGCTACCTGTCTCAAACTGAATCCAGGTAGATTTGGCCCATCCCTAATTTTCAAGTGATTCTAAAGAAGGAATGTTTTTTTACCCTGATGCCTTCCATACATTAAGGTAAAAGACCTTCTGGGTGCAGCTCCCCCCAGGCCCGCCCTTATACTTACCGGAGCCCCATCTCCATCCAGTGATGTGCATGAGAGCAGCAGCTCTCCTGGGTATCTCTCTCCTCATTGGCGCACACAGCTGAAGGAGCCATTGCCTCCTGCTGCTGTCAAACTCAGCCAGTGAGCTAATAAGGAGAAGGCAGGGGGCAGGGCTGAGCTGCGCTATTTGTGTGAATAGACAATGTCCATTCACGGGAGAGCGGCTCAAGAGCTAGCATGTTCTAGGCTTGCTATTGAGGACACTTGGCAGAGGGGAGGAGCCAGGACCGTCCGAGGGGGACCCAAAAAGAAGAGGATCGGGGCTGCTTTGTGCAAAATCATTGCACGCAGCAGGTAAGTATAACAAGTTTGTCACTGAAAAAAAAAGAAAACCTTTAGAATCACTTTAGGTATTACCTAAGTTACTGCTGAATAAACAGGTCCATAGCAGAAATATAAAAATTGCTCTGGTCCATATGGGGTTACATGTGTAAGAGCTGAAGTGGCAGGCAGTGCCATAAGTTGTCTTTGTATGTGAAAGAAATACAAATATATGACAGGTGGGAGCATACAATGAAGGAGAGTGAATAGTATATACAGTATAGAGTGATTATGCGCACAATATTTAAGACAGGCGATGGGGGAAACTTTATAGAGAGACAGGAACATTTATTTGGATTTGAATTTAGACTGTTCATAGCTGTGGCTGAAATTATAGACTCTGTTCTCCAAAGGCAATCACTGAATTTTGATTAGAAAATGCAAAAGTCAGCCTAGTGAGAAAATATACATATATTGCGGTTGACGAATGTGCAAGCTATGTAAAATCTTTTCCTCCTATAAATATTGTAAATGTTAAGCATCTTTTCCCTTTGAAAAACAGATGTTTAAAAATGTTTGCAAATGTACATTGAATGTTTAGCAAAATGCTATATAAAGTAAGGTGCTTTCTGGCCAATATGCAGAGAAAAATTATCAATATTCCCCTCATTTGAATGATTATGTCTTATGTTTAATGCATATCTGTGTGTGTGTGTATTATTTGTGTATTTATTAATTTGTTTTGCATTATGTGTGACTGGTAAACATGAGGCATTTCCCTCTGGTTTACAAAGATGGATATTCACAGACCATTGAACTCTGTTGTATATTAAAGTGCATCTAAACCCAAGAACAACAATTTTATTTATTTCAGGTTAACAGTCCAATGATGTGGTGGCTGCACTAGTTTTCTTTTTGTTGCATTAAAAAATAAAATCTAGTAAGCTGCTAACATTAAACTATTCATATAGGAGGTTATTTACGAAAAGGCAAATGCACTTTGCACTGAAAGTGCACTTGGAAGTGAGGGGAAGCTCTGCTGATTTTATCATCCAATCATGTGCAAGCTAAAATGCTGTTTTTTATTTTCCTTGCATGTCCCCCTCGGATCTACAGCGACTTTACTTCCAAGTGCACTTGCAGTGCAAAGTGGATTTGCCTTTAGTAAATAATAGTGTAACCAAAAAAATATAAAAAAACGATATAGTAAATGAACAACAAATGTCAAAAAATAATGATAAAAGTGAAAAAATAGAAAACTGCACACAGTGTGACACTGTATGATATGTTTAATGTAGAAAAAGGGGTTTACACTTACAAAAAAATGGATAAAAACATGCTAATATCCTTTCGGTAGCACAAACAGTATGCAGTTATTCTACAAGCGTGTTTTTATCCAATTTTTTGTAAGTGTAAACCCCTTTTTCTACATTGAATGAGGGGATAGGGGAGAAGGGGGTCTTCACTAGTCTAACACCCAAATACACACATTCTCTCTGAATCTCTCATCCAAAGGCCCTTTTTGTGATGAGTTTAAACACCCCCCTTGGGAGTTGGTAATTGCAGTGAAGATAGCTTGAACCAAAGGTCATAGAAATACATTCCTGTCCCAGACTTACAGTTGACTTCTTGATCAGGTAACCACATCAGCTGTCCACATGATCTCCCAGCCCTGCAGGGGTCCTGGTATTCAGAATGTCTATTCCGTCCCTCCCTTTTCAATCAGTAACCATACAGGAGGCAGTACTAGTCAACTGTTAACAAACTCATGCATTTATCTAGCCCTCTTTGATGTTGGCTAGCTGTGTAAATGTAATTTTCCTAGAGAGAAGCCATATTTTAGTTTGTGTCCTAACAGCAATGCTATACATTTTCATCGAATATTACAGGTTTTCAGAACGCCGTCCCCAAGTCGTCTTTTTCACAAAACAGTGGGAGGTGTTTTGAAGTACACAGAGAAAGTTGGAACAGCGTAGCTACTAATAGTGCAGCAGATGCAGAAAACTCAGGACGTCAGCTCATAGGTTTTCTGGTAGTATAAAAAGGATTTTTTTTCAACTGATACAAGAAAACACTCCCAATTGTATATTTAACAGACAAAAAGATAAGTTGATTGTTAAGGTTTACATATATTTTAAAGATCCACTTCTGGGTAAATATGAGCCCTCTCCTGACCTCCAACCAACCACTAACCAATCCTGCCAGGATTTTTACTTTGCTTACAAGAGATGAGCCAACGGTCCAGTTTCTAGGTTTAGACCAAACTTTGGCTGCTCAGACAAACACCCGGACTTTAGCCCATTTGGCCCACTGTTCGGCAGGAGCTGAACAAAATAGCAGTTTATAATACTTATGTATATATAACAGCTACCCACTGTCAATGGTTACTAACAAAGCAGCCTGTGCTGGTACCCACTGTATCCCAAGCAACCTCAAACCGCCACTGACACATTGGTTTACATGGCTATCATGCAACAGCTGATAGAGATTCTCTATTTAATGAATGGCTATGTATGATGTGAATATACCATACAATTATACAACTGTTGACTGGGGCAGCAGGAGAGTGAATTGATCCAAACACTGGGCCAGTTAGTTTTCTCAGATAGTCAAATGTCCACATAGTTCCCCATCCCTGGTTGAATCTCGGTTCAAGCAAGTCAGTTTGCTCATCTCTAGTGACCTTATATATCAGCAGAAGAGTGCCCATTTACTCATCATGTTCAGATGCAGGCACAGGCCTTTTTAATTCCATTTCCCACAACTCCCTGTTTTCCCTGGACTTCACTTTGAGGGACACTGTTTATGAGGATAATCACAAGTAGCTGTTTTTCCAATCATTTTTACTTTAGTAGTGATTCTTAACTTGACTCTCTGTTTGTCATGGAGTCTTATAGAGACAATGCTGTTCAGCCATATGTTACCCTGGTCGAGTCATAGAAATGTTACTGTGAGGAGTCCATGATTGTGCAGCTGACATTATTCTGCAATGCAGTGGTGGCTGGTGAGTTTTTCAGGCCTGTGGCACAGCACTGACAACCCCCCCCCCCCACCCTGGGCGGCTGGCAGTCAAGCACCTACCCAATCTAGGGTTGGCAGGCTGTGGTGTCCTATACTTCTATGCCAGGGTGCGGGCAACAATCGTCACACAACTGGGTGGGTGGGGATCCCACCCTAAATAATAAAAGTTAAAATGTTTATGTCCTAAAATAAATGCTAACACTCAAAATCTGCATAGTATTAGATCTTGTTCCAAATTACATGTTAACTAATAAATCCGAATCTATTAGATGTGTAAATCAAAAGACCAAAATAAGAAAAATAGAAGTGACTTTAAGCCTCAAGTATCGCCTATTAGTCAAAGTAGAAAATGATCTTGTCATGAAATCAAATCTTGGCACTATCTGCTGGATGTGGGCTAAGGTATAATGCAATGTTTTCTTGGCACTGCCTTTCAAACAATCAATATAATGCAAATAGACCCTGTTCATAGTGGATACCCTGAATGTCAAGAAATATATACATGTGCCAATTATCAGCTGGGTTCTGATTTTGTTGGCAGACAGAAAAGGTCAATCTGGGTGAACCAGATGCCGCTCTATGCTCAATATATTAAAGGAAAAAATGTTTTTTTACAATTTGTGTCGTCCAAGTCATTACTAATTGAGAAGCTCCTATTTTCTTATCAAAGGTTTTTTTGTGGCATTAATATTCAACACCTAATCTCCATCCACTCTTATTTAAATAAAAAGCTGAAACAAAACCTCTTGCAGAGCTAGTAAATACTAATAAAATCATATTTTGTGTACTACATTTTATATTTTTAAAGTAACAAAGGTGGACATTGATATTAGTGGGTGTCTTCACCACCACCACCCCAATTGGTTAGCCACTTACTGTAAGATTTAATTGGCATAAGTGTTCCTGACTTAAGGTGACAAAGGGAACAAGGAAGATTGCATCGGTAATAACTAAAAGTGTTTGTTACACCAACATTTTAAATTCCTGATATGTGTCTGTTGTATGTACTTGTGCTAAAAAGTATTCTGTTCTCTTTGTAGTGCTTCCTTGTGCTTGTATTATTTTCCCTTGCTTTTCCTGACAATGCTAGGCATAGAAACTCATCCATCCCATTGTAGCCCATTTTCTGGCTGTGCTGGGAGCACAGCCTGCCTGTCCTCAATGATCAGACTGTTTGTGCTGATCTGTCCCCCTCCCTGCACAGATGTTCACTGGGAAAATCAGTGCATTGCTATTTCTCTACCTCCTCTCTGACTCACCCTGCCAAGTACCTGGTCGAGGCTGAGTTAATGAGAGGGCTCCATTACACCTCTTGTTCTGTTGATAACATAGTATAGCAGGGCACCGAGTACTGTAGGAGACCAAGGTCAGAAGATTGTGTAGCAGATTCAGCGCTGAAGACAGTGTTTGACACCCCTACGCATCTAGCAAATGTACATACAATTCTGACTACTAAAATGCATGGTACTGTAATGTGTTTTTGGTGCTGAGCAATTTTAAAAATCATGCCAGCACTCCTTTGTGTGTGAGCTGTTCATTAAAAAAATGCACCATGTGGGAACATACACATCCTGGTGTGAATAAGCCCTCAGACTGGTGTGCCCTGGGATTGTGCATGATTCTAAAGGGTGTCTTGACTGAATATAGGTTGAAAAACACTGCTCTAACTTAGAAGCAGCAGGTGCAACCTCTCCTCCATCCTATATTAAAGCTTGGGTACAGGAACTCGACAATTTTTTCACACAATCTCAGATTAATCATATTGGCATTCTAGCACATAAAGCAACCGTTTCTAATAAAATTCAGGAGGTGGGCTATAAGTTGCTCAAGAAATGGTATTGAGCCCCTGATAGCTTACACAAGATGTACCCCAAAGTTATCTTTGTGCTGGCATTGCAATTAACAGAGAGGTAACCTCCTCCATACATTCTGTAAATGTCTAGTCCTCTCTCCTTTTTGGTCCGCTCTCCAATCGATATGCTATTGACTCAAATAAGTTTTGTTGAGTTATGTCTCACTTGTCTTCCTTTTGCATCTTAACCACCTCTCTATTAAAAGATGCAAACACATAATTTTACTCCACTTAGTGAATGCATTTCCCTCTGCTGACTCTGTTTTAATGGTTCTCCCTAGTTAACAAAACAATGTGAATGGAAGATCTGAAAGACTCCTTGTATCACCAGGATGAAAAAATTCAAGAAAGTAAATATGGCAGTGTATGTATGGCTATTTATCACTGAAACCCCTATTCAGAAGCAGCAGCATGTGAAGTCACGTATGCTCATTTGCCGTGGTCAAATCTTACCTTTATGTGTATGTACACTGTATTACATGCATGTGCACTGTCATACTCTCTGCACAGCACGGACTTTGGATGTTTTATTTTTAGTCAGCTTTATGGTAGCCTCTGGTGATATCAGTTGTGCCCTTCATGCATTCTTGCTCCTGTAAAAAATGTGCATGCAAAATAGCTAACTGATGTCCCAAATCCCCAAAACTATTATAGAAAATCCCATTCTTTCCCATGCATTTAACTGGCATACTTTTGGACATAATTGAGTACACTTCTTAGCAAACCACATTTGCTAGAGAATTTTCTGTATGTACTGCTGTCCATGAATCCAAACACATTGTATGCAGAGAATACATTTTGTGAGATTACTGTATATTGTTTATATGGTGTTTGCCTTCTCCTTGTATGCATTGATATGGTGTATATGCATAGGGTATACATCGCCATGAAAAAGTAGGTAAGTAAGTAGAGCCCACTGACTGAGAATGATGACCTTAAAGGTTTATGCAACTTAACCGTCCCAAAAGAGGAAGGTAGGCTATTACATGCTGCTCTTATTCCTTTACTTGCTGATTAAGTTATAAGACAATAGGTAAAAAAAAGACATTGAGAGGTAAGCAGTTGAATTGCACATTATGTACCAAAATGTTCCTATACAAACAGAAAAAGGAAAAGAGCATATGACCACCTTAGTATAATACTGTTTATTCGAGCAATTGATAAAAAGTGTTCCATAAATTGCACTCACATTTGGAAACATAAATAACGGCATGTAGTATTAATGTTCTCCTCTCCTGGACAGCCTCTGTAAGGTTTGCCAGTATTCAAGGAACATACAATCTCCCCAGAGTCTGATGGCAGCTCACAAGCCGCCCAACATCACCTCCGGTGTGCACTGAGGACCGGGTATGCACTATTTATTGGGAGTCCTATCACATCCCATTCATCCTATCTTAAAGGGGCCATAACATATGAGGAAAAGACACTTTGGTATGGCCCCTCTAAGATAGGATGAAGGAGAGGTGATAGGACTCTGAATATATAGCCGTACATGTGAGGTATGGGTGTGACTTGATAAGGGATGCCACGTGTCCAAAACACATCATCCTAGCAAGCTTGTTGGCTGACATATTGTCTCTGTCTCCATCGGCTCTCCCCCTGTAGCGGGGACTATCATTGCAACATGACACTGGCTGGCGATGATGGGTGGCTCTTGAGCTGCCATCTGGCTCTGGAGAAATTGGATGTCCCTCAAATACTGGAAAACCTTACAGGAGCCATCCAGGAGAGGAGAGGAGAACATTAATAATATATGCCCTTATTTATGCTACCAAATGTGAGTGCAATTTTATGGAACACTTTTTATCAATTGCACAAATAAACAGTATTATACTAGGGCGGTCGTGCACACTTTTCCTTTCTCTGTTTGTATATATTCTTTTCCACCACCCAGTGGATTTTAAAGAGAGCTGCAGCATCTTTAGTGATAGAAGAATTGTTTTCTGTGATCAGGATTACCAGCTGGACTTGGGAGCTTTCTTGACCAGCGCATGAACTGGTGAACTATTTTGTGTCTTTTTTTATACCAAAATGTTCCTGCCTTACTTTTAGATCCAAAAGAAGAAGACATACCTGGATCCCACCTGTGCTGGGATGGTGATCACAGCAAGGGGCATTTTTTGGTTCCTTGAATTTTAAACACAGCATGTGGCAGACCATCAGCATAGCATGGGAGTGCATGCTCACAACTGTTATAGGATACAAATGTATGTGTCTAGTGTGCTGGGGGGTGCTATTGTAAAAAGACTAAAACAAAGGCAGATAGGCAGATCCAAATCTAGCAAATAGGATTGCACATGCATATTTCTTTAAACTACCAATGAAGCATATTTTTTAGAGTTTTGTTCATTTCTAATTCACACATAACAGCTGTATATATTGGCTACTAAGAATGAATTTGAGCCCATAGGATAGCACTGCACAGCAAGACATGACTTTTGGAAGATGGAGAGATTTTGCTGGCCCTCTCTATTCATCTCTTTTCTTTCTTTGTTCCTTGCCCACCTATAACCCTCGACACTGCTGGAGCACCATAGATTTTAAACACCGCCAGATGCTCACAGTTAAAAATCAGAGTAAGTTTTGGCAACCATACAGAAAGTTAGTATTTCAACAGTTCTTGTTATCTATTAATAAGTAGGCAATGACATTAGTTACCTCCATCTCCATAACAAAAAAAACAAAAAAAAACGTATACAAATCAGGAGATGATCAAGCGATGATATGGTATAATATATGGCATAATGTATAACATACACATATATACACATATATTATATATATATATATATATATATATATATATATATATATATATGTATATATATATATATATATATATATATATATATATATATATATATATATATATATATATATATATATATATATATATATACACACACACACACATATATATTCATACATACAGTTGTGCTCAAAGGTTTACATTTACATTTCTGTGCCATTTTTCAGAGAATATAAATGATAAGACAAAAACTTTCTTTCGCTCATGGTTAGTGTTTGGCTGAAGCCATTTATTGCCAATCAACTGTGTTTACTCTTTTTAAATCATAATGACAATAGAAACTACCCAAATGACCCTGATCAAAAGTTTACATACCCTGGTGATTTTGGCCTGATAACATGCACACAAGTTGACACAAAGGGTATTTGAATGGCTATTAACCTCCCTGGCGGTACGATTATTTCGGATTTTAGGTGCTAAAAGCGGTACCATTATTTTGCATGAAAACTTGGCGTTTTATATTGTAGTCCTGTAATTCTTAAGCCGCGTACACACGGGCGGACTGTCTGGCCAACTTAGTCCGTCGAAACACATTTCAGCGGACAGTCCGCTCGTGTGTGGGCTTCAGCGGACTTTTTCAGCGTGCAGTCCGGCGTACTAAGTATTTCGGAATTTCCGTAATATTGTCCGTCATACTTTGGTTTCAGCGGACAATCCGCTCGTGAGTAGGCTAGTTCGACGGACTAAGTATGGCGCATGCTCAGAAAGGATTTACACGGCGAAAGGTTGCATTGCTGTGTATTGGACTTCCTATTTCTAGTCCCGTCGTACGTGCTGTACACGTCATCGCGCAAACTTTCGATGGACTGTTTGTGCATCCGTGTGTGGTCAAGTCCGTTCATTCGAAAGTAGGACGGACTGTCCGTCGGATTGTCTGACGGACTAAGTTGGCCATACAGTCCGCCCGTGTGTACGCGGCTTCAGGAATAACTCTCTTAAATCTGTCCAAACCAGAGTCTAGCAGACATCTCGGGTATGATAAAGTTTGAAAAATGAAATCATAAATTATAATATAATAAATTACTATAAATAATTGTACCAAATAATAATATAACAATAATAAAAAATTATTCAATAATGTAATCAAATCAAAAACACTGAAATTTGCTCAGTTGCAGAATTGTCACTGTCATTACTTTTCAGTATTTGATGACAGATCTCCCCACAAATCGCTATCGCTCAATTCTGCGAGTGATTCCAATTTATTATGGCTGTTTTCTAGCTGGTCTAAAACCATTTTTGATGTAAAGTCACAGTTTGGTTGCTATGGACAATCTCCAGTTTCCAGGCAGAAAGAACAGTTTTTATTATATAAAACTGCATGCAGGACACTGGACAGACCACTAGGGACAAAGGGGATGTGAAATATTTACATACAGCAATGTAATCTGTAAGATTACATTATACTGTATGTATACTGTGTGTTTCACTTTTTGAATTTGGCGCCGATCTCCGTCCCTGTGCGTCGCAACGCTCGCAGGGAACGGAGATCAGCTCCGTGATAGATCGAGCGAGACACGGCTCGCTCGTACAGCGGGGAGACAACGATGCAGTCTCGAGTCTGGCTCAGGGATACCGCTTTTGGTATAAAAATTCCACCCCGAGCCAGACTCGGGAATACCGTCAGGGAGGTTAAAGGTAACCATCCTCACCTGTGATCTGTTTGCTTGTAATTAGTGTGTGTGTATAAAAGGTCAATGAGTTTCTGGACTCCTGACAGACCCTGGCATCTTTCATTCAGTGCTGCACTGACGTTTTTGGATTCTGGGTCATGGGGAGAGCAAAAGAATTGTCAAAGGATCTGTGGGAAAAGGTAGTTGAACTGTATAAAACAGGAAAGGGATATAAAAAGATATCCAAGGAATTGAGAAGGCCAATTAGCAGTGTTTAAACTCTAATCAAGAAGTAGAAAATGAGTTCTGTTGAAACAAGATGCACAATAAGGAGGCACTTGAAGAAAGCCATTACTACGCTAATGCCACAAAGTATCCCACTTACAATACGCCAAACAGCACAGAGACAAGCATCAAACCTTCTGGCACAAAGTCATTTGGAGTGATGAGACCAAAATTTAGCTTTTTGGCTACAACCATAAACACTTAATTTGGATAAGAGTCAACAAGGCCTATGAGGAAAAGTACACCATTCCTACTGTTAAACACAGAGGTGGATCGCGGATGTTTTGGGGATGTGTGAGCTACAAGGGCAAAGGAAATTTGTTCAAAATTGATGGCAAAATGAACGTAGTATGTTATCAAAAAATACTGGAGGAACATTTGCATTCATCAGCCAGGAAGCTGCACATGGAACGTACTTGGACATTCCAACATTACAATGATCAAAAACACAAGGCCAAGTCATTGACTACAGCAGAATAAAGTGAAGGTTCTGGAGTGGCCATCTCAGTCTCCTGACCTCAACATCATTGAGCCACTCTGGGGAGATCTCAAACATGCAGTTCATGCAAGACAGCCCAAGAATTTACAGGAACTGGAGGCTTTTTGCCAAGAGGAATGGGCAGCTTTACCATCTGAGAAGATAAAGAGCCTCATCTACAAATACCACAAAAGACTTCAAGCTGTCATTGATGTTAAAGGGGGCAATACATGGTATTAGGAACTGGGGTATGTAAACTTTTGATCAGGGTAATTTGGGTAGTTTATGTTGTCATTATGATTTAAAAAGAATAAACACTGTTGATTGAAAATAAATGGCTTTAGCCAAACACTAACCATGAGTTGTTGTGTTATCATTCATATTCTCTGAAAAATGGCCAAGAAATCATAAATTCTGTCAGGGTATGTAAACTTATGAGCACAACTGTGTGTGTGTGTATATATATATATATATATATATATATATATATATATATATACTGTATATATTTTTTCTGTATATCTAATAAGTTTATATACATATATCTTCTACACGCTGATTTTTATCTCCAAAAAATCAGAGTGGGGTGTATGCAAACTCAGGGGCAGCTGAGTGAAAGAGATAAGATATGAGATGGAAATGTGTTGGAGTGATTGTGTTTTATATCAGTCCTGCAGCAAGTATCTCATCAAATTTCAAGGACGCAGGTCAGCATTCCTCTTTATGTCTGAAGATAGGAGAGCAGAAACCCACACAGAGGTAAAATACATGTCCTCTTCTGATGTGACATTGGGATGCTCTACTACATTCATAAAATGGATTTGGAGGATAAAAAACAATGTTCATTTTAGAACATATTAAAATGCATTTGGTTTGTTTGCATCCTAAAAGATGTTTAAGAATTATGTTCCCAGTAAAATGAAGCATAATGTACGTTGTACAAAAAAAAAACAGAAATGGTCAAATGGAATGCTCTAATGCACATTCATTTTAGAACATATGAATACTAAAAAGGTCAAAATATTGTCTCCCCACCCATAGCTATGCACTCAAACATTCAAATATACTACTACTTGTACTGTGGTATAGGGCTATTTCATTCTATTGCAAAGCTATCCAAAGTCTTTAGTAAAATCTAAATGGGACACTCATTGCATGTGTAAACATTCTGGTGAATGAATATTAATGCAAGCAGGTAAGTAACTATGGCACTTGATTGCACGCAGGACCAGGGTGACATTATCTACCCAGGGAATCCCGAGTACCTGTCAGTGCCCATCTGAGTACCTGAGTACCTGTCACAGCCCATCTGAGTATGTGAGTACCTACCACCACCCATCATAGTACTGAGTACCAGTCACCAGCCAATCAGAGTAACCGAGTACCTATCTGTAGCCCATCAGAGTACTCGAGTACCTGTCACCAGACCATCAAAGTACCTGAGTACCTGTCACCAGGCCATCAGAGGACCCAAATACCTGTCACCAGGCCATCGCAGTCCCTGAGTACCTGTCACCAGGCCATCACAGTACCCGAGTACTTGTCACCAGGCATCAGACTACCCAAGTACCTGTCACCAGAGGCCATCAGAGTACCCAAGTCAGTATATTATAAGAGAATAACAGGAACGGATCTAGCTAAACTGAATACAGCGTATATATATATATATATATATATATATATATATATATATATATATATATATATATATTACATAGGATGCATATATATCCTTCATGAACATATGAGAGATGACTCGTGCTCAGTGCTCATAAAAGTGCTGTAATTATGCTGGAATGAAGGTGCCGGTGCGCTTATCCATGCAAATAGTGGTGATTTTGCACTCACCAGATGCTTTGCCCCAACAGGGGCAGTGCCGCCTTCACAGTGTAAGCCCCTGTGTCGCTGTATGTTGTTATTCCCGGGACCTTTGATTCTTCAGCATGTGTCAGCCATCACGTTCAATATGACCATGTAGAAAAGAGGACTGTACATAGCGCAGTATCATTTTTAAACTCTATTTTATTAGATAAGAAGTGTACTCACATTTATTAAAAAATTTACAGGCAATGACCGCTACAGCAGCTGTTGCTTAGCGTAATTCCGATCGGCAATGAGAGTGTGCGTCCTATGGCCACTCCCTATGTGTTTCGTCATCAAGACATCATTCTGTTGGGGCAAAGCATCTGGTGAGTGCAAAATCACCACTATTTGCATGGATAAGCGCACTGGCACCTTCATTCCAGCATAATTACAGCACTTTTATGAGCATGAGTCATCTCTCATATGTTCATGGACGTTAAACGTATCAACTAGTATATGCAATATATCTTTCATGGACTTTAAATGTATTAACTAGTATCTGTGATATATATATATTTGCCAGATCATGGATTGGTAGCATATTTTGGTTTGCATAATTAACCACTTGAGACCTGCGATATAGCCGAATGACAGCTACAACGCGGATCTCCTTTGCCAGGACTACGTCTATTGACTTCGTCCCGTGCACGAGCGGCCTGCGCGGCGCGCTATGTAATCAGCGAGTCTATGAGACTCGCCTGATCACTGATCCGAACAAGGGGTCGATCCCGACCCCTTATCACGTGATCAGCTGTCAGCCAATGACAGCTGATCATGTGATACAACGGAGCCGGTAATCGGCTATTATTCCTCCTCGCGCTGACAGCGCGAGGAGAAAAAAAAAGAGCCGATCACCGGCGGCCGTGATCGGGACATCAGTCCCGATCACGGCCAGCCCTGCCAGTGCCCACCTGCCCCCTGCCAGTGCCCACCTGCCCCCTGCCAGTGCCACATCATTAAAAAATAAGTGCCCCCCATCAGTGCCACCCAGCAGTGCCCATAGTGCCACACAGCAGTGCCCACAGTGCCACCCAGCAGTGCTCACAGTGCCACCCAGCAGTGCCACCCAGCAGTGCCCACAGTGCCACCCAGCAGTGCCCACAATCTGCCTCAACAAAGGTGCTGCACCCCAGTGCCACATATCCATGCCCATCAGTGTCATCTACCAGTGCCCATCAGTGCCCAGCAGTGCTGCCCATCAGTGCCCAGCAGTGCCACCTATCAGAGCCACCTATCAGTGCCACCTATCAGAGCCACCTATCAGTGCCACCTATCAGTGCCCATCAGTCCCATCTATCAGTGGTACCTATCAGTGCCCCTTAGTGCCACCCATCCGTGCCACCCATCTGTGCCACCCATCCGTGCCATCTTATCTGTGCCCATCAGTGCCGCCTTATCTGTGCCCATCGGTGCCGCCTTATCTGTGCCTATTAGTGCCGCCTTAACTATGCCTATCAGTGCCCACCAGTGCAGCCTATCAGTGCCCACCAATGCAGCCTATCAGTGCCCACCAATGCAGCCTATCAGTGCCCACCAGTGCAGCCTATCAGTGCCGCCTCATCAGCGCACTTCAATGAAGGAGAAAAATGACCCTTTTTTAACAAACTATTAAACATGAGTAAGAAAGGTAGTGGTGCGCTGTACACAAGGAGGATATATCTATTAATAAAAGCAGTATATAAAATTCGCAATGGGGGGATATACAGTAAACAATACAGGTCTGGGTATGTCTATGTGACTAGTTTAAACAGCAACACTCATTTCTACTAATAGTCCACAACATAAATACATAAAATAGTGAAAATTCATATAAAATCCAAAGTGCAATGTGTTGCGATCCTATAGTCGCATAAAAGTGCAAATATTCCAATGTGCCGCTTTGGCTGATAAAACAATAATGCTCGTTGCTATTAGTGTAAAATCTACAACATAAAACCGTGAAATAATAAAAACAAGAAAAAAGAAAAAACATATAACATTCAAAAGTGCAGTGTGTTGCGATCCTAAAATCGCATAGAGTGCAGGTGTTCTGTTGTGGTGCACATAGGCAAACCTTCAAACATAAATAATAATTAAGTGACAAAAAATATAAGTGTGTCAGACAAAAAGTCAGTTTTCAGTGCAAAGTGCTGCGATTATTCTCAAAATCGCATAGGATGTGACTTCTTCAGCAAGATATACGATATGGAGCTGTTGCGATGGGAAGGGCAGTGGTGCTGGTGGAAGGGGATATGGCCTTGGTGGTCCCGTATATACCAGTAATGGATGTCCCCTTACCTTACCGCTGTAAGGTAACAGCGTATATATAGAGAGCTTTTTGGGATCCTTTAGCGGAATTTTCCCTTTACTGTGGGGTGCCCAAGTCCTGGCCAATGATATGGTCCCTTTAAGGGGGTTTCCTCTGTGGTATTGCAGTCAGGGTTCCTCAGTGGTATGGCATATACATGGGTTTAAGCAGAGATGGAGGAAGAATACTCCATAGTGTAAAATGCTTCAACAGGTTTATTGTTATTAAAACAGTTTAAAAAATACTCACAAACAAACAGTCTGTACAAGCAGTGTATAAACGAGCTGCGGGCTCGGTCTACGTCACTTCCTGGTTGCTGTGTCCCGACGCGTGTTCGTCAAGGGTCACGTGACTTCATCAGGGGATAAACACAACAGTAGGAAGTGTCCTTAAATAGCTTAAACAGAGCTAGTATATGGCAGCCATTATTATGCAGACCCGGAAGTCAGCCGGCGGCCATTTTGTTGTTGATAATGTCGCCGGAAAGGGGGCCGCGGCCATTTTTTTGGTGTCTGGCATGCTTATTGTGTTTTAAAACCTGGAAATGGATAGAAGGCACTCGCCCATCTATCCATTAAACAGGAAATGCGGCCTGCGCCATTGATATGGTTAGTTATATGTCACAGAATGGTCAGTGAACACACTGGATACAGAGGACCGTTCCACACATGTAAATACAAATAAAGAAATGTGAACACAGATAAAACAAGCAAGATTGCTAGTTAGTTAATTTTACCATTGTGTTTGCATACCAAATTTGGGGTTTCTAGCTATAAGTTACCCTGAGATATGTGGCCCCAAAATCGGGTTGCAAAATGTCATTCTCTGCTCTAATAACTAATAACATTTTGCGACCCGATTTTGGGGCCACATATCTCGGGGTAACTTATAGCTAGAAACCCCAAATTTGGTATGCAAACACAATGCACTACAACATATCCAAATTTGAAGTGTCTAGCACCAAGTGACCCCGAGATACATGGCCCTAAAGTCGGGTCACAAAATATTTTCGAATGCGGTTGAAATAATGTCGAATCATGTTGAAATCATTTCGAATGCAGTTGAAATAATGTCGAATCATGTTGAAATAATTTTGAATGCGGTTGAAATAATTTAGAATCATGTCAAATTCATTCGAATTCATTCGTTATATTTCTTTCATATTCGTTGTAATTTGTTATTTTTTTATTCGGACATTCGGATGCATCCGAATGTCCGAAAGATGCAAAATTCGGCCGAATTTGGATTCGTTATGAAACAAATTGCACAAGCCTAACTGTAGCACAGTTTTGCTGGCAGGACTGTGTGGGGGATCTAAACCCTGTTCCTACTGCCCTCCAAGAAGAAGGAATTCTTCTCTCTCCATTAGGCAGAAATGGCAGCTCCTTAAAGTATTTCTAGTCTGCTGATAACTGATAGACTCGCTAAAAAAATACAGACAGCAGGTCACAGAGATAGATCAGGTGCAGGCTGAGCACCTGGTAGACGCATCAAACACAGTGCAACTTCTACCCCTGTTAGAAGATCAGTAAGTCCTCTGGGTGCCTTGAAATGGAGCACATTGTACAGCAAAAACTGCTCAGGAACGTTGGAATACACAGGACTTAGCCAGCCTCATGGGACAGGTTCTCATTGTTCGCCACTTCTAACCAAAGGGCTTTATGGTCATCACATGTACTCTTTAACCCATTCATGCCTGGATATGGCAAGAGATCCCTTTAGCACACTGAGATACTTTGAACACAGGGATCCACAGGAACTATATGGTTTTGTAAAATGTGAAGTTCTCTTAAGGGTTTTAAAGGGTTTTAAAATGTAATGTTCTCTAAAGACCCGTACACACGATCAGACTTTTTGACAACAAACATGCAAATTAGCTGTTTTGAGGCAACATCCGACCGTGTGTACGCTCCATCGGACAAACCTTTTTGGTTTTCATCTGAATTTTTTTGGCTGTGCGAATGGACAAACATTTTGACAACATAAGTCTGATGGAGCAAAGTCCGATCGTGTTTACACAAAACCATCGGACTTTTGTACAAAGTACAAACACGCATGCTCAGAACCAATGCAACAAGTCAGACAACAACACAGAAGTTGACCAAAGGTGGCGCTGGAGTAATTGAACGTCCTCTTTTGAAGTGTCGTCAGTGCGTTCAAACGTCACTACGTTCGTGTTTGTTGCCTAAAAAGTCCAAACAGTTAGATGCAATACAAACTTACGGCCAACGCCCTTTGTACAAAAGTCCACGGGAAAGTTTGTACAAAGTTCGATCGTGTGTATGGGGCTTATTATGTTGTATGGCAGAGACAGTACTGTGGGGTGAATTTTTCAACACAGTATGATTCAGATTTTTTTTTTTATGGAAAAATAATAATATATATAACATTTGGTGTCAGTTAAAAAAGGCCTTCCTAAACCATGTTTTTCAGGTTTTATTTGACATCAACTTTTACAAGCTAAGTTGTTTCAAAGTAATCAATTAGTCTATAGGTGTTGATTATAAATAATGGTTTACAAAGAGCAACAATAAAAAAAATATATATAATTTTGCTAGCAGAATAACGTAAAAAGTCTAGCAGCCAGCAACAACAATGATGAATTGTGAAAACATAAAAAACAAAAATTGCAGCACTAAATAATGTGAGATACTAGTGACAATACACACCAGACAAATATAAAAAAAAAAATTGTGATAAAAAGTCTGTGAGAGTAAACTCACTAAAAACAGCCTCAACAATAGTAGTGAAACTAATAAATATTAATAAAAAGCAAATGAATATCAAATCCAAAATGCATAACATTAAATTATAAAAAATAATCTGTGCAGTTCATAGAAAATCGCAGAGAATGGGAAAATGCACATAAAAAAATCCTCATGAGAGGTCAAGACACTACAACATCAATGAATCAGTCCTTCATGTAACCCCATCCAATCCTTATATGGGGGACTTCAAATATATGCGGTAGTATGGAAATGTGATACTTGATGTCCAAATTCCACCAATAGAAAAACTTCTAAGAAGATAGCAGGTGCACTTATCATAGAATAATAATGGGTACTCTTACACTAAGGTGTGGACCCACACACCGTAATGGTGGGTCAATCGTGCATCAAAGTGAATCCACCGCAAATGGTCCTGCAATAGGAACAATTGAACTCCCGGCTCTCGGTCGAGATATCCAATGCAGGTTGTCTGTGTCTCGAACTCCCCGAAAGTGCAATCATGAAGGTAGGTATAATGAGAAAAAATAGGAAAAAATGCCCCCACATAGAGTAGATCACTCCAGTACAAAAAAAATATTTAAAAATGCTAAATTATAAAAAAGCATAATTCATGAAGGTAAAAGCCATCAAGAGAAATTATGCATAGGCAGAATAATGGATAAAAAGCATGGTATATCTGGCCGATTTTCTATGAACTGCACGGATTCTTTTTTATAATTTAAAGAGCAACAATGCATGTAACAAATAACTCTACTTATAATAAATCACTTAGCAGTGGCCAAATGTTGCAAGAATAAGGTTGTTATCAGTTTTCCCATCTAAGTGCATTGTGATAATTTTTAGACCTTTATTTATCATCAAAATATGTTGCTATGTGTTTATATGTCACCTATGACCGTGATTTTTATTTTTTTTGCTTTGCACTAAATCTTTTATTGCAAACATATGTTGTACAATTCTAAAAACAATGAATATACTTTCATGGAAATTTAACTAACAATTGTGCAAAAACAAAGTCTATATACAGTATGTAGTGCTGTCCTAAGTTTTGGAGTGCTTGTTTTCCAGGAAACCCCCTGTAGTGACTATTCCCCCTCTCGCACACAACGGTATCACCATGCACTCACCAGATGGGGATGACTCTCTTGCTGTACAGCAAGGGACGTCTAAAGGGCATGTGGGTCCTTAGGGAGACCTATCCAAATGGTCCTGGTGGTTTCTTTATGTCAATTCTTACTCCCAATATCACTCCAGTGGATTCAGAAAACAGGCAATGTGATGGATGGGAAAACAGAAGAAACGAAGTGGGAGCTTCTCATAGTGTAAAAGCTTAAAATATATTTATTTAAAATACAATTAAAAGCACCTCTGTATGTAATTATACAAAAAATATATACGACCGTGGTTTCAATCCAAAAAAATGGACGCCGACTATGGCTTGGTGTGCGTTCCACTCATGAGGCCAGAAGTGACTCAGGGAACAATCGAATAACGCATTTTGTCATCTAACCCCGACGTCTTCAGAGACAGCTATTTCTGTTTTTATGTTTATCTTCAGAATTAAGGTTATGTTATGTACTTTGCTATGTATTAGTTCCCAGGTATCCATTGAGAGTTACTAAACTAGTTTCTTATGCTAGTGAAACTTAAAATGCACCCTACATGACATTCACTGATGAAACGCGTAAGCCAGGGCTACTCACACACGTCATTTTTTGGTTTAGCGAAGTTTCGGTCTGTGGAACGTACGCTAACCTAGAGCGCTTGTTGTTACTTTTTAAGCTGTATTGGGTTGGAGACTACCACCCATTCTTGTTTTTAAAGGAGATTCTTGTTTTAAAATAATTTTAAATATTTTTTTTTAATAAAAATTACTTTTCAGATTTACACTATGAGAGCCCATCTCTTTTCTGTATGAGGATACAATATCAGGGTTATAGAGAAGGAGACTGCTACACTCTGACCCAGGGTTAAAAGAACATTCCAACAATCCGTTGAAAGGCTGGAAGCTTTGGATTTCCCGGAAGGAGGGAGTGATTGGTCCAGCAACCATCACATACTCACTACATGTGGTTTACCCCTGCAGGGGTGCTGGGATCTGGTGAGTAGGGATTCAAAAGGGGAGCACAAAAGTCACCCATCACTTTGCTCAAGGATTGACAACGAATTCCAGCACAAATCACTCTGAATTTTGCACAAGTCACTTTTGCAATTGTGTTATCAGCGATCATATAAGATTGAACTGCTTAACATTGATATATACATTGACTTTTTTCTTTTTTCTTTTTCTTTCTGCACTGTGTATAGTTGAAGTTTTTGTGTTTTTTTTTTAACCACTTGCCGACCAGCGCATGAGAATATACATATATATCGCTTTGGTGGGAAAAAGTTCATACAGGTACATCCCCTTTAAGAAGCGTGCTGCAGTCTCCGTGACCATGACCACAGGTCTCGCGGACTCGATTTCTGCCGGGTGCCTGCAATTGTGTCACGGAGAGGTAGAACTAGTGACTAGTGACTGGCTAGTGACAGGGCAGAGATCACTGCTCTCTGTCACCAAGAGCAGTGATCGCTGTCATGTGAGGTGTAGCCCCTCCCCCATCTCCTATTTTGTAGACGCAATACATTTTGTGCAAACCAATCAATATAGGTTTAATGCGATTTTTTTCACCAAAAATATGTAGAAAAATACATATCAGCATAAACTGGGGAAAAAAATGTTTCTTTTATATATATATTTTTGGGGGATATTTATTATAGCAAAAAGTTAAAAATATTGCGTTTTTTTCAAAATTGCTGCTCTTTTTTTGTTTATAGAGCAAAAAATAAAAACTGCAGAGGCAATCAAATACCACCAAAAGAAAGCTCTATTTGTGGGAAAAAAGGACGTCAATTTTGTTTGGGTTTTGTCCGACGGATTTTGTCTGAAACCGGTGTTGCATACACACGGTCGGACAAAGTTGTCGGAAAATCCGATCGTACGTAACGTGATGACGTAATTTCGTTACAACGGGACTACGTTTAGGCTAGTAGCCAATAGCTTTGGTCTAGGAATTTGATCTGAGCATGCGTGGCACTTTGTCCGATCAGAATTCTCTACATACAATCGGACAAAGTCCGATCAGATCATGTTGTCGGAAAGTTTTATAGCCCAGCTCTAAAACTTTGTCCGTCAGATATTCCGATGGAAACAGTCCAATGGAGCCCACACACAGTCGGATTATCCGACAACACGGTCTGATCGGACATTTTCCGTCGGAAAGTCCGCCCGTGTGTACAAGGGCTTAGAGGAGACTCTAGGAATGTTCAATTTGGTTGTCAAAATATATATAGGATTTTGATGAATGCACATTTTTTAATCAAGGTTCTATTATCCTTAGAAGGTGAAGCATTTGAACACACTGAATTCTTACACCTGGTGCTAATTCACCTGAGTGCACTCTCATATGAGAAAAGTGATTAACTAAGATCACTTTTGTAATTTACAGGCAGGGCCACTCATCCCTAACTCACACAATAATAGTCACATAATATACTCACCTTCCCTTAGCTTCAGTGGTACAGGGGGTGAAAAAATTATACTGTCATAATAGGCCAAAGAATGCTGTATATAGGGATGAGCTTCGTGTTCGACTCGAACATCGGCTGTTCGCCCGTTCGGCAAATACCAAACGTTATGGACCATTCGCCCCAAATTCGTGTGGCGCTCACGGCCCACAATGCACTGCTCCATCGCAGTGCATTGCTGGCTCATGATTGGCCAAGCATGCACTGTGACCCCGCATGCTTGGCCAATCACAGCACCGGCAGCGAGGAGAGCCATGATTGGCCACAGGCAGGATGCTAAATATATATAGCCTTTTTAAATTTCCATATTAATAAAGCAGTCATGCAATCACTGTATATGTTGTCAGATCCAATCATCATGCTAAAATGTCCTCTTGATCTGCCAATGCCTTAGAAAATATCTAATAATATTGCAAGTAATGTGTTCCCCTGGCAAAGAGAAAAAATCCTGATTTTAAAAAGCTGCTGTGTGGGAAATGGTTCAGTTTCCCATCTGCAGTTTCCCAGTGTAATTCTAATGCCACAAACACGCGATCTGCGTAGTGATCTCCATAATAATTTGTTTTTTAGTTTTGTGTGTCAAGTTATCACAATACCATTATTTGGTATTTTTTTGCCTCAAAGATACAACTATGTTGGTGTCCCTTGTTAATTTGACATTGTATTTTTGAAATGTACCTGCCTACTCACAAAAAAACGGTCTTTTTGAAGTAAAACACATAGCCAAGTGTTTGTCAAAACAAAAATTTTAAATTGAATAGGGAGCACAAGGTCATAACAAAATAAAGAGGAAGGCAATGCTGGAGAAACAGTTGGAATTGGTGAAGCCTTTGTACCCCAGGGCAGACATCAATTATTTGCCTGTCAAAATTGGTAACCTGAGGAGTCCATTCAATAGGGAGCACAATATGGTCCAGGACTCCAAGAGATCAGGAGCAGCAGCAGATGATGTATATGTCCCGAGGCTGTGGTCTTGCCACAGCCTGCATTTTTTGCCAACCCCAGGCCATCACACTGCCTCTCAACACTTCCTTCCACACTTCCTTCCATGCTTCTGTGGTGGGTGGGGTGGCTGTAGTGTTGGTGGAGGTGGTGGAGGAGCATGGTCCAACTCACAGAGGTGTGTTTGAGGTGTGAGTTCACCCCTCGTCCCCTTGTTTAGGGCCTCGAGAATAATCGCTTCACATTTTTAGGTGATGTGGATGTTGTGGAAGAAGAAACTCACTTCAGCAGTGCAAGTGCACAAGTTCTCATCAGTGAGATCATTATGTGCAATCGTGATTTAGAGAAGATGAAGAAAAACAAAAAAGACTGAGCAACATCATTGATATTTTAGGCAAAATTTTTAAAGTTGTCTTTATTGTTGTACGTGTGTTAAAAGTTTTAAATGAATTGCAAAGCCAAATTTTGAAGATGCACACAGTGTGTCAACATGTTCCATCTGCCATCATGGGATATCAATGTACTCGTTTTGTGGGTGCAAACCCTTTCCTCCAAACTAAAGTAAGTGAGAGGAAGGGGTTGTACCCCCGAAACACATCCATTGATCCCCCATGATGGGATCTAGCACATGTTGACACACTGTGGCTTACTTAAAAAAAGTAAAACCACTTTGTACTACAAGTGCAATGCAAGTGCACTTGAAAATGCACTTGTAGGGCAAAGTGGATTGTCCTTTCTGAAATAAGGCCCAGTGTGTCAACACCCACCCTTCACCTAGATCAGCTTGTGTGATAGACAGAACACTACATCTCTCACACAAGCTGATCTGGAGGGTGGGACTTTTCTCACAGCGCGGCCAAAGGTTTCACACTCAGCTCGGAGACACACAGTGGGAGATGCCCGCAGACTGTGTATGACGTATAGTGGAGTAGGAGGAGGAGGGAGCGCTGCACTGCAGCCTCAGCTTGGCCCAAAGCTGCCCCAGGCCAGGCAACCTACCGATCAAAAGAATTTTAATTGATCAAAATAAATTACGATTAATTGAGGAATTAATCGTTAATTTACGCAGCCCTAATTTAAAGACAAAAGTATAAGGTCCACTTATCAGATTCCTCACCCCCTCTGATGGCCCATTGTAAAAATGTGAGGGTGGGGAGATGTTTTTGACAGGTAACTGTCTTCACTTCATTGAGAGCTGAATGCATAATTAACGTCTGTTACTTTGGCCAGCTCCTTCTTACTTACACTATTGCCAGCCCAATGGACAGGTAAGAAGTGTCATAATCCAAAAATATGAATACACACTGTACAAATTGAAGCACATTTTTACATTCTGCAATTACCTATCAAGATAATAGAAACAAAACTTTAAACAGTACCGTTTGAAAGTATTCAGGCTTTGATGAATTCATCCTTAAATATGACTGCAAAAGAGGTAGTTATAGTGTGTATGGGTTTGGCAAAGTCAGCAGATAGAGTATTGGTATCAGTTGACTTAGCGGTTGGGGGGGGGTTCCAAATGAGTTTTGGCCCCAAAAAAAAGAACTCTGCCTGAATTTAAGGACAACAATAACATTTGGACACATTTTAGGGGGTGTTTAGGGTAAGCACTACAATGGGGCTGACAAAATACATTGTAAGCAACCAATTCTTGGTCCAAGAACTCCTCCTCCCCCTGTCCATGGACTGGACTTGGGTCAAAGCAATAACTCTGACACCAAGCCCAACAAGAGCACGAACTCTGCGACAAGTACGTAACCCCAATATGGCTAATAAACGAACGGCTGCTCAGAACAAGCTGACAGAACCCACTGAAAATCAGAAAGGTCCTGAGAAGAACAAGCTGAAAATCAGAAATGACCGGACAAGAACACACTGAAAATCAGAATAAATAGAACGTACTGAAAGACAGAAACAAACTGAGAAGCACGCACTGAAGAACAGATACGAGCCGACAAGCACAAACTGAAAAGCAGAAATGAACTGAAAAGCACGAAGCTGAAAAGCGCAAATCGTCTCTCATCAAACTTCTACTAACACAAGATAAACATGAGAGTAGCAGAAGGAGCCCAAAGGGTGGCGCACTGGCTATTGAACTTCCTTTTTATCAGCCGTCGTATGTCTTGTACGTCACTATGTACGTAATTGTTGGACAGCATTTGTGAGACTGTGTGTATGCAAGTTGGAGCCAACACCCTTCAAAAAAAATCCACGGTTTTGTTGTCGGAAAGTCTGATCGTGTGCACGGGGCATAAGGCTAGGTTTACACATGCACTGGATTTAGAAAAGCACCTGAAGCTTCTGTTTTCTGGGTACACTGTATATGCACTGTATATGCTCAACCAATAAGGAAAGCAATGTAACTCAATAATATGGTGCTATATAAACCAACATAAAAGCTAATCCAGAAGTATTACTTGACTCATTTTTTGGACCCAGTGGTTGGGGATATTAAGAATAGAGTTTTAAACATGTCCCAAGTACCCTTTTTGATGTCCATGTGAGCTTACCCTACATCTGCTTGATTGCTATTAGGCAATACAGACTGCCTAATTTCATTTTACTTTACATTTCACAAAAGTAAGTACCCATCTTCACATTTTTGTAAATATTTTATTATATCTTTTCATGTGGCAACACTGAAGAAATTACACTTTGCTCGAATGTAAAGTAGTGAGTGTACAGCTTGTATAACAGTGGTAGCTGCCCTCTCAAAATAACTCAACATGCAGCCATTAATGTCTAAACCACTGGCAACAAAAGTGAGTACACACCTAAGTGCAAATGTCCAAATTGGGCCCAAAGTGTCAATATTTTGTGTGGTCACCATTATTTTCCAGCACACAGGTTGCCACTGGAGTCCTCTTCCACTCCTCCATGATGACATCATGGAGCTGGTGGATGTTAGGGACCTTGTGCTCCTCCACCTGCCATTTGAGGATGCCTCACAGATGCTCAATATGGTTTAGGTCTGGGGACATGTTTGCCTAGTCCATCACCTTTACCCTCAGCTTCTTCAGCCAGGCCGTGATCATCTTGGAGGTGTGTTTGGGGTCTTATCATGTTGGAATACTGCCCTGCAGCCCAGTCTCTGAAGGGAGGGGATCATGCTCAGTACATATTGGCATTCATGGTTCCCTCAATGAACTTTAGCTCCCCAGTGCCAGCAGCACTCATGCAGCCCCAGACCATGACACTCACACCACCATGCTTGACTGTAGACAAGTCGCACTTGTCTTTGTACTCCTCACCTGGCTGCAGCCACACATGCGTGACACCATCTGAACCAAATAAGTTTATCTTGGTCTCATTAGACCACAGGACAAGGTTCCAGTAATCCATGTCCTTGGTCTGCTTGTCTTCAGCAAACTGTTTTCTTGTGTATCATCTTTAGAAGAGGCTTCCTTCTGGATCGACAGCCATGCAGACCAATTTGATGCATTGTGCGGCGAATGGTCTGAGCACTGCCAGGCTGACCCCCCACCTCTTCAACCTCTGCAGCAATGCTGGCAGCACTCATACATCTATTTCCCAAAGACAGCTTCTGGATATGATGCTGAGCACGTGAACGCAACTTCTTTGGTCGACCATGGCGATGCCTGTTCTGAGTGGAACCTGTCCTGTTAAACTGCTGTATGGTCTTGGCCACCATGCTGCATCTCAGTTTCAGGGTCTTGGCAATCTTCTTATAGCCTAGGCCATGTTTATGCAGAGCAACAGTTCTTTTTTCAGATCCTTGAGAGCCATGAGGTGCCATGTTGAACTTCCAGTGATCCGTATGAGAGAGTGAGAGCAAAAACACCACATTTAACACACCTGCTCCCCATTCACACCTAAGACATTGTAACACTAACGATTCACATGGCTAATTGGGCCAAATCTGGGCATTTTCACTTAGGGGTGAACTCACTTTTGTTACCGGTGGTTTAGACAATAATGGCTGTGTGTTGAGTTATTTTGAGGGTACAGCAAATTTACACTGTTATACAAGCTGTACACTCAACACTTTACATTGTAGCAAAGTGTCATTTCTTCAGTATTGTCACATGAAAAGATATAATAGAAAATATACAAAATTGTGAAGGGTGTACTCACATTTGTCAGATACTGTACCTTGACAAATATAGCCATGTGTAACTAGAGTCAGCATGCAATGGTTTATTAGGATTTTCACTTAGATTAGTGAGTGCAATGAACATTACTTTTGCAAAGGATACCCAATCTTGAACAAGGAAAATAAAAAAATGATTTTTTCTTACACTTGTGTTGATGGAAGTCAGTAGAGTTTCACCTCATTCGGTAAGCTAAGGGATAATTCCCTTGCAGAGCGCTAGTTCCCTTTGCTAAGTGAACAGGCCATTTGCCTTTAGTAAATCAACCTATGTGTATGCCAAAACTGCCCCATGATCAATCTATATTTGGTTACCTTTAGTAAATGACTTGGCTGTTCTTGGCAAGTGTCCTGTAAATAAAATGCAATAAGTGGTATTACTGTACTGTGCAACAGATTCATTTTTGCAAGTTTCAGAGAAGATAATACAGTTTTTTATTAAATCAGTCACATACCCAAGTGTGAAATTCAATAAGCTAAGAAACAGTGCAGCTTTTTTATTATTTTATTTTTTTGCCAAAACTTGCTTTCTTTTCAATAATTTTTCTTAATCTAAGAGAAGCTAATTCTTTTTTATATGTAGGCGTAAACAACAGGGTGCCACAGACTCAAAAAGAATAAGAAAATAAAACTGATTTGTATAATGTTTTCTCCAGCTGTTCATAAACACTGTACAAGTTGAATTAATATTGCTTTAATTTCCTTAATGGTGCATTCAAAGAAATAAGGTAGTGAACTGTGTACAATATCCAACTAATGGCAGACATTTTTAATGATCACCTAGCAGCAGCTTTGTTAGTCTAAATATATAATTTGAATACATTCACCTGAATTTCAACAGAAGCCATGTTAGATTTATGTATATTAGGTTTAAGAAAGAAGTAGGGGGCTTAAAGAGAACTGCACTAACTGCATTGTGGCCAATTAGGGCAATGAGGATAGGGATGTGAACAATATTATCAAACTAAGCTCTCACATCAACGGGCATTGTTTTCCTGCATTTGTTGTTGTACACATGGAACACATCTCGAAAGCAGGTCAAAAGACCTATTGCTCTTAACATATGGTACACATAGTAAATCAGAGCCTGGGTTGACCTGTTTGCATTGCACTTAGTTTCTTTGGAAACAGCCTGTCCTACTGAGGTTTTTTTAACTGCAGACAATCAGCATAAACCCTTTAGCCAGCCGTCTATGGACAGTAGGGCAGGCTGATTGTACCCATGTTGATCCATCAATGGACTTGGGTACAGCCAGCATGTCAGATTTTTACATACTATTATTGCCAGTGGCTATAATCACTGGCAATAATCACTGTGTTCTCCTGGCAGGGATGGCACCAGTGGCAGCCCATCAATTAAGGGCACATGGGCGCCGCCCCCTCTATCAAGCCACCCTATATGTATCATGGATAGATTCATGGAACATTTTATAATTTTATTATTTCTTATGTTCTCTCAGTGAACCCTTTATGTAAGTACCTCTAAGCCTAATATTGCATAGTTTATTATGTAAAACTACTTGCTCTTATGTACTATAGTGCAAACACTATGTAACTATATCTACGTTTCAGATAAAGACAAAGTCACCCAAATGTAAACCCTTCCTGATGAAGGAAAATACATACCAATACATTTCTGAAACATATTGGGTTACATGCCATAAATCTTCATGGACTGATCTAAACTTGACTTTGGCAGTATCTGGATTATTCGCTTTGGGTTTGATATATACATATGTATTAATTGGTTCATTGGTATACTTTGTATATTTTTATGTTATTGTTTATGTTCACAAATTGTATTATATTGTATTTGTTGCCTTTTACTTACTCTGTTACTTCTATTTCTGCCTTAAAAGTTCAAGGGGGAGGCTCTTGCTGCACTTGTTGCATATCCTTTCTCTCAAGATAGACAAGTAAAAAAGAAAATAAATATTGCACTAGAACCCCAAAAAAAAATAATAAATGAAAATAAAATAAAATTAATAGCTGCAGCTCAAATTCCCAAGATATATGCAAACACAATACAGAGAATAAACAAAAGAAAAGCTGCACAAATAAATTGAATGTGTGTGATAACAATCCTAATAATGTATAACACCAACTAAAAATCAATAGATTATATAATGGTAATTATAAATAACCAACAAATCATCAAGGAATATTGAATAAAAATATAATCCAGTGAAGTGATAGATTAATTAATAGTCCAGTGAGGTGATCAATAAATGAATAGAATACAATCTTCTGTGCAGACAACAACAACGATAATTGTGACCTCCACCACACAAACTATGCGCTTACCAGAGGGCAAGCAATATCAGGCCTGTAGTGATAATACTCAGCATTGGGACATCAACAGTATTAGCATATTGCTCTCTCTATGCTGGAGACAGGCCAGGAGATTGAACCTGAACAGGTATACCAACAGCCAATGGTCAGGGTCCCAGGAGCATGAGAAGAAGACTCACCATAGCGTAATTCCATATAACATTGGTTTATTAAAAATTAAAGTTGCACTTACATGTATAAGAAAATAAGAAAGCTCATAAAAGAATGCCGGCTGGCCTGCAAACACCCGCGCTGTATCGCTATGACCTCAGCAAGTCTGCCTTCTGACATACGTTTCGTCATAAAAAGACTTAGTCGTGGGGAACGGGTGACACGATGACTCATTGCTATAAATACCATAACAGGAAACCAAGCCTTGTTGTGAAACATAAGTGGCAGAATCAGATTACCTGATTCAATGAATTAAAAAAGAAGAAATAAGTAGGTATTTACCTAGCAATTCCCAGAAAAATACATAAAAAACATTAACATATTTACTGCCATGAATTACGGAATTTAAAAGGACAGCAACATAATATCAAACATTAGATGGCTATACGCATGAAAATTCACCTGTGAAACAAAAACTCGTTGTTTGTATTCAGAGTTGTAACATGCCAAATAATGGTGATGGTAACACTCCACAGTGTCACCTAGTGGGACCGATAGAAATTACAATCCAACCATCCCAACTAAAACAACCTCCACCGTTATGATCTACCAGTGGATATTGTGCCCACACCAACAGAGAAAAAAGATTTAATTAGATGCACACTATGTAGAATCATGATGGCAAAACTTATTATATAAGTCAAGTAAAAAACAAGTAAAAAACATTGGGAACTGGAGATAGTCTCCCAATTGTCAATGGTTAAAAACTTACATCAATTCATAAATGGATGGCTGAAAAACGACCCCCAATCCCATCAATATCATACGTGGCCTCGAAATACCCCATACCAAGGATCCACCGCTCCAGTGGGGGGTATATCTATGAATCCCAAGGAAGATGGTCTTGGCCGGATCCTTGTTATGGACTTCCAGGTAGTGTCTTGAGACTGGATGTTTGGGGAAACCATGAATAACATTTGTCCCATGCCCATTGAACCTAACCGAGAGGGCCCGCTTGGTCCTGCCCACATATTGCAGCCCACATGGGCACTGGAGCAGGTACATGACCCCCTCAGTGGAACATGTGACAAAAGGCTTGATGTCAAACCCTTTCAAGGTATTAGATGATGTGAATTTGGGGGTTCTTCTGTGTGTGCAGCCACTCAACGAGCAAACCCTACACCTCCTGCATTGATAGAACCCAGTTACATTTTCAAAGAAACCCCTTTTTACTCTTCCCCTAAGGGAAGGAGCTCCCTTGTATATAACCTGTGGCTTGGCAGGAAGAACAGTATTTAGAGCATGGTCACTGGTCAATATATGCCAATGTTTCCTAATAAGTTTACCTAATAAGTTTAACTACATTTCTATGGTGGATAGAATAGGTGGTGATAAAGGGGACCGAGGGTACCCTATCATTATTGAATGGTCTCCTATCATTATTGAAAAGTAAATCTTTCCTGTCAATTGATGATACCTCTTCCAGAGTTTTAACAAGGGAGACGTCAGAGTAACACTTTTCGAGAAATCTTTTAGTCAGAACATCCGCCTGGAGAAGAAACTCCCTATTATTGGAGTAGTTTCACCTCAGGTGCATGTACTGGCTTTTGGGTACTGATCTTAACCATGCCTCATGATGGCAACTATCAACTGGAATATATGAGTTGCGGTCAGGACTCTTGACAAAAGGGGAAGTTGTAAATTGATCATGTGACACCCAATCTTTAAATCGAGGAAGTTGATCTCAGTATGGCTGGCTTCATATTTAAGAGAGATACCAACACTTGGGATTTCTTGTGGTCATAGATGACATCCTCCTCCCTAAGGGCCATAAAGATATTCGCCAAGCTGGGGGCATATCTAGGACCCATGGCGACTCCTCTATCTTGCCTATAGAACTGACCACCAAACCAGAAATAACTTCTAGATGCCGCAAACTGGAACAATTCCATAATAAAAGAGATTTGCTCGTCTAATAAATTTGAATCCCACCTCAGAAAATATTCAATGACAAAAAGTCCTAGGTCGTGTGGTATGACCATATAGAGAGATCTGCCGTCAGAAGCCATAATCTTGCTTTAGGGGTATGTTCAGCCAATAAATTGATCACATGGCGTGAATCTTTAATATGCAAAGTCATCTTGGTAACTAATGGTTGTAAGAAGAAATCAACATACCTGCCCACCCGGGATGTTTATTCTCAAGATAGATAGGTAGATCGCTACCTCCCCCTGATTGCGACAAGACGTTATTGTCTCCTTGAACCCCCTGCAAACGCATACTAGAGCCACCCTATTGTGGATCTTCCAGTTCCACCTATACCCCTTCCTCCCCCTCAGGACCTGCCTCTCCTTCATGCTGTTTGTCTTTCCCTCTTTGCTCTATCCCCCTCTTTCTTTTCTCCCACTCTCCTCCCCCCTTTCCATGAGCATTTAACCCCTTATATTCCTGAGCCTTTTGGTATATGGGGGTCTGACCAGATGATATATTCAGTTCAGAACACCCTGCAGCCTAGCGAAACCTGTGCAATTGAATGCATTCTCTCATATAATGTTGTATAATATGCATTCATATTCAATGGTTTAGTCATTGTTACCCTACTTATTGTAACATTACGGGCTGTGTTCTGACCTAACCAGTGCCTCCTAATGTACCCTGTTTCAATTTTTTTCCCATAGGGTTGACCCTCAAGGATTGTCATGTTCCAAAAGAGTAGATACTACCAATCCACATGTGTCTATTTTACTCGAGTTCCAGCATTTTGGATCCTGGAGCAATTTTAAGGTAAATCTATGTAAATCAGAAATCCTCAATGTATCTCTTTCACCACACCATGTCCAGACTCTCAAGAATAATTTTCTATTCAGATTCTGTGCTTCTGCTCTCAAATATTTGGGTATCAGAATTCCATCTGATCTTACTCAGTTATATGTGGAAAATTATTCTCCCCTGATGCAACGTACATTACAAGATCTTAAAAGGTATGATCGTATGCAATATTTGTGGTTTGGGAGGATTGTTCTAAAAAATTATATATTACCTTGTTTTCTTTTTCAAACTACCGGTATACCTATTGTGGTCCCCCCTGCTTTTTTTTTTTGTTACTTTATGAACTGCTTTTATATGGTTTATTTGGGGAAGTAAAAGACTTAGATTGCACAAAACTATTGTATATCTGTCTAAAGCAAAAGGAGGAGTAGGTGCATCAGATCTTTGTTATTACCATGCTGCAGCAGTTTTAAGCAGGTTAGTTAATTGGTTTCACCACTCCTATACAAAACAATGGGTTTTTATAGAACAGGCAATTGTGCCTTATGATCTTCAGGCACTTCCTTGGATAGACTCATCTATCCGTGTTCCTCCCTCATCGCTACTTTTTCTTGCATCCCAATTATTGTATATTTGGGATAAAATGCAATCAGGACTGGGACCTTCTCCCAAAGTAGGCCTGATGACCCCTTTGTTTGGCAATCCACACAGTTCCCTCCTGCGATGGCCAAGACACATTTTTTGACGTGGATTAAGGAGCTACACTGTAAACTATCTCAAATTCTCTCTCCTGGATCTCTTCTGCCTTTGTGTGATCTTATCACTATACAACAGTACGCAATTAAGTATTGGTTAAAATATTGTCAATTATGGCCATTCCATTTTTCTTTTTCGTCAACAGACCTACTAATTAAGGAACCAGATAGGTTTAAGTCTTTGCATTTGCAAGACTCTGTGCCAAATCCTATTCTTTCAGAGATATGTAAGATACTTATGGCTGCGTCCGCATTCACATGTCTCCTGTGTTGTTTCTGTTATTGTCGTTTATTTCTTCAATAAAAACTTTATGGAAAAATTATGAAACTGCATCTGGGATTGCCAAAATATACAGTTAAATGGGAAGTAGATTTGAAGGTACAAATTACAACAAAGGAGTGGGCTAAATAATTTACCTTTATCCACTGTTTGTCATTGGCAATGAAGGCACAGGAGACAAATTTAAACTTCTCTACCGATGGTACTGGTGTCCAATGTTGCTTCACCAGACAAACCCAGAGGTTACAAATACATGTTGGCACTGTCATTCTACCAGGGGATCTCTTTTGCATATTTGGTGGGAATGCCCAAATGTTCATGAGTTTTGGGATCTGATACTGTGGCTTTATAATATCATTACTGGGTCGACTGTAGTTAACCCTCCACAAATTACTTTGTTATCTATCCTACCTGGCTCTATTAAATGCATTAAGAAAGATCTCCTGAGACATTGCTTGACAGCTATCTTTGGCAAATGGTGCAGGCTCCAAATGTGATTGAATGGGTAGTAGAGATGGATGATATTGAGATAATGAAGTCTCTTCTGGCACACAAATTGCTAACATATGGACAAAATCAACAAATATGGCTTGCTTAGAAATTATACAGAGAATAACCAGAAATGCGAAAACTCATAACGGGACAAATATAGGTTCTGAATTGGCCAAAGTTTCCATATGAGGCACAGCCCCTCCCTATTTCTTTGTATTTTCCCTACCCCCTTTATCTACATCCCCTTAGTTTTGAGAAAAGATGATAAGGACCAAGATATTTTAATTTCCTTGGTACTAAAAAGTTGGGATGTGTTTAATTTTTGATTGTCTGTCCTACTCTATTATTATTAGAATTAACTTCTATTATATAGATGTAATGGTTTTTATTTCAAATATCATATATACACTGTAATTTTGTAGTATTTATTAGAGATCTGAGAATTGATGTTTTTTTCAGAGTTGTATATACATTATATATTTATCATTTTTGTATTGTAGTTTTATGTGTATATATAACTAAAAAATGTTTCTCAATAAAAAATTGATTGAAAAGAATTGTCATGTTCCATACATTACTTTGTTTTCGGTACCAATAAAATACTTGAACAAGAAATCATAGGGCAGGAGGGTGATCATCTCTTGCAATCTTGGGTGCTGGTGGTCACCTAAATAAATAAGGCCTCTAAAAGAGTAGATACTATCAGGACCAATGAGTATTTATTAAACATTCACTCACACCAATATAACCAAGCTTTTACAACTACGTAACAAGGCAAAAGGGAGCTATTGACATAACTTTAGTAATTGGGTTTACATTGTGGAACTCGTCTTTTAAGAAAATAAATACATCTTAGAGGTTGTTAAAATAGATGCTGAATGTAAAAGCGTATTCATTTTATGTTCTATGCTCAACATTTATTTCAGCCTGAGCATCAGAAAATGCAAGGCCACGTTAGAAACAAATGCTTGCCACCTTTATTTGATGTTGGCATTGATGATATTGGATAGCCTGAAATACAAATGACCCATCTTTGTTCCATTGGTTTTATTAGTTATGTATTTTTATGTTCCTTTTGTGAAACAGTAGGCGATTGTATGGTCACCTGATGGACGTGTTAGTGCTTAAGTGTGTAAAAATATCCTGATTAGATTTCAGCAGGCTGTTGACATCAAAACCCTAACAGTTATTTCATTGTACAGGTAAGACATCAGTCTTCTATTAAAAATGACAAAAGAGCAATGCATTTAAAAGACAGAGGAGAGAAACAGCAGATAAAGCAAGATAAAATTAGATGAATTATAAAGTGGATGATTGGATTTTTTCTGAGCTGTGAAACCTTTTATTGGATGTGTTTAGATCGCTAATCCATTGGGTATAATGTTTGGTGTTTTTTTTTCCAAACATAAAATTGATTTTTAGCTGAGTGAAGGAAAAAAATGCATGCCCAGAGGATTACAGCTCCATTTCTCAGTGTTGTATAACAACATCTATGCATTATCGTTGAATTGACTCTGTACTGCGAAAGCAGTTTTTCCAAGAAAACGAATGTCACTGAAAAAGGCTCCTTTATATGAGGGTAAACGCAAGAAACTGAAAATTACTCAAATTACTGTAATATGGGATGGTTTCTTTTAGAGTGTATCAAAATGCAAAAACAAAAATGTTCTATATTGCAGCTCACCAGTCCTAAAATGAGGTGGCTGAATTTGTTTTCTTTTTTCTTTTTTTTACTTTATTTTCACCTGGCAATCCATGCAAATTTCACGAATCCTGTAGCTTCACAGTTACACTAATCTCTGCACTGTATCTATTTAAATTGATTGTAAAGGCAGAAGGTTTTTTTTTATCCTATTGCATTCCATGCATTAACATAAAAAGCCTTCTGTGTGCAGAAGCCCCACTCAGCCCCATACTTACCTGAGCCCCATCTCTATCCAGCATTGTTTCATGAGAGACTTGGCTGCCCAGAACTTCCCTCCTCATTGGCTGAGACAGCAGCGCAGTGCCATTGGCTTCCGCTGCTGTCAATCAAAGTCAGTCAGCCAATGAAGAGAGAAAGGGGACGGGTAGCCCAATGTTTGAATGGACACAGGGAATTGTAGCTCAGCTTAGGTGCCCCCATAGCAAGCTGCTTGTTGTGGGGACATTCAACACGAGGGAGGGGCCAGGAGCGCCAAAGAGGGACCCAGGAAGAGGAGGATCCAGGCTGCTCTGTGCAAAACTATTACACAGCGTAGGTAAGTATGGCATGTTTGTTATTTTTAGCTAAAATAAATTAGGCTTTACAATAACGTTAAGGAATCATAGTCATCACACAGGCTGTGCTTCATTCACATCCATTACATGATGAATTGATATGGCTAATAGTTTACACAAGAAAATCTAGGAATATTTGTGCTTTCTTGTCAGCTCAAAGTAAAAATAAGAACGCTGCATTTCTGGCAAGATCAAAAGGTATTTTCTGTACATGGTGAAAATCTTCTTAGCCTGAAAAATGAAAAAATTATGCAGGTGCTACATCTAACAACTGGTTAGAATGGTTAGCAGAAAGGAAATTAACTTTATAATGTTTACTGCAAAATGTCTTTAATGCATGGTGCTGCCAGTGTGTGTGCGGTTGGGGTACTTTTCTTATATTTTTGTTTTAACTTTTTTTATGTTATTGATTTCCTTCCATAATTTATTCTTCCTTCTTTGGCCTTGCATACCGTTACTTCTCTATTTAACCTTTCCTTCTCCTAGCTCACATGGGAATATGTATAAAGAGATAGCTGTCAGATAAATAATTCATGTAGCATGAATCAATGCACAACATAAACAGTAACAAACTGAGATCATTCTTGGGTTGTTTTGTCCCATGGTTAAAATAGCCATTCATGTAATATTTTTATCATATTATAAACATGTTTTACACAGTCATTGGGGATGATTTGGGCTATGTTTATTTAATAGACTTTAAAATAGAATTTAAAGGGAACTACTGTATAAGGCCAGGGCTATTTTTTTTACTTAGCCCCACACCTTTGACGGTGACTTGAACTGCAACTAAAATGGTTCATACGCATATCATAGATGTGGTATGCTTCCTTACTCTCTCATGCAAGCTTCTGGTAGCAATGGGTTGTAGGCTAACTAACCCTCTCCCACCAACTCTTTGGGTGGTGAATATTTTTCTTTTATGTGCATTTCTTTGTGCTGAGTTACCAGCATCTGCATTGTTTGCAGCTGGTTACTCTTAGATTATGTCACCCTTAAAAAATATACTGTATGTTTTCTTCCATGGAGCATGAATACTGAGGTTAGGTTTAAATGTCATGTTCTCTGCTGCAGAGCATGACACTGCATTTTGAAATATTTTCATTACAGACATTATTTTATTATATTAGCATAATAGTATAGTGTATTCTGCAAGTGGTAACTGCATTTTAGTTCAGAGCAATTTATTTTTTAGGTGGTAGTTAGGGATAACATTAGAGTTCCCTCTGATGCAAGGTCCACAGCAAACATATAAATGGGCAGTTTGGCCATGCAAACTGCCATTCACGTTATGGTGGCGTTACTACTGTCAGTTAATTACAGCTGTGAGGATTGGATAACCAATGAGTTCATCAGTTGCTGGGACACCAGTTAACAGACATTGGTTATTATGGTGCACTCAAAAACCAATGATGCTGCCCCCCCAAAAAAAATTCCCCAAAACATCTTTTCCAAAATAGGGGTCTGGAATGGTTGTTGTGGGGGGACCCTAATAAAATATAAAAAAAGCAGAGGTTCCCCACTCCAAATCCATTAAAAAATCCTTATCTAAGTATGCAGCCTGGTTGGCTAGAAAAGTGAGGGCAGCAAGCATGCACCCTCATCCCCTCCTAAGGTCACATGCCCCCTGGAAGAGCACCATATCCCCATGTTGATTAGCACAAGGCCGTCTTCCTTCCTGGTCTGGTGGCTGCTGGAGTCTATGGGAGTAACGTATTGGAATCTGGAGAAAAGGGGCCCCCCTGATATCTAGCTTACCCCACTACGAATAAGGAAGGAAAACAAAGTACCCCTGTTACATATTCACAAAAAAATTTTTAATAAAAAACAGAACACGTTTGAAAAAGTTCTTTATTAACAAATAAAAAAATGTCTCCAGGTGTAAATCTATCATCAACCGTGATTTCCAGCAATAGATCCACATCAAATACCTGTCAGGGCTGGGCTCAGCCTTTCCTTCTCAAAGCTGGCCGCTCAGCTGTTGGCTAATTGTCATCTCCTATCTCTCCATAGTGACTCACCTGTTGATGATATCCTGCTCGTCAGTCCTGCCTACTTAAGTAGTCCAGTCCAGATGATCTCTTCCCTCTGCTTGGTCACATCTCTAGAGATGCTCTCCTGTGTTCCTGTTAAAGACTAGCTTGGCTATAATTCCTTCTGGCTACAGATCCTGCTTGCTGTTCTACTACGCTCATCTCTGGCTCCTTGACATTTGGGTTTGTCTGGCTATCCGTTCCGGTTCCTAAACTATGGCTATGTTTTGACTACGTGTACTCTGTTCATCTTTTTTTTATTATTATTATTATTAAACAAGTGTGATTTAACTGTACTTCTGACTTAGTCAGTCAATTGAGAAGATGCAGTCAATCCACTTGTTGGTAATATTTTTTCCAGATTGGATGAGCAGGATCACCACATGGATCAGTTTGCCATGGCATTACAAATGCCTCTGAGCTGCACGGCTCCCACTGTGGCTGTTCCACAACCTGTGTTGCAGGCCATTCCTGAAGCTGCTCCGGTCTCAGTGTAGGCACCCGCCTCGAGTATTACCTCTATAAGAGGTATGTCTGGTTCCGCTCCTCTTCCCCAGTGATTTGGTGGTAATAAAGTGCAATGCAAAGGGTTTCTCAACCAGGTTGAGATAAACTTTGAGATACAGGCCTGGGCGTATCCCACAGACAGAAGCAAAGTAGGTTTTGTGATATATTTGCTTTCTGAGAGAGCCTTGGCCTGGGCAAGCCCTCTATGGGAGACACAAAAACCTTTTGTCTTGAGTTACCCTGAGTTTGTGACTTCTTTTAAAAGGGTATTTGATGTTCCTGTACACTCTGCTTCTGTTGCCAAGTGCCTCATGTCCATCAAACAAAGTATGAGAACTGTTGCCGATTACGCCATTGAATTCCATACTCTGGCAGCAGAGGTTGCGTGGAACAATGAGTCCCTCGTGGCTTTTTCTCATGATCTCTCAGATACCATCAAGGATGAGATTGCAGCCCAAGATAAACCCACTGAGCTGGAGAGGTTGATCATGTTTGCTATCCTCATTGACTCCAGACTCAGAGAAATACTCCCTTTTAAGGAGCGCTTCCGGAAGCCTCCTATACATTTGTCAACAAACTGCCTCCCCCACCTCCCATGCCTCCTGGTACCGAGTAGGTCTATGAAGATGAACCCATGCACTTGGGCTTCACGTGTCTCTCTGCGGATGAGAGAACCCTTAGGAGGAGAGAGAGATTGTGCCTTTATTGTGGCCAGGCAGATCACTTTTTGAAGTCTTGTCCCACCCATCCAGGGAACACCCGAACCATGAGGTCCTATGACGGGCAGACCTTAGGTGGCAGTTTCGTCCCCAGTTATCCAGAAGGATAAGCCCCTGGTTTCAGTTACCCTTTCATGTGCTGAGTCATCCATCAACATACAGGCTCTAATCGACTCTGGGACTGCAGGCCTGTTAATTGATGCTGCCTTTGTTTTGAAGCACTAAATTCCATTGCAGCTGTCTGACACTCAATTTGCCATTGAGGCTCTTGATGGAAGACTTCTACAGCCTGCCCATGTGACTCGTGAGACTGCTCCATTGTCCATGGCCATAAGGGCTCTTCACCATGAGACCATCCAATTCCAAGTTATTTCCTCACTTAAGTTTCCGCTGGTTATATAGGAACAACCCCTCTTTTATTTGGCTCCGTGTTGAGGTTCCCTCCTGGTTGCCACACTACAGTAAGACATGCTTCCAGAAGATAGCCAAGGTCCTGCACACCTCTTCACTTTCCTCCCTGCCCAAGGAGTACTGTGATTTTAGCGATGTCTTTGGCAAAGGTTTGCCTCCACACTGGTCGTATGATTGCGCAATTGACCTTCAACCTAGTGCCGTACCCCTTCACCATTGGGAATTCAGCTTGCTTTCTCCTCTGCATATCACCCGCAGTCTAATGGGGCCGCAGAACGAGCCAATCAGTCCTTGGAGAAATTCCTACATTGCTATATTTCTGACCATCATAACAAGGCCTCTTACCATGGGTGGAGTTTGCCCACAATAGTGCCTTGAATTCTGCTTCCCGGTTGTCCCTGTTTATGGCAAACTATGGTTTACAACCTTCCATGTTGCCTGACTCATTTGTTTTGCAGAGTATTCCTGCATTAGAGGAGCATCTCTGCGGTCTTCATTCCACTTGGGCACAAGTCCAGGAGGCTTTGTGACATGCTAATGATAGGTACAGACTCCATGCTGACTGCAGAGGCCTGCTTGCGCCTTCCTACCAGGTTGGGGACAGGGTCTGGTTGTCATCTCGCAACCTCTGACTTTGTGTTCCCTCTCTGAAGTTCGCACCTCGGTTTATTGGGCCTTTCCTTATTCTTCACAGGATTAACCCAGTGGCTTACTCTTTAGACCTTCCTTCTAATATGTGTATTTCAAATGTATTTCATGTCTTCTTATTAAAACCTTTGGTCTGCAACCACTTTACCACCTCGGTGCCTTGTCCTCATCCTGTACATGTTGAGAACCATGAGGAGTATGAAGTACAGACCATTGTTGACTCCCGTAGGTTCCATGGGCTCATACAGTACCTGGTGCATTGGAAAGGGTACGCTCCGGAGGAATGCTCTTGGGTCTCATCCTCGGACTTACGTGACCCAGTCCTCCACCGTGATTTCCATAGGCGTTTTCCCATCAAGCCTGGTGGCCCTCCAAGGGGGAGGGGTCATTGAGGAGGGGGTACTGTCAGGGCTGGGCTCAGCCCTTCCGTCTCAAAACTGGCCACTCAGCTGTCAGCTAATTTCCAGCTCCTATCTCTCCACAGTGACTCACCTGTTGATGATATCCTGCTCATCAGTCCTGTCTACTTAAGCTATCCAGTCCAGATGATCTCTGCCTTTGCCTTGGTCACATCTCTAGAAATGCTATCCTGTGTTCCTTTTAAAGAATTGCTTGGCTGACATTCCTACTGGCTCCAGATCCTGCTTACTGTTCTAATACGCTCATCTCTGGCTCCCTGACGTTTTGGCTTGTCTGACTATCTATTCTGGTTCCTGAAATCTGGCTATGTTTTGACTACATTTAGATCACATAAACTAAAAATGTAACTCCAGTTTTGCTGAGCAAAAATAGTCCTACCCTGGCCACAGACATCACACGGATTTATCATTTCCCAGCCCCACTTGCTTATGTTTGTACAGAAACTCACATTGGTTTAAATGATTTCCTTCTTCCTACAACCACTTCCTGAGTGCTATAGTAAAATAAAAACTGCTAGGATCAGCAGAAAGCCAGGGAAACAATACTGGAAGTGTTCTGTACATCAACAGTGTACATCATGTCCTTATACAAGAAAGAAACATTTAAATGTGTTTGATTAGATTAAATAGTATGCAGATTATATGTTGCAGCATTGTTTAAGGATTACAACATATGTGAATTAAAATATATTTGTGCTTTCTTAAAAAAGGAAAACAGTGAAAGGTAAGACCCTATTCTTATAGAACTTACCTTAGATGCTTAATGACCTAAACCAATCCAGAACAATCATCTCACAGAATAATTGCTGTTGATAAGGTGAATCAGTTGGTTTCCTAGGTCTGCTTGGCATTTTACAGTAATTGTCACATGGATATTCACATGCTTGCGGACGTATTTTTTCTGGATATGAGCAGTTTAAAAATAAATCATATTTTGGCAACATGGGAATCAGCCTGACATTCTGGGTTTGCTGAATGATGAGTCTTCTCATATCGTACTGGCTCAAAGACAGTATTCCCAAGACACTGGCGCTTGTGTTTAATAATACACAAATGTATTTGAAGGTTCTCACTTCTTTATCAATGACTCAAATACTTCTATTCTGCCTCCAGAGACTGGTCTGCACAGGGTAATTTTGTCATCATATTAGAGATCATCATTTATCATCAGGATATTTCTACAAAATCTCATATTTTACCTTGTCAGGACCCAATTAAGAGACAAATATAAAAAACAAGGAAAATAAAATACAGCGGAATACTGGCCTGTGGTCATACTGATGGATTTCTTTGTGTTGTTCAACTCACAATACTCATGTGAACTTGTAGAATCTTAATTTGCCTCTGTTGTCCATTGCAAGTAATCATCTCTGGATTTAATTGAATACTTTTTATGACTGTTATGTAGTCAGAAGGGAACTTACACTTATGGCCCCCAGTAACAAATAGTGTCTGTCGTTTCCTAGTATGGGGAAAAGTTGATCTAATACATACGGCTGCAGGGATGGAGGCAGAGAGATTATGCAATAAGGCATAGTGCAGCCTGCAAAGTGCAGTGACTGAAAAACAAAACTCAATTCCTTTTTCACCAGTTAACTTTGGAAAACTAACATTTTGTTAATCGATATGAAGTGGCAGTTATATTAGGTAAACGGGGCCTGTGCCCATAATCCCAAGCATGCATCTCCATAGCCTTTCAACTTAAATCACATTTCTACAAGGATCTGGAATTTCAAAGGACCTGTAATACCAACTCAGGAATAGCTATTAGCCATTGTGCTATACCATTACTTAGCAAATAAGTAATAGAAGATATTTTCTAAAGCCATAAATGATGTCTTCACAGGTGGCCCGCACAGAACTTTGCAGTATGCCAGGGATTGCTTATCATCTCCATGTCTGCTAACCAAGGCTTTTTTTTTTCAGAGAATAGGTGCTGGAACTCCCCCCTTCTGAGTCACTTCTTGTATTCACCCCCTACTCACCTCTGAGCACCGTCCCTTGGTTCCACCCCTACCCACCTCCCAGCACCACCTCATTTAGAGAATACAGAGCCAAGTTTCATTATGTCATGCTAAGTAATTTGTATGGAATTTGGTAATGATCACAAGAAAAGCAGTAAAATAGATTGCCTGCAGCCAGCAGCAATATACCTTCCCCCCTCCCCCAGCAACAATAGATTCCCCCAGCAACAATAAGCCCCCCTGCAACATAGGATCCCTGCAACAAAATATCACCCCAGCAGCAAATGACCCTGACAGCAAGAACAGATCTCCCAGCAGCCAGCATCAATAAACTCTTCAGAAGCAAGGAACAATAGATCACTCCCTCAACAGTAAATCCCTTCTAGCAACAATTGACCCTCCCTGCAACATAAGCTCCTCCAGTAACAATAGATCCTCCACTAGTAAAAGTAGACCTACCCAGCAACAGTAGGCCGCCACACAAAAATGTAATCCCCTCCAGCAACAATAGATCCCCCAGCAGCCAGCATCAGTAGACTCTCCATCATACCTCAGCACCCCTTGCCATTACATACATTTAGTGCTGGAGGTGCCATAATTGTGTTCCCCATGTTCCTGCTGAAAGAATGCCCTGCTGTTAACAATAGACATCTAGAAGATTACCACTTTCCTTGGAATTGGGATTGACCCATCGTAAAACTGTAAAGAATCTTTCAGTTCTCTCATGCATGGTATGCAGGGTAATTAAACCCATTAAGAGTACATGCGTGCAATAAAATGACTTACCCGGGGATAATTGATATCTTAAAAGTATTTAAGCCTTATCTCTGCTGACAGGAGTTTCAAAATCTACACATAATTCATAAAATCCGACATGTTAAAGGTACATCACAATTGATTATATATTTAAATGTGAAAGAAAATAATTAACTGATCAAGCTCACACATGACTAAGCTATTTTATACAGAAGATGAGATAGTTATCTCCCACCTCCTGGGTGACAGACCTATCTGAGGAATATCATGTTCAGTATCTATGGAATGGACAATAATACAGTGCCTTGCAAAAGTATTCACCCCTCTTGGATTCTTACCTATTTTGCTACATTACAGCCTTTGGTTCAATTTTCTTTTTATCTGAATTATATGTGATGGATCAGAACACTATAGTCTAAGTTGGTGAAGTAAAATTAGAAGAAAAAAAAAAAAAATATATATATATATATATATATATAAAACTATTTTTCCTTGCAGGAATTGTGTATACATGATTCGTGGCGCACTCTTCACCCTCAGGGGAGGGATTTTTCCTTCTTTTCCTTTCCCCACAACCGATATTCTAGACTGGATTATATTTTTTTGACTCAAAAGGATCTCCCTTACCTTGTAGAAGCCACCATAGAGGCCATGGTCTTATCTGACCATCACCCGGTCTCCATGACCCTTCAGATAGCCAACAATCGCATCTCTTCCCCTATCTGGCGGCTCGATCCCTCCCTATTAACTGACCCAGGTATTGCAGCCTCTGTACAGGAAAGTTTAACACATTACTTCTCAGACAATCAACTACCGGACACCGATCCTATGACACTGTGGGAAGCACACAAATGTACGATTCGGGGGGTGCTGATAGCGGCAGCAGCCAAAAGAAAGAAAGAACATAACAATCAAATTACACAACTCACTAATCGCATCAAAACCTTGGAGAAATCCCACAAACTTTCTCTTGCCCGTGATGTTCTTTCTGAGTTAACTCAGGCTAGACTAGAACTCCTACAATTAATAAATTCACAAATTAAAAGATGCTATGTTTTATCGCGTAAACTATTTTACGAATATGGCAATAAATCAGGTAAGCTACTGGCCAGAGCTCTCCGTAAACAACAAGCTTTTAAAACGATCCATTCTATCACGGACCCCATAGGTAATAAAGTTGTATCGAACCACTTAATTGCCGATCAATTCGTTCAATATTATACCAAATTATACAATTTGAACGAGACTTCCGAGAGCGTGGACACTACATCTAGGTCTCAACGAATCTCGGAATTCTTACAGTCTTACGCTCCACACCCCATCACCTCCGAAATGGCTCTCCAGTTGGAAGCTCCTTTGTCGTCTTTCGAATTTGAGACTACCCTCAAACAATTGAAACCTGGGAAGAGCCCAGGCCCTGACGGCCTCACCGCAGGTGATTATAAATCATTTGCGCCCACCTTACAACAATATTTTTTGGCAGCGTTTAACTCCTTAGCGTCGGGTACCCCCCCCTCCACGAGACCTGTTGAGGGCCCACATAACTGTAATTCCGAAACCTAATAAAGACGAATCCCAAGTGTCAAACTACAGACCTATATCTTTGCTTAACGTTGATTTAAAAATATTCGCCAAAATATTAGCTAATCGTCTCCTCCCTCTCATACCCCAACTCATTTCTCTTGATCAGGTTGGTTTTGTCCCGGGGAGGGAGGGTAGAGATAACACGATAAAGGCGCTTGCCATCCACCATTGGCTTTCCTCCTCCGAACAGACGGGTTTCTTTCTTTCGTTGGATGCGGAGAAGGCGTTCGACAGAGTGGCCTGGGACTACATGGCCGAAGTTCTTCGTAAATTGGGCTTTCCGGAAAGACTGTTTTCTTTTATTATGGCCCTATATGCCTCCCCCACGGCCCAGGTCCGCATTAACGGTCAGCTGTCGGACGCCTTCTCCGTATCCAACGGGACGCGTCAGGGTTGTCCACTTTCTCCTTTAATATTCATTCTTACATTGGAGCTCCTCCTCCGGAAGATTAACGCAAACCCAGATATCAAAGGTATAACGATTGGAGACACTTCACATAAAGTAGCAGCGTTTGCAGACAATGTTTTACTCTTCCTTTCGGAACCACATGTCTCGATCCCTAACCTCCTCAAGGACCTTAATGATTTCAAGGTTCTGTCCAACTTACAAATTAACTTTGCAAAATCTGAAGCCCTGAACATCTCCCTTAGTGCAGAAACAGTAGCCACATGCCAACGGAATTTTCCATTCCGTTGGAATGACAGAGCTATAACTTACCTGGGTATCAAGTTACCCACACGATTAGATGATCTTTACACCCTCAATTACTCCACCCTCTTACAAACTATTCAGAAAGATCTTAAAGCTTGGTCGACGGGCGTTTTTTCTTGGTTCGGCAGGGCTTCAATTATTAAAATGAATGTATTACCTCGTTTGTTATATATTTTACAAACTGTCCCCATAAAACTTCCTCCCGCCTTTTTTAAAGCTTACCAATCCTATTGCTCCAATTTCATTTGGAGTGGTAAAAGACCCCAAATTTGTTTCAATAGATTGAGTTTACCCAAAACGAAAGGCGGCATCGGTTTACCTGACATCAAGAAGTATTATATTGCCAGTCATCTGTCTAGAATTGTAGACTGGAATGTGCATACCCACACCAAAGCCTGGACGCAAATAGAAAATACGTTTTCCAATATACCGCTCAAATTTTTACCCTGGATAGATCCTTCACATGTTCCGCTGACATGCAAAAAGAACCCTTTGATTGCGAGTACACTGTATGCCTTCCACTTAGCCTGTAGCAATCATTGTATTTCATCGCACCGCAGCCCGATGACACGGATTAAACATAACCCTGCATTCCCGGTAGGCCAATCAGACGCCTTTCTATCAGGTATATGGCCTTCCTCAGACATTAGAACAACGCTTTTCTTCTCGGGCAATAAGCTTAAAGCGGGATTCCGCTCTTTTTTTTTTTTTTCTTACCTGTGTCACAGGTGGGCGAGTGCTACCTTTGATTGGCATCCACGTCCGGCGTTTATTTGACCCCCGGCGCGACGAATCTTTTCCTCAGGATGACTTATAAAAACCTGCTCTGGCGTTTTCCATTTTAACTGTGGGCGTCTGAAGCCCACAGGCATTTACTTCCTGGTATATGATGACGTCTGGCTCCCAGCATGCTCCGCTCCATCTTGCACATGCTCAGTGATAGCAGTGACAAGGAAAGAAAAACTTTGTGGTTACCATCACAACGGCCGGCGTCCCGGAAGTTCCCGCCCCGTTGTCAAGGCAACGAAAACCACACAGGACAGAGAACAAAGAATGAATGAAAACGGACCCACACAAGCAAACACCATTGAAACGAGCAACGTGGACTGTTAAACTCGGAGGAAAATCTAACATCTGCTCACCTAATTTGATTTTATATCCAAAAGGTATAGTGTCTTTACTTATTGATTTATATATATATAGAGAGAGAGAGAGAGAGAGAGAGAGAGAGAGAGAGAGAGACAGAGAGAGACAGAGAGAGACAGAGACAGAGAGAGACAGAGAGCCATGTGTTTTTTTTTTTTTTAATCTTTCTCTTTCTCTCTCTCTCTCTCTCTCTCTCTCTCTCTCTCTCTCTCTCTCTCTCTTTATATATATATATATATATATATATATATATATATAAATAAAATAAAATATCATTATTTTATTTTTTTAATATGTATTGTATAGCTAAGTAGTCTAATTAAATGTTATGCTCAATATATTTTAATATATCGTTCTATTCTTTACATTTTGTATGTAATTTTATGAATGTTTTCCTATTTTTTGTGTGTGTATATGTATATGTATAGTTAATTGTTCTATTTATTTCTATATGTAATCTCGCTGCACCTCAATATCTCATTATAATTGTGTGTGTGTCTATATAATATCTATATATATATATGTGTGTGTGTATATATAAATATCTATATATATATGTGTGTGTGTATATATATATATATATATATATATATATATATATATATATATATACACATATACACATACACACACACCACACACACCACACACCACACACACACTAGATATCAAAGTATTCAAAGAATAATGAACAGATAAAGAATTACATTGAAATATATATTTTGGATAAAAATACCTGTAAATATATAGCTGGATATCTATATATATATATATATATATCAATTTGTAAATTGTCCGTCCGGTAGCAGAGTACAAGCCGATCTAAATTTAATAAAATATAATAAAAAAAAATAAAGTTTTTTAATTTTGCAAATACATTTAAAATTTAAAATACATTTAAATTCAGTACGACATTTTAAAAAAAAGGTACTGTAGAAAAATAAAAAATTTACATTGTAAAATAAATAAAAAAATAAAAAAAAAGAAGGAAAAGGTGAAAAAAAAAACATTCAATTTAGAGACAAAAACAATTTGGTATATTAGAACAGGATTGCTAACAGTAGAAATACAGCAACTAAATACACAATACAATATAGGTATAATTAGCAACAGAATGAGGCTAATTATACCATGGCATAAACATTAGTTACCTTTTGTGAGAAGCTGGATGAAGAAAAAAAGCGCTGGTGCTGTTTCCTTTGTGTATTGTTTCCTTGCTTCCTCGTGTGTAATGGCAGATACAGCTGCCTGCCCACTTTAAAAATGGCAAATTCGTACACGCCCTCGTCACGTGACCGGCGTCCTAACGAAATCTGGCGAGATTTCGCAATTTCATTGTCCCCCATGGATTCTTGGGAAATAGCTTACAAATTTCCCAGGGACCATTGCGAGGACGATAGCCACGCCTACTCCCACGGGAGGACAACCCGGAAGTCAGCTGAAACATCAGAAATAAAAGGTAAGTAAATAATATTTTTTTTTTCAGGGTTCGTTTAGGTAAGTATGCTATCTATTGATTTTAATAACATGAAGTTTCATTTTTAGGTACCAAACCACTTTAAATCCCTTCTAGACCTTCCCCGCCAGCCCTCGAGTCGCCCATTCCCTCAATGGGTCTACTTCCAGATAAAACACTTTCTGTTTCATCAAGGGGCGAGCTCCGATTTCGCCCGTAATCTTACCCCATTTGAAGTTCTATGCAATCAGACGGAACCACAACGGCATGTAATCTCTGCTATCTACGCCCTACTCTTTGCAATTATCAACCCCAAAGCAAATATAGCAACAGTCAGCTGGGAAAACGACTTAACCGTCTCCCTGTCGGCCGATGACTGGTCACATATATATTCCAACTTACATAAGGGCTCAGTTAATGTATCTGTTCAGGAAAACAACTTTAAGATATTCTCTAGGTGGTATCTAACTCCAGAAAGGCTCCATCGTCGTGACCCCAAAATACCCTCGATGTGCTGGCGCTGTTGGGAAAATGTAGGTACGTTCTTACATATTTGGTGGTCCTGTCCGCGCCTCCAGCCTTTTTGGAGAGAGATTCACTGTCTAATAAGACACATTACCACTATCCCCATTGATTTCTCCCCTGCCCAAATGCTATTGCACCACTCTTGTCTTCCCAAGAAGCTTTACCATCGCTCATTGGCACAGCATCTGCTCAATGCAGCGAAAATGTGCATTCCTGTGGTCTGGAAATCTAGCTCCCCCCCTTCCGTCGCTGACTGGATCACACGAGCGTCTAAAATAGCCGAGATGGAAGAACTAATCCATCAATCAAATGATACCCCAACTAAATTTTGGGGGACCTGGTCTTGCTGGCATCACTTTCGAGGTTCGGATGAGTGTCTTCACCTGTTAACCAGTTCTCCACCGCCCTGAGGTGGGGAGCCCGGTAATTCCCGATTTTTCATATGTTTTTCTTTTCTTTTTTTTTTTTTTTCCTCTTTTTGCTTACCAGTTAATGGTATACAGATTATCTTTTATGAAGACCTGAATCTTCTGCTATCTTTTTTTTTTTGAAGTTTCAGGACACTTTTCTCCTTCTCTTGACTTTTATTAATTCTCTCATCCTTTATTTGAATATGACTTCACTGTCTTTCCTACTATTATATAGACTATTATATGCTTGGTGATCTCAAGCTACTGTTCGTCTATGTTTTATAGTATAAGGTCAAAATTTGCTATATTGTATTCATTACATTCTGCTCTTCTATGCAATGTTATTGTATATTAATGACTTTTTTCTTCAATAAAAGCATTTGAAACAAAAACTATTTTTCAGAAATAAAAAAATAATAATTGGCATGTGTGTATGTATTCAAGCCCTTTGTTATGAAGCCCAAAAAAAGCTCTGGTGCAACCAATTACCTTCAGAAGTCACATAATTAGTGAAATAATGTCCACCTGTATGCAATCTAAGTGCCACATGATCTGTCATTACATATACACCCCTTTTTGAAAGGCCCCAGAGGCTGCAACACCTAAGCAAGAGGCACCACTAACCAAACACTGCCATGAAGACCAAGGAACTCTCCAAACAAGTAAGGGACAATGTTGTTGAGAAGTTTTAAGTTTGAAAAAAGACATGTGGGCTTTTTAGACATGAAAGAAAACGCTATGTCTGGTGCAAACCCAACACATCACATCGACCAAAGAACACCATCCCCACAGTTAAACGTGGTGATGGCAGTATCATGCTTTGGGGATGTTTTTCAGCAGTTGGGACTGGGAAACTGGTCAGAGTTGAGGGAAAGATGGATGGTGCTTTCTTGAGCAAAACCTGTACCAATCTGTGTGTGATTTGAGGCTAGGACGGAGGTTCACCTTCCAGCAGGACAATGACCCCAAACACACTGCTAAAGCAACATTTGAGTGGTTTAAGGGGGAACATATGAATGTGTTGGAATGGCCTAGTCAAAGCCCAGACCTCAACCCAATAGAAAATTTTTGGTCAGACTTAAAGATTGCTGTTCACAAGAGCAAACCATCCAACTTGAAGGAGCTGGAGCAGTTTTGCAAGGAAGAATGGGCAAAAATCCCAGTGGTAAGATGTGGCAAGCACATAGAGACTTATCCAAAGCGACTTGGAGCTGTGAAAGCCACAAAAGGTGGCTCTACAAAGTATTGACTTTAGCAGGGTGAATAGTTATGCACATTAACTTTTTCTGTTATTTTGTCCTATTTGTTGTTTGCTTCACAATAAAAAAAAGCATCTTCAAAGTTGTGGGCATGTTCTGTAAATTAAATAATGCAAATCTTTAAACAATCCATGTTAATTTCAGGTTGTGAGGCAACAAAACACAAAAAATGCCAAGGGGGTGGATACTTCTGCAAGGCACTGTATACAAATTACCTTAATGCAGCCTGTAAGTATTTGAAAATATTAATACCTGTAAAATTGTATTTTAATTTTTGGTTAAAAAAAACTGTGACATTGCATCGGTCACTCCTCAGACCTTCTCACTTGTCAGATCATTTCTGTCCACACCCTTTTCTAGGAGCAGAAAATAGGGGCTGCATTTTGTGCTTCTGCATTTTTGGAAAGGGTCAGAGACTTGTTTTTCCTGCAAAATGCAGCGTTTTGTATGTAATAGAATTCAATGGACCCAGATCCAAAACGAAAGTACCGCGTTTTTACTGTGATTTTGCCACGATTTGCGTTGTGTGTTTTTTTTTTATTTCTTTTTTACACTGTATATAGCTGGTTGCTAAGGAGGGGGCCGGGATGCTGGCCGCCGCGTCCTTAACAACCGATGAGTCATCAGCTGTCAGCTGGCTTCCTGCTGAATGTAAAAAAAAATGTTGGCTAAAAAAAAATCGTGAAACAAACTGCGTGGGGTCCCCCCCCAGGTCCATGCCAGGCCCTTGGGTCTAGTATGGATTCAGAGGGGACCCCCATGGCAAAAAATGTTTTTTTAATTGTGTGGGGTCCCCCCAAAATCCATACCAGACCCTGGTATGCTCTGAGCACCCCTACCATGTGAATGAGTATGGGGTACATTGTACCCCTACCCATTCACCTGTAAAAAAGTAGTGTTAAAAATTACAGTCTTTTATTAAAAATCGTCTTCTTCTCCGGTTCTTCCTCCGTTCTTTCTCCATCTTCTCCCACATTTTCCTGCTCTGGTCTTCTCCTTCTTCTGTCTTCTTCTTCTTCTGTCTTCTTCTTCCGCTCTTCTTCCTCGTCCGCCGCTCCTGCCGACGACCCTCCTCAGATGAGGCGTCCCGCTGGTCTGTCGGCGCCGATGTCCGGCATTTCTTCAATAATGATGGGGGTGTGGCAATCGGATTATGTCATCCGGTGGCCACTCCCCTTGTGATGTGATTGTGATTGCATCACCCGGTGACCCGGCCCCATGCATATATAAGTTGTTGCGCACACGGCATCGGAAGAGAGCAATGAGTCAACATTAGAAGAAGAAAAGAGTGAAGAAGACGACGGAGAAGACCGGGCAAGAGCTAGCAAAAGAGTGGGCATAAGAACAGAAGAACCCGGCAGAAGGCACCGGACAGCGGGAGAAGAACCGGAGAGCAAGGAGAAGAGAGTGGAGAAGGCGGAAGAGACCCCTGGAGCTGCCTAATAAAAGACTTGTCAAAAACTGTCTACTGTAATTTTTAACACTACACTACTTTTTACTACTACCCCATACTCAATCACATGGGGACGCGGGATCTGGGGGCCCCCTTGTTAATGGGGCTTCCAGATTCTGATAAACGCAAAAAACAAATCGCTGTAAAAATGCTTGTCCAAAAACTCGGCAAGCACCACAAAAACCACTGCAGAAATGCTCAAAAGCAACATGCATAGATGTAAATCAAGCCTTAGGCCTCATGCACACGAGACGCAGGTTTACAAACGCGCGTTTTGCCACGTTTGCATGCCGTGTTTGCGTTTATAAAGATAACATCATGTAGACCCTCCCCAAGCTCTCAAAGCATGTTTTTTTAAAACTATTTCTGCTATTTTGATCAGAGTGAGCAGCAGCAGCATAGAGAGCAGTTGTACACTTACATTTGCCTCTCTTTCTGTGGTATATATTTTGAAATGGATCCCATAATGAATATATGTCACAAAATGCTCCTGATGTTGCTCTTGATGAGACAGCAACGTCGTCACAAATTTCATGAGAGGTCCAGAGTCAGAGCTCGTCGATATTGGACCCATCCGTTGATGGGACAGCGAATGTCCATTGGATATTTCACAAACATATATGTGCAGCAGCGTACCTACCCCGACAAGTTTTTTAATTTTAGCCGGATGTCCATTGTCACATTTGATCTGCTCTTAGAAAAAGTACGACCTGGTCTGACATTCATGCACACCAATGTGAGAAACAGTGTGTCACCAGAGGAACGTCTGTTGGTAACGATCAGGTATGTGTATACATTTATAAAATATATTTAACTATAGATGTACAGATGAATTTTTTTCTCTGTCCTTTATTTAAAAAAAATAATGTCTATTTATAGCAAATTATCCAATTTTTTTAAATTTCTAAAATTTTCTTGTGGCAATTTTTAAAATGTTTTCATTATTTCTAATATAAAACAATATTAAAATAGTTTTTTTTAATCTTAATATATTTTTTATTCATTTTTTCTAGTTTCAAATTGTTTTATTTAAAAGCAAATCTATGTTAATTAGATTTTTTATAATTGTTTTAAATGTATTTGGCCAATTTTGTAATATATTTTTATCGTGAAATATGTATTGATTTATATTTTATTTCTTTGCTGCTGTATATGGTAGTATAATATTTTTTAATGCCTTATTAAAATATCCAGAATCCTAACCCTAACCATTCTTCCTAACCCTAACCACTAACCCTACCCCTAACCCTAAACAATAACCCTAACACTAACCACTAACCCTAACCCCTAACACTAACCCTACCCCTAACCCTAATAGCTAACCCTATCCCTTACACTAACCCTAACCCTAAACAACCCTAGCCCTAATCCACCACTTAATCCTAAAGAATAACCCTAACCTTAACAGATAACCACTTACCATAACACCCAACCCTAATGATCAAATTATATTGTCGCAGATGGTCACAGTTGACTTTGAGGCCATGTATCTCTGATGCAAAAAAGTGTATGACATTTTGCAACCCGACATTGGGGCCCCCTTATCTTGGGGTTACTTGGTGATAGGAACCTCAAATTTGGATATGTTGTAGTGCTAGTTCCACAGTGTCTGCATACTGAATTTTGGGTTGCTGGCAATAAGTGGCCCCAAGATATGGGGCCTGAAATTCGGGTCACAAAATGTCATTCTCAGATGCAGTAAAGTCCTTGACTTTGACTTTGGGGTTCCTGGCAATAAGTGGCCCCAAGAGATGGGCCCCAAAAGTCAGGTCACAAAATTTCATTCTCAGATACAGTAAAGTCCTTGACTTTGACTTTTCAATCATATTTCTGAGTTTTCAGGTCCAAAAAATTGGGTTCCTTTAAAAACGCTTATAAATGCAAACACGGCTTAGCCGCATTTTGCCACGTTTTGCGTCTGAAACGTGGAAATTTTTCTGTCTGAACCCATTTTTTTGCTTCTGGAAAAACGAGGTTAAACGCAACTGCATAACGGCAAAAAACGAGACTGTGTGCATGGACACATAGGATAACATTGAATGAGTTCAGGGGCAGTTGAAAAAAGTGTCCAACTGCATCTGAACACGCGTTTAACAGCGTCTCGTGTGCATGAGGCCTTAAGGTGGTTAAACATGCAGAACTGGACTTTGTAAAGTATTTTCATTCTTAAACCCTTTTTTATTTCTCTTTTGTATTTTTGTCTCTTTTTCCTTTGGAATACCTTTTTTTCTGTAAATGTCTTCTACTAAACAATATTTACGGAATAATATTGTCTCTAATGTACTAATGTAGTATAATTTAAAGAATCCCTGCCTCTTTGAAAAGTGCCACTGTATGATAAATCTCTGGATATATCAGTCTGTGCTAACAGTGTGTTTTACAGACGTTTATTTTAAGTCATAATTGTTACTGCTAATTGTTAGTGTGATCATTTGATATTTTACAATAAAAGGATCCGGTGGCAGCAATTGATTCAGGGTATAATGGGCTAATTGCATACATCCAGCAATGATTGCTCTCAGTCAGTTGGCACTTAGATTGTGGTCCCACGAACTAGAAAAACTTTGTGTAGGGGAGGCTGCGAATGTCATGGTTGCATATCAGTGACAGTGAGGTGTGAGTTTGACCAACTATTTGTAACAAGTTGGTGAAGGTAGTCAGGGTCTGACACCATGTCTGTCAGAGGGTCCTTTGCCAGAACAAGTTGGAGGCTCTCTAATTATTTAATGTCCAAATTCATTGTATAGCCTGAACACTACCTAGATATTACAAACTAGGAGAACAATTAGAACATCATGAAAAGTGTGTCACGTACCTGATCCAAAGCCAAGGCCTAGGTTCACAGTATACCCCTGAAGGTGCTACAGGAGGTATAGTGCCCAAAGAAGCACAGGTTGCTGGCACAGTATAGATGGCTTAAGCAGATGATCACCCGGAGACTGCTTAAGGTTGCAGAGTGGATGGAGCGGTAGAAGTATATAGGAACTCCAGCTGTACTATGGAAGTCTGTGCATACAGGAAGAGCAGTAAAAGCCAGGCCGGGGGGTCACACTCAGATAATCAGGCTGGTAACAGATAAGAGAGGCAAGCTGGGATCATACACTGGCGATCTAGCAGGTAAGAGGTAGCAGGCCTCTTACACTTGTAATTAAGCAGGAGGAAGGTCAGTAGAACAAGCCATGGGTCAATGCCAGGAGAAGAGATTAAACAGGTCAGGAACAAGCTGGGTCACAACGGGAAATTCAAGGAATTGTTACAAGGGTTAAGGAGCACAGGGAAGCTGACGACAATCCATACATTTGGAGGAAACAGCAGCAGTCTTTTATACGCCAGCAAGAGATCCTATCTGTCATGTTATGACCATGCTAATTAGTGCCGCCACGCACCTGCGTACGCTGATTCGCTAATCTTCCTCGCATGCGTGCGGGGATGCGCCAGTGGTGCTATCTCTGTTATTGGCATTATTGCCAGTTCTCACAGGGCCATTTCCCTGACAAAGTGCCTCCTAATTCTCACCAGTCCTAGAAGTGAGGAATGTTCAGGTTTATGTAACAGTGAGAGGGGTTCCAGCACCCACTCAACCCATATCTCAAGGGTATGTGTATAACTAGTGCATCTACACTTGTTGCTATGGTTGGCTATACTTTGTAAATTGAACTGTAACTAGTCAATTTTTTTTGTGGTGGTTGTTTTTGATAGTTCAAGTTATTTTTGCTACTCGTGCCCATGCCAGGGAGATCCACCTTTTTTATTTGTCCTAGTAAACATAAGCATTGAGACAGAGTGGTAGGAATTTTCAACTGTCATCAGAACAGAAGGTAAGTGACCACTTCTAAGATGGAATTACTGTATTTATCAGCATAAAACATGCACTTTTTTTCCCCTTAAAATCAGGGGAAAATCATGGGTGCGTGTTATATGCCAATCCCCCGCCGATTGTCTGCTTCTCTGCGGCTTTTCTGCCGTTCTCGGCGGTTTTTGGCTATTTTTGGCCGCACTGGGGCGTTCTCGGCGGCTTGCGGAGAGCCGCCGAGAACAGCCGAGTGCGGCCGAAAATAGCCGAAAGCTGCCCTAGAGTTACCGAGTGCCGCCGAGATACACAGGACATCCGCTCCGTGGCGGCGCCATTTTTAAACGGCAAGCCAGGGAGGACACTATCCGATGGGGGACAGTATTTGACACATCACCGACAAAGACATTGACAAGGCTGCAAATGACTGACAAGGCTGCAATGGAAGGCTGCAAATGACTGACAAGGCTGCAATGCAAGGCTGCAAATGACTGACAAGGCTGCACATGACTGACAAGGCTGCATCAACCTCCCTGGCGGTAATCCCGAGTCTGGTTCGGGTTGGAATTTTAGTATCATAAACGGTAACCCCGAGCCAGACTCGGGATCGCATCGCTGGATACAGGGAGGACACAAGGAGAAGTTACTTACCTTGTCCCCTGGATACAGCGATGTCCTCCACGCTGTGTGATCGAGCTGTCCTCCGCTCGATTCACATAGTGCACCGAGCTCCGTTCCCCGCGACGTTACGGCGCACGGGAGCGGAGATCGGCGCCAAATTCAAAAAAGTAAAAACACACAAAACACACACAGTACTGTAATCTTACAGATTACAGTACTGTATAAAAAATTACACACCCCCTTTGTCCCTAGTGGTCTGTGCAGTGCCCTGCATGCACTTTTATATTATAAATACTGTTTTTTCTGCCTGGAATTTGGAGATTGTCCATAGCAACCAGAAAGTGTCACTTTATGTAAAAAGTGATTTTAGACCAACTAGAAAACAGCGATAATAAATTATAATCACTTGCAGAATTGAGCGATAGCGATTTGTGGGGAAATTCGTCATCAAACACTAAATCTAATGACAGCGACAATTCTGCAAATTAGCAAATTTCAGTGTTTTTGGATTTAATTACATTATTAAATAATTTTTATTATTATTTATTATATTACAAACTTTATCATACCCGGGATGTCTGCTAGACTCTGGTTTGAACAGATTTAAGAGAGTTATTCCTAAGAATTACAGGACTACAATATAAAACACCAAATTTCCATGCAAAATAATTATACCGCTTTCAGCACCTAAAACCAGAACTAATCATACCGCCAGGGAGGTTAATGGGCATTTAAATGTTTTTTTCTTAAACTTCCCTCCTTAAAGTTTTTTTCTTTAAAATTCCCTCCTAAACTTGGGGTGCTTGTTATACGCCGGCGCGTGTTATACGCTGATAAATACGGCATATCTAATTTTGGAAAGATTTCACTCACTTCCTAATGCGTCTTTGAGACAAAAAGCAAAACAGGTAAAAAATAATAAATACATGATTACTTGGTTATAATCATACCTAATGATGTCCAAAAAGAGAGAATGAGATACACATTTACTCTGCATTTTGCACTGTAATGTTGAATAAAACACAGTGGGGTGGATTTACTAAAGTCAAATAGACTGTGCATGTTGCAAGTACAGTTTATCCCGAGCTGAACATTCACTTTGCAAAGAGTACCCATTCACATGCAAGGATAATTAAATAAAACAGCTTTTTTGCTTGCACATAACTGGATGATGGAAGCCAGCAGAGTTTCTTCCCATTTAATAAGCTCTGGAGCAATTGAACTTGCAGAGTGCAACTGCTTTTGCAAAGTGCATAGTCTATTTGCTTTTTGTAAATCCACTCCAATATCTTTTTACCGCTGTTACTTGCACTGCACACCATTTTCTCAATTGATCTCAAAATGTAACACAATTTGACTTTAAGGAGAACTATGTATGGCCAAAGCTCTTTTGCTCATACTTCTCCTGTGGGTCACATGAGTGCACTTCTGTAACCCAGATTCAGCCGACAGTGGGCTAAAGCCCGCTGTCGGCTGACATTGCAAAGCAAGCCCAGGCAGGGCAAAAGGGTCAGCTGTCCTGGGCCCCATCATTGTTTCGGGGCTGTTAGCAGCTGCCTCATACTTGACAACTATCCCAGTTTAAATGACCTTGTCCCTTGAAGTTTTAGTCTCATGCTGTGTCCTGATTATTCAGTGTGAAGTTCTGTTACTAATGCTGCTTAGCTCTGCCCTATTGCTGTGTGCAGGTGACTCACCCGCAGACCCTGTGTTTACATGCAAATAACCTGCATTTTTATGGAAATAGTGGCGACATTAATATGTAATTACCCACAAACCAGCGGCATTGATATGTAAATAGAGGCAGCATTCATATGTATATCATGCCCCCAGGGGGTCAAATCCACCATCCCTTCTGCTGAAGGCTGCCCACTAGGGAAGTAAAGGGGCATGCTTGCAAGTCTGGCCTACATCTGTGGTCATTAAGCCTAACATCAGCCTCTTGTGCAAAGGTAAGTAAATTGGAGGTTTAACCCTTTTCTTAAATAACATGGTGCCACAGTGCCGTGAATTTTGGTGCATGTGACCACACACATCTCAGCAGATGCGTGCGGGTGTCATTAACAATTAATGGAACTGCTGTATATCTGCTAAAGGGTAGCACATTTCTGTGGTGCCAGGGAAGTGATTTTGTATGCTTTCCCAACACACACATATATGAATGCAGGCTAAATGTCTCAGTTACATTGGTGGTCAGTGTGAATCTTTTCATTACATTGGGGCTTGGTGTACAATCCTTTCATTCACACTAGTGGCCAGTGTGAAGATTCCCCCTTACATTAGTGGTCAGTGTAATTCCCCATTACATTGGTGGCCAGTGTAGAAACTCCTCTTTATATTGGTAATCTGTAAAAAAATCCAAACTTGCATTTGTGATCAGTTTGTAAACCTAATGCCGCGTACACACAAGTGGATTGTATGGCGTACTTAGTCCGTCATACAATCCGACGGACAGTCCGTCGTACTTTCCACTGAACGGACTTGACCACACACGGATACACAAACAGTCTGTCGAAAGCTTGCGCGATGACGTGTACAGCACGTACGACGGGACTAGAAATAGGAAGTCCAAGACACAGCAAAGCACCCTTCCGCCGTGTAAATCCTTTCTGGGCATGCGCCATTCTTAGTCCGTCGAACTAGCATACTGACGACCGTATTGTCCGCTGAAACCAAAGTACGACGGACAGAATTTAGAAAAAAACGAAATACTTAGTACTCCGGACTGCACGCTGAAAAAGTCAGCTGAAGCCCACACACGAGCGGATTGTCCGCTGAAATGTGTTTAGACGGACTAAGTACGCCATACAATCCGCCTGTGTGTACGCGGCATCACTTACATTAGTGGTCCATGTAGAAGCCCCGTTTAAATTGGTGGTGAGTGTAAATCCCCCCCTTACATTGATGGCCAGTGTAGAAATCCCCTTTATTGGTCGTTGATGTAAAATCCCCATTACATTGGTTGTCGGTGTAAATTCTTCATTACATTGGTAATCAGTGTACATTTCCCTTTACATTGGAGGTAAGTGCAGTATTGCCCTTACACTTGTGGTCAGTGTAAATCCCCCTTTACATTGGTGGTCATTGTAAATCCCCTTAACATTGGTGGCCAGCGTAGAAGTGTCACCTTACATTGGTGGTCAGTAAAAATGTCCTCAAAAATGGTTGTCAGTGTAAATTCCACCTTACAGAGAGGTCATTGTATATCCCCCCTTACACTGGTGGTTGGTGTAAATGCTCTTATTACATTGGTCTCGGTGTAGAAATCCTCTTTATATTGGTGGGTGGCATAAAATCCCCCATTACATGGTGGTCAGTGTAAATATCCCCTCACATTGGTGGTCATTGCATATTCCCCAAAGACTTCCAGCTTTGATTTACATGAATCAGAATTTGCCACAGTGTACTACCTCCTAACTAATCCCCCCACCACTGCCACTGATCCCATCAACCCCCCAGCATTGCCCCTGATCACACCCCCTCCCTCAACACTGCCACTGATTCCAGGAGTCCTAGGATCTCTAGGAGTTTTCTGTCTATTGATGGGTCCCCTCACCTCCCCAGTGGTGTGCAGGCAGTGAGGAGATGATGTGCTGAAATCTTTAGCAACCAATCAGTGATCAGTAATGATGTGCACTAACCTCTTGCAGCCAATCATTGAGCAGTAACGATAAGAAGTTGCCTCTAGCAACCAACCAGTGAGCATTAATAATGTGCAGTAATCGCCAGCAACCAATTAGTGAGTGGTAGTGATGTCCAGTAACCTCTAGCAACCAACCAGTGAGCAGTATTGATGTGCAGTAACCTTTAGCAACCTATAAACAAGCAGAAATCATGTGCTATAACCTCTAGCAAATAATAAGTGAGCCATGATGTGTGCTGTAACCTCTAGCAGCCAGTCAGTGATTGGTAATGATACACTGTAACCTCTAGCAACCAATCAGAATTGCTGTCTGATTTAATTCAGTAAACTGCTATTTTTTTGTATGTCTCAGAGCAGGTGGAGAATGAAATTGCATGGAGGAGGGGGGGAGGGAGCCAAAGAAAATGTTTTCCCAGGGTCCAATCCATAATAAAGCTGGCCCTGAACCCAGGCTCTGCAGAAATCGTCAGCATAATTGTCAAATCCACCTAGATGCTTGACTGGCAACTGGGTCAGCCTCTTGGCTTGCCGCTGAAACCCTTAGGCACTCCCATACCCTCCCCAACCTGGCACTCCAGTGAGCACTGGAGGGACAGAACATAGAGTGAACCCAAGAACTGAGTGATCAAAAGGCTTTTATCTGCCAAGTATTGGTGTAGAGAGGGGACAGCTGCAATGGATTGATGCTGTAGCCATCCAAGTAAGTATTTATTTTTGCAATTTTACATTCCCACACTTCTCTGTTAAAACATCAGGGTTGATTAATTAAGAGCATATAGCCTACTCATTTTCTATCATACAGCTTTGTGCAAAAGTACTGTTTTTTTTTTTTTTTGTTTTGATTTTTTCATTACATGGGTAATTTGCAAAGTGAATTTCACCACATTCACTAAGTTCTGGGGAAAACTACTTTGCAAAGTGAATGGTCTCAGTAAATCAACTCCAGTGTCTCCCAATTTGCTATGGAATGGAACTGCCATTGGGAAAAGCTATCAGAATTAGCACTATATATATATTAGAACATGTGTAGAGCTTTTATGCATAAGAAATGTGACACAATACTTTTCAGCACCAGGAGATCATTCTTAGATCTCTTCATACACACACCTTCCATACACTTAAAGTGGAAGTCCATGCAAAACTATAATCCCCACATCTACATACACCACGGATCTAACACTAACCTCTCTATTCCTGTAAAAAAAAAAAATTGTATATATACCTTTTTGGAAGCCAGTCTGACCTGTTCCGACCCGATCTCCAGTGGCTGAAGCTCGGCAGAGGACATGGACGACAACGGCTGTGAAATGAATGGGAAGTGACATCACCCATAGAGTAACTATGGGGCGTCCGTTGTCGTCCATCTCCTGTTCACCCGCCTCTACAGTGAAGCCGCAGCTGACAGCTCAGCATGGGATCCAGTCGGAGCTGGTCAGATCAGCTTCCAAAAGGTATGTATACTCATTTTTTCTTTACATGGATAGAGAGGTTAGTGTTAGATCCGTGGTGTTTATAGATGCAGGGATTTTCGTTTTTTGCATGGACTTCCACTTTAAGGTTTAAGGTCATACATGGATTGGAATTCAGCTGGTTGAGCAGGGACCAGACAAATTTTGATCCATGTATGTGCACCCTGGTTGTACAACAGCCAATCCATCGATAAGCTGGTGTACAACCAGGCTATTGAGTTTTTCCCAAATGATTAGTGCTGCTGGCTATAAGCAGTCATTGAGTTCTACCTGCAAGGAAAGCTCCCTGCCGGGAGAACACAATAGCACCGGGAGAGAAATTCCAACATCAACACTAACTGTATTAATGAGGGAATTGGGCATTTTCTTTCCTTCCACCCGTTCTGGGAGGAAAGAAAACTGCATAATGTATGACCTGCTTTACTGTAAGCCTAACTCTAGCACTCACACTAACTCTCCTTTATGTAAACTGTGACCCTGTTTCCATATTCATGTAGTGCTCACTCCCACAGCAGCTTGCTCTTTAGGTCCCTAAAGTATTTTACCATAGTTACACTAACAGTCAGGCACACAGTCACTTCTCTGGCTTAATGAACTGTCTAGGGGTATAATTTTCTGATGCTTTATTGAAGAACTTGAACTTGGAGTAGGGTACTGTGGGATACTCCAGCAACTTTAAGCACCAATTTGAGGACACTAGTCTTCCTTCGAAAAATTTGAGCACAGCCCTAGCTTGCAGCAAATATTGGTCTAAGCTACATCAGGGCACCATGCATAATGTCCCCTTTGAGCAAAACTGACTCTAGCACAAGAGGGAGATTTCAGCAAAAAAGCCACTGACCCCCTCCCCAGCTCGTCTAACTGGGACCTCAATGAGCAGTAGACACATGGCAGGTCTACCCTCTAGGACAAGAACCCCTCTGTCCTCAGTCTCAGAGTATTTATGCTCTGTCTAAGCCACCAACTAGGCACCTCTCTCCAAGGATTATCCAGGGCTGATGATTTGACTCTTCCAGCTCACTATCTTACAGAACCTTTCCTCACAATCAGGTGGAAGGAGTCAACCTTGCAGCCAGTGAAACACAGAAAAGACCTACACAATCACATGCAACTGAACTGATTAGAGTGAGCCAGTAACTAAATCTATTTAAACTAGGTCCTATCTATGAGGGTGATAAACTCTCAATTTTTGTACCAGGGTCATTTGCACTAAAGACCAACACGTCCTGCCATGAAAGATACCAATGGGAAAATACCCAGCACTGGAATCTACCGCCTCATAAAAAATCAGCAAAAAATATGTGAAAAGTTGTACTACAAGTGAGTCAAAGAGTCAAAGTAAAATTGAGTACAAATCAGCAGCTGACATCAACAAGATGGTAAGTTGCTTAAGAAGAAAAAGGAAATATAAAATGCAGTGCTTTTGGAACCTCGGCCCCCCAGGATCACCTATGGGAGTGGATGTTCAATTAGTGAGTCAAAAATAGTGAAAATAGCGATATTCAAATAAACACAGAGAGTAATATGTGCATAAATACTGACAAGAAGACTCATATGTGTGTGACATAAGTGCATGAGAAAATCACACGTGCAAGTGATATACAAATTAAAAATAAAAATGATAATAAATCTATGGTAAACAAAGAACACATCTAAGCCCTTGTACACACGGTCGGAGAATCCGTCGGAATGTGTCCTATCGGACCCTGTTGTCGGATAATCCGACTGTGTGTGGTATGCATCGGACTGACTCCATCGGAATATCCGTCGGACCCAATTTTCCAACTTGTTGGAAATATTTTCCGACAAACTGGTCCGATCGGACATACTTCGATCATGTGTAGAGATTTCCGATCGGACAAAGTGCCATGCATGCTCAGATCAAATTCCTACACCAAAGCTATTGGCTACTAGCCTGAACGTAGTCCCGTCGTAACGAAATAACGTCATCACGTTCTGAATGATCGGATTTTCCGACAACTTGGTCCGACCGTGTGTATGCAACAGTTTCGGACACAATCCATCGGACAAAATCCGTCTGACAAAATCCAACGGATTTGGTTGGCAGAATGTCCCAACGTGTGTACGGGGGCTAAGAGCTCATCTGTGTGGTGCTGTATAGTCTATTCAAAAAAAATATTTTTGAAAGATGTTTCTTCTGGTGTTGACAAATATGAGGAAGTGGACTTCTCCATGCAGTAACCACAGGTGTGTATATGGGACAAAAGAGGGAATGGATACTCTTACCCTAAAGGAGTAGTAGGAATATAAGGAGTAATACTACTCCTTATATTAGCGTGGTATTCAGTAGCAGGCCTTATGCCCCAGTAGAAGAACTCTTGTTTGAAACATGTCGGGTTTATAGCCTGTTGCGCTTTTTATACCACACTGTTCTTTTTATATTTTGTGATCACTTAATGTACTCATCGTGATTGATGGTCTGTATGTTTTTATTTTTTGTTTTTTGCTTTTTTTATTGACGATTAAATAAAAAAATTTTTTACCTTGGATGTGGAGGCCCTTTTCTTTCCATTTTTTTCTCATGATTTATGCTGCTGATTGGATGTTGGTGTGATGCTGGTGTGAGGACTACAAACTCTTCTCAGCCTAATCCAGTTTGAGGATACCTGACAGCGGTTGTCCCCAGAGTGAGATATCCATCATCCATCTTGTCTGATGTGGACGCAGGTACACACCATTGTACCACAAAGGTCCCGGTTGGAGAGTCCGCTGGAGACCATTGTTTGATGCCCTTTTGACCCACCGCCGTATGGCGTGTGTCCACACCTTAGTGTAAGAGTATCCATTCCCTCTGTTGTCCCATATACACACCTTTGGTTACTGCATGGAGAAGTCTGCTTTCTCATATTTGTCGACACCAGAAGAAACATCTTTCAAAAATATTTTTTCTGAATAGACTATAGAGCACCACACAGAGGAGCTCTTAGGTGTGCTCTTTGCTTACCATGGATTTATTATCATTTTTATTTTTAATTTGTATATCACTTGCACATGTGATTTTCTCATGTGTTTATGTCACACACATATGAGTCTTATTGTCAGTATTTATGCACATATTACTCTCACTGTTTATTTGCATATCACTATCTTCACTATTTTTGACTCACTAATTGAACGTCCACTCCCATAGGTGATCCTGGGGGGCCGAGATTCCAAAAGCATTTTATATTTACTTTTTCATAAGAAATCAGAGCTTGGCAATTAAAGCATGAGGATAACATTATCCCCTTAGGGGAAGTGGTATTCAGCAAAGACATCTGACTTTAATTCATAGATCAACAAGAGAAGCTTAAAGCACAAATGACAGATCACCCTAGGGGAATAAGGGTGACGTGAGAAGCCCTCACAAATAACTATATTGGTTATGGGTTGCTAAAGAGATGTTGTACTTCATAGTAATTATGGCATTGTTATTGTCATTGATTTAGCTAAAAGGTTGGGTTTATCAGTTCTGATATTTTCTTTACCCATTGCTTAACTGTAATAAAGGGTGTTAATTAATTGGCTAATTAGGGACTATCATTAGTTTATCTGTGTTATCTTTTGTAATAATCCATTTGTCAACTGAAGAATTACATATATTGCTTGGTTTCATCTGAAGTAGTGAATGCATTTTCTGTTTATAGTGGTATCATTTGTAATAATTAGTTGGCTAATGGGGACATTGTCTGGTTACTGTAATATTTCTTGTAATAAAACCCAGATGAATACTACTGTGTGCATTCCTTTTGGCATATAACGCTAACCTTTAAAAACACAATCTAATCCATAATTTGACCCTATTACTTATTTTCCGCCATCCTTACACTAATACCTAAACTAGCTCTGGATTTTTTTACCTTCTGGGTGCAACTCTCCCCCTAACATTTTTATTATTAAAAAAAAAAACACAACCTTATGAATCACTTTAACTTGAACCCCTCACCTAGTCAAAAAAATTGACTCCTAATGCCACGTACACACGATTGGACTTTCCAGCAGACTGGGTCCGACAGTCTTCCCGACTGACTTTTGGCGGAGGTCCGACGGACTTTCTGAACGAGCGGACTTGCGCACACACGAACGGACATTCCGGCAGACTAGGTCAGAATGAACGGACTTACCCACACACGGACTAAAGTCCATTGATTTTGAACGTGACTTCAGTTACGACGGGACTAGAAAGGGAAGTCAATCTCGCAGCTTTCATCGGCGAGCCCCGTTGCCTGGTATGGATTTTAAGGGGAACCCCCTATGCCGAAAAAACAGCGTGGGAGTCCCCCCAAAGTCCATACCAGACCCTTATTTGAGCACGCAGCCCAGCCAGTCAGGAAAGGGGATGGGGACTAGTGCCCCCCCAAAAGGGGGCTCCCGGATTCTGATAAGTCCCCCACCCGCAGACCTCATCAACATGGGGACAAGGTGCTTTGGGGTGGGGGGGCCGCAGAGCACCACCCTTCCCCAAAGCACCCAACCCCCCATGTTGAGGGCATATGGCCTGGTACAGTTCAGGAGGGGGGGGCACTCGCTCATCCCCACCCCCTTTCCTGACCGGCCGGGCTGCGTGCTCGGATAAGGGTCTGGTATGGACCATTTTTTCTGCGTAGGGGGTTCCCCTTAAAATCCATACCAGACCTAAGGGACATTGTGTTTTTCCTATTGCAATGAGCGCGAGATGTACAGTATCCTGCAGCCGAGAACCAGCGCGATCCTATCATTCACGCGGGCAGGTGCTATAGCTGCCCTTGCATCGTATTTGGTCTGTCGAACCAGCATACAGACGAACGGGCTTCCCGATAGGAACTGGGTCTGGCGGAATTCTGGCGGGAAGATTTAAAACATGTTTTATTTCTAGATCCGTCTGACTTTTGGGAAGAAAACTTTTGGGAAGAAAAAGTCAGACTGAGCCCACACACGATAGAAATGTTCGACGGATGTCTGCCGGAAAGTCTGATCGTGTGTACGGGACATAACACTAATGCCACGCACACACGATTGAACTTTTCGACGGACTAGGTCCGACGGTCTTCACGATGTACTTTCGGCAGAGGTCCGACGGACTTTCTGAACGAAACGGACTTGGCCACATACGACCAGACTAAGTCCGTTCGAACATCCATTCATTTTGAACGTGAGGACATAAACGGGATTAAACAAGGAAGTTCAATATAAAACTCGATACACACCTCAAAAATCGCCACCTCAGTGTATCATCACCGCGCCAACAAAACCCCTCCCCCAGCTGCTACTTAAATATATGAATAAATAAATAAGAAGGTGAATATAGCTCTGCCCATCCAAATAACCATAGAATATCACCTTGTAGCGCTAAATTAGTGTAAAAATAATCACATTAGAGTTACCCCTCAAACAAAATGTGCGTTTAGATCACTCAAACGATGACAGCAAATATTCAGCACTCAATGTATATTCTCCTTTAAGGCTTCAATAGAGCTACCCCTCAAAGCACCTCAGAAAGAAAAACAAAGACCTCCCATAGTGCAATACTGTAAAAACTCTTTAATTCCAAAATTAAAATCCACTCATTGATGCACTCACATGGAAACAGCTTGAATGAAAGCACTTCAAAATCACTCCACTCCTCAGTAACAGCGCACTCTACTCCAAGGCATTGGTGGTCACAGTGGATACTGGTTAGATTAGTAGCACAAATACTGTCTCTCACCCTTCCTTCTGCTGTTTGGTACCTCACAGCGGAGCTCACAGTTTAAACACAGTGCCACACTCTCCCAGTTCTGTTCCTCGTGTTAGACACCTCCTTCCGCCTTGGTTGCAGTGCTCAGTGTATCAAAGATAGTTGCCAGATAGCCACGCCCCCGACATGTTTCGTCATAGGACTTACTCATGGGATTGGCTATCTGGCTCCCAGTTCCACCTTTTATTCAAATAGCAACTATCCCATAATAACAAGCAACCTAACCCCGCCTCTGCCTCCACAGGCTCTGTAAACAGCCTGGGTCTTCTCATTGGCCACTCAGTATAGATATGTGCAGCCCCCCTCTGTGTAGGCCCTCCCTCTAAATGTGTCCATCCGACAGGGCGGCAGGACGAACAGGAGCTCACAGCTGATCAGCTGTTTCCACTCCCGCACTTCGCCGCTCGGCCGCACATGCGCAGACAGTCACGATCTCCCATTCACAGATGTCAGCGTTCGCCATCCACCGCACGGCCCACACCCCCCATTTGCGCACGCGCCATCCCCTTCACTGCGCTCCTTAGAATAAACGCACCACATAGGAGCTCCCACTAGACAATCTCCTCGTCAGCGCGAACCACCTCGGTCGCGCATGCGCGGTTCCATATTGACCGTCAGACCTGGATGGTAGCTCCAGCATCCATGTCCTGACTTCCATTCAATCACATGACGCGGATACATTAGTGGACAGACCCTCACCTCCCCTAAAAACCTCTCCACAGACAGTAACATAGCTGCTGGAGCTACCATCCACCATGGTGTATGGTGAAGGCTATACCATTATTATATGGACACTGATAAGATTTGCACATGAAAAGTATTTAATTTTTCCTATGGACTATTGGTTTTGTTTTAAAGGATATGAACACTTGCATATTTTTTTTAAGATTATCACATTGAGTTTTTCACAAATATATACCGTATATACTCGAGTATAGGCCGACCCGAATATAAGCCGAGGCCCCCAATTTACCCCCAAAAAAACTGGCAAACTTATTGACTCGTGTATAAGCCGAGGGTGAGACATGCCTGTCCATCCCTGTGTGTGTGTCCGTCCATCCCTGTGTGTCCGTCCATCCCTGTGTGTCCGTCCATCCCTGTGTGTCCGTCCATCCCTGTGTGTCCGTCCATCCATCCCTGTGTGTGTGTGTGTGTCCATCCATCCATCCATCCCTGTGTGTGTGTGTGTCCATCCATCCATCCATCCCTGTGTGTGTGTGTGTCCATCCATCCATCCATCCCTGTGTGTGTGTGTCTCCATCCATCCATCCATCCCTGTGTGTGTGTGTCTCCATCCATCCATCCCTGTGTGTGTGTGTCTCCATCCATCCATCCCTGTGTGTGTGTGTGTGTATCCATCCATCCCTGTGTGTGTGTGTCTCCATCCATCCATCCCTGTGTGTGTGTGTCCATGTGTGTGTGTGTGTGGGTGTGTGTGTGTGTGTGTGTCCAGCCTACCTGTGTCCCGAGCCTGTGTCCCGAGCCTCCGTCCCGTGCCTTGCCTCCTTGCCTCCGTCCCGTGCCGTGCCTTGCCTCCTTGCCTCCGTCCCGTGCCGTGCCTTGCCTCCTTGCCTCCGTCCCGTGTCGTGCCTTGCCGTGCCGTGCTGTGCCTTGCCTTGCCTCCGTCCCGTGCCTTGCCAGGATCGCCGCTCTTCGTCGGCGCCTCGGCGGCCATTCTAAAATTCAAAAGCCGCGCCTCCGCCTTCGCCTGTGATAGGCGGAACACTGAATTTCCCAGCAGCCTGTGTTCCGCCTATCACGGACATCGTCTCATCCTCGTCCGTAGTACGAGGATGAGCGGATGTCCGTGATAGGCGGAACACTGACTGCTGGGAAATTCAGTGTTCCGCCTATCACAGGCGAAGGCGGAGGCGGAGGCGCGGCTTTTGAATTTTAGAATGTCCGCTGTCTGTCTGCTCGACACGCTGATCGAGCAGGCAGACAGCGATGACTCGAGTATAAGCCGAGGGGGGCACTTTCAGCCTCAAAAAAGAGGCTGAAAATCTCGGCTTATACTCGAGTATATACGGTATATTTTCTTATATTTGGTTTGAGATATGCTTTCGTGAGAAACACAAATGTTTGTTTGAGGGGTAACTCTAATGTGATTATTTTTACACTAATTTAGAGCTAGAAGGTGATATTCTATGGTTATTTGGATGGGCAGAGCTATATTCACCTTCTTATTTATTTATTCATATATTTAAGTAGCAGCTGGGGGAGGGGTTTTGTTGGCGCGGTGATGATACACTGAGGTGGCGATTTTTGAGGTGTGTATCGAGTTTTATATTGAACTTCCTTGTTTAATCCCGTTTATGTCCTCACGTTCAAAATGAATGGATGTTCGAACGGACTTAGTCTGGTCGTATGTGGCCAAGTCCGTTTCGTTCAGAAAGTCCGTCGGACCTCTGCCGAAAGTACATCGTGAAGACCGTCGGACCTAGTCCGTCGAAAAGTCCAATCGTGTGTGCGTGGCATTAGTGTTATGTCCCATACACACGATCAGACTTTCCGGCAGACATCCGTCGAACATTTCTACGAAAAGCCCACACACGTTTGAATTGTCCGACGGATTCCGGTCCGTCGTGTGTACATGGCATTAAAGGACAAACTAAAAGCCAGTGGGAATGATTTCCATAGAAAGGCTGTGCACCGCAAGGCAGGATCACACAGTAAAGGTTGCTGGAATATGGAAGAATGTAAGTATTTTATACAGTAAGCTTCACTCAGGAGGGCAGAGGTATCTATTAACCACTTCAGCCCCGGAAGGTTTTACCCCTTTCCTGACCAGAGCACGTTTTACAATTTGGCACTGCGTCGCTTTAACTAGTAATTGTGCGGTCATGCAAACTGTACCCAAGCTAAATTTGCATCCCTTTTCCCCCACAAATAGAGCTTTTGGTGCTATTTGATCATCTCTGTGGTTTTTATTTTTTGTGCTATAAACAAAAAAAGAGCGACAATTTTGAAAAGAAAAAATATTTTTTACTTTTTTCTATAATAAATATCCCCAAAAATGTTTTTAAAAAACAAATTTCTTCATCAGTTTAGGCCAATATATATTCTTCTACATATTTTTGGTAAAAAAAATCTCAATAAGCATATGTTGATTGGTTTGCACAAAAGTTATAGTGTCTACAAACTATGGGAAAGATTTATGGCATTTTTATTATTTAATTTCAAACATTTCAAACATTTTGCTGATTTTGCACATTATTTTGCATATTTATATATTTATTTATTATATATTAATTTATTTATTTATTCACTGGGTAGGTTAGTGTGGTAACTAATTAATTAATCATTAGCAGGTAGCGCTACATATTTTTGTTTTAATATTTATTAGATGGTGTAGAGATCATTATATATGTGGGCAGCTTCCCGTAGCAGTATTTAAAAATTAGGATTTTTTAGTACTAGTACCCTTATTTACACTAGTAATAGTTATATTTATTAATCAGTCAACCAACATTAGAATTCTTCTATAGCCTGTGGGCGGAGCATTTCACCATAAATGTCCACTCGCAGCGACTGCTTCATCGAATCTTCATGTCGGATCTTCATGTCGAATCTTTTCTCTCTATGTTGAATAATCTTGGACTAATAGAGTTAGGTTAGGCACATTCGACCTTTTTTGCTATTGTCTCTATAATGTCGAATCTTTTCTCTCTATGTCAAATCGTTTCTCTCTATGTAGAATAATCTTGGACTAATAGAGCTAAGGTTAGGCACATTCGACCACAGGTTTGATGGACACAGATTGCTATTGTCAGCATCATGTCGAATCCCCTATCTATATCAAACTGTTGTCACAACAAAAACGAAAAATAAAGCATTTGTTTATGTTAGATTTTTTCGGTTTTCGGATTCTGCACGTTTGTTATCGTTTGTTAAACCGATAACGAAAATACCCGAAATTCAGACGAAAATGCATTCGGACGAAAACGAATGCACAGGTCTAATAAAAATACACTAATTACTGTGTAAATGTTACTGGTAGGAAAGGGGCAATCAAGGGGTTAAATGTGTGTTACCTCAATGTGTTCTAACTGTATGGGGATAGGACTGAGTAGGAGAGGAGACTTATCACCTACTTACTAGGAACAAATGACATGTCTCCTGTCCTCTGACAGCGCAGGGATTTGTGTGTTCACACTGGCACGCATGCACGTGATCGCACATGGATCGTGACTGCCGGCCATGCACATGGGGTCCCCTGCTATGCAGCAGGTGCACACGGGATCCTCCAGCAGTACTGGTACGGGGTTTCGCACAGGGGTGCCATTCTGCCCCTGTAAACAGACGTGAGCCAGTCGGGAAACTGGTTAAGAGACAAGTTCCCTAAAAGTGTACTTGTCCTTTAAGTTCTTCCTAGCCTCATTCTAATCTTAACTATTAAACCTAACCTTTAACAATTAGCCTTAACCCTAAAACGTAATCTTATACAGGCCATACATTATACATTTTTTTCTTCAACCAGCAAGTTGAAAAAAAAAAGTGCCGATCCCTGATCCACACATTCAATGTGGATGAAGGAATCACTCACACTATAGCCAGCAGCATTGATTGTTTAGAAAAAACCCAACAGGGTGGTTGAACAGAAGTTGATTGACAAATCAACTTTTGTACAACTAGGGTGTCTATATATGGATTGAAAATAAGTGGGTCCCTGCTACACCAGCTGAATTTTGATCCATGTATGGCCAGCATAATCCCTAAAGCAGAGTTTTCACCTAAATAGCAATGTTAGATAATATACTTACCTTTCCCTCATTTTTACCCACAGTGCCTAAACAAGAGATACAACATCATAGTTTTGCCAAGATCCAAAAGAGTGTACAGTAGTTTAAATTGCATAAAAAGATAGTCCTGCACTGTGATCTTGCATCATCTTCCAATATTTCCAGTACTTGACTTCTACTTAGATCTCCTCAAAAGAACGGTTATGTCAACCCCTGCAGTATGGACATGAGAGGGAAAGACGAGAATATTAAAGCGGTTCTCCACCCTAAAGGGGAAGTTCCGCTAATCTGATCCCTCCCCCCCTCCGGTGCAACAATCGGCACCTTTCAGGGGGGAGGAGGGTGCAGTTACCTGGATAATCCAGGTATCTGCAGCCACTTCCGGGACAGACCGCCGCAGACCCCGCAGATGCCCCCCCCCCCCGCCCCCCCCCATTGTGTTCTGGGAAGCACACAGTTCCCAGGACACAGCGGGGGACCAGAAGAGACGTGCAGCGCGACTCACGCATGCACAGTAGGGAACCGGGCACTGAAGCCACAACGCTTCACTTTCCGATTCCCTGACAGAGGATGGCGGCGGGGGCAGCAGAGAGACGAGCGATCGCTCGTCATCTGCCGCCGACATCGCTGGACCCTGGGACTTTTATTAAAAGTCAGCAGCTGCAATATTAGTAGCTGCTGGCTTTTAATATTTTTTTTTTTAGGTGCAGAAACACTTTAAAGTGATTGTAAACAATCATCTTGTAAAACAACCCATTCCATTTGAAATAGAGATGAAAGGCCCCCCAATAGATTTTTTTGCTGACATTTAATATGAGGGAGGGGGGTCCTCACTCCATTTAACCACTTGCTTACTGGGCACTTAAACACCCTTCCTGCCCAGACCAATTTTCAGCTTTCGGTGCTCTCACACTTTGAATGACAATTACTCAGTCATGCAACACTGTACCCAAATGAATTTTGTGTCCTTTTTTTCCCACAAATAGAGCTTTCTTTTGGTGGTATTTGATCACCTCTGGGGTTTTTATTTTTTGCGCTATAAATGAAAAAAGACCGAAAATTTTGAAAAAAAACGCATATTTCTTTGTTTCTGTGACAGAATTATGCAAATTATTAATTTTTCTTCATAAATTTTGGCCACAATTTATACTGCTACATATCTTTGGTAAAAATAACCCAAATTAGTGGATATTATTTGGTCTTTGTGAAAGTTAGAGAGTCTACAAGCTGTGGTGCGAATCGCACAAAATTGATCACATCTGATGTACTGGTGGCCTATCTCGCTTCTTGTGACCCAAACAAGTCAGGAAAGTACAAATACCCCCCAAATGACCCCTTTTTGGAAAGTAGACATTCCAAGGTATTTAGTAAGAGGCATGGTGAGCTTTTTGATGTTGTCATTTTTTTCCCACAATTCTTTGCAAAATGAAGATTTTTCATTTTCTTTATTTTTCTCCACAAAATTGTCATTGTAATAGGTTATTTCTCTCACGTGGCATGTGTATACCACAAATGACACCCCCCAAAAAATTCTGCTACTCCTCCTGAGTATTACAATACCACATGTGTGGGACTTTTTCGCAGCCTGGCCACATAGAGAGGCCCAACATGCAGGGAGCGCCATCACGTGTTCTAGGAGCATAAATTACACATCTAACTTGTTGACTACTTATTACACTTTTGAAATACCAGGACAATGACACGTGACACTGATGACAGATGGCACTGATACGTGGCAATGATGACACTTATATGTGGCACTGATGACACGTGGCACTAATACGTGGCACTGATGACACGTGGCACTAATACGTGGCACTGATGACACGTGGCACTAATATGTGGCACTGATGACACGTGGCACTAATACGTGGCACTGATGACATGTGGCACTAATACGTGGCACTAATACGTGCCACCGGTGACAGATGGCACTAATACGTGGCACCAATGACACGTGACACTGATGACAGATGGCACTGATAAGTGGCATTGATGACACGTGACACTGACAACAGATGGCACGTGACACTGACAGGTGGCACTGATGACAAATGGCACTGATACGTGGCACTGATGACAGATGGCACTAATACGTGGCACTGATGACAGATGGCACTATGTGGCACTAATAACACGTGGCACTGATGACAGATGCCACTTATACGTGGCACTGATGACAGATGGCACTGGGGACAAATGGCACTGACAACAGGTGGCACTGGGGACAGATCGCACTGCGGGCAGGTGGCACTGGGGTGGGGTGGATTGCACTGGGGTGGATGGCACTGGGGCGGATGGCACTGGGGCGGATGGCACTGGGGCAGGATGGCACTGGGGCGGATGGCACTGGGGCAGGATGGCACTGGGGCAGGATGGCACTGGGGCAGGATGGCACTGGGGGGGGGGCATGGCACTGGGGGGGGGGGGGGTGGCACTGGGGGAGGATGGCTCTGGGGGAGGATGGCACTTTTTATTAAACTTTTTTTTTACTTTTTTTTTTTTTTTTTTTCTTTTTTACACTGACGGCTGCTGCAGCCGTTCTTCTCTCCCCTCTCACACGCTGTCTGTGTGAGGAGGGAGAGCGGCGCTGAGAGATGATCTCATATGTTTACATATGAGATCATCTCCCATTGGACACGCCGATCACGCTGTAAACGGCCGCTGTGATTGGCCGTTTACAGCGATCTGTGTTTGCCTGTCCCCGGGGGACACGGCAAACACAGAACTTCCGCGATGCGCGCCCGCGGCGGCGCGCATTGCGGAAGTAAACACCAGGCCGTCCAGGGACGGCCAGGCACGGGAAGCCGCCCGCCCTAAGGCCGGCATTCGGCTATAGGGCGGGCAGGAAGCGGTTAAGGTCTGCTATAACTACTTGTCCTCCGGAAGGTTTACCTCTTTCACGACCAGGCCATTTTCTGTGATACAGCACTGCATTACTTTAACTGACAATTGCGTAGTTGTGCAACGCTGTACCCAAATAACATTTATGTCTTTTTTTTCCCATAAATAGAGCTTTCTTTTGGTGTTTTTGATCATCTCTACAGTCTTTATTTTTTGTGCTATAAACAATAAAGCCCTGCAATAAAAAAAAATAAAAAAAACAACAATATGTCTTACTTTCTGCTATAAATCATATCCAATAAAAAAAATGGAAAAATCTAATTTCTTCATCAATTTAAACCAATCAATATTTTGCTACATGTTTTTTTGGTAAAAAAAATCCCAATAAGCGTATATTGATTGGTTTTCACAAAAGTTATAACATCTACAAACTATGGGATTGATTTACGGAATTTTTATTTAATTTTCTTTTTTTACTGGAAGTTGCAGTGATCAAATTGGACACTAAGTGAAACTTTTTGGGGACGAGTAACACTAATACTGTGATCTGTGCTAAAAATATGCACTGTCACTGTAGTAATGACACTGGCAAGGAAGGGCTTAACATCCGGGGTGATCAAAGGGTTAAATGTGTTCCTAGGGAATGCTTGCTAACTGTGTGTGAGGTGCTTGTACTATTCGAAGGCAGAGATCTGTGTTCCTTCCCTTCTCATAGAATGGCGATCTGCCTTGTTTACATAGGCAAACCGCAGTTTTGCCTGCCTCCTGAATGATTGGCGGGTCCCGGCGGACATTGCGTATGCTGGACCTGCTGATTGGCTCCCGTTGTGTCCATTCACAACAGGAGCGGGTCGCCAGCAGTGCCCGTGCATGCCACAGACCCCAGAAGTGCAGAATCACATACAGGAACGGGATTTTGCACAGGACAGCTGCCTTGCCGCCGTATACAGTATTTACAGTATACGGTCAGCAAGCGGTTAAACCCTTAAATTCCAACCCTAGCTTTAACAGGTACCCTTACAGTGTATCTAAACCCACAAACGTAATATTTAGCAGCTTAGTGGCAAATATGAAAACTTGACTAACAAATTAAAAATTAAGTGTCACTAAAGGCAAAACCTTTTTTATTTGTTTTAGATGGAGAGGAGAGGGATTAGAACTGCTCTCAGGTTGGACTGCAGTCTGTTCCCCCGTTATGGGGATTCACTCTCTCTATCTGTCTGTTTACCGTTATCATTGAAATTGAAAGTAAAAGAGAATCCCAACTCAATTCTTGGGTTGACATCAGAACAGTAATAGAGGGAAATACTCCAATGGGGACACTAGTTCTGGTAATCCTGGTGACACCCTGGGTTTCTCTACTTTGGAAGGATTTTTTATTTCATTTTCTATTTTGCATATGGAAAATGACAGGAAATTAACGAAAATTTCTCCAATGGGACACAGACGGTGAAAAAGGAAAATTAAAATGCTTTTAGTACACTTTAACTCCAACTAACACTTTTTAATCAAGCAGTTACAGCTTGGGAAAAGGGTTTTCACATACATTAGTAAGATCTGATCATCGTAAGCACCCCTGCCAGTGTCAAATGGTTTCTCTCACTCCTTTGCCATTTTTGCTGGACAGGTTGGTTTGTTCAGAGAACAGGCTTAAGCCCCGTACACAGGATCGGATTTTCTGATGGGAAATGTTGAATATCAGGCTGTTGGCGCAAAATCCGACCGTGTGTATGCTCCATCGGACAAATGTTATCAGACTTTCCACCAACAAATGTTGGCTAGCATGTCTTTAAATTTTCCGCCAACAAATGTGTGTTGTTGGCTTTTCCGATCATGTGTATGAGGCTTTACAGTATTAGCTGGATCACCAGGGAAAAGAAAAGAAAAAAAAAACATAAAAAAAATGAATGCAACCACCACATCTTTTTTGTTTTGTCCCATTTTTTTCCCACCTAACCTTAACACTAAAGAACCACTGTAAATCCTAATTTATTTTGCTTGGTCAAAAACTTATGAGAATGCCTACTACACCAATCACCTGTAAATGTTCACTTCAATTATTCAATCATGTGAAAAGAAAATTTCATTATTTCATACTTATTTCATCTTCAAGATTGAATAATTGACAATTAGTATATAAACTCTCTCAAATCCTTTAAATTCCTTTAAATTCCATCACCATGTTCTCCCCTCCTATAGGAAAGTTCAGACTGTTGGCTAACGGCGCTGTGCAAGACAATAGAGCTCTCTGGACAGGAAAAAAAAAGTTTGGGTGTTTATTTTATCAAGGTTTACCCTTATAAACCTGAACTGCTTGTTTTTTTTTTGTTTTTGTTTTTTTGCAATCTGAAGTACAGGTCTATTTGGTTTGGTAGATATCAGCAAGATTCTAAATTTGCAAAGAAATAATTCTGTAGCAACATAAAACAAGGAAGATAGAGAAGGAAGAATTTCTGATGAAGCAGATGGTAAGTGCCATATGGATGAACTAAATACAGAGAGGAATGTTATTTGTGAAAATAAGCCATTTCTTCCAATGATCCTGACTCAAAACAATCAGTAATTAACTAGTGCTATTAGCATCCAATTTTCCTTCCCAAGGTTCTTTTTTTTTTCCACAATGTAGATATTTCACGGTGACTGCTGGGAATTGGTGCCATTGTATGCCTGACTGTATAACTCAGAACAATAGAAACACAATGAACTTCTGTCTAAACACTTTACAACATATATTGCATCTTGAAAGCAAGCAGCAGTAGCTTGTATAACTTATACAAGGTCACACTAAAGTTTTCTCTCGAGTACAAGGATGCAGCAGTTTGGAAACAAATCTGGCACAAATATGCACAATAATGTGTACAAATCACAGTCAGTAATGTATGGCTTTTTAGAGATTTCCTCTATGCTGTAACAGGCTTGACAAGCTGCAATGACTTGTTGCTTTATTTAACTTAAAGTGGTTGTAAACCCATATATATATATATATATATATATATATATATATATATATATATATATATATAAGAACCTGCAAGACAAAGGCATAATGAGTTAGTATGCATTGCATACTAGCTCGTTATGAAATACTTACCTTAGATCGAAGCTGTTGCAGCGGTCCCTGTACCCCGATGTGACCGACAGCACGTCTCCCAGAGTTATTTATGGGTTTGCGGGCTCGGCGCTGTAATTGGCTGGAACGGCAATGACGTCACTTCCATGCATGCGCACGGGAGCCACCGTCACGGCACATGCCGTTTCCTCAGTGGAAATGCGCCGATCATGTTGGCACTAGGGGCGGATCCAGGGGGCAATGAGGCAATTGCCCCTCCCCCCCCCCCGAAAATATTACTGACAGTCTCTCTCTCTCTCTCTTATCATTATCTCTAGCTTATCTTCAATCTTCATGCCATGCTGGAGTCTCTAGAAGAGGGAGGAGGTGGGTGGAGTCATGCCTCTGGCTTGGCCTCTAATGTTCTCTGAACTGGTATCAAGTGTCTGTGCCACCTGGAGTCTAGCAACCAGTGACGTCAGTCATGTTGGAGCCGCTGCTGAGGAAGGGGAGAGCCCCAGCATTCAGAGTGGAGCCGTCTTCCTTTGCACATAGTGAGAGTGTTGGTACCACCCACCTTCTCCCTCTATCTTCTTCACACTCCAGTGTGGCATGAACACAGGATGAAGCAATGGCTGTGTGTCAGTGTCACTGTCATTTGATGCTGCCTGAAGTGCAATCCCGGATCCGCTCATCTTCATTGCTCCTCCATGGGAGCCCCTCCCCCCCAAGAGCACCAAAGTATTTGAATAAAAGTGAGTACAAAAACAAATGAATGTGTAAAATCGCAGAATACATGCATGCCATTATTTATGAAAAAAAAAGAATGCTGCCCTTTTAGTCTTGTTCAATCTTAACCTCTTCAGCCCCGGAAAGTTTTACACCCCCCCCCCCCCATTCATGACCAGGCCATTTTTTGCGGTATGGCACTGCGTTACTTTAACGGACAAATGCACGTCGTGCGATGCTGTATCCAAACAAAATTGGCGTCCTTTTTTCCCACAAATAGAGCTTGAGCATCATGGGAAATATAGTTCCAAAACATCTGGGGTGCAAAGGTTTGCCATCATTGTTATAGATCCATACTTCAATGTCTATCCTATTGGGTATCTGTTGACCTTCACAGTTATTAGGGTGTTTTTGTCTGTTATTTCTAATCATTTGTAATAAAGACATCTTACAGTGCTCCTGAATAACAGGCAGGTGCTTTGACTTTGATGACGGCATTTGGTTCACAGATACGGCATCTATATAGGATCCAAAAGACAATGATGCATACTTGGGCACTTGACTCTGTGGCTTTGAGATAGTCAATGTGTATACCTGGTTCAGGAAAAATACCTACCCTGATTCTACTGAGCATGTGGGGAGCAAGAGGTTTGGAGTGACTATGGATCGGAGATACAGGTTCCAGCAAAGTCTCTGTGCCCAGCCAGGTATGGGAGCACTTGAAAGAACACGCTATAGAAAATGAGGGGTGTTGTGACCTATGTTGATGGGTTGATGGCAATGAGTGACAGCTAGGCATGACATGTTTGAAATCTGCAATGTTTATAAGATGATTAAATGTAAATAAATATATTTTTAATTCAGGCAATTGTAACAGATTGGTGTACAATCTTCACTAGACTTACCAGGACCAAGAGTTGTAATTCAAATGCATTTCACATCACATGCTAGTTCAATGTAGCCATAAAATAAAAATACTCCCCATGACAATAATTCAATCAAACAAGTACTTTAACAGTGGAAAAAAGGGCTTTGGAGTTGTCCAAATGACCACACAGACCCATTTCAATTTAGTATTGTATATTTTTGGAACTGTTTTAACCTGTCTAATGATTATTCTATGAATTTGTTTACCTTGGATTGGCCTCCTTTACTGTTAAAAGTTATCCATTATATAACTTTGAATATCTGTGTCTAAAAAAGCTAGAAATTTTCCGGTAGAGATCCCCCCCCCCCCCCCCCCATCAAGATCCAGTCTCTATCTAGTATTCATAAAATACACTACAAGCAGCAGTGGTAGTCTTCCTTGTTTCTCCATGGACTCTTTTATGGACAGCGGTTAAAGAAGTTCAATAGAAAAAAACAAAGCTGTATGCGTTATTTCATGGTGTTCATTTGTTTATCAAATGATTTACCTACTGCAAGCCATCTCTCATATATCAGTATTCATGTTTATGAAGCGTTATTTTATCTGAACCTCCCATAGATCTACTCTACTCAATTGACACACAATATCATAATGAATGCAAGTCAGAAGCTACTGATATTTTAAGTAGTGAAATCCAATTTTGTTTGAATTGATTTCACATTGAAAATACTACAAAACACAATAATATATATAACATATGAATGCTCCGTGCGATAAAAATGTTGAATTAATTTAAAACATTATGTTCGGTTGTAAAAATTGCACACAGTAAAGTAAATACCAGAAGTGATATGCTTTAATAAATTTCTCAGCATCTGACCAAAGGACCCCACAGCTAGATTTTACTAAGCTTCAGGAGGACTATAATACAAACACCATCAAAATCTCTCCAAAACGTTCCATTTTGGATCTTTGTGGTCCATTGACACCAGTGGCGTAACTAGAACCTTTAGGGCCCCGATGCAAGAAACCATGAAGGGCCCCGCTGAACCCCAGCCAGGGCCCTTCCCTTCGAGTCTGGCGGTGGAACTCCAGGGCCTGGTCACAGGTATGACCTTTGTGAGCCCTGTAGTTCCACCACTGGTATCATTAGTTTTTTTTTATAATTTTTTTTTAATTCTTAGGTGGCCCATTGGGGGACTGTCCCTGGGCAGGATGGGGTCCCTGTCCCCAGAAGAGATGAGGTCCTTTTCTCCAGGGCAGATGAAGTTACTGCCCCCAGATGAGAAGGGGTCCCGGTCCCCAGGGGAGGTGGGGGTCCCTGTCCCCACGTAAGAAGGGGTCCCTGTCCCCAGGAGGAGAGGGAGGGGGTATGTAATGGTGTGTGGGGGATGGGGTCCTCTCACTCACCATGACCAAGCTGTAGGCCGCGCACTCATCCATGTTGGCCTGGGTTCCATCCAGTGTGCTGGATGGGCGATCAGCATATCTCCCAGAAAGACCTTTCATCATCTGTGTATGACGGGGGAGGAGGGGGGCTGGCAGACAAGCCTGCAGTGTCCTCCGGGGAGCCGGCTCTCATAGGGCTGCACTGCATCTGTGTGCTTAAAGTTTGTTTACCCGGGAGAAGTATGCAGTGCAGTGTGGGCCGGACTTGGGGGGGGGCGGGACTCTGGCCGGGGAGAACAGACATCAGACTGAGCGGCAATGCATGAAGCAGGATAGGGGTACTCTGAGGAGCCGGCTGAGGACACAGATCATGCGGGGAATGCACAACTAAAGAGCAGCCAGTGCGATAGTCGAGCATGGAGCTCTGCTAGTCACTCTCCACCTCCAGCCACCCGTGTGCATGGTGCACTGGTACCCCTAGCTGCCTATGCTGCTGCTGGCCATATGTAGAGGGGGCTGCATGGGCCCCCTGCATCACAGGGCCCGGTTGCGGTCGCGACTGCTGCACCCCCTATAGTTACGCCCCTGATTGACACCTTAGACCCCTTTCACACCGAGGGGCTTAAAAACTGCCCATAAAATGTTGGACACATTTGCGACACTTGTGAGGCGTTAGCGGTGAGCTTTTTTTTAACGTCACGTGACCCAAAAGAACCATTTTGTGGCACTTTTGAAGTTATTTTTGTGCATTTTCAGGCACCCTAAACATGCTCCAAAGATGCTGCTTGCAGGACTTTTTCCATCGCCCCACCAGCGCACCGCCCCAGTGTGAAAGCATCCATTGATTAATGGGAAGCAGCCCCAAAGTGCCCCACTGTGAAAGGGGTCTTATTTTTCTTACCTGTCATGCTATGAATTTTAAATACCATATACAGAATGTGTTGTTGGATACTTGTAAAGCAAAAAGATAATAGTAAGTATTACTATGTGCTAGCCCATCTCTTAGAAAAACAAGCTCTAGATCCTTCATCAGCAGGGGTGGAGGGAGACAATTGTAACTAATTTGCCAGCACAGGTTGGCCTAGCTGACAGGTTTACCTTAGGCAGTATACCATACATTGAAGTAAATTTCTTTCCTGCAACCCATGAAATTTGCTTGATTCCCCCATTAACACAGACAGTGTTGATGGGGGAATCGTTGCTGCTGGGCCATTGTCTCTCAGCGTATATTAGAAAGAAGGGTACAGTCAAATACAATTAAAAAAAAAGAAAGTGCAGCCCCCTGCAAGGCCTGCAAAGTATTACCAAGCCGTAATAACGTATAAATTACAGGAATGTCTTTTCAAATCTCAAGTACAAATTTTATTTAACAAAGTCATTAAAAGCAGTTTATGGCTGATGTATTTTATTACCAACATGCTACACAACAAAAGAGTTGAAAGCATCATATTTCATCACTTACAGACGCTGTCCCCTTTTTTAGCATGCACTCCGGCAGGCCCTTGTTGAACCTCCCAAGAGGCATCATGGTTGTGCCAGATTTTTCTTCCCCAGCAATCGAATGGATATCACTGTCTGCTTTTTAATCTATTTGGCTGCTGTGTAAAAACCTCAGTTGTTGACAACATGTGAGTGCATTCTACTATATGTGATGAAATAAAATGCTTACAATTCGTTTGCCTCATTTTTAGAAGTGTTCTGTTCTACTGATGTACACCCCTGAGAAAAGAATTAACTTCTGAAACATATTGGATGTTTCAATTCACGCTGTTTTACAGAGTCTGTGTCACAGAGTTTTCACCATGTAATTTTCTAAAAATGTAGAACATTATACACATACATGTTGTGTACTATGTTGCTAATATAATGCACCAGTCATAAACTGATTTTAACAGCTTTGTTAAATAAAATGTGTTTATAAGATTTTTTTTTTTTTTTTAGATCCTGTTATACTTTATTACGGATTGAAACTGCTTTGTAAGCCTCTAAATTCCCATTAGGGGGTTGCTCTTTCTTTTTTCCATTGTCTCCCAGCTGGGAGGCGGGGAGGGCAGAGAAAGCCATCCCTGCCATGAGAAGATGGTTATTATTGATAACAGCTATTGCAGGGACTAGTGATAATTGCAGGTAAAACCCAGCATGCTGGCTGTAGCCAAGTTGATCAATCGATTAACCTGGCACATTCAGCCTGCCCATACATGGTTCAAATCACAGACAGTTCCTGCTGAACTAGCCAAGATTCAAACTGTGTATGACCTGCCTTAGTAAGCTTCTCAAGGGCAGGGACTCATGTGAATGTGCAATACATATGTAAAGCCCTGCGTAAATTGACGGTGCTATATTGCACCTGTAGTAAATAAATATATGAATAAATACAGTAGCAGAAAGGCGGAGAGGGAGGAGAATGAGGTAGCAGAAAAGAGGTGCTGGCCTGTCAGGGAAAAGCAGCAGCTATTGGAATAGGTTTCTAACCTGACTACAATTTTTGGTCTCCATAAGAAGCATCAAATTGAGATCATCACCTTGCCTGACAAAATATAAGGGGTTCTCTCAAAATGCTGATAGAATCTCAGCCAGATCAGATCAGTCTCATTTGAAGTGTAAAAATGACCTAAGTGTCTTCTGAAGAGAGATTTTGTTTCATAAGAAAAGATTAGCATCCTCTGTGTACACATTCTTTGTCCATCAAGTTTGAAGAGATAAGCCGCATAGCAGTAAGGATTAATTTTATAGCAAATTAAAGAATTATAAAGAAAAAAAAAACATATTTATAAAGGAACAGAAAAGACTATGTATGTGCACATAGAAGGAACTCATTTTGTGATAGTTCTCTTTTATGTAGATGCACAGTGTGAAATTGACTTGCGCTTTCTCCCAAATGTTCCATTGACTTTGCAAGATTAATTTCTAATTTGTTAGCTGGAGATAACAAATGAGCTTTGGCAGTAAACCTGTTTATTTGACTTGATATTCACTTTGCCACCTTGTAACATTGCTGCACTCAATATGCAAAGGCCGATATGTATCTAGAAGATATCTAGAAGGCATGCCACTGAACTGTCACACTGCCGTGTGTAACAGCTAATTAATACATATTTAGTTTCTTGTTACTGCATCACACAGAATGTATGTACTTAGATAAATTTTTTTAAAGAAAAATAAGTATTATTCTGTAGGTCACAAAAGAACAGAAAATGAAATAGCACTTTTGTGTTCAAATGGCAGTTTGATAATAGCATGAATTCAGACTTTCCATGTTCTAATCAGGTCATTTTTTATAGCTTTGTGCTAGGCTTTGTTAATATAGTGTATGCCATATGAAGTGTAAATTAAAGCTATTTATTGTACCTTTGTTTTGTTTTTCTGTTTAGCATGTAACGCCATTATGCAGTCCTCTGTCTTATTGTCACATCTGCTGTTTTGTACCTGCTTCTTTCAAGTAAACAATAGACGGAACCCATACGACCATAATTCATATTATGTGAGATTTATAGCAATAAAATCTGGTAGGCTTATTTTGTTTTAAAATTGTTTCCATACATGTGTGAAGAAATACCTAAGCTGCATAGATAAAAAGAAATATATTTACTACATGGTGAATTAAATTGGTCACAGGAGGTCATCAACAGTGGCTGGAGAAAGCCTTAATACACATCTTCTTGTGGGACAAATATACACTGCTTCTGGTGCATGTATATGAACACATGCAGAAGGGGCTTACTTTTCTGTTATTTTAACAAAAGGAAAGAAATGGTGAAAAAAATGCCATCAAATTTAGTGTGTTTTATAAAGCATTTTAGGACACCCTAGAATAATTTACAAAGGGGCAATTTATGAGAGCCACTTTATGATTATGAAGATAATAACATGGAATACAATACCCAATTTACCTTTAATAAATAAATAAACACACTCACGACTTACTTGGAATATAATTCACCAAGGCACGTTTATTGGTGTAAACTGTGAATAACTTAAATCCATCCAATCATTTTATTAATTCATAAAATTCTCACTTGTAAATAATAAATATAAACAACTCAGTCTTCAGGACCCAAGCAATACTGTATATATAAAAAAAAGTCCCCCCTTAACTTTGAAGGGTGACAAACCACATAACGAGCCTGTGACAAGGGTGGGGGGGGGGTGGGGAGCTTGTTGTAATCTGACCAGCTGTGAGGAGCTTTCCTCAGTGGACCCCTTTATATAGCCTTGCCCTGCTTCCAGAATGTTCCCACTGGTAACAATACTGTGACAATTAGTGGTATGGAGCATGGGCGTAACTTTAGGCATAGCAGATCGTGTGGTTGCTATGGGGCCTAGGATACATTAATTAATTGGTACAGTCATTGCTTCTTCAGTCTAGTCTAAAGTATATGTCAATGGGCACAGCCATTATTATGGGACAAGGGGATTATTATCATGATATGTTGTAGAGTAGCGTGCAGAGACTGGACTAAAGTGTATAATGCACAGCATGGCCTACAGAATGCAGAAGTTCTGTGTAAACAGCACAGTGTACAGAATGAAGTAGACTGGAATATGTAATGCACTAAATGGTATACCAACTGTGATGGCTTGAAGGTACAACAAAGTGCTCAGTAATCTGGAGAACCCATTGTTCTGTAGTATGTAATGTACAGCCCAGCATATAGAGTAGCACAGCCTTCAGTATAATATATAAAGTACATAATGGTGCACAGAGTACAGAGTGGAGGGGTCCAGAGTATGCAACCCATAGCACAGGGTACAGAGTAGGGCAGTCCAGAGGGTGTAATGTACAGCAAAGTATACAAAATGCAGGGGGCTGGAGATGGGGCTGAGGGGTTCCCTGGGCCAGTACAAATAATATGTATTGGGTTGGTGGTCCTGAGTGGATCACAGCACCTGACAGAGGGAAGTTTTTGAGCACTGAATTTCTTTGTAGCTCTGAGATGTTATGGGATCTGAATGCAAAGAAAGTCAATATTGAAAGAATAGAAAACTGTGAACTGTGTTGTGTTCATTTGTTATTTGACTCCGAATGATGACGATTATTTGTAATGATGGCATGGTATTTTATATATTTGTTTGATTTTTTATAGGGTAGTTGACATCTTGTTTGACTCATAAAGTTCCTCTTTGTTTACATTTTGTTCTTTACAGTCCCCCTTTTAGTAGCATATTTACGTGAAAACACAAGCTACAATAAGGCCTCATGCACACAACACATCCGAAACGCCACTTTTACAGGTGTTTGACTTTTTTTTTCTACCTCTAAACTCTGTTTAACAGTAGCCTATTTGTCCATGCACACATAGGGGTTTACAGGCATTTAGAGGCAGGATCATGTAGAGCATGTAGAGACAGAAGTAAAAACCCATTGCTTGTACGTTCAGTAGAAGAGTGTTTGGGTGGAAAAAAACTAGATGCATTCAGACGTGTTTGCATGTTTGTGCGTTAATGCATTTCAATGAGCAGAATAAATGATTATTCTGGCCATATTAATGCATTCATGCCAAATGCACAAAGCACCACAGTGATACACCTGTAGTCCACAGTATTACACAGCACAGGGTACAGGTTGCACCAGCATATACAGAAGCATATGAAGACTACAGATGTCCAGTGCATTTATAATACAGCATACAAAGTGCAGTCGGCCACAATTTGTAATATACAGCACAATGTAGAGTGGAACATTCTGCAGAATGTAATGCACATTATTCTTTTTAACATTCATTGCTTAGAGAGAGTTAATTAGAGATTGTATGTATTTTTATTTCCTTCTCCTGTGCCTCCCCTTGTTGCAAACATTTGCTGCACCAAAGACACAATGCCAATAATAAATTTACATCTAAAATTCTCATTTGAATTCAGATGACGCTCCCACAACTGAAGAAGCCTACATCAAAATGTTTAAGATAAATGTCTATTGAATGACCAGTCACTGCGACCTACAGTAGGTGTCTAGGTCCATACACTCTCAGTAAACATGCCATCACCTTGAGCAAAGTTGCTTTTTTAATATGTATAAAATAAAAATTGATTTCACCTAGTCAGAGCCGCTACTAAAATTAAGAAAATATTGTAGATGTGAAAAAAGAATAATAAATAGGAAAAAAGGATGGAAAAATTTATGTTGTAATGATAACTCAGTATTGAAATGATGAAATGCTAGGGAAAATTAGTAACGTTCCCTGTACACAGAGAAAAAGGGAAAAATAGGAAAATCTTTATACCTTTAAGACTTAAAAGGCCACACAATTTTGAGTTTACCTGTTCCATTTTATTTTTATTTTTTTTTTAAAAATCACATAGTAATATACATACAGTAGAAACATTATTCGGGTTAGTTATTATAAACTTAAAAGACTCATATTTGTGTTGATTTAGCAGTACAATAAAGACTGTTCACTTTGTGAAATGAATGTTCACTGAGCTCAGTGAATATGGTAAAGCTGGGTTTGCTTCAATCATTTCATCATGCTCATTTATTTCCCTCGCACATCATTGGGTTTTCAATGTGAACATAGCTTCACCTTATTTACTAAGCTAAGCTTTATTGAAATGTCACAGAGAGATTTCATTTATTTTTATGCACTGCAGCAGAGTTGTGGTACAGTGATGAATGGAGACTTCAGGTGAGCTCTGGTGTGACATGTTTGCATTTTTCCACACTGCTTCAGTTGGCCCCTCTCCGCTCTATTGTGGTGTGACAATTACAATTGTTCCTCATTTGCCCTTCTGGTGACCTGTGTTTATGAGATGAAGAAAAAAGCAGTTCTCCACACCTAGTGTGATTAAGCCCTAAAGGTAAATACTGTTTTCATGGAATCAGATTTAGCTTTCCTCCTCTAGTTTGGCTGCTAGGTAAATTTAGTTTTTGTGGCTCCACTGTAGTAAGTGGAGCAGTGATTGATTGTGTTGGTCTGTTCAGGGTTTCCTGAGCTGAGAGTTTGATTACTTCCACCTGCTTCTAAAAGACATTTCTAGAGCATAGGGATGGGATATTCAAAAGATCAGTTTAATATTTATCATGCCCCAGCCAAACTCTGGAAGGAGGTATCCCAAAGGTGGCTGGGGATGTGATAAATGTGCAGGGGGCCTTAGCAGATTTGTATTTTCCTTCAGTGGAGGGCTCTTGTCTGATTGGGGGGCTGTTGCCCCTGGGATATAGCCAGAGAGACAAGAGACTGCAGTCTGAGCCTCAGCAGCTACTGGGCTGAGGGCTTAGCGAAGTTTGCCTGATGATTACATTTGATGGAGTGCATTGCGCTGAAGTCCTGGTCTGGGGAAGGATTTTGTTATCTCACTCACTGATGATCTACCTGTGGATGCTAGGTAGCAGACAGCTCCAGGGACACTGTGAGTAAAGACCTTGCTGGGGACTGTTAGTTGTGCAAGTCCCAGAGGTTGCTATATGGACTGCTGCCATAGGGTCCTAGATATACTGACCATTCCCAGCTAACTCTAGAAAAGCTACTTTTACAAGATTAGAGAGAGACATTTGGCTCCTACTGTTGTTACTGATCAATTTGGAAAATCCTGAGACCCTAAACACCTCCCCTGTTAAAGTTATTCAGCAATAAATACTAAAATGACATCCCCTACTCTAAGCCTCATTTGTCAGTGTGCATGGGACCGTGCTTGAGTGACTGGCAGCCTCTGCACTATTGTGGAACCTGGGTACATTCCCAATGACCCTTCGAGAGTAAGTGCTACACATAGATACACAGTATGTAATTGTTTCACCAGTTACTGTGTATTTTAATGTTGTTAAAGCTACCTTTCTATTTCAGATTGCAGTCATCTGATTTTCTAATACTGACAATATTCTAATTTCTTGTTAATGCAATTGGTGCGCACACTGCTTCTAGTTTTTCTTTTCTTTCAACAATGGACTTGATCATGTGATCATAGCTTGCAGACCCTCCAACTGAGAAAGTAGGAAGTGAGTTAAAATCCAAGTGTCCATTTTAACAGAACACTAGTAGGGAAAACCCTTCAATTAAGTTTGCTAAAACCCTAGCAAAATATACACTGCCCTGGAGACAATTGTTTTTTCTTAACAAAATTGGAGTTAAATTTTAAATCAGTAATATGTGATGTATGATACATTTAAAGAACCATACGGTGCCAATGGCTGCTGTGTATGAATGATGTTGGACTAGATCCACTTGGTGGAACAGCCGGCAGCCAGGTAAAGACATTACAAATGGCTGTAATTGCTTAGAGTAGCAAATCTGATAAACCTGGTTGGGCACTGCCCAATGCCCACATAAACCGAGTATTCTCTAATTGCCACAGATGTTACTGAATAAGAACAAACAAGGTCCATGTCATTAGGAAAAGGACCTATCTATTTTAAAACACAAATACAAGGCATTGGGTCAGTGCCTGCTTTATGAAACCTCACTTAGATTTTTGTCATTGCAAATAAAAGCTTGTGCTGGAAAGAGATAACTGTTGAGAGGGAGGTAGCGTTCTCTGTTTATGTAGAGCCCAAGCCAGCAGCTTAAATGGTAATTGGCCACAGATGTTAAACAGCTTATGTCCACTAATTAGCATGAAGTAATTTCATTCTCTACCTGAAAATGTGCATCAGCTGAGGGAGGGAGATATCATGTGCATGACTGGGTTGTTTTTCTATTAGTCATTTTGAGGGGAAGTGAAGGATCCTGTACTTTCTGCATGGACTGGGGTTCTTTGGCCCAGAACTGTACCATCTGTGGTATTTACTGTGTAGAATTCTGTGCTCTGACTCAGGGGAAATATAGGGAGGCCAAAAGCTGCTACCCAAGCCAACAGCCTGCTTCTCTGTACAGCTTACTGCCAGGTCGTAGTACATGAAATGGTTACGGCTACCTTCTGGCCTTGGACGGAAAGTAGCTGGGCCACTCCAGATTTTAATTTAGGGTGCAAGAAAAATGTGTTTGAGTAAGTTCATGTGCATAAATACTGTATAATCAATTTATCATGTGCACTTATATTTGTAAGATTGCCTTTCTCTTTGAGATTTTTTCTTCTCTTACAAGAAAAAAAAAGCTAATTGTTAAGGAGAATCCTATCTGCAACACATTAAAAAATTAAATGTCTGATTGTTTTTTGTGCATTGTCCTTGTATTGGTCAATTGCCATAATTTTGCAGTGATTTTGTTTGGAGTTTGTTGGTTATTACAGTGTTATTTACAATGATCTTAAATACACAGATGCAAGTCATCTTACAAGACTTTTAATACTTTGGGAGAGCCGGCATGCAAACACAAAATTTATGCTGTTTGTGACTTTTGTGACCAGTAAGTTTCACTATGCATTACCTTCCACTAATGCTTCGTACACAGGGTCGGACTTTCCAACAAAAAAATGTGGATTTTTGTTCGAAGGTTGTTGGCTCCAAATTGTCTTGCATACACACGGTCACACAAATGTCGGCCAACAATTATAAACATGGGAACGTGGTGACGTACAAGACGTACCACGAGCCGATAAAAAGAAAGTTCAATAGCCACCCTTTGGGCTCCTTCTACTAATCTCATGTTTATCTTGTGTTAGAAGTTTGGTGAGAGGCGTTTCGTGCTTTTCAGCCCCATGCTTTTCAGTTCATTTTTGCTTTTCAGGTTGGGCTTGTCAGTTCATATCTGTTCTTCAGTGCGTGCCTGTCAGTTCATTCCTGTCTGTTAGTGCGTTCTATTTATAGTTTGCTTCTGATTTTCAGTGCATTCTTGTCCGGTCGTTTCTGATTTTCAGCTCGTTCTTGTCAGATCCTTTCTGATTTTCAGTGCATTCTGTCAGTTCGTTCTGAGTAGCTGTTCGTTTATTAGCCATGTTGCGGTTACATACCCAATACCCATCATTAGAGTTCATGCTGTTGTTGGGCTTGGCATTGGAGTTATTGCTTTGACCCAAGTCCAGTCTATTAACAGGGGGAGGAGGAGTTTTTGGACCAAGAATTGGTTGCTTAATCGTGGCCAATTCTGTCATATGCCTTTGTTGTGGGAGGTCCAGGAGAATAATCCTGATGATTTCAGGAATTATCTCCGGATAACAGACCCTGTCTTTCACCATCTCTTGGCTTTGCTGACCCCTTATATTACAAATCAGGACACCTGCAAGCCATCACTCCCAAGCAAAGGCTCATCACCCCCTTGTGGTACTTGGCAACAGGGAGAAGTCTCCAGGACCTGAAGTTCATGACTGGGATCTCCCCCCAGGCTCTGTGAATCATTATTCCATAGACCTGTTCTGCCATCATTCAGGTCCTGCAGAAGGACTATATTAAGGTAAGTTGTATCCTTTAACATCACATTCCATGCATTTAATGTTTGCTGATGTATTGTATTTATTTCATCATTCCATAATTACTATGATTGTAATATGCTGTGAATGTCCTCTTTGTTCTCATGCATGCTGTATGCTTTTACTGTTCCTTTTTTTGTCCTTCATGCATATTTGCCTTCACTAACCACCTCAGCATGCTATCTCGGGCTCATACACACCTAGCCTAGTCACTTAACAATGCATTTTGTCAGCTCAATTGTAGTGCTAGCCTCCTAAAATGTGTACAAATGTTATTATTGTCCTTAAACTCAGGCAGAGTGCAAGAGGCTTTTTTTTTGGGGGGGGGGGGCAAAACTCATTTGGAATCCCCCAACCACTAAGTCAACTGATACCAATACTCTTGTGATGTTGGCGGTGGTGATGGCGAATTATGAGTTCCTATATCTAGACATAGCGAAGAATGGCCGTATGTCTAATGGAGGAGTGATCGCCAAGACGGAATTTTGAAGGCGTCTTCAGAATGACACCTTGGGGTTGCCACCTCCAGTAGATAACGTGGTGGGCCTCCAGTACATATTTGTGGCGGATGAGGCCTTTGCGCTGGGGACCATCTGATAAGGCCATTCCCCATGAGGACCTTGATACCAGAGCAGAGGGTTTTTAATTACCAGCTGGCCCGTGCCAGAAGAGTGGTCGAGAATGCCTTTGGTATAAGGGCCAGCTGGTTCTGACTTTTCCAAACGGCCATCAACATGGCCGAATACAAACTCAATCACATCATCTTGAGCTGCTGCATTCTTCATAATTTCATACGGAAGAATGCAACCAACTATCTGGCCTTAGTTGCGACTGAGGCCGACTTTTCACCAGCATGAACAATGACAGCACTTGAAAGTGGCCGCCCTGGCTTGGAAAGCGCTTGCAAAGTACGGCAAAACTATGTGGAGTAGGGGGGCTATTGATTTACCATTTAAAATATGGAAGCTGTTTAAAATATTTTTTTTTTTTAAACTAAACTCATATTTCATTTGATTTACTGTTTGTGTTTCTTATCTGTCTCCCAGGTTCTCCAATGGCCTTTTATTTTTGTCCATTTTCTTCAATAGTACAAATGTAACTTATTTGATACATGAGGTGACAATCTCTTCTTCAGCTAACTATTATGTTGTGCTGTGGGTCTGCTACACACACACAATATGAAGGATGGGGGAGATCAATGCGCAAACCAAAGGGAAAGACAGGTAGCTGCCAACATCAGGGTGTTCTCACACCAGATAAGAAGCTGATTTTTAAGTCTTTTAGTGATCTAGCACCCGTTTTTTTTTTGTCAGTTTTTTGTTGATCTTGCCCTTATTTAATTTACACACGTGGATGCTTATGCACCATTTATAATATTTATTAAGCACTTTATTACTGCTGGCTTTAGCCATTATTGCATTAATTATCCCTTGGTGCACTGGATTTCAATTTATTTTTGGTTGCTTGATTAACCTCCCTTTCTCTATATCGCTTAAACACTGCTTATCCGTTTATTTATTTGAAATATTAACTATTTATTATAATTATACACTCGAATTGAGCTCTGATTAACTGAATGTCGTAAATATTGGGACAATTTACCTTATTTTGATATACTCACCTAGGATCAATTAACTATCGAGGATTATTTATTTAATGGTCTATTGTCAAGGATTTATTGTTAGGAGTATATAGATTATTATTGATTGAGGTTTACACCTATTTATTAGTTGGTTATTTACGTGCGGCTATTAGGAGGCTTCTTTCCTTGTGTGTCTTATCCCATCCCTGCTTCCACTCAGCTTTGTGATTGCTGTGGAGGGGGGGATTCTCATCTATTGGCTTAGGCAGTGACATATTAATCGCTGGCTTCATGACTCATGAGATATTAAGTTTAAGACGCTGATGATCCCTGTGGAGATACTCTTTTTGTGTTACCTCCAAAGGTGTATCTTAACCATTTTCTTTTGGATTTAATCCTTTAATTTGGTAAGCATCACATTCAAACATATTATTATCATACACACACAATGTTTTTGTTGTTAATGTATGTAACGCATTAACCACTTGCTTACAGGGCACTTAAACACCTTCCTGCCCAGACCAATTTTCAGCTTTCGGTGCTCTCACAATTTGAATGACAATTACTCAGTCATGCAACACTGTACCCAAATGAATTTTTTGTCCTTTTTTTCCCACAAATAGAGCTTTCTTTTGGTGGTATTTGATCACCTCTGGGGTTTTTATTTTTTGCGCTATAAATGAAAAAAGACCGAAAATTTTGAAAAAAAACGCATATTTCTTTGTTTCTGTGACAGAATTATGCAAATTATTAATTTTTCTGTATAAATTTTGGTCACAATTTATACTGCTACATGTCTTTGGTAAAAATAACCCAAATTAGTGGATATTATTTGGTCTTTGTGAAAGTTAGAGAGTCTACAAGCTGTGGTGCGAATCGCACAAAATTGATCACATCTGATGTACTGGTGGCCTATCTCGCTTCTTGTGACCCGAACAAGCCAGGAAAGTACAAATACCCCCCAAATTACCCCTTTTTGGAAAGTAGACATTCCAAGGTATTTAGTAAGAGGTATAGTGAGCTTTTTGATGTTGTCATTTTTTTCCCACAATTCTTTGCAAAATTAAGATTTTTCATTTTTTTTTTTCTCCACAAAATTGTCATTGTAATAGGTTATTTCTCTCACGTGGCATGTGTATACCACAAATGACACCCCCCAAAAAATTCTGCTACTCCTCCTGAGTATTACAATACCACATGTGTGGGACTTTTTCACAGCCTGGCCACATAGAGAGGCCCAACATGCAGGTAGCGCCATCATGTGTTCTAGGAACATAAGTTACACATCTAACTTGTTGACTATTTATTACACTTTTGAAGCACCAGGACAATGACACGTGACACTGATGACAGATGGCACTGATACGTGGCAATGATGACAGGTGGCACTGATGACAGATGGCACTAATATGTGGCACTGATGACAGATGGCACTAATATGTGGCACTGATGACGCGTGGCACTTATACGTGGCACTGATGACACGTGGCACTAATACGTGGCACTGATGACACGTGGCACTGAAACGTGGCACCGATGACAGATGGCACTAATACGTGGCACTAATATGTGCCACCGATGACAGATGGCACTAATACATGGCACCGATGACGCATGACACTGATGACAGATGGCACTGATAAGTGGCATTGATGACACGTGACACTGACAACAGATGGCACGTGACACTGACAGGTGGCACTGATGACAAATGGCACTGATACGTGGCACTGATGACAGATGGCACTATGTGGCACTGATGACACGTGGCACTGACGGCAGGTGGCACTGGGAGCAGGTGGCACTGGGGGCAGGTGGCACTGACGGCAGGTGGCACTGGGGTGGATGGCACTGGGGGCAGGTAGCACTGGGGTGGATGGCACTGGGGGCAGGTAGCACTGGGGTGGATGGCACTAGGGGCAGGTAGCACTGGGGTGGATGGCACTAGGGGCAGGTAGCACTGGGGTGGATGGCACTGGGGGCAGGTAGCACTGGGGTGGATGGCACTGGGGGCAGGTAGCACTGGGGTGGATGGCACTGCTGGGGGCGGATGGCACTGCTGGGGGCGGATGGCACTGCTGGGGGCGGATGGCACTTTTTATTTCATTTTTTTAATTAATTTTTTTTCCACAATCAGAACGGCTGCCGCTGCAGCCGTTCATCTCTCCCCTCTCGCACTGTCTGTGCGAGGAAGGAGAGCGGCGCTGCGAGATGATCTCATATGTTTACATATGAGATCATCTCCCATTGGACACGCCGATCACGCTGTAAACGGCCGCTGTGATTGGCCGTTTACAGCGGTCTGTGTTTGCCTGTCCCCGGGGGACACGGCGAACACAGAACTTCCGCGATGCGCGCGCGCGGCGGCGCGCATTGCGGAAGTAAACATCAGGCCGTCCAGGGACGACCGCCCGGACGAACGCGCCTGCTCTACGGCCGTCATTCGGCTATAGGGCGGGCGCGAGGAGGTTAATGATAAAAAATAATCATCCTTTTCAACTCCATGAATGAATTGCTTGTAGTCCCTAAAATGGCCTGACTTTGGCAAATTGTACAGCACAGTGAGGATTATTAACTAAAAGCAAATACACTTTGCACTACAAGTGCACTTGAAAGTGCACTGAAAACTTGTAGTGGAAAGTGGATTTGCCTTTAGTAAATAACCCCCATTGCCACTGTATCTATACCAACTTAAAAAAAAAAAAAAAAACTGGTATTGAGCCTTGAAAGAAGAAGCCACACATTGTTGAGTGTAAAACATTTTACTCCAAGCACATTCACATTGATTTTTCCTTCATCAGATGCCTGTCAGTGCCCATTAGTGATGTTTGTCAGTGCCCATCAGTGATGTCTGTCACTGCTCATCAGTGATGCCCGTCAGTGCCCATTAGTGATGCCTGTCAGTGCCCATCAGTGATGCCTGTCAGTTCCCATCGGTGATGCCTGTCAGTGCCCATTAGTGGTGCCTGTCAGTGCCTATCAGTGATGCCTGTCAGTGCCCATCAGTGATGCCTCTCAGTGCCACCTATCAGTGCCCATCAGAGCTGCCTATCAGTGCCACATATCAGTGTAGCCTCATTGGTGTCCATCAGTGAATGATAAAATTACTTATTTCGAAAATTTTATAACAGAAACAAAGGAAAACGTTTTATTTTTGCCCTTTTATCATTTGTTTATCAAACAATTACAAACAAAAACTGTGGTGATTAAATAACACTAAAAGAAAGCTCTATCAGTCTCAAAAAAATGATACAAATTTAGTACAGTGTTGCATGACCGTGCGATTGTCATTCAGATCGTGAAAGCATCTCACCCCAGTAAAAGCCAAATTTTGAAGATGCACACAAATGGGGACTCAAAATTTGAATTTCCCTCATGATCCCATGCCTAAAATGTGTGTATTTTCCCTACATCTATTTTGCTAAAGACACAAAACAGTGTGTCAACATGTGCTATCTGCCATCATGGGATATCAATGTACACATTTTGTGGGTGCAACCCCTTCCTCCAAACTAAAGTAGGTGAGAGGAAGGGGTTGCACCCCCAAAACACATCCATTGATCCCCCATGATGGGAGCTAGCACATTTTGACACACTGGGCCTTATTTCAGAAATGCACTTGCACTGCACTTGTAGGACAAAGTAGTTTTGCATTTTTTAAATAAGCCACAGTGTGTCAACATGTGTTAGCTCCCATCATGGGGGATCAATGGACCTGTTTCGGGGGTGCAACCCCTACTTTAGTTTGGAGGAAGGGGTTGCACCTACAAAACGCGTACATTGGTATCCCATGATGGCAGATAGTACATGTTGACACACTGTGTGCATCTTCAAAATTTGGTTTTGAAATTACTTTTAAAACATGTACAACAATAATGTCAACTTAAAACTTTTTGTTTTGGTTAGATTTTGCCTAAAATATCAATGATCTTGCTCATTCTTATTTGAACATCATTGATATTTTTCTTCATCTTTTCTAAATCACGATTGCACAACATTAACTCACTGATGAGTAGTTGTGTACTTGAACTGCTGAAGTGAATTTCTTCTTCCACAACATCCACATCACCTAAAAATAAAAAAATACACCATGTATTATAAATATGCAGGCATCAATCTATTACCTGAAGTTGTGGTCTCAGACACTGACCTGTTGTCGACACCATTTCGACCACTTCACCCAGCACTTCCCAGCACTTCCTGAACCTCTGCATCCGCATCCTCAGGTTCTGCATCCCCATCATCAGGTTGTGTGCTGAGTTCCCATTCTTCAGGAGGTGTGGGGTTACTGGTGTCCTCAGATGTCACGATTCTTTTCTCCCCTATGTGAACACAAAAAAGTATACTTAGCAAACATTTTATAAATAGTAATAAGAAACATTGCTTAGAAGTGTCGTCCAATTGTCTGTTTTGGCAGAGTTCCATGCTGAAAACATGATTTTTTTCTTTCAAAAGCTGGAATGCTTACCTGTTTAGTGCAAGTTTTACACATGGAGAGACCCCAGTATCCACTGGAGCACCTGCATGGGACACCATAAAAAGGCTGTTATGGTGTCCCACACTAGTGCTCTTGCATCCAGAAGTGTAAACAGCTGCTGAGTGTCCTCTCCTTACACTGAATCAAGTTGTTATTTCATTATAGTTTCAAACACATCTAGACAACAATGTAATAAACTTCTTTAATCAACATAGGCATGAACAAAGTGAGTTAACCTGCATCTGCCAAAAATGTTGTATTAGTGGTCGAACGAACGATGTTTAATATGAAAGATTACTGTGCCCACAAACCTCAAACTTGGAATTTTACAATGTATTACAGTAAAGAAAAGCTCATGGACCAGCACAAAAGTAATAATAATAATAGGAACACAAGACAAATACTATTTTTTTAAGCACTTTTCTATACTGATCCTGCTCCCTCAATTTCAGGTCTGACCAACGTTTCCTCAATTGCTTCTTGGAAGGTTGTACCCCAAAAGTCCTGCGCAGACTTCTCATAACTTTAATCATGATCTTGGACTTTCTCACATTTGGGTTTCTGTACAGTCTATGATTACCATCATAGTCTGTCCTCTTCAAGATGTCCACCATCTCCACCATCTCTTCAAAGGACATATTTTAAGCCTTATATCTCCTCCTGGATTTGGAACTGCCTTGCTCCGGGGTTTCCTCATTGTTGCTGATAACAGCATACACCTGCTGTGTCTTCGCCATGTGTTCTCCCACTGCCCCAAAAGAGAAGATGCGGGGAATACACTAGAAAGAAGGACATGGGCAGAGTTTGAAGCATGCGCAGTGTATATAAAGCATAACACGCAGGCGACGTATGTACAATTTGAGTGGAGGATGGAGGATCGTTAGCGCCAATCGTTCAAACGAAGGTACAATTGTAGCTTGGGGCATCAGTGGTTAGTGGCCTATACTGCTTATAGATTGAGGCCTATATTGGGACAAGGTGAGGAGAGTTTAGCCTGACATTAGGGTTTGTCTTGTGTTGTATCTTGCAGATAAAATGGTGCATAAATTCACAGCCCCTGACTTCCTGCCCAGCTTCATAGACAAGTACAGGGAGCTGTCATGTTTCTGGCAATTCCAATGCAGGGACTATTCAAACAAGCAAAGGAGGATGGGAGCACTGGATAAACTGTTGTAATTGGTGAAGCCTGTGTATCCCACAGCAGACATCACCTATTTGAAGGCCAAAATTGGTAGCCTGAGGAGCACATATAATAGGGAGCGCAAGAATGTCCAGGATTAAATTGAGAGAAAACTCTCTAAAGGTGATAAATCAATAACTGATTGCACAAATTGATAGTGGAAAAAATACACATACATATCTAATAAAATCTCATATAAGGTGTAAATTCATTCAATATAGTATAAAAGAAATAAACAAGTTAGATCGTAAAGTGCTAAGTGCTTGCTCAAATAAATAAACACACTACAGGGGTGATAAAAGTCAAAGTGTGTGAGAGCAACGTGAACAGAAATAAATGTCTATAAATTTATACATCAAAAATACTTTAACCTCAAAATGATATATTGATAAAGTGCAAAGAAAAAAATAAACGCACTGCAGAGGCAGGTACACCATATATCAACCAAATCACTCCAAACTCTGTAAATTGAGTGTAAAACTAAAACAGATGAATTAATCGTAAAGTGACAAGTGAATAAAAAAATAAACACTCTCCAGAGGTGGTACAAAGAAACACTAAAATAAGAGAATTGGACAACACTAAAAACAAAAAAAAACAAAAAAAAGAGCATGAAAAGAGCATAAAAAGAAAAAAAACGTTCTGAGGATCCACTCTCAGACAAAATTATTATCAATACCATGCAGTGATAAACAGTAAACATACAATGGTAAACGCACTGCAGAGGCAGCTATAACATGTGTCTGCCCAACTCACTCCAAACTCTGTGAATTAAATGTCCATATTTAGAAAAATTAATAGCTCAAAAAATAATAAAAATTCAGTCCGTGAATAATGTGAAAAGACAATCACCTTTAAGTGCAAGTGCTTTGTGCAGAATTGTGCAAATTCCACTAAGGTGAAAGTTTCCCAGTGTTTTATCCCGCTGTGACCACACTTTAGTGGGCAGTGGCCCCTTACCTTATGGTAAGGAGAGACTCGCATATAAGCATAGGTTTCTTTAACACTCTTCTCCCCAGGTGCACCAAGTCGCCTTCTCCTTTAAATTTCTTATTGCTCCATAGGACCCAATAAATTAATAAAGAAGGGGTACCATAGTGTAGTAATTTCGCAAATCAAATTTATTAAATATTAATACACAGGGTACTCACACATTAATCGGTTAAAAAAAAGCCCTTATTCCCCTGATGAAGTCACGTGGTGTGACGTCACGTGTAGGGACAGGAAGGACGCTTACTGTGGATGTACACAAGCAGGAACCTGTTGTTCCTTTGAATAAGGACTTTTTTAACCGATTAATGTGTGAGTACCCTGTGTATTAATATTTAATACATTTGATTTGCGAAATTACTTCACTATGGTACCCCTTCTTTATTAATTTATTGGGTCCTATGGAGCAATAAGATTTTTTTTTTTTTTTTTTTTTTTTAAAAGATTTTATTGTAAGATCGAAAACATAACAGAGACAAGTCTCCCTCACAGGGGAGTTCTGGGAACTTATTTCCGAACAGGCTTAACAGAGATATTGTTTAGAACCTTTCCCGATGAGGAAAAGCCCTTGTAAATAACAGTAGAGACATCTTAGTTCAGGTATGACTCAGGGGTATAGAACAAAGTACACTGCCAGGTAAACAAAATAAAAAACCACAAAGGCAAAAATAAAAGTAAAATATGAAAGACATACATGAACACACTAAACCAGGCAAAGTGTATCGTGGATAGGTAAAAGTACAGAGAGTGATTAGTTATACATGGCAAAGACCCCTGGGAATCCTGAGTAAAGGCATAGTTAAAAACAAGATGAGAGCACTTGCCCCAGGAGTGGTTGAAGAGATAATGGCATAGTGAGTTTGGATAAATGGGAAAGAGATCTCGGACAAACTTTCACCCCGACTCAACGTCAGAAAATAATACACTTGACTTTGAAATCATCCAGGTGTGTTAAGATACAGGAACTAAATTATAAAGTACTAATGCGTTGGTATTATACTCCATCACGAATGCATACCTTTTTTCCAGAGACATCAGATAAATGTTGGAGATGTGGTAAGGAGAGAGGCACCATTGCCCATATTTTTTGGTATTGTCCAATGATTAGACAGTTTTGGGAAGAAGTTCAGAAAATCTCTCAATTGTTTACTGAGTATCATCTCGAGGAAGATCCGGCTTTCTTCCTATTACAATGTATACATATTCCATTAGAGAGATATAAGAATTCAATGTTATGCCATCTGGTGAATGCAGCTAAAAGCTGCATAACCATTTGTTGGAAAGAAAAGGGAGCACCGCGAATCTCACAATGGTTAAACAAAGTAAGGAAAATTGGGATCATGGAGAACTTGATCCCTATGCCCTCTGAGGAAAGGGAAGCCATAGCGCAAATCTGGGCTCCATGGGACATTTTTTTACAGTCAGAGGAGGGGAAGAGGCTGATTGGAGAAGAAATTGAAGATTAGGTGAGCTGGTTGAGTAATGTAAACTAAACCCGCCGGTGGGTGGGATTGATCCTCTCCCCCCCTCCCCCCCCCCCTTCTTCCCCTTTTTTTTTTTTTTTTTTTTTTGTTTGTTTTGTTGGACCACTATGAGGAATAGATACTATATACTGTATTGGATATTGTACTGATACTGTTTTGTTTTTGTTTTGTTCATAAAAAGGGCAGGAATGCATTATGTTGTACTTCATTGATTAATGATGTTGTTTTGAATTCTTGCAAAGAAATAAAGAATTATAAAAAGAAGAGATATTACCGGGCTAGCAAAGATTAGGCCTTGGGGCCACTATTATTCCAAAGCCTGTTCTGAAAGATGGTATCTCAGACCAGCAGGTACTGGAGGGAGAATGGAAAGAAGCAAAAGGAGAAAAGTGAGGAGAAGAAGAAGTGAGAGGGTGGGAGGAGAGGAAGAGTGGTCAGTTCATAGTGAGGGTTGCTTAGGTCAAGGAGAGTTTTTGTAAGCCAGGGGGGATTTTGGTTCTGGGACCAGAACAGGGAGTGAGTCAGGGTCCTGAAATTAAAGGAGAATCCCAATGTGGTTGGCCCAGGGTTCCCACACCCGTTTAAATTTGTCCATTTTGTCAAGAATGGTATTAGAAGTTTTTTCTTGGAACATAATCCAGGTAATTTTTTGTTTCAGAAGTGGGAAGGAAACCCTGGGGGACTTCCAGGACCTGGCTATAGTCATTTTAGCTATTAGGAGAATAAAAAGGGTCAAAAATTGGCTGTATTTGGGGAATTTTTTGATTCAGGAGGGCGAATGTTGGGGATTGAGGGGCTGCATGGCCAGTGACCTTGCGGATTAGGCCGAAAGTCCTGTTCCAATAGCTTCAGACGAGTCAGAACCAGGTACCAGCAGGTAAAGACTTTAACGTCCACCTCCATCAAGGACGTGTTGAGGATCCCCCTGAAAGCTGTAGTGAAGTGGGTGTGCCATGAGTCCAGGTCCCACTCGAGACCCAGATCACGTTCCCACCTCAACATGTATTGCGCTTTTTCCTTTGGTTTCGGCGAGAGCAGAATAAATCAGGGAGATACCCCCCTCATGTCCATGGCTGAAAAGCACCAGAGTTCATACGGTGATACAGTGAGGGGGAGGGGGTTTTGGGATGTTAGCGTGTGCAAAAAATGAGCTATCTGATGGAACCGAAATCTTTCTGTGGTGGGCATCTCCAGCTTAGAAATGCAGTGACTTCGTTTGAGTTGCCCGGATGGGTTGAGAAAGTATCCTATTCTATAAAGGCCTTTATCTATCCACCACTGGAACGCCCTTATATCCAGCCCTGGCGGGAATGAAGGGTTGTTGAAGATATGTGCGAGAGGTTGCCACTTTGATGTCAGGATGTTGGATTTGTGTACCGCGTCGCATAGGGCGAAGGAGTGAGAGAGGGTAGGGGACATGAACGTGGTCTAGATTTCGGGGAGCGCCATAACAGGAAATCAATAGTGTGCTTGGGGATAGCTTGTCTTTCCATCTCTAGCCATTCAGCTTTGGGTCTTCTCGAGTAGACGTTAGAAATCTGGCAGAGGTGCGCTGCCTGATAGTACCACCAGAGGTTGGGCAGACCTAGTCCGCCCTTCCGTCTAGGTCTGAATAGTGTTTTCTTGGGGAGTCTATGGTTGGATTTGCCCCATGTAAATCTTATATTTGCAGACTGAAGGTTTTGGATGTGAGATTTGGGGACCGGTATTGGTAGTGAGCGGAAGAGGTACAATAACCTGGGGAGGAGAGTCATTTTAACGGCATTGACTTTACCAATCCAGGACATCTTGTGGAGTGACCATTGCTCAAGGTCATTTTTAAGTTTCTTAAACATGGGCGGGTAATTGTGTTTGAATAATTGGCCTATGGTGGGCGTGAGCTGGACCCCTAAATAGGGGATGGAGGAGGAGCTCCAAGAGAAGGGGAAGTGCTCCTTTAGCCTGTTTACTAGGGCTGGGGATAAGGAGATATTGAGGGCTGTCGACTTGGCCATATTGACTTGAAGCCCCGAGACCTGTCCGAACTTTTGGAGGAGTTGGAGGATGTTAGGGGTAGAGGTGAGGGGAGAGGTGATAAAGAGAAGGACATCGTCTGCGAACAGGGCGCATTTATGTGATGAATGTCCACATTTCACCCCCTGGATGTCTGGGTGATTTCTGATGGAAATAGCTAATGTTTCGATGCCAATGGCGAAAAGGAGGGAGGAGAGTGGGCAACCCTGTCTAGTTCCTTTGCTAATTAAAAAGGGGTCTGAAAGGTAGCCTTGGAGTCTGACCTGTGCTCTGGGTTGGGAGTAAAGGGCTTCAAGGAGGTGTAGGAAGTATGAACCAAAGCCCCATCTTTCTAGAACGCCGAATAAGTAGGGCCAAGTGATAGTGTCGAATGCTTTCTGCAAATCTATGGAGAGGAGAAAGCCCTCCTGTGGGGGGCCCCCGTCCCATCCCGATTTAAGAAGGGAGATAATATCCACCGCTCTTCTTATCTGGTCCGGTCCCTGCCTTCCCGGGATGAAGCCCACCTGGTCCTTATGGACATATGCTCCAATAAAAGATCCTAATCGGTTAGAGAGAATTTTCGGCATTATTTTTAAGTCATTATTAATTAATGAAATAGGTCTGTAGTTGCTGACTAGGCTCTGGGCTTTGCCCGGTTTGGGGATGACAGAGATGTATGCTAAATTGGCTGCAGGGTCCAAGGGCGAATTGTGGGTGAAGGAATTGAAGAACCGGGCCAGATAAGGAGACAGAACTTCAGAGAAGGTCTTGTAGTATTGTGTCGAGAACCCATCTGCACCTGGTGCGGAGCCTTTCTTAAGGTCCTTAATGACTGTTCTAATTTCCGCTTCTGAGATGGGGGCATCCATGATTGATCGGTGAGAGTCCGAGGGGAATGCCGTCCAGGTAGGTTTTGGTAGACTGAGTGCTGTCTGGGCTTGAGCTAGAGTAAAGCTTAGCGTAGAATGCATGAAAAGCGTTCAAAATATATTTGGGGTTTTGAGTAAGGGAGCCAGAAAGAGACTTGATTTTAGGGAGAGCATGGGCTCTAAATTTAGGTGAAAGTTTTGCTGCGACAAGTGGACAGAATTTATCCGAGTTAAGATAAAATCTACCACTCACCCATTGCATATGTTTTTCGGTGCTGGAGGTGAGGGCGGTGTTAAGGGCAATCTTAGCTGCATCCAGAAGAGCGAGCGAGGAAGCGGAGGGGTGTTTTTTGTGCGCTTTGCTTAAGGCCTGGACATTTTTCTCTAAGTTGATTATGTCTATTTGTTTTTCGCGTTTAAGGCGAGAGGCAAGCTGGATAAGCTTGCCCCTCATAACTGCCTTATGAGCCCCCCATAACACACTGGGGGAAATGTCCTCAGCATCAATAATGTGGAAGTATTCCTTGAGGTCATTTTCAAGGCTAGTACAGTGTACGGGGTTGGATGATAGAGCTTCTTTCAGCCGCCATTGTGGGGTGTTTGTTTCGTTTAGGCAACCGAAAATTTTCAGAGAGACTAGGGAGTGGTCCGACCAGGGGACTTCGACTATGGATGCGTGAGAAGCTAGGTGGATGTCTATAGAGTGATTAAAAATATGGTCTATACGGGCGTAAGTTCTGTGCGGTGCGGAGAAGTGTGTGTAGTCCTGGGCTGAGGGATTAAGTTCCCTCCAGGAGTCTATTATACCCAAGGCATTGAAGAGCCGTGCAATGCTAAGACTCTGCTTGGGGGGTCTTTTCAGGAGAGCCTTTTTTTTGGGCTGACTTGTCTAACACATGATCGAAGGCGACGTTGGAATCGCCGCCCATGATCACCTTGCCTTCCAAATGTGGGGACAGGGATTTTAGCATGGATGAAAAGAACTGAGTTTGACCTTTATTGGGGGCGTAATATGAGATGAGGGAGAAAAGTGACCCATTTATATGTCCCTTGACTAAAATATATCTTCCCTCCCCATCCCTGATGGTTTGGGACAGGGTAAAAGGGGTGCGTTTGGAAATAAGGACAGCTACTCCCCTTTTCTTGTCATCAGCATTGGCTAGGAAAAATGTAGGGTAGTTTCGATGAAGGAAGGAAGGGTTGAAGCTTTTCAGGAAGTGCGTCTCTTGAATAAGGACGATGTCCAAACTCTTAGAGTGGTAGCTATGTAGGGCCTTGCGCCTTTTCATAGGGGAGTTCAGGCCTTGAGTGTTATGGGATGCTACTTTGAATGATTGCAGTTGGGGAGATTCGTCAGCCATGGACATGAGGGATAAGGTGCGAACACATACTGGCTTTGATTACCTGTTCCGAGTGACCCTTGGCCTCGAGCTGTGGGATGCGATGTGAGCCCAGAAACCGAGATGGCGTGAGACGACCCACTCTCCTTGAAGGCACCTGAAGGGGAAGAAACACTTAAGTATGGGGAGAAAGGAAAGACCAGAGAGGAAGAAGAAAGATGAAAGAAAAGAGGAGAGGAGAGCCCAAGAGGAAAAGATACCTGGGCTCCCTAGGGGTAGGGATGGCAGGTTCAAACCTGCTCCGATGCCCTTCGATTTGCAAGGATCAGTTGGAGGGCAACCCGAAGTGGGGTTGCATTCCTGATGCCACCATGGGGTGGTAAAGCCCCAGGGTCACAACAGGTGGAGTGGCAAGCAGACCCGCTCCGGCCGCGCGGCACTCGGCAACTGTAAAATGACACCAAAAATAGATTATTGGAAACAAAGAAACAAGAACTGTAACAAAAACACACAGGGGGAGGCCCCTGGAGAAAAACAGCACGTGTCCTGCTGGCGAAACATAGTTCTCATATGATGTATGCATAACTCCTATCAAGAGACAAGCATATGGTGACTGAAAAACAACCCTTGTGATGGAGTTGGAGTGGAGGGCTGGGGGTAAGGAAGTGTTCGAAGCTCTTAGCGAAAAAAGGAGTGGAAAAAACACAATGGCCTGGAACAAAAAAAAAAGGGAGGGGTGGGGGTGGAACAGGATGTCCCGAGAGGACTCAGTGGGCATGAAGGTCAGTTCTTCACCTCTGGGAAATCTGGTTAAGAGGGATAGTTAGGGTCAGACCCCTAGGGGTCGGGAGGGGGAGGTGTTCATCTTGGAGGGACGGCATCCTGCTGTCGCTTTGATTGCTGCTTAACCCAAAGAGGGGTCAAAGGGCTGGTCGGCGGTGGCCTCTTGGAAGAGCTTGGGCGGGTCTCCATTTGTTGGGGAGTAAGTTCCTGAGAGATGAGCCCCAGGTGGAGGAGTAAGCGTTCGCCATTCTGGAAATTCATGATGTATGATTTTTCCTTGTAATTGAATTGCAGGCGAAAGGGAAAGGCCCATCTATATTTGATCATCTTCTGGGAGAGAATTTCAAGTAAAGGTTTTAGGGCTCTACTTTTTTGGATTGTAGTGGGAGATATATCCGCAAAAATTTGGATTTTGGCGCCGTTGAGAGAGATGTCTTCTCTGTTGCGGGATCTTTTCATTATTTCCTCTTTGACCCCGTAGAAGTGCGGCTTAACCACAATGTCCCGAGGGAGGCCATCTTGGCGGGGGGGTTGTAAGACTCTATGGGCTCTGTCCAATTCAAGCCTATTCTCCGGGATATCAGGAATAATTTCCTTAATCAGGGCTTTAACAATATCATGTACATCCGCTTGTGATTCCGGAATACCTCTGATACGAAAATTGTATCGTCTGCTTCTGTTCTCTAAATCGTCGAGTTTTGAGAGGGCAGTGTCAAGCTGGTCTTGAAGTGTCTGGATGCAAGCAGTGTTCTGGTTAGTGCGGGCTCCAGCTTCATCCACTGTCTGCTCAATGGCATCTATCCTGGCTCCCAGGCCCTGGATGTCAGCTTTAATAGCAGAGGTAATCTGTGCAGCATTTTGAGCTAGACCGACAGCCAGCATGTCAGAGAAACTGCTGAGTAGCTGAGTCATGTCAGGGGGGTAATTGAGCTGAATGGGGGATGTTTACAGAGAGTCAGCAATGCGGTTAGGAGTATTAGTCAGCGGGGAGAATGGATTCTCAGACTGCAGTCTGCCCAGGAGAGATTCTGTGGATGCAGGAGAAGGGAAGGGGTTCTGTGGAGTACTCACAGGTGCAGATGTATTCAATACAGGGGTTGCTGTGCTAGTCATATTTACGTTCTCACCGCATGTTGTTGTAGCGGCCGCCATCTTGAAAGGCTGGAAGGCTGTCAGGCCAAAGTTCAATTGACGATTAACGTCCTTCCTAGCGGACTTTCCCGTCATGCAGGCAGGTCCCCGGGATCTTCCGATGCACGGTGGGGGTCTCCCCGAAGGTGTCCGCTGATGATAGCCGGTGAAATGTGCCGCAGAGGACCGGAGCGGTGCGGAGCTCCCGGCTAGTGCTTTGTTCCGGGAATCCTGCGCATGCGCACTCCCGCAATAAGAAATTTAAAGGAGAAAGCGACTTGGTGCACCTGGGGAGAAGAGTGTTAAAAAAACCTATGCTTATATGCGAGTCTCTCCTTACCATAAGGTAAGAGGCCACTGCCCACTAAAGTGTGGTCACAGCGGGATAAAACACTTTGAAACTTTCACCTTAGTGGAATTTGCAGAAGTCTGCACAAAGCACTTGCACCTAAAGGAGATTGTCTTTTCACATTATTCATGGACTGAAATCCCTGAGATCCAGAGCAGCAGCAGATGACGTATATATATGTCCCCAGGCTGTCGTACTACGACAGCCTATGTTTTGTGTCCGACCAGACAGAACCCAGGCCATTGCTATCAACACTTCCTTCCACATCAGCTGAGGCTCCTGAAGTCCAACCTGGGCCTTCCATCCAGGAATAAGATGTGGAGGAGACCAGCTTGACCCAGGTATAGCATTGTTGAAGATACTTCTTGTCAAAAATGTTATGATGTTAACTAGAAGTTATTGATCAATAATTTCTGATTTAACAAAGTGGTTTACATATCAATAGACAGTAGTAGCCAAAAATAATTGGAACAAGAATTAAAAATGCTGGGGTCAGAATGATAGGCACAGTGGTGTAGTGGCTAGCACTCTCACCTAGCAGTAAGAAGGGTCGCTGGTTCAAATCCCAACCAGGACACTCCCTGCCTGGAGTTTGCATGTTCTCCCTGTGCCTGCGTGGGTTTCCTCCGGGTACTCCGGTTTCCTCCCACAGACCAAAGGCATGCAGGTAGGTTAATTGGTTTCTGTCCAAAATTGGCCCTAGTATATGAATGGGGACCTTGGATTGTGGGTAGGGACCAATGTGAGTGTGTAAAGTACAGGGACAATTGTAGACACTCGGGTTGAACTGGATGGACTGGTGTCTTTATTCAACCTTACTAATTATGAAACTATGAAACTATATTTGTTAACATTCCATTTGTAAAAGTCATGAGCTCAAAATTGTGTGTGATTGATGACCAAAAACCTAAAACTATGTACCATTTTCATATACAGGAAAGTCTCCGCCAGGAGGAGGTTGTGGCAAGCAGCCTGACCGAATCCCAGATTCCTCCCTTCCGCCCTCCAACCAAAAGGAACAGGAAGGCAAGAAACCTGGAGGATATATATATATATATATACTGTATCCAGTTTAGCTAGATCTGACTGCAGTCCATTCCTGGTGTACTGTTTCTGGCAAGCAGGTGATTCAGTTAGCTGCAGTGTATTTAATATATATATATATATATATATATATATATTCTAGTCTCGTGTGTATATATATATATATATATATATACACACACAGATAGTCTTGTATATATATATATATATATATATATATATATATATATATATACAGTGGGGATCGAAAGTTTGGGCACCCCAGGTAAAAATGTGTATTAATGTGCATAATGAAGCCAAGGAAAGATGGAAAAATCTCCAAATGGTATCAAATTTCAGATTAGACATTCTAAAAAAAATTGATTTTATTTCCATCATTTACACTTTCAAAATTACAGAAAAGAAAAAAATGGCGTCTGTAAAAGTTTGGGCACCCTGCAGAGTTAATATCTTGTACTGCCCCCTTTGGCAAGTATCACAGCTTGTAAACGCTTTTTGTAGCCAGCCAAGAGTCTTTCAATTCTTGTTTGAGGTATCTTTGCCCATTCTTTCTTACAAAAGTGTTCCAGTTCTTTGAGATTTCTGGGCTGTCTGTCACACTGCTCTTTTAAGGTCTATCCATAGATTTTTAATAATGTTGAGGTCAGGAGATTGTGAAGGCCATGGCAAAACCTTCGGTTTACGCCTCTTGATGTAATCATCCAAGGATTTTGAGGTGTGTTTAGGATCATTATCCATTTGTAGAAACCAACCCCCCCTTTAACTTCAGCTTTTTCACAGAGGGCATCAAGTTACCATCCAAAATTTGCTGAAATGTTATTCAATCCATTTTTCCTTCTACTTGTGAAATGTTCCCTGTGCCACTGGTTGAAATACAACCCCAAAGCTTGATTGATCCACCCCCATGCTTAACAGTTGGACAGAGGTTCTTTTCATTAAATTCTGTGCCCTTTCTTCTCCAAATGTACCTTTGCTCATTCCAGCCAAAAAGTTATATTTTAACCTCATCGGTCCACAGAACTTGTTTCTAAAATGCCTCAGGTTTGTCTATATGTTCATTTGCAAAGTTCAAACGCTGATTTTTGTGGTGAGGATGTACAAGAGGTTTTCTTCTGATGAAGACCATATTTGTACAAGTATCTCTTTATAGTGGAATAGTGTACCACAACTCCAATGTCTGCCAGATCTTTCTGGAGGGATCGTGCAGTCAAATGTGGGTTTTGAATTACTTCGAGCTGTCCTGCAAGCTGTTCTGTCTGATATTTTTCTTGGTCTTCCAGATCTTGCTTTAACTTCCACTGTTCCTGATGACTGCCATTTCTTAATTACATTCCGAACAGAGGATATTGACATCTGAAAACGCTTTGCTATCTTCTTATAGCCTTCTCCAGCTTTGTGAGCGTCAACTATTTTCAGTTTCAGTTTTCTAGACAATTGCTTAGAAGAACCCATGGTGCTGATTAGGGATGAGCTTCGAGTTCGAGTCGAACTCATGTTCTACTCGAACATTGCCTGTTCGCCTGTTCAGTGAACAGTGAACAATTTGGGCTGTTTGCAGCAAATTTGAAAAGCCGAAACACCCTATACAAGTCTATGGGAGAAATCTAAAGTGCTAATTTTAAAGGGTAATATGCAAGTTACTGTCCTAAAAAGTGTTTGGGGACCTGGGTCCTGCCCCAGGGGACATGGATCAATGCAAAAAAAAGTTTTAAAAACGGCCGTTTTTTCAGGAGCAGTGATTTTAATAATGATTAAAGTGAAACAATAAAAGTGTAATATTCCTTTAAATTTCGTAGCTGGGGGGTATCTATAGTATGCCTGTGAAGGGGCGCATGTTTCTGGTGCTTAGAACTGTTCCTGCACAAAGTGTCATTTGTGCAGGAAAAAAAGTCTTTTAAAATCACTTGCGGCTAAATTGTCGGCTCCCCGTAATACAGAGAACACTCAATGAGTGTTCTCTGTATTAGCCAACAATTCATTAATTCATTGATAAAAAAAATGCGTGGGGGTTCCCCTAAATTCAATTACCAGGCCCTTCAGGTCTGATATGGATATTAAGGGGAACCCCACATCAAATAAAAAAAAAATTGACGTGGGAGTCCCCCTAAAAATCCATACCAGACCCTTTATCCGAGCACGCAACCTGGCAGGCCGCAGGAAAAGAGGGGGGGACGAGAGAGCGGCCCCCCCTCCCTCCTGAACCATACCAGGCCACATACCCTCAACATTGGGAGGATGCTTTGGGGGTCTGTGACCCCTCAAAGCACCTTGTCCCCATGTTGATGAGGACAAGAGCCTCATCCTCACAACCCTGGCCGGTGGTTGTGAGGGTCTGCGGGCGGGGGGCTTATCAGAATCTGGAAGCCCCCTTTAACAAGGGGACCCCCAGATCCCGCCCCCCCCTGTTTGAAATGGTAAGGGGGTACAAAAGTACCCCTACCATTTCACAAAGAAAGTGTAAAAATGGTTAAATAAGACAAACACACTTTTGAAAAATTCCTTTATTAAAAAAAAAAAAAATGAAAAAAAGATTCCAGCGGTGCTAATCCACTCTTGCTATTCAGCGACGGATCTCCGGGGTCCAGCGATGGATGATCATATCCAGCGACGGGGGATCTCTCAGTCCAGCGCAGTCCATACATCCTTCTTCTGTCTCCAGTGCGGAGACACTGCGGAGATCCCAGCACTGACGTTTCTTATATTAGGAGGGCGGGGCCACCCGTCACCTGACCCCGCCCCCTCTGACGCTGGTGAAGGGAGCCAGGGGTTCCCCAGTGACGTGTGGGTGACCTCGCCCCTTCTGATGTAACGGAAACCTGCGTTACATCAGAGGGGGCGGGGTCACCCACACGTCACTGGGGAACCCCTGGCTTCCCTCTCCAGTGTCAGAGGGGCAGGGTCAGGTGACAAGTAATATAAGAAACGACAGCGCTGGGATCTCCGCAGTGTCTCCGCACTGGAGACAGAAGACGGATGTATGGACTGCGCTGGACTGAGAGATCCCCCGTCGCTGGATATGATCATCCATTGCTGGACCCCAGAGATCCGTCGCTGGATAGCAAGAGTGGATTAGCACCGCTGGAATCTTTTTTTTATTTTTTTTATTTTTTTTATTTTTAATAAAGGAATTTTTCAAAAGTGTGTTTGTCTTATTTAACCATTTTACACTTTCTTTGTGAAATGGTAGGGGTACTTTTGTACCCCCTTACCATTTCAAACAGGGGGGGACCGGGATCTGGGGGTCCCCTTGTTAAAGGGGGCTTCCAGATTCTGATAAGCCCCCCGCCCACAGACCCTCACAACCACCGGCCAGGGTTGTGAGGATGAGGCCCTTGTCCTCATCAACATGGGGACAAGGTGCTTTGAGGGGTCACAGACCCCCAAAGCATCCTCCCAATGTTGAGGGTATGTGGCCTGGTACGGTTCAGGCGGGAGGGGGGGCCGCTCTCTCGTCCCCCCCTCTTTACCTGCGGCCTGCCAGGTTGCGTGCTCGGATAAAGGGTCTGGTATGGATTTTTAGGGGGACCCCCACGTCAATTTTTTTTTTTAATTTGATGCGGGGTTCCCCTTAATATCCATATCAGACCTGAAGGGTCTGGTATGGATATTTAGGGGGACCCCCACGTCAATTTTTTTTTAAATTTGACACGGGCTTCCCCTTAATATCCATGTCAGACCTGAAGGGCCTGGTAATTGAATTTAGGGGACCCCCTCGCTTTTTTTTTTTTATCAATGAATGAATGAATTGTTGGCTAATACAGAGAACACTCATTGAGTGTTCTCTGTATTACGGGGAGCCGACAATTTAGCCGCAAGTGATTTTAAAAGACTTTTTTTCCTGCACAAATGACACTTTGTGCAGGGACAGTTCTAAGCACCAGAAACATGCGCCCCTTCACAGGCATACTATAGATACCCCCCAGCTACGAAATTTAAAGGAATATTACACTTTTATTGTTTCACTTTAATCATTATTAAAATCACTGCTCCTGAAAAAACGGCCTTTTAAAACTTTTTTTTGCATTGATCCATGTCCCCTGGGGCAGGACCCAGGTCCCCAAACACTTTTTAGGACAGTAACTTGCATATTACCCTTTAAAATTAGCACTTTAGATTGTGATCGTTCGAGTCCCATAGACTTTAATAGGGTTCTAAAGTTCACACGAAGTTTAGGTCTGTTCGCAGGTTCTGGTGCGAACCGAACAGGGGGGTGTTCGGCTCATCCCTGGTGCTGATTGTTGGGCAAGGTCAGATGAGTCTGGCCATTTAAAACCTTTGAGACTGACATCACCTGGTCTTCCCAGACGATGATTGAGAACAATCCATGACACTGGCAGGTCTCAGCTTTGCAAAGGGGGCAGTGCATGCTATAAATTCTGCAGGGTGCCCAAACTTTTGCAGACGCCATTTTTTTGTTTTCTGTAATTTTGAAAGTGTAAATGATGGAAATAAAATCTAATGTTTTTTGACATATTATAAGAATGTCTAATCTGTAATTTGATCCCATTTGGAGATTTTTCCATCTTTCCTTGGCTTCGTTATGCACATTAATACACTTTTTTACCTGGGGTGCCCAAACGTTCGATCCCCACTGTATATATCCCCTGCATACAGTTTAGCTATATCTCACTGCAGGCTGTTCCTGGTGTACTGTTTCTAATATATTGCAGGCAGGCAGTTGATTCAGTTAGCTGCAGTGTATTTAATATATTTATATACAGATAGATAGATAATATATATATATATATATCCACTGCATACAGTTTAGCTATATCTCACTGCAGGCCATTCATGGTGTACTCTTTCTAATATACTTCAGGGGTGTACACAGTACCATGCACCCCTAGTGCAGTTGCTACAACTTTTCTGGCGGTGTCCACAGTACATAATACATACAGTGCACCTGTAAGGCCGCGTACACACGCGGGGACTGTTCGCTCAACTTTGTCCGCTGAACAGTGTTTCGGCGGACAGTCCGCTCGTGTGTGGACTTTCAGCGGACAGTTTCAGCGAACAGTCTGCTGAACAAAGTTTTTCGGAATTTCCGAAAAACTGTCCGCTGAAACTTTGTTTCAGCGAACAGTCCCCTTGTGTGTAGGCTTGTTCGTCAAACTAAGTTCCGCGCATGCTCAGAAAGGATTTACACGCCGAAGTTTGCATTGCAGTGTATAGGACGGCGTTTTCTAGTCCCGTCGTACGTGCCGTTCACGTCATCGCGCACGGTTTCAGCGGACTGTTCGTTCGTCGTGTGTGGCCAAGTCCGTCCATGCTAATTTTGAGCGGACTGTCCGCTGAAACTGTTTGACGAACAAAGTTGAGCGAACAGTCCCTGCGTGTGTACGCGGCCTAAGAGAAGTCTGGCTAACAGCCATGCACTTGTAAAAAAGGACTTGTATTTGCACATGTGCGGGCGCGCACAGGCACGCGCCAATGCGCGCAAACAGGTGTGCGCCAATGTACGCACACGGGTGTGCGCTAATGCACATGCCCGCATGTATGGGTGCCAAATAGCCTAATTAAACTGAGCACTTGCACATGAGCTTTGCTGAGTGGTCTTTCAGCTAGTGCTTGTTTACCTGATCTGTTTCAGTTTCCAGTGTCTTGACCCGGCTTCACTTGAACCTTCTCCTTGACCTCCGCCTGCCTACCTGATCCCGGCTTGTGTTTGACTCTGCTACTGCCTGATGCTCCTGTACCTTGCTGCCTGTCTGAGTACTGAACCCAGCCTGTGTCGGGCTACCAGAGCTAGAGGATCATATTCAACTCATGGGTCCTACCTTGGAAACTCCTGCACCTGCTACCGCACCTGGCTGCTCCTCATCTGAACAGACTTTTTTCTTACTTCTAGAAACTATACCACCACCTGAACCTCGAGTTCCTGTACCAGAGCAATTCACGGGCGACCGGCACAAATTCCATGCATTTAAAAACTCTTGCGAGCTCTACTTTGTCCTACAGCTGAAAACCTTCTCACTAGAAAACACCAAGGTGGGGTTTGCCATATCCCTACTTCTCAGAGACTCACAGTCTTGGGCTCATCAGCTTTGGGAACAGAACAGCGCCATCTTGGGCTCCCTCTCTTCATTCTTTAATGCAATGGCGCAGCTCTATGACGACCCCCAGCGCACAACCACTGCAGAGTCAACCCTTCATGCCTTATACCAGGGTCATTGACCCGTTGAGGACTATGTAGCAGAATTCCACCTGTGGGCCGCTGATACAGGCTGGAATGATGCAGCTTTATGGCATCAGTTTCACCTTGACCTGTCTGAAGACCTTAAGGATGAGCTTGCTCGTGTGGGGGTCCCCAGTTCCCTTGAAAACCTTGTTAATCTTGCCATCCAGCTTGATCGGAGGTTCAGAGAAAGAAGGGCAGAGAAGGCTGGCATCTCCATTCCCCCAACGAATCGGCAAGCACGTCCCATGCAACTCGGACTTTTACGTTCACCACTTTCTAGTGAGGAAAAATTGTGATGACGAAGGGAGGATTACCAGAACCAGGACCACACCCTCTACCTATCTTGCCAACTGTTCCATAGGGAGTAGAGCTGCACATATCACCTTGTCCCTGTCACTTCAGATTCCCGGGAAAGACATCCAAGTGTCAGCCATAGTCGATTCCGGAGTTTGCAGTTGCTTCATAGACAAGGACTTTGCTCTTTGTCATCAAATCCCTTTGTAAGCTTAGACACACCCGTTGTCCACCCATCTGGCCGGTGGATCCCATCTCAAGTCTGGGCTTATAACACATGAGACCTACCCATTACTGGCTGTATCAGATAGTATCATTGGGAATACTTGTGCTTGGACATTATTCCATCCCCTCTGTTTCCCGTTATCCTGGGTAAAACGATAAACTGGGAATCAGGAGAACTGACCTTCTCATCCACCTACTGCCAGCAGTCCTGCCTTCACCCAATTCCTATAAAACCTGCACCCCTTCTTGGGGTACATACGGACTCTCCTGTGCCACAACTCATATCAGCCGCTTATCATGAATTTCTGGACGTGTTTGATAAACAGAAAGCTGACATCCTACCACCTCACCGCCCATATGACTGCTCAATTGAACTGTTGCCAGGTGCAGAAATCCCTTTCAGGTGCATCTTTCCTCTCTCTGAACTAGAACTCAAAGTACTATGTCAGTATATCGATGAGAACTTGTAGAAGGGCTTTATCTGGCCTTCCACATCCCCTGCAGGTGCTGGAATCTTTTTTGTAGAAAAAAAGGACCATACATTACGCCCCTGTGTTGACTACAGGGATTTAAATAAAATCACTATCAAAAACAGATATCATTTGCCTCTTGTTCCAGAACTGTTCCAACGCTTCAAGACATCCACAGTATTCACAAAACTTGACTTACGGGGTGCTTATAACTTAGTTTGGATCCGCAAAGGGGACGAGTGGAAGGTGGCTTTCCGTACCAGATTTGGACATTACGAGTATCTCGTCATGCCCTTCGGGTTGTGCAATGCTCCTGCAACATTTCAGCATTTTGTCAATGACATTTTTAGAGATTTTCTTGATCTGTTCCTGATTGTCTATTTAGACGACATCCTGATTTTCTCCGATTCCCTTTCTGCACATCATGAACATGTGAAGAAGGTTCTCAGCCGGCTAAGGGATCATGGACTATTTGCAAAAGCTTAAAAATGTGAATTTGAAAAAGAGACAATTCAGCTCCTAGGACTTATCATTTCCACCACAAGCATCTCCATGGATCCCCAAAAAGTTAAATCTATCTTCGAATAGCCCACTCCTACAGACAGGAAGAGCACACAGAAATTTATAGGATTTGCCAATTTCTATTGCAAATTTATTAAAAACTTCCCTGCCATCATCTCTCCTATCACCCAGCTTACAGGACAAAACACCCATTTTTCATGGACACCTGCAGCACAAGTAGCCTTTGACCATTTAAAGACTGTTTACCACAGCACCTATTTTGTAGCACCCAGACCCTGCATCACCTTACGTCCTCGAGGTGGATGCTTCAGAGAATGCTGTAGGAGCTATCCTGTCTCAGTGTCAAGGAACAAAGTCCCTGTTGCATCCCATTGCCTTCTTCTCGAGGAAACTCAGTCCCACAGAGAAGAACTACAATGTGGGTGACCAAGAATTACTAGCCATAAAGACAGCCCTGGAAGAGTGGCATTACCTACTGGAAGGAGCAGCACACCCAATTTTGATCTTTACCGATCACGAGAACCTTGAATATCTTAGCCCTTGTACATACGGTCGGATATTCCGATGGACAATGTCCGATAGGACCGTGTTGTCGGATAATCCGACCGTGTGTGGGCTCCATTGGACTGTTTCTGTCTGAGTATCCGACGGACCAAGTTTTCCAGCTGGGCTATAAAAATTTTCCGACAACATGATCCGATACGACTTTGTCCAATTGTGTGTAGAGAATTCCGATCGGACAAAGTGGCACGCATGCTCAGATCAAATTCCCAGACCAAAGCTATTGGCTACTAGCCTGAACGTAGTCCCATCGTAACGAAATTACGTCATCACGTTCTGAACGATCGGATTTTCCAACAACTTTGTCCGACCGTGTGTATGCAAGAGTTTCGGACAAAATTCGTCCGACAAAATCCAACAGATTTGTTTGTCAGAATGTCCGACCGTGTGTACCAGGGCTTAGAACTGCCAAACTACTGGGGCCACGCCAAGCCAGGTGGGCACTGTTCTTTTCTTGTGTCTCCTTCCATATTACCTTCAGACCTGGTTCCAAGAATGGTAAGCCTGACGCGCTATCACGCATGTATCTAGAAGAGGAAGGACACAACCAGACAGACACAATCGTGCCATCCCAAAGTTTACTGTTGCTACAAGGAGATCTAATCATCCAACTTAAGCAGGCATCCACAAGGAATGTTCTACCACTGGGTATCTGTTTCCAGGAACAGGATGGGCTATTTTTGCACAACCAAAAGTTATTTGTACCTCCAAGTTTACACCCCAAGATCCTCAGCCTGTGCCATGACCACCCCTTGGTGGGACATTTTGGGGTAACCAAGACTGTAGAACTTGTACAGCGGACCTTCTGGCGGCCTAATCTAAGATCTGATGGTAAGGATTATGTCAGTACCTGTGGGGTCTGCAACAGAAGCAAGTCTGATAAAACCAAAACCTGGGGCCTGTTAAGGCCACTGCCCATTCCCAAGAGACCCTGGGAGATGATCATCATCGAGCTTCCACCTTCTGAAAGATTCACCACAATCTTTGTGATCAAGGACAGACTAAGATGGCCCATTTCGTCCCCATGTTAGGAACACCATCTTCAGCAGAGACTGCTTGTGCTTTCATCAAGGAAGTCGTGAGAGTCCACGGTGTACCCAGCAGTATCACCTCTGACTGGGGGATACAGTTTACATCGAAGTTCTGGAGAGACCTGTGCAAGATGTTAAAGATCGAGACCTGCTTCTCATCGGCCTATCACCTGCAGATGAATGGCCAAACCGAACGCACAAACCAGACCTTGGAACAGTACCTTCGGTGTTTCTCATCCTTTGCCCAGGATAACTGGGCATCTCTTTTACCCCTGGCGGAATTCGCCTACAAAGATGCCGTTCACAAGCCCTGTTTTTTTTGCAAATTACAGGTACTTTCCAGCTTTCCTGCCCAATACCGTGCTTGACTCATCAGTTCCTGCAGTCCAGGATAGAATAAATATGCTTCAGTCAAACAACAAAATTTTGCAAGAGGCCATTTCCAAAGCAAAACTGCCTACCTGATCCCGGCTTGTGTTTGACTCTGCTACTGCCTTTGCATCCCTCTCATTTCATGGTTGGATGTGAAGGTGAATGGTCACTAATATACACCTATAAACAGGTAAATTAACTCTGTTTTTTTTTTTTCGGAGGCTCTTTTAATGAACAATTATGAAATATTTAATAGTGGAATTTAATACAAAACTATTACTGATATAAAAAAGTTTTTTTGTGCCCCAAAGTGTGCTAGTTTTCTCCAAATATAATAATTTATAGGCCTTATTTTTCCCCCCTTTGCATATAATATAAAAAACTGATTTTTAACCCATTCAGTGTTCTAGAGGTATTATTCAATTTGAACTATACTTTCACATAAAATATATATTAGAGATTTGGTTTTATAAACTCTGTTTACACGTTACAGGGTTCATCTCCCGCCCCAGTGTGTCCTCAGGCCCTCCCTACCCTTTCTATTCAGGCCATCCCTCCCACCGTGGACAAGGGGGGTCTTGGGTCAGCGGTGGGTCCCTTTCCTGGGTGTGACATCTGTGAACATTTATTTACATCTGTGTAGCTGGAAGTCTCCGGGGTGTGAATATAAGGAACCAGTACCCTTGCATGTTTTTATGTACTGGAATGTTTACCACATCGTTAAAATAGCTGTAAGTGATTTTCACTTTCGATACTACACTAAAAATGCTTTACACGTTATAATGTACTATTACTTGCTTGTATTTATCATTCATTACTCTATTTTATAAATATGGTCTCTTCTCACATATACGCCTGAAGAAGGAGGCAACTTAGCACTCTGAAATGCGACAGGCGCAAGAGATATAACTGTACTGTATATGTCTACATGTTCAGTAACGTATAGATTTGTTTAAACATTCCTTGTTTTTATAATATTGTTTTGCTTATATACTCTTTAAATAAATGTTTTTGTAACTATGAATACATCTTATTAGAATTCTTGGAAACATTATAGTGCCTTAAAAGTCCACCAGGGGATTTCTTCTTGTCTACTGCCTGATGCTCCTGTACCTTGCTGCCCGTCTGTGTACCGAAACCGGCCTGTGTTCCGTCTCTGCCTCTGCCTTTAGTCTCAGTACCTGCTTTGTCTGGCTGTTGATGACCTCCTGGCTTACGTCACGGCTATGCCTCTATCTGCTGACCCAGCGATATGGTGCTCCGATCCTCAGAGCGTGCCCAGTGCTCCCCAGCCATCTGGTTCCTGCCAAAGATTGGCCAGCACTATCCCCTACATTGGCCCTTGTGCCACTCTGTGTTCATCACTCCCTGTCATCACTATCAGGGGTGTCGGACAGGAGGTGCAAGAGAAGCCCTCTCTCCAGCTCAATCTCCACCAGGTACGTGACAGCACCCATAGTTGCTATTAGACTTCTGGTGGTGTACACAATACTGTGCACCCATAGTGCAGTTGCTACTACTTTTCTGGTGGTGTACACATTACACAATACATACAGCGCACCCATTATTGCTATTAGACTTCTGGTGGTGTAAACAATACAGTGCACCCATAGTGCAGTTGCTACTACTTTTCTGGTGGTGTACACAATACAGTACACCCATGGTTGTTATTACACTTCTGTTGGTGTACACAGTACCGCGCACCCATAGTGCAGTTGCTACTACTAGGGGCAGAAAAATTGGGCATTTGGTGGTGGTGGTGGTGGTGCCACAACACTGTAACCCCTCACAGATACTCTTGTTGAGTGCAAGAATGGGCCCTACTGTGAAATATTAGATCAGAAATTGTAATGGCATTCCCCTGTTAAACAGGAACAGAAAAAAATAGGCCTTGGGTAGTGCTGGTGGTGCCCTAAACCAAAAATATTGTTGGAAGCTAGCATCATCAAGATTGAGGAGGAATAGGATAGTCACTCAGCATAGGTAGTCTTCAAGGGATCCCACATCCATAGAAAAATCAATCAGTTACATCAGCATCAGGTGCTTGATAGCTGCTGCTGATTCATTTTTATGAATGTGAGTCTATCAAGGGAGTCTGTGGACAGGTGCACTCTATGATCAGTAACAAACCCTCCAGCAGCACTGAATGTGCGTTAAGAGAACACTGGATGCAGAACAGGCCAGTAGATCAATTGCATATTGAGCTAGTTCTGGCCAGTGGTCCATCCTCAAGACCCAGCAACCCAGTGGATGCTCTGTTGGAAAGGTCTCCATGTCTGCTCTTGCCCCTAGATATTCCTGCACCATGTAATGCAGACGCTGGCGATGGTTGCTTGAACTGATCAGACCTTGGCGCTGATGAATGAAAAATTGTCTAAAGGCTTCGGTCAGCCCGCCACCTTCTCCACTGCTCTACCTCTGACGGAACAAACCTGTCGTGGTTATGCAGTAATTTTTGTTTGTCAGCTTACATCTCCTCCATGTGTTTACCTTTAGAGGCCAGCCACTCTCACCTGGCTACTTAGTCTCTCCTCAAAGCATGGCTCCACCACAGCCCCTATCAGGGAACTCTATATCAGCCTGTGCACTGCAAGCCTGCCTTGCTGATCAACCTTTCTGTGTTTAGCTTCCTTGTGCATCTTCCTGTGTCTTCTATGTCTGATTCCAGTTACCGATCTTGGCTTGTTCTCATCTATTCCTGCCTGCTTGTGACCCTGACCTTTGGCGTGTTCTATGTTTATCCTTATCTGCTAGTCGCCCCAACCTTTGAGCTAGGAGACCCTGGGGGCCACAACCTGGAGCCAGTTGCAGACCAGTCCATTCTCACATTAGAGGCTCTGGTGAGCACCTGCTGGCTTTTAGACTCCGCGCCCTGGGGAATCTTATGCTCTAGCCCCTGTGAGACCCATTTTGCTGTTTCAGCGGACCTGCCTTCCTTAACCACCTAGACTTCCATCCATAGCAGTCAGCCATCCACTACCTTTGCAGTGCAATCCTGAACCTAACGGTGTGCATCTGTCACCTGGCCTCAGGTGATCTGACAGAAGCCTCAGCAACATGTTGTCCAGCACCAGGAAATTGTAACCTCACAGGGCCTGGAAATGCATGGCACAAACATTTCTTCAAGGCCTCCTGAAAGATGTTTCATCCTCTGCTCCCTCTGCAAAGGCAGGATGAGTTCTGCAACCTTACCATTGTAACGTGGATCAAGAAGGGTTGGCAGCCAGTAATGATTCCTTCTCTTTCATACCACGAATCCTAGGGTCCTTACGCAAAGCCTGTGAAAGTTTGCAGAAGCATTCGATTTGGATTCCTCTGGGTTATTAAGGATCACATGATCCGTAACAACCTCCTCCCAGCCACGTACAACTCCTTGGGTTTCTGGGGACTGAAAACCATCCCTCAAAGACTGCTGCTGAGTGTTATCCTTCATGTCCATGCTGACACAATCCTCCTCTTCTTCCTGTGTGTTTGGTGGGCCCACAGGAATACTATTTGTATAAAAGGGGCCTTGAGAGGTAAGGAAGTCCTCCTCTTCCTCCCGCTGTTCTGCCTCAAGTGCCCTGTCCATTATTCCAAGAAGCGTGTGCTCCAACAGGAAGACAAGAGAGACAGTATCACTGATGCATGCATTGTCGCTGCTCACCAACCTCCTGGCCTCATCAAATGGTGACAGGGCAGTGCAAGCATCCTTGATCAGTAGCCACTGGCATGGCAAAAAGAAGCCAAGCTCCCCTGACCCTGTCCTGGTGCCATACTCAGCCACTCACTGAGGGCTCACTGCTGCATGTACAGCCACTGCAGCATTGCCAAAGTTGACTTCCACCTGGTGGACATGTTCCAAATGAGGTGGTTGGTGGGCAGGTTGCATTCCCTTTGAATGTCAGCCAGCCGAGCACTGGCATTGTATGACCATTGGAAATGACCACACACCAAATCTCTGTCTCAGGAGATTTTTTAAGCCTGGATACCTGCTCAAGAGCCACTGCACCACCAAATTCAGGATGTGTGCTGAACATGGAACATGGGTCAAGTGTCCCTGTGGGAGGGCGGAGAGAAGGTTGGTGTCATTATCACATACAACCATTCCTGGCTGAAGCTGGTGTGGCACAAACCACCTCTGAACCTGCCCCTGCAGAGCTGACAGAATCTCTGCCCCAGCGTGGCTCTTGTCCCTTAAGCAGTGGTTTAACCTTAAACTGCGTAGACGCCGTAGAGGGTTCTTTACTGTAAGAGCGGCAAGGATGTGGAATCCCCTTCCACAAGTGGTGGTCTCAGCAGGGGGGCATCGATAGTCACAAGAAACTATTAGATAAGCACCTGAACAACCGCAACATATATACAATGTAATATTGACATATATGACTTGTGTCTTATTTCAACCTTACCTACTATGTAACTCATGTACCGCATGGCATCTTTTGCACCTCATGCTTGCGTAGCCCCTTGAAGGATTACGGAGCACCACTGGTTCAGAGAACAAATCTGCAGAAGAGGCCATAGAGGAAGAAGAAGAGGAGGGGGTGGAGGAGAGAGCTGTGGCAGAACCACCGCTAGCATTTTGGAGGCATGGTGGTGGAACAAGCTCCAACAATACTTAACCCTGTCCTGCATCAGAGTTACCTGCCCATGCCAGCTAGACCCCTGTTTAACAGGGGCATGTAATTACAATTCTTGATATAATATTTCTCAGCAGGGCCCGTTCCAGCGCTCACCAAGAGTAACTGTGAGGACTTACAGTGTTCTGGTACCACCAACACCTAAGGCCCAATTTTCCCCAGAGTGTGTAGGGCAGGCCGTATAGTATATAGAGGTGGTCCCCTATTTTCAAACATCTGACTTATAAATGACTCCTACTTAGAAAAAGAGGGAGACAACAGGAAGTGAGGGGAAATCTACCCCTAGGTACGATATTTAAAGGGATATTTCACTTTTATTATTTTACTTTAAGCATTATTAAAATCACTGCTCCCAAAAAAAGTCTGTTTTTAAAAAGTTTTTTTGCATTGATTCATGTCCCCTGGGGCAGGACCCGGGGTCCCCAAACACTTTTTATGGCAATAACTTGCATATTAGCCTTTAAAATTAGCACTTTTGATTTTTCACGTTCGAGTCCCATAGACTTTAACGGGGTTCACGTGTTCACACAAATTTTTGGTCTGTTCGCATATTCTCCCATTAACCGCATTAACCGAACCGGGGGGTGTTCGGCTCATCCCTACTCCACTATGTATGAGATCTCAGCACATGTGGGATTAATAATGTGGCTCATCCGCTCGTGGGGAAGATGGTCTTCTCAGTGGTGAAGAGGCAGCTGATGGGTCAAGGGATGCCGGTGGTTCCCAGCGCTTCCAGACTATGACTGTGGTCATTTTGGAGGAAGTATATATAGTCTATCGTGGCCAGGACTAATCAGGCATTACCTTGGCAACCTTTCAAACTGGTAATTAGTGGATCACGGGGCACTAGAGTGTCAGATTAACTAGTTAGATACCATCTGTGGGAGAATCGCTGCATCTGGCATAACAATCCCTTTTCATCACACTTGACATTTTCCGGCCAATATATCATAGTTACATAGTTAGTCAGGTTAAAAAAAAGACACAAATCCATCTGGTTCAACCAAGAAAATAAAATAAAAAATTAAATAAAAAATATCATACAATCCCATATAGCCAATCCTATTCCCACAGTTGATCCAGGAAGGCAAAAAAAAAAACAGGAAAGCAAGATCCAATTTGCTACAGCAGGGGAAACAAATCCTTCCTAATCTCAGAGAGGCAATCAGATTTTCCCAGGATCAACTTTACCTATAAATGTTAGTACCCAGTTATATCATGTACATTTAGGAATGAGTCCAGGTCTTTCTTAAAGCAATCTACTGAGCTGGTCATAGGTCAGAACCATTTTCACAGATCTTACTGTGAAGAAACCTTTGCATATTTGGAGATGAAATCTCTTTTCCTTAAGATGTAAAGAGTGCCCCCTTGTCCTCAGTGTTGACCGTAAGGTGTATATATATATATATATATATATATACAGTATCTCACAGATGTGAGTACAACCCTCACTAACAGTGTGAATTTGCTGTCCCCTCAAAATGACTCAGCACACAGCCATTAATGTCTAAACTGCTGGCAACAAAAGTAAGTACACCCCTAAGTGAAAATGTCTAAATTGGGCCCAAAGTGTCAATATTTTGTGTGGCCATCATTATTTTCCAGCACTGCCTTAACCCTCATGGGCATGGAGTTCACTAAAGCTTAACAGGTTGCCGCTGGAGTCCTCTTCCACTCCTCCATGACAACATCACAGAGCTGGTGAATGTTAGAGATCTTGCGCTCCTTCACCTTCTGTTTGAGGATGACCCACTCAATAGGGTTTAGGTCTGGAGACATGCTTGGCCAGTCCACGACCTTTACCCTCAGCTTCTTTAGCAAGGCAGTGGTCATCCTGGAGGTGGGTTTGGGCTCGTCATCATGTTGGAATAATGCCCTGCGACCAAGTCTCTGAAGGGAAGGGTTAATGCTCTACTTCAGTATGTCACAGTACATGTTGGCATTAATGGTTCCCTCAATGAACTGTAGCTCCCCAGTGCCGGCAGCACTCATGCAGCCCCAGACCATGACACTCCCACCAGAGCATGTTTTCAATTTTTCAGACGGAAAAACTTTCTATCGGATATTCCGATTGTGTGTATGCAATTCCGACGTGCAAAAACTCAGGCATGCTCAGATTCAACTATGAGATGGGAGCTATTGGCTACTGGGTACTGAACTTCCTTTTTCTAGTCCCGTTGTGCGTATTGTATGTCACCATGTTCTTGATGGTCGTAATTTGGTGTGATCGTATGTATACAAGACAGCTTGAGCAAAATCCTGTCGGAATTCCGTTGAGAAAACCATCAGAGTTTTTTCCGACTAAAAATTCTGATCGTGTGTATGCAGGATAAGAGTACATATGTATACAAGAAAAAAATGGGTATGGGATTAGAAGTTAAATGGTGTTAATTTAGACCAATATTTAAAGTAAAAGGTTAATTTCTAGTTCCTCATTCAGCCCATTGTGGATTTAAGGAGTGGGTCCTATTATAGAATGGACCAATGCTTTTGGAATATTCGTTCCATATTTCTAAATTTAGTGTGAAAATTGGTTGTGAATCTCAATGGTTGTAGGGATGAGGTGTTTTTATTATTTTGTCTATCTGTGGTATTGCTTTGTTGTGTATAAAACATGAAACAGAGGAGATGGCCTAGCAGTGATCTACAAATCTCACCTCACGTTCACAAAACCAACTTTACAGAGCTCACTGCCATTCATGGAAACACACTTCAATGTCAAACAACACCCCAGGACACCTTTCACATACTACTGTGCTACAGACCACCGGGACCAAAGACACACTTCTTTGCACCTTTTATCAAATTCATCTCTACATACACCTTGAAAACCAAAAATCTCCTGCTACTTGGGGACTTTAATCTCTGGGCAAACTCCTTCCAGGACTCCATCGCTACTGCTTGCATCAACCAACTGGAAGTACTAGGCCTGCAGCAACTGATAAATGCTCCCACGCATGCTTCAGGCCATACCCTCAACCTCATCTTCAAACAAAACATGGATATTAACACTGGATATTAACACACTTGATAACATGCCATTGCCTTGGACTGACCACCATGTGATCAAATTCAAAATAAACATCACTTACCAACACACTCAACGACAATACACTGGACAAGATCACAGAAAAAACCATACTCACAACTCAGAACTACACTATCTAACAAAAAAACGGTGTTAACCCAAAACTACTCAACTGAAAACACACTCAACTCCCTTAACACAGCAATATTACAGACAGCAGACATAGTCGCACCAATACACAGAGCACCCACCCGCAAAAATAATTTGGTTCAATGACTCTCTTACATCACTGAAACAAGAACGCACAAATTTACAAATCACTCACCACAAGATACCACAAAGACATCTTCATAGCCAAAAAATAAAATTTCTCCAAAACCATCTCAAAAGCCATAAACCACCCTCGAGCACTCTTCCAACTAGTCGCTCAGACTTTGAACCCCACCTGTTTAAAGTCTCCAGCAAACAAAAAACAAGAATTCTGCAATGAGTTATCTGATTTTTTCATTGACAAAATCGCAACCATTCGGGAAATAATTTAGCAGAACATAGCAAATAACCCCACTCTGCCAGAACAAGAAGAAAAAAACACAGTAAGTTTCTACAACCACCGAGATTTATTCCGGTCCCAATCACCATTGACGCCACCAAAACCATCATCAGAAACCTCAGAGACAGCACATCGCTAAACGACATCATTCCCACAAAACTTCTGAAAGAATGTACTGACATCCTGGCACCTATCATAACATACCTCATAAACCAGTCATTTAAAGAAGGAATCGCCCGACCTCCCTCAAGCAAGGCACAATCAAACCCCTCTTAAAGAAGCCTAACCTCGATCTCAAAGACCCAAACGACCGCAGACCCGTCACAAGCCACAACACCTTCTCCAAAATTATCGAGAAAGCAGTATTACAACAGCTACAACTCCATCTGGACACCCATAAACTCTTGGACCCACTACAATCATGCCCTGGGCACGGGACAGAAACTGCACTCCTCAAAATCTGGGATGACACCTACGAAGCAGCAGATGAAAGAGAATAGTGTCTCCTGGTACTGCTGGACCTCAGTGCAGTGTTCAACACAGTAGACCACAAACCCCTGCTCACTCATCTCACAGAAGTATCTGGAGTTGCAGACTCAAACTTACCCAGACTCAAACTTACATCCAGACTTACCCAGTTGCAGACTCAGACTTACATCCTTTCTAGAAAAAAGATCTCAGAAAGTGAAACTAGGAACGTTCACTTCGGAAGCATGAAAAATTACATGCGGAGTCACCCGTGCTCTTTAACATCTATCTCCGCCCACTCCTCGAAATCATTAGCAACCAGGATCTACTTTATCACTCCTACATAGATGACATCCAGCTCTACCTACGTATCACCAACAAAAAAGACCAATACCAGGCACTGGAAAACTGTCTTTCATTGATCGACGATTGGATGACGGAGCGCTCCCTTAAACTTAATGGATCCAAAACAGAACTCCTCTTCCTTCACGCAAACTGAAATAAAAACCCTGACATGGTGTCCACACCACTCACCAACCTCAGACAACTCATCACCCCCAGCACTAAAGCTAAAAGCCTCGGAGTCATCTTTGACTCAGACATGACGATGGATGCACAAATAGGATCTGTAGTCAGCGGATCCCACTACTTTATTCGCCTACTGTGTAGACTCACCACTTCATCCTGGAAGGAGATACAGCAGCAATAGTTGGAACAATCATCAATTCCCAACTTAACTACGCAAATTTCTTCTACCTAGGACTTCCAAAATATCAAATTTCACATCTACAAACCATCCATAACGCAGCAGCCAGACTGATAACTGGAAAAAAACCATGGGAATCAATCACCCCGTACCTTAGCACCCTCCATTGGCTAGCCATGAAGGATCGAGTTACATTCAAGACCCTCTTCCTCACTTACAAATTTGCACAAGGAAAAGCCCTGAAATACCTCTGCAACAAAATAAAGCACTGCACCCCATGCCGCACTCTCCGGTCAACTAACCAGAACCTCCTCCACATCCCCAAGACCCGTTACAAATTAAAAGGTGAACAAAGGTTTGCAGTAAAAGGACCACGGCTATGGAATGCTCTACACGCGGACATCCGCTCGGAGGAAAACTATCTGGCCTTCAGGAAGAAGCTCAAGACCCATCTCTTCTGAAAACCCAGATGAACACTGGCAACAAAAGCGCCCTGAGGTGATTTAATTTGCATATGTAGTGCTATTCAAGTTATTCATTCATTCATTGAAGGCTTCATCTATAAGATGTTGACCATGGGTAGCGTAATCTTCATCTCTAGTACAGTTATGTTTGAGGTGGCAGTATTGGCTTTTGGGGATGTTCTTGATCAAACGAGGGTGGTGACAACTGTGGTAGTGCAGATAAGAGTTGCCTGCGGTTGGTTTGGTGTAATTTTGGGAATGTATGATCCCTTGATAATGACTGAGTGTCAGGTCAAGGAAAGCTAAAGATTTATCGTCACAGATTGAAGTGGATGATAAACCCATATCGTTGGTATTACAGTGGGCTACAAATTGTGGGATTAGAGATTTAGGACCATCCCAAATGATTATGATATCATCGATATATCAGCCATAAAATGTAAAGTGTGAGGAAAAGGGATTGTTATGCCAGATGTAGTGATTCTCCCACAGATGGTATCTAACTAGTTAATCTGACACTCCAGTGCCCCATGATCCACCTTGAAAGGTTGCCAAGGTAACGCCTGATTAGTCCTGGCCACAACAGCCTATATATACCTCCTCCAAAATGGCCACCGTCATAGCCTGATGAATGAGCATGCTCCAAACGTACGCTCCTCCCCGCTCTTTCTCTAACTGGAAGTGACGTACACCACTGTCTGTAAACTGTCCTGAGTGTCTGGAAGCGTTGGGAATCACTGGCGTCCGTGGACCCATCAGCTGCCTCTTTATCAGTGAGAAGATCGTCTTCCCCACGAGTGGATATACCACATTATTAATCCCACATGTGCTGAGATCTCATACATCTTATGAGTTACCAATAGTCTTTTATGGAATAAAATGTCTTAATAATGCTGCACTTAGATGGTGCTGCTCTCCTCCTGTCTTTGCCTTCCAGAGAGGTATTTCTAGCCTGTCATGAGTTGGCAGCCATCCACAGTCAGCTTATCTAAGAACACTTCAACTGTCTTTGTGCCACAAATGTACCCCTCCACATGAACTCTCTATTCAGCTGATCTAGCACACATTATTGAATGTACTTTATCGTACTTTACCGTTGTACTTTTTTACCTCTTTATTTTACCAAATAAGCCATTGTTTTGATTTCAATGTGTTTATTCATTTTAAATGTTATTTTCATTTTTAAAAGAAAGTTTAAAAATAGGGTACAACATCGTATGCATAGATAGAAGAAAGAAGATTTTGTATAGCATTGAGAGGATCACAGTATACGATTCAGTTGGTTGGTTTTCCCTTTTCTTTTCAGGCTGGGTTCACATCACAGGAGACTGTGACCAGCTCTGAATGGAGGCGGTTCACACACCTTCGGTGCAGCCATGGTCTGCACTGGAAAAGGGTCTTGTGCGTCTTTGGCTCTGTTTCAGGTCCGAATTCAAGCTAAATTTTGGACCTGATTCGCACCTGAAACAGAGAACAGGGATGTACCGGACCCCTGCAGTGAGCCCCGGCCGCAGCTAGTGTTAACTCAGCCTTAGGCTGCTTTCACACTGGGGCGGTATTCAGGCGTTTACAGCGCTAAAAATAGCGCCTGTGTAACGCCTGAAAAAAACCGGCCCCTTTAACTCCAGTGTGAAAGCCGGAGGGCTTTCACACTGGAGCGATGCGCTGGCAGGACGGTGAAAAAAGTCCTGCTAGCCGCATCTTTGCAGCGGTGAAGGAGCGGTGTATTCACCGCTCCTAAACCGCTCCTACCCATTGAAATCAATGGGACACCGCGACAATACCGCCAGCAAAGCGCCGCTGCAGCGGCGCTTTGCGGGCGGGTTTAATCCCTTTTCGGCCGCTAGCGGGGGTTAAAACCACCCCGCTAGCGCCCGCAGACCGCCGCTAAAACGACGGTAAAGCGCCGCTAAAAATAGCGGCACTTTACCGCAGACGCCGCTCCTGCTGCAGTGTGAAAGCAGCCTTAAGAAAAGGATGCAAAAAAAAAAAATGCAGCACTAGGTTTAAGCACAAGATCATCCTGTGCATAAAAACATATATGAAAGTAAATATAACACTGTATTATTGAAGTGCAATATGACCATAAACATTATATAGCATAAATTAAAATAAAGTGCAACTAGAATATGACCATAAACATTATATAGCATAAATTAAAATAAAGTGCAACTATACAGTGCACATATGATGAATTGTATTATACGCAACCAAAATATTTAGTTTTGGTGGAATCCCATGCGATAAATGCAAGATGAACAAAGTTGCATAAAAAACGCACAAAAGTGCAAACAATATGAAAATTGTAAAGTGAAACACTAAGTTTGGGCACCAAAAGACTGTGCATGAGAACATATGTGAAGAAAATATAACACAATAATAAATGTGTAATGTGACCATCATCTTAAGTAGCATAAATTCAAATAAAGTGCAACTATATAGTGCAAATTTGATGGATTGTGTTATATACAACAAATATATTTAATTTAGTGCAGTCCCATGCAACAATGCAGAAGGAACCCAAAGTCGCAGAAAAACGCATGAAAGTGCAAAATGATATAGATGAAGAAAATTGTTCATTTGCTGAAATCCAATATGTGACTTCACAGTGCAGAATATAATGTGGATTGAGTGCTCATCACCGTGTTTCCTATATAATAACCACTTGTCGATTGTCTCACACTGATATACATTGGCAAAGTGGCACGGGTGCGCAAAACAATGTACCCGTACATCGATGGGTCATCCGCAGCTAGTGGGTCCTGCAGACTCCATGTCTGCCAGTAGCCCGCGATCGCAGAATGGAGAGGCAAAATGGGGAAATGTAAACAAGGCATTTCCCTGTTCTGCCTAGCAGCATGACAGGGATCTACTGCTCCCAGTGATCAGGGGCAGTGTTCTCTGTCGTGTTCTAGTGAGCCCATCCTCCCTACAGTTAGAACATGCTGAGAAAACACAGTTAATCCCTTGATCGCCCCATAGTGTTTAACCCCTTTCCTGCCAGTGACATTTACACAGTAATCAGTGCATTTTTATAGTACTGATCGCTGTATAAATGCCAATTGTCCCAAAATAGTGTCAAAAGTGTACTTTTTTCATATAAGTACATGGAACAGCAGTCTCATATCAGGAATATAAAATGTTGGGGTAACAGCCTCTTTAACTATTTTTAATCCTCATGCTGATAGCCTTAGTGAATTGATAAGAAGGTGTAGCGGGGTCTCTTTAAGGACTATAAAACTACTGTTCCCAGAATCCCGCTGGTTCCCAGGATGTTTGGAGTTATGCCCCAGAGACTCATGGGGAGGGCATATAAGGAGGGGGAGAGGCCTAGTTCGCTCTTTTTTGGACACCCCCCCTCTCCTAGCAAGAGGAGGTCTGTGCTGAACTGCTGGAGGCACAAGGCCTGAAGCCTGGGCCTTGTGCTCTTTTCCAAAGAGCCCTCTACCAGCCTAGCTGCACCTGAGAGACATTTTCTCATCCTTGCTGCAGTACACCAGAAGGATTGAAGACTCGGAGGTCGGTGGATTCCTGTTCCTAGGCGAATTCGGCGGAGGAAACGTACTTGGACTTGTCCGGGTGGTGAGAGCTGTTTAAAGACAGATACTTTACCTTTATTATTCGTTTGGATTACAAAGTTGTTCTTCAAGTGCACCACCGAAAGATTGCTAGCGAATATTGTTTCACTGGACTTCCATCTAGATCAGTCAGGCCTGACTGCATAGGTAGATAGTGCTGGGTGTTAGTTTACCCATGTGGGGAAGTAGCTGAAAAAGGGCAGCGCTAGAGTTGCATAGCAATACTTTATTATGCTGATTACTCTGTTTATCTTTATTACTGGTTACTGCAGGGACCTGCTTATGTGTTGCAAACCAAATGTTCGATTCATGTTATTCCTTTTATAAAAACAACAAGTAAAGTCAGTTATATACTTTTAAAGATTGTCTATGAGCTTGAGTTATCCATCCACGCACACACACATATTTAGAGTATAAGCGATTTAATGTGTATTGCTAGATACTAACTGTGCCAGAGTGGGTAGAGCAGATTGCCGGGGGGGGTTGGCGGAGCTGTGCTCAGGGCCCAAACCAAACTTGCGGCCCTCTTAAGTGAGGGTATCGCTATAAAGGTATATTATATTTACTTGTATTAAAAAAATGTATTTTACATTTATTTGATTACTTCCTGGTTTCTGGCCTAGGCCAACATGCTGTCATACATCCCAGGAGTTTTCATGGCATTTTTTTTCTTTCATCAGGAGGAGGGGTTTTCTCAGCTATACATGCCCTCCTACCTGCATGTCTGAGCTAATAGCAGATATATTCCAGGAAGTAAATGCTACATGAATCATCTGCCCCTACTTAAGGTGGCAGCAGCTAGAAATGCTGGGGAATTGTTCTTCAAAACGATATATATATATATATATATATATATATATATATATATATATATAATTGTATTTTTATTAAAAGTTTTCAAAAATACAAAGTAGGCATAATAAAGGCACAACAGTAAAAGAGTAACAATGATCATGACAAGTCATATCTCCAGAAAAACCTGTTTGTGAGCAACAAACAAGTCAATAACATACATAGTGCATGAACAAAGCCATAATAGAAGTAGGTATCAAGCCATAGACAGCAAATAAAAAATAAAAAAAAGAGATACACCAAGGGTCAAGATACAAAGAAGTGACAATATGGAGGAATGGGAGATCAACCTTAGATAGTATTATTTCAAACTCAATCTCAATCAAGACCTGGGAGGGAAGCCGTATTCAGACTGATCCCAGATATCCTATATCTTATTGAACCGGGTCATAGCATCACCAATTAGAGTTCAGCTGTCATATACTCCATTCTGTGATTCTCTGACATAGCGTTCAAGAGCTGATCCTGAGAAGGGGGCTTAGATGATAACTAATGCATTGGAATAATACTCTTGGCCGCTAGCAAGATGTACCTTTAAAACGATTTCTAACCAGAATAAAGCATGGAGACATGAATGGATGGGTGAGTTTGCTTTAAATAAAAAAAAAATGAATTGAACAGCATTTTTGGTTTGTGGCACTGAGATGTAATGTTGTTCTGCTTTAAGCATTACCTAGTTTGAATGTACAATTGTATCACATTGACTGCTTTGCACAAATGTTGCAATTGAATGGATGGTGAGTGTTGTGAATTAAATGTGTATGTGGCTAGACTGATTTTTATGATTTTATAGAGTTTTATATATCTGTAACTAATCTGTCAATAACTACAATTCTAGGGCTAGTCTGTCTCACTAGTGCATAATAAATTTCTAACCACAAGAGGCATAAACAGAGGGAAATCACTGCGTCGGGATGCTGACACTTGCAAAGTATTAACAGTCTGTTAAGACTACTTTAACACTTTGCATTTTCTTATTAAATACAGCATTATGTCAAGCCAGCAGTGCTCAAAGGAATATTTGTTTCTAACCTGCCAACAAAACGTAAGGTCTGACTTGCAAAGGAACACTGGGGATCTTTATAGGCTGAAAATGTAATAAAGTACATCTTATTTAGTGCACGCATTTCCTTGATTTACAAACGATTCTTAGCTGGCAGTAAACACCAAAGTATATGTCTGCTTTGACATATTCCTTATCGTCAAAAAAGCTTTCGATTTACTTCTATGAGATGAAAATGGGAATTTCAAACCAACCCTCCTGCCAAACATTACAATATGATTATCACATTGGAGTGTCAAAACTGCATATAGACATAGAGGATGTCTGATTGGTGACATTGAATCATGGTACGTGTTGCTTTCAAACAAAATTAGATTGCAAGATTTTAATGGTGGGAAGTCATTATGCATGCATATTATATGCTAACCTGTCAGTTTTTGTTTTGTTAGAAGAAACCACTGTGATGATTTGTAAAGAAAGACTTTCTGAGGAATTAAAAAAAATCTCAAATAATGACATTTCAGATGTGGCCTGCCAAGATATTAAGGCCCTGGCGCCATCTGCACAAGGCTGGAGTGTGATAATAAAGACGCTTTCTCACCAGGTTGCTTATGTTTGAATCAAGCCAGCTTCTTGAACATGACAGCCTGGAATGCATATTTGAGAATAGATGAAACTGTTCGAAGGGGTCTGTATCAGCCTTTTCAATTAAAACAAACATTTTCCCTGCAGCCTGGGGAGCTAGGCTGAACGAAGAATGAAAATCTGCTTGGGAGCTGCTGTGATAAAAGCTCCACATATCTGAAGAGCTCACGTTGTGCAGAGAGGGCAGTTACCAAGGGAAATTGTACAGGAAGCAGTGCTGACTATATAAACTGCAAAAAATATATACCTGCCATTAAAATTAGCTTGCAAACCCTGCTGTTATAATTTCTACAAAATGTTCTTCAGAAGTCTGCCATCTCACACCTCTAAATAAGCAAAAGTAAAACAATATTCATCCTTATGTTATTACCCTGAATAAATGCACCCCAGCAGGGATCCTTTTGTCCTCACTTCTTCCATCTACACTGCAATTTAGCCTCTAACTTTCCACTACAAGCCTCCCTAGTAGAGAACTGGAACCAAGATCACAAATGTCATATCTGTCCTTCACATTGATAGTCACAACCTGCTCTTTAACAACAATAATACAAGGAATTTTCATCACAACACTCTACTTTCGATGGAAGATGGAAGGTGTCGGTTTTGACCACCAGGTGAGGTAAGAAATGTATTCCTGCCTTGGCACAATCCCACCCGAGATTTACTATCTACTATTCCATATGCAGGGAAATGACACTGTAGCCAAGCTGACCAATAGTAAGTACTCACACATATTTATATCAGTATAAAAATATCAGCAATTTAGGGTAATTGTGTTTCACACAGAAATAAGGAGAACGGACTTGTTCCTGTCCTTGACAGCAAATTTTGCATAGATATACCTTAGCGAGTAAAGCCTGATGAAATCTGTTAATCTAGATCAACAATATACTCATTTAATTCCAATGTAATTAGGAGGCCCTTTTTGCCCTTCCTTCAAAGCCCTTAAGCATTCAGCAAAGTAGATGAATACATTGAATGCATCAGCAAGGGTACCCAACCATTCTATGTTTCATTCTAAAAATGAAAACATCTCCACGATTTATGCATCCTGTAAGAAGGCCCTCATCTGTATGGGATTCTGCTAAACCCAGAGTGGCCAAAGCAACCCTATACCAGCATAAGCTTAGCGGAAGCTTGAGACTTCCCAACATCACCAAATATTGTCATGCCTCTCAGTTGGCACCATTAATGGATTATCAAGTTCAATAGGAAACTGTGATCTGCTTAAGTATAAAGGCAGTGGATTGTGATTGTGGGATTAATCATGGGGTTGGCAAATCCACTCTGCACTACACGTGCACTTGGAAGTGCAGTCACTGGAAATCTGAGGGAAAGATCCAAATCAAGGGGAAGCTCTGCTTATTTTATCATTCAATCATGTATGTTTTTTATTTCCCTTGCATGTTCCCCATATATATATACCGCAACTGCACTTCCAAGTGCACTTGCAGTGCACTTTCAGTGCACTTTCAGTGCAAAGTGGATTTGCCTTTAGTAAATAAACCCCATTATGTCCATAAGTAATATTCTGTGGCTGCAACTGGCTCACAAGACACACATTTTAAACCCATCCACTGATCACTCGTTGGAGTGCAGGAATGAGCCCTGCTGCAAAACATTGCATCAAAAATTGTAATTACATGCCCCTTTTAAACAGGGTCTGAAAAATTGGGCCTTGGTGGCGGCGCCCAGAACCAAAAATGTTCTTCCAAGCTATCAGCAGGATCACTGAGAAGGAAGAGGATAGTCAGTCAACATAACAGGATAGCCACTCAGCATCAGCATATTCAGTCTTAAATGAATGGTACATTAAAAAAAAAATTATTCGGTTACATCAGCTTCAGGTGCTTGGTAGCTGGTGGTGATCCAAGACTGATTCATCTTTATGAAGGTCAGTTGATCAACCGAGTCGGTGGACAGGCACACCCTGTGATCAGTTACAAAGCCTACAGCAGCACTGAATATGCATTCCGAAAGAACACTGGATGCAGGACAGGCCAGTAGCTCAATTGCATACTGTGCAAGCTCTGGCCAGTGATCCACCCTCAAGACCCAGTAAGCCAGAGGATTTTCGGTGGGAAAGGTGTCCAAGTCTGATCTTGCCCCTAGGTATTCCTGCACCATGTAAATCAGACGGTGGTGATGGTTGCTGGAACCAATCATACCTTGGGGCTGTGGACTAAAAAATTGTCTGAACGCATCGGTCAGGTGGCCATCTTCTCCATCGCTCCTTCTGTGACTGACCGAAGCATCAGCAACATGTTGTCCAGGACCAGGAGTTTGTAACCTCCCAGTCTCTGGGAACGCATTGCACAGTACTTTCTGCAAGGCCTCCCAGAGATTTCTCATCCTCTGCTCCCTCTGCGACAGCAAGATAAGGTCTGCAACCTTACCTTTGTACCGTGGATCAAGGAGAGTTGCCAGCCAGTAATGATCCCTCTCCTTGATCCGAAGAATACGAGGATCCTTCCACAGGCTTTGCAGGATCAGGGAGGCCATGCAGCGTAGGTTAGCTGAGGCATTCGTTCCGGAGTCCTCTGGGTCACTAAGGACGACATGATCTGCAGCCACTTCCTGTCCTCTTCCTGTGCGATTGGCGGGACAGCAGGAACACTGTCTGGATAAAGGGGGCCTTGAGAGGCAAGGAAGTCCTCCTCTTCCTGCCTCTGTTCTGCCTCAAGTGTCCTGTCCATTATTCCACGCAGCATATGCTCCAACAGGTGGACAAGAGGTACAGTGTCACTGATGCATGCACTGTCACTGTTCACCATTCTCGTGGCCTCCTAAAATGGTGACAGGACAGTGCATGCATCCCTGATCATGCACCACAAGCTCCACTTACCCTGACCTGGTGCCATAGTTGCACAGGTACTCATTGATGGCCCTCTGCTGCGTGTGCAGCCGCTGCAGCATGGCCAACGTTGAGTTACACCTGGTGGGCATGTCATATATAATGCTGTTCTTGGGCAACCAGCCGAGCACTGGCATTATATGATCGGCGGAAATGCACACAGACTTTCCTGGCCTGCCTCAGGGCATTCTGTAAGCCTGGGTACCTGCCCAAGAACTGCTTCCCCACCAGGTTAAGGACATGGGCCACACAGGGCCCATGGGTCAGTTGTCCCTGTCGGAGGGCGGAGAGGAGGTTGGTGCCATTGTCGCAAACCACCATTCCTGGCTTAAGCTGGCATGGCGTTAACCACTTCTCAGCCTGCCCTGGCAGAGCTGACAAAATATCTGCCCCAGTGTGGCTCCTGTCCCCCAAACACACCAGCGCAAGCATGGCATGGCATCTTTTTGCCTGCGTACTTGCGTAGCCTTGAACGCCTACGGAGCACCGCTGGTTCCGAGGACAAAGCAAAGGAAGAGGCCATGGAGGAAGAGGAGGAGAGAGGTGTTTCACAACCAGTAGTAGCATTTTGGAGGCGTGGTGGCGGAACAACTGCCAACACTACTGCCCCTTGTCCTGCATCCTTCCCAGCTGCCAGAAGAGTGACCCAATGTGCCATGAAAGATAGGTAACATCCCTGTCCATGCCTGCAGGACCACGAGTCAGCGGTAATATGCACCTTACCGCTGACCACCCTGTCCAGCGAGGCATGGACATTGCCTTCCACATGCTGGTAGGGAGCCGGAATCGCTTCCATGAGAAAAAGTGGTGTTTGGAAACCTGTCACTGAGGAAACGCACATTGCACAAACTCACGGAAGGGGGCCGCGTCTACCAACTGAAAAGGCAGCAGTTGAAGTGCTAGCAATTTAGCCAAGCTAGCATTCAACCGCTGGGCATGTGGATGGCCAGGAGTGAACTTCTTGCGATGGTCCAGCAGCTGGGGCAGGGAAATTTGCCTGCTACAATCGGACATCGGTGTACTGCTAGCAGAGTGCCTGCAAGTACTTGGCTGTGACACACCTAATTCTACACCTTCATTCTTCTCAGTGCAGGTTTCAGAGAGGACTGAAGGTATCGTGGGGTTGGAGATCCAAGCTGATGAGGAGCAAGGAGAGGTCCGCTTTGTTCTTTGGTGTGGGTCTTTAAGGTACGCTTGCCAACAAGCTGCATGGCAGGTCAACATATGTCTGGTCAAGCATGTGGTGCCCAAGCGGCTGATGTTTTGGCCACGTGAGATACACTTGAGGCATATGTTGCAAATAGCAGTGGTGCGATCTGATGCACGCTTCTCAAAAAAGGCCCAAACCAAAGAACTTTTAGAATAACATGCAGAGGCAGCGCCCTGCACAGGCAGAGCTTTGCAGTGTGATTCAGTCAGTATGCTGCCCTTAATCTGGCCCCCAGGGGCATCCTGCCTCATTGGAGATGTGCCTCCTCCTCCTCCTCCCTCCTATCAGGCACCCACGTGTAGTCAGTGACCTAATCATCCCTCCCTCTTCATCACTGGAGCAAACCTGGCAGTATGCTGCAGCTGGAGGAACATGACTGCCAGATTGCTGTCCTTCTTGAGCACCTCCTCTCTCTGCGCTCATGCTACTGCCTTCCTCTAGCTGGGTATCATCATCAGAGCCTTCAAAACGCTGGGCATCCTCCTGGAGCATGTACCCAACACTGTGCTCAAACAGTTGAGGGGACTCCTCAGGAGGACATGGTGGGTCTAGGGAAGGAGTGACTGATAACAATGAGAAGAGGATGCGTTGTCAGCTGATTTGCCAGTACCCTGAGCCTGGGTGAGAGAGGATGAGGAGGGCTTGGTCATTCACTCTACCAGGTCTTCGGCATTATGCGGCTCAACATGTCCAGCTGCCGAAAATACGGACAAGCATGTCCTATAGCCACGTGCTGATGACAATGCACCACGTCCACAACCAGCACTGTTGCCTCTAGACACAGAGCCTGCTTGCCCTCTTTTATTGTCTTGTGACTGTCTGCCTTTCCTTGTTGGCCTTCCAGACATACTAATGGCCTGCAGGGAGATGAGACAACCAGCAATTGCTTTAGGTGCACACTGAGTAGATGACACAGTACACCGGCTGTAACTACTGCAGCTGGGTGCCTGTGGTATAGGATCTAAAGAACACCAGCATTTGGGTTGCTTCAGGTGTATACTGTGCAGGTGGCACAATACACCAAATCTAACTGCTGCAGCTGCCTGTGGTATAAGAACAGAACAACATCAGCAATTGGGGGTAGCTTCAGGTGTATACTGTGCAGGAGGCACAATACACCAACTGTAACTGCTGCAGATGCCTGTGGTATAGAAACAGAACAACACCAGCAATTGGGGGTAGTTTCAGGTGTATACTGTGCAGGTGGCACAATACACCAACTCTAACTGCTGCAGATGCCTGTGGTATAGAAACAGAACAACACCAGCAATTGGGGGTATCTTCAGGTGTATACGGTGCAGGAGGCCCAATACACCCACTGTAACTGCTGCAGCTGCCTGTGGTATAGGAACAGAACAACACCAGCAATTGGGGGTAGCTTCAGGTGTATACCGTGCAGGCGGCACAATACACCAACTCTAACTGCTGCAGCTGCCTCTGGTATAGGAACAGAACAACACTAGCAATTGGGGGTAGCTTCAGGTGTATACTGTGTAGGAGGCACAATACACCAACTGTAACTGCTGCAGATGCCTGTGGTACAGGAACAGAACAACACCAGCAATTGGGGGTAGCTTCAGGTGTATACGGTGCAGGAGGCCCAATACACCCACTGTAACTGCTGCAGCTGCCTGTGGTATAGGAACAGAACAACACCAGCAATTGGCGGTAGCTTCAGGTGTATACAGTGCAGGAGGCGCAATACACCCACTGTAACTTCTGCAGCTGCCTGTGGTATAGGAACAGAACAACACTAGCAATTGGGAGTAGCTTCAGGTGTATACTGTGCAGGTGACACAATACACCGACTCTAACTGCTGCAGTTGCATGTGGTATAGGAACAGGTGGAACTCAACATTGGCAACGCTGCAGTGGCTGCACACACAGCAGAAGGCCATCAATGAGTACCTGTGAGTATGGCACCAGGACAGGTTCAGAGAAGCTTGGCTTATTTTCGCCACACCAGTGGCTACTGATCAAGGATGCATGCACTGTTCTGTCACTATTTGAGGAGGCCACGAGGATGGTAAGCATTGGCAATGCATACATCAGTGACACTGTCCCTTAAGTCTTCTTGTTGGAGCACACGCTTTGTGGAATCATGAACAGGGCGCTTGAGGCAGAACAGTGGGAGGAAGAGGAGGGCATCCTTACCTCTCAAGGCCCCCTTTATCCAGATAGCATCCATGCAGGCCCACCAAAAACACAGGAAGAAAAGGAGGAGGAGGAGGATTGTGTCAGCATGGATGTAGAGGATAACACGCATCAGGCTTCAAGGGATGGTTTTCCGCCCCCAGAAACCCAAGGAGTTATACGTGGCTGGGAGGAGGTAGTTCCTGGCAATGTCATCCTTAGTGACCCAGAGAACTCAAAATCGAATGCCTCAGAAAACTTACACTGCATGGGCTCCCTGATTCTGCAAAGCCTGCGAAAGGACCCTAGGAGAAGGATCATTACTGGCTGGCAACCCTTCTTTATCCACGTTGCAAGGGTAAAGTTGCAGAGCACATCCTGCCTTTACAGAGGGAGCAGAGGTTGAAACATCTTCAGGACGCCTTGTAGAAAAGTTTGTGTAATGCCTTATCAGACCCTGGGAGATTACCATTTCCTGGTGCTGGACAACATGTTTCTGAGGCTTCATTCGGTTAGAGGAAGAGAGGTGGATAACGGTGGCCAGCTGACCGACGCCTTTAAATAATTCTTTAGTGCCCAGGGCTGATAGGTTCAAGCAACCATCAGCAGCCTCTGCATTATGTGGTGCAGGAATATCTAGGAGCAAGAGCGGACTTACTGGGTCTTGAGGATGGACCACTGGCCAGAACTTGCTCAATATGCAATCGAGCTACTGACCTGTCCTGCATCAAGTGTGCTTTCTGAACAGACATTCAGTGCTGCTGGGGGGTTGGTAACGAATCAGAGAGTGCTCCTGTTCACAGACTCTGTTGATAGGCTCACATGTAACTGATTGAATTTGCTAGGGATCTGGGATCCCTTGAAGACAGCCTATGCTGCCTACCCCATTCCTCCTGAATCTCAATGATGCTAGCTTCCAACATCATTTTTGGTTTAGAGCACCACCAACACCCAAGGCCCAATTTTTATGCCCCTGTTTAACCACTATTGTCCCCTTAAAGACCAGGCCATTTTTTGCGATACGGCACTGTGTTGCTTTAACTGACAATTGTACCCAAACAAAATTGATGTCCTTTTTTTCCAATGAATAGAGCTTTCTTTTGGTCCCATAAATAGAGCTTTCTATTGGTGGTATTTGATCACAACTGCGTTTTTTGTTTTTTTTGCGCTATAAACAAAAAAAGACTGACAATTTTGAAACAGAAAACTTTTTTTTTTACTTTTTGCTATAATACATATTCAACAAAAAATATAAAAAAACAAATGTATTCATCGCCGATATATTTTTTTCTACATGGTTTTGGCAAAGAAAATCGTAATAGGCGTAAATTTATTGGTTTATGCTAAAGTTATCTACAAACTATGGGATAGAGTTAGGGACTTTTATTTTTTTGTTGTTGTTATTACTGGTAATGGCGGCGATCTGTGAATTTTAACGGGACTACCAGGTACAGAGATCATTTTCAGATAATAGTGGTCTATGAGGAAGATTCACAATGAGATCACTTTATCGGGTGCCCAAAGGGCCTGGTATGGACTGGGGGGGAGGAGCCCATGCTGATTTTTTTCCTTGAATTTTCATCTATATTGCCGCCAGCCTGCAATACATTACAGCCACGAGCAACTTTAAATTAAATTTTTTCCTTTAGAAATGTAATTTTCCTGCAGCACTGTTCTACACATTGCACAGATGTGCCACTTTACAGGCAGACTAAGGAGACCCCCAAGCATGATATTTAAATGGATATTTCATTTTTATTGTTTCAATTTAAACATTAAAATCTCTGCTTCCAAAAAAACGTTAGTTTTAAAACCTTTTTTTTGCATTGATACATGTCCCCTGGGGCAGTACCCAGGTCCCCATACACGTTTTATGCCAATAACTTGCATATAAGCCTTTTGTTGGAAGTGAACAAGAAGTAATGTTATATATCTAAAGTTCGACACATCTGTTTGTACAACCGAACTCAGCCATATTGATATTTGCAGTCCCACATGTTTAAAAGGTATAGAGGAATGTGGCAGAATCTGCATAGCAAAGGAGTTATCTTCAGCCCACTTGGTGTGCACAAAGCTTCAAAGAGATTGATGACGAAGACGGCCCAGGGCACATCGACTGCAATACTGGCCACAGAAGCCAAGTATGGCAGGACAGTCAGTAATATTAGGAGGGCTGTCATGTGAACACTGATTGGTCCAAAGCAAATGGAACTGGCAGTAGGATGCGGTTTGGATGGTGTGTGTTTATCAAAAAGGGATTCATCAAAGAGAGCTGTCTCTCTCTGTTTGCTGCAAGACCCTGTCATGTGGTGATTTTGGCCTACTCTGGGCGATGGCTCCGGCCTAAACCTCATGGTGAAGGCCCTCTCCTGGTCTGAGCCTAGCCGATGCAGCAAAGCCTCACGGAGGACCGTGTGATAAGTATCTTTCATATTCTTGTATTATATGTTCTGATTGTAAGCTTTGTGATATTGTAATGTCTTTTTAATACTTTATGTTAGCTTTCCTAATTTCTTGGGAAATAAATAAGATGGTGTTTTACTAGCAGCAATGTGTGTGTTTTCATAAGTAACTTTATATCAGTGTGCTTAGTAGGGTTTTATAAACTAGATAACTATGTGAAGAGACAAGGTAGTAATAGTTTGTAGAGCACAAAATGTCTTTCATTTGGCACCCCAGATAACATGTGGCAATCCTAAAAGCTGCATAGAACTTACAGGACAGAAGTGCTCAGGTACAAGGCTGATGGCTGATAATGCCACAATAAGTGTGGTGAGTCTGTACTATGGATAAAAAAATTCAAAAAATTTAATTGTTTTGAATGATATCAGGTAAAAGTGGTAACGAATTAAGAATAGTGAATGCTAGAAGAGCGATTTGTTTTTGTTTTTTGTGAGTTGTAAGAGCTAACGATAATTGAGTTTGGTTTAGTACTCAATGCAGTGTTGGTATGTTAGTACAAATAGAAGTGTGTATTGTGTGGATTGTATGGCTGTGAAATGGAACTTGGGTATACATATGTTAAAAAGTACGCCTCTGCCAGGTATCATTCATGTGCAGATGAAACTCTTAAAAGCCAGTATAAGGTTCTATTATCTCAGTGTCAGCAGCATAATAGCAGATTATCGGGCAAGCAGCTTAAAAAAGTTAAGAAAGAAAAGTTGGCTAATGAAATTGCAGTTTTGCTCAGAATTAAAGTTATATCTGAGCAAATGGGGGGGAAGTGGGAAGTAGAGAGGAGGCGTCTGGGTGAGGACATAGCGAAAGTCAGTGAAAACCTTCTAAAGATTGCAACAGCCTCCAGTGATGAGATGGATGAATTGCGGGCAAAAGCAGGAGATTTGTCAGAGAGAAACAGCGAGCTACAAGAACAGCTCCACAGTTACAGCATGGACTGTGATATGAAGAGCAAAGTTTTAGAGTTATTGCGAATGAAGTTGTCAGAGATGGAAGAGTTGGTTATGTCTTTAGAAAGAGAATTAGCAAATGTACACTCCCAGCTTCTTACTACAGAGGAAGATATGGTATCGCTCAATGAGCACAAAGGAACATGCCAATTGGCCGATATCTGCACGATCAATGAGGAGAAGGGCCGTGATGAAACACAGTCTGCTATGGCACCTATAGCTTCAAGGCAGAATGAGAATTTGATTACAATCCAAGAGAGACTTACTTTGTGCCAGATTTTGGGTGAATTTAATGCCCTGGAATCACCAATGAGTCTGTCCAATAAATTTGAAGCTCTAGTAGTTAAATTCCATTTGAGTAATGAGGATGCATGCTCTCTTCTGAAAGCATGGCTACCAGGACCTTTGGTAGGCCAGTTATCGGCACAAGTTAATGATAACTTAGCAGATGCAGAGGGGCCGAGGAAAGAGTTGCAGCGTATTGTGGACAGTCGTGATAATGGTATGAGTGATTTGCAACGAATTAAATTTAGGAGAGGAGATGACCCAATTTTGTTCTGCAGTGAGTCTCTTGCATTGTATATGAAAGTGTTCAACTGTCCTGACTTATTGGAGGACGATGCAAGTTTCATATACTCATTGGCCAATAAGTGTTATGTAAGCTATCCCACTAGAATGGCTCTGAGGAATGCTAGATCCTACCAAAATTTTGTCCATACCCTCCGAGACTTCTGTCAAGAATCCAGGGAAAGGGAGTATGGGTCAAAGGCAGATGTGTCCGTAATAAGCAGAGGTACAGGAAGGCAGAGAAAGTTCAGATATAGTAAATGGAATAGGCATAGACATAGATTTCATAAAGCCCTTAAAATTGCTAGCATGGAACAGGAAACCCCAGAAGTACAGGTATCTACAATGAAAACCCCCACCCAGGACAGGGACAGCATAACTCAAAGGCCTGATATGAAAGATAGCAGCCAGGACAGATTACACAGTTCTAAAGGAGAGATAAGAAATGACAATCCACACCCTAAGCACAGCCAGCAACAAGACTGGATGAACATTCCAATATTTGCGCCCTGGGCTAATCTACCATTTTGGCTTGTATGTAATTGGACGCAAATGGCATTGACATTTTTCTTGAGTAATATGGCAAAGATTTCCAATACCACTGCGTAGTATAGAAAGGTATGGCAACTATATTGCATTAATGGGAAAGGCTTTGGGGACTTAAGAAGTCAATTGTCATGATAATTGTGTGTAATCACTGTCTTTGTGTTCCTTTTGCAGAGACCATGGAAGAAGTTAAACGGCTTTAGATACTAACATTTGTGTTTGTTTGCAGGTCTGTCAAAGTGAGAACAACAGTGGGAAAATATAGCAGAACAGGGGTTAGGTTATTGTAAATGCATAATCGATTATCATATGGTACCATGAGCTCAGTAGTTAGTAATTGTTTGCAAACAATGAAAAATAAATAGTACTACAAAGATATAAATGAAGCTACAATGTTGTGATGAGATACATATGCTTTGTTTTGTTTTTGTTTTTTTGTTTTCCCCATTAACTAATTGTATTTCAGATTGGAATGAGCACTCTTTGCAGGAGAAAAGTCCATGGATGTTAACTAAAAGTTGAGTGTTTGTCATTGTTTTATGGTGGTTGTCTTGTCATGTTGTTTGTGTGATCATGGCCAGATTTTAAATTTTTTTCTACATTTTTTTTTTCTCTACATTTTTTTGTTTGATATTGGTTTAGTCGTCTATTTTAGTTATATTTTTATTCAGGTGGAAAAAGTAGTAGGTCTAATCCACCTGAAAGGGGGGGAATTGACAATGCCCTCAGTTAGAACCAGTCACCTGAAAGGGGGTAGTGCATACATCGTAAAGATACAGATAGATGCATTGTCTTTGTAGCTTGTAAAATTTGAAGTTTTTGAGAAGCAACACTGACGTTCAGTTTTAAACATTTTTGATCATACCATGGGGATCCATTTTACAGTGGGTTCAGCCTAAAGAGGTCATGGTTGTTTGGATAGTTTGGTCAGAGTTGCAGAAGCCAGGAATACTGAGGTCCTAGGTTCCAAGGAGGGAACTATAAGTAAACATGGTAAGCGAGCAGATATTGTGGATAAGAATTTGATACTGCTCTTGTTTTTCACTTCCAGAATCCTAGTGGAGCGAGAATTGGAGAGGCTTCTGGAACATGGATCACAGATGATCATCTGGTTGGCAGTTTGTCTGTGCCACACCATACCACAAATTTGTTCTGATAAACATCAGGAGAGAAGAAAAAAAACGGAAAGATTCAGATTAATACCTGTTTTTTCGTATGGACAATTTGGTGCTAATGCTGAATCTGAAAGACTGTGCCTAGCAAGAGAACTTGTGAAATATTTTTACCGAAGTCTCTCCTGATGAATGCAAACATGTTATTTATACATGTGCAATGGGTTGGAGGTTGGGGAAGGCATATGACACATCCAATCCATCAGAACATGAAAATTTAAAATATGTGTTTTTTTTGTTGGAAGGAGGAATTGAAAAAAGGAAGGTTTTAACATATGACATGTATTGATGTAACAGAGTTAATATGGTGCAGGTACCTAGGAGGCAGGCTGGCACTTATGCATAATAAGGTATCTGTTGGCCAGACTAAAGGGTGCCAGGTGACACATCAATGGAGTGAAAACGTCCTCGTAGGGGTGGTGTCTCAATCCTAGCGGTCCTAGAGAGAAGCTTTCGGTTACTGGACATGCGGGACACCAGAACTAGACATGGGGAAGATACGCCTGGTTGATGTCTCATCTGTGAGGTTGAAACCCTGCACAGATAATGCCAGTAAATACACACAGGAGCATGCTCTATTAAAATAAAGGGAACAAACGCTGGCTACCAGGGTACCATATGACTTCACCATATGGCGCTGCAACAGCTCATGGTGGTTGATAAAAACCTATCACCCTATATGTGCTGAGTATACACTGAATCAAGTGCGGTCATTGTACCAGTGACTTACTCCCAGAGAATGAGGTCCATGCAGGATGCTTATTTCTGAGGAGTAACCCGAAAGAGGAGGGATGTATTCAGCACTATATTGGGGGGGGGGGAACAATAGCTGGGATGGGTGTTAATGGAGGGGACATCAGCCTCCTGAGGAACAAACTCACAGCCATAGCTTCAGAGAAGGAGCGTGACTTTATTACCCCGGGAGATTGGTGGCGTCCTTGATAACATTCAATGAAGTCACAGAAACACTCAGGTTAGAATGGCTCCGGATTTTGTCAACCATGTTGAGAGGTTGGTAGAGAGGGCAGAAACCTGTCATTGGCTCTGGCGCGCACTATGTGGCAGGTGGAAATATCAGCCAACATCAAGCTGATTGTACCGTCTCTGTATGAGGGGCAGTGGCCTGATGAGTTAGCATCACCGCTCAGTAAGATTTTGCCAAAACACGTTGCTTACACTAATCCAAAGTAGTGGTCGAATGCCTGGATGGGCTGTACTAAGTTGGATTGTGAAAGGTGTTATGCTGTATGTTCCCATATACAGAAGTGCAGACTCGGTCTGTATATTTGGTGGCATCAATGGGCTTATTGACTGGGTATTCTATCTTGTTGCATTTGAGGCTATATCACACATGTGATCAGAGAAGATGAACGCTGGAGGCAGGTGGATATTTCCCTTTGTCGGAAGCATGACCATGATGTCCTTTGTATGCCAGGTCAATACGTGGGGATGAACGAATAATGTTGGGAAGTTATTTCTCTCTGTGTTCTGGATGGAGAGATCATTGCTGGGAAGGAGACACCCGGGTATTATTTAGGACATAGGCTAGTTTGTTTCTTTGTCCTAAAGAATACCGGTGTAGTGTTAGTCATGGAACTAGAGGGTTCCTTGAACCTAACCATAGGTAGAGGTGCATGGTATACCATGGGCATGATCTCTGAAATCCAGGCACAGGGGTGGAATTGTGTGGGTTTGGTCATTGTTGTAAATTTATATGTGTAGCTAAACGATATTTATCTAGAAGGGTCTCCCATTTCTCTATGCAAGTTGAGGGACGAATCCCGACCCGTATTTACAGTAAAGGGTTATAGGAGGTTGGGAGCGGGGTGGGTAATACATATATATGTATATATTATGGTAATAAGTTGATTTATTTTTGTGGTAGAGTGTGACCTATGGGTATTGTAGGCTAGTAATATGGGCAAGAAAGGCCCTCCTCAAGACTCGGTATTTGATAGCTGGTTGATATGTTACTCTGAACGTATGCTGGTGAATGGTGAGTGAATGGACATCCCTTGCCTGTACTGCATCCTGTCCTGAAGATACCGGAAAGGAGAAGATACCAAAGATACAGAAGGGTGACAGGGAAGCTGTCGCTGAAGAAGGATGGTGGTATGTCACGCAGTAGCAAAGCGGCACGTGTTGGGAAGCACAACGCGGTAAGACCATTATGGACTGTTCCATGGGAGATGTCTCTGGAGCACACATTGAAAACCACCACATGTTAGACAAGATAAGGACTGTGCCACAGGTACTGGTTCAGAAGCACATGTTGGGGAACCACACACGTTAAGACAGTTATGGACTGTTCAATAGGAGCCGTGTCTGAAGAAGGGTGGTATGCGCCTTTTAGGCGCAAAGCGGATTATATATATTGGAAGTGATCAAGAAGTAATGTTATATATCTAAAGTTCGACACATCTGTTTGTACAACCAAACTCAGCCATATTGATATTTGCAGTTCCACATGTTTAAAAGGTATAGAGAAATGTGGCAGAATCTGCATAGCAAAGGAGCTATCTTCAGCCCACCTGGTGTGCACAAAGCTTCAAAGAGATTGATGACGAAGACGGCCCAGGGCACATCGACTGCAATACTGGCCACAGAAGCCAAGTATGGCAGGACAGTCAGTAATATTAGGAGGGCTGTCATGTGAACACTGATTGGTCCAAAGCAAATGGGACTGGCAGTAGGATGCGGTTTGGATGGTGTGTGTTTATCAAAAAGGGATTCATCAAAGAGAGCTGTCTCTCTCTGTTTGCTGCAAGACCCTGTCATGTGGTGATTTTGGCCTACTCTGGGCGATGGCTCCGGCCTAAACCTCATGGTGAAGGCCCTCTCCTGGTCTGAGCCTAGCCGATGCAGCAAAGCCTCACGGAGGACCGTGTGATAAGTATCTTTCATATTCTTGTATTATATGTTCTGATTGTAAGCTTTGTGATATTGTAATGTCTTTTTAATACTTTATGTTAGCTTTCCTAATTTCTTGGGAAATAAATAAGATGGTGTTTTACTAGCAGCAATGTGTGTGTTTTCATAAGTAACTTTATATCAGTGTGCTTAGTAGGGTTTTATAAATTAGATAACTATGTGAAGAGACAAGGTAGTAATAGTTTGTAGAGCACAAAATGTCTTTCACCTTTAAAATTAGCACTTTTGATTTTTTTCATGTTCTTATTCCATAGACTTTTGGTTTGAAGGTTTGCTCGCTCAAACTTTTTGCCTGTTCGCATGTTCTGGTGCAAACCGAACCAGGGGGTGTTTGGATCATCCCGAGTATCTAGTACCAGCCAGGATACACAAGTTTATTCCCAATTATTCACCCTCTTGCTTTCACAAATGTGCAGAGCTTGACTTCCATGTACATATATTATTAGTCCTGCTCAGTGGTTAAGACCTTTTGGATCAAAGTATTGAACATCTTAACTAACTTATTTGACAAACCTGTTCCTGTGAACCCACTCCTTAATAAACAGCTGCCAGATAATCTATAATGCACAGCTTTGACTTCATCTCTGACTGCACACAGGAACCAAACTATAGCCAAGGCCTGTAAAAAACAAACCTATGCCTAGCTGAAACTAAAAATAGAATTGCACAAGCCAAGTATCCACAAAAAATCTAGGTAATGCTAGCAGACAAAGCTTACAAATATTGTGTGGCAAACTTGGAATAATAAATATCTGCCACTGGACTGTGATAGCATGCTGCTAAAATCCTGATGGTCATATTCCCCCAGGACATACTAAATTGAGGCCCAATAAGACCAAGCCAGGTCCTCTGTTTTCATACAATTCCCATAGGAGCCCCTTGTTCCCCTTTCTACCCCCTGAAATATCCACCTGCCTCAATGGTAAAAAGCTAGTTACTATCTCATAATGTACATTCTTTAACCTCTGAATAACACTAAATAAGTTTATGACAATTCCTACTTTGTTACACCCATAATGTACCTACCAAACTGCAATAATTTTAATAATGCTTAAAGGAAAAAAAAGTAATTTAAAACTGATTGTGGCTGTAATAAATTGTCGGGTCTCGGCAATATGAATTTTAAGGGGAACCCCGAACCAAAAATGTTAAAACAATGCATGGGGGTCCCTCCAAAATCCATACCAGGCCCTTCAGGTCTGATTTGGATTTTAAGGAGAACCCTGTGCCAAAAAGCTTATCAGAATCTGGAAGCCCCCTTTAACAAGGGGACCCCCAGATCCTGGCCCCCCTATGTGAATTGGTAATAGGTACATTGTACCCCTACCATTTCACAATAAAAATGTAAATAATAGCAAAAAACACAGGAGACACTTTGGGACAAGTTCTCTATTAAAAAATAAAAAATAAAACTGTCCCATGATGTAAATCCATCTCACGTCGCCCAACGAGCCAAAAAAAGAAAAAAGAACCCGCAACAGCTCCGTCTCCATGGGAGACTCCCGCCGATTGCCACTTCTTCTCGGTGACAGCTGTTATATAGCTGAGGGCAGGGCCACCTGGTGATGTAAACAAGTGACCCACCCCCTCTGATGCCACGTGATATCAGAGGAAGGCGGAGTCACCTGTTTACCTCACCGAGTGGCCCCGCCCTCAGCTATATAACAGCTGTCACCGAGAAGAGGCGTCACTTGGCGGGAGCTGTTTTTTTTCTTTTTCAGCTCATCGGGTGACATGAGATGGATTTACATCATGGGACATGTTTATTTTTATTTATTTTTTAATAAAAGACTTGTCCCAAAGTGTCTCCTGTCTTTTTTATTTTTTTGTGAAATAGTAGGGGTACAATGTACCCGTTACCAATTCACATAGGGGGAGGCCTGGAACTGGGGGTCCCCTTGTTAAAGGGGGCTTCCAGATTCCGATAAGCCCGCCACCCACAGACCCCCACAGTCACCGGGCAAGTGTTCTGGGGATGAGGCCCTTGTCCCTATCAACATGAGGACAAAGTGCTTTGGGGGCTACTCCAAAGCACCCTCCCCATGTTGAGGGCATGTGGCCTGGTACGGTTCAGGAGGGGAGGGTGCTCTCTCATCCCACCCTCTGTTCCTGTGGCCTGCCAGGTTGTCTGTTCAGATAAGGGTCTTATATGGATTTTGGGGGGACCCTATACCATTTCTTTAAAAAAAAAACTTGGCACAGGGTTCCCCTTAAAATCCATACCAGACCTGTAGAATCTGGTATGAATTTTGGGGGACCCCCTTCACCATTTTTTTTAAATTTGGCATAGGGTTCCCCTTAATTTCTATACCAGACCAAAGGGGCCTGGTATGGATTTTGGGGGGACCCCACGCAATTTTTTTTCACATTTTTGGTTTGAGGTTCCCCTTAATATTCATACCAGACTGGGTGGGGCCATGCCATTTTTTTCAAAGAGTTTTATCTATATTCCCGAGACCCGACAATTCATTACAGCAGTGATCAGTTTTAAATTACTTTTTCCCTTTAGAAATTTCATTTTGCTGTGGTACTGTTCTAAACACAGGAAAATGCACCACTTTACAGGCATACTATAGACATCCCCCAGGCATGATATTTAAAGTAATATTTCATTTTTATTGTTTCACTTAAAGCATTATTAAAATCACTGCTTTTGAAAAAATTGACATTTTTTAAAACTTGTTTTGCATTGATACATGTCCCCTGGGTCTTGACATTTTTTATGACAATAATTTGCATACAAGCCTTTAAAATTAGCACTTTTGATTTTTCATGTTCGTGTCCCATAGACTTTAACAGTGTTCGTGTGTTCATCCAAATTGTTTGCCTGTTCGCATGTTCTGGTGCAAACCGAACCAGGGGGGTATTCGGCTCATCCTTACTCCCAAACTGTCATTTGAAGTAATACACATAGCCAAGTATTATTCTACACAATTTTTTTATTGTGCATAAAAAAATTAAATAAATTAAGTTAGACATGCTATCTGCTATCCAAATACAAAGAACTTAACCAAAAACTGCAACTGTATGCATACAAAAATATCAAAAATATAACAAATAAAATCATTATTAAAAAAAAAAAAAAAAGAAAAAGAAATGAATTAGTGGTGAAGGGGTGAAAATGCCTAGTCCAGCGGCCTTGGGGTGATTGTGGTGTGTGGGTTGACTGTAGAGGTGGTGGAGGTGGGGCCATAAAATCTGAAATGTGTGTGCTTTCAGAAACTTGGCCCCTCACCCCCTTGTTGAGGAGCTGCAGGATGAGTTCCTCATACCTATTCCCAGGGCCGGTGCTACCACTAGGCGGATTAGGCAACCGCCTAGGGCGCACTGCCACCTAGGGCACCCGGCCGCTGGTTATTTTATTCCTGCACTGTCCTTGCCATGTCAAGCAGCGTCAATACAGTGTCCCGGAATGATAGTGACAGAGTGAGCAAACCCTGGGTAGCGCAGGTGCTCACTCCACCTCCGCCTAATGCTCTACTGGCCACTGGTTGCTACAGCCGCCTGGCGTGTAACAACCAGTAATGTAATGGATGCGACTCTCTGCTCAGCACTTAAAGCGGAGGAGGAGTTATCTTCCTCCTCCTTCTCCACGCCTAGTGCTCTCCACCACGCTGGATGACTTCCCACCTCCTCTATCTTGTGGCAAGTGGCACTGCATCTGGGCCAGGTGTCAGTGAGGGGCTCCACTCACGGCATCCCAAAGAAGAGTCTCTGCTACTTCACTTCCAGTCTCCACAGAGAACTTTACTGGGCACCTGACCCTTTACAGCACAGAGCAGCTGACACCAGCCCAGCGATGTTCCCCGATCAGTGTGATCGCACAGTGAGTGTTATTCTAGTAGAGGGGAGCAGCCAGCCTGTGCCCACACCATAAGGGGAATCGCTGGGGACACTCTGGATTGTCAGAGGGAGTTGTAGGAGTTGTATAAAGCTGTCTGTTAGATAGATGAGCCTGTGCCTCCTTGTCAGTCAATTTCTTCACCTCCCCCCTCCCTAACACACCTGCTTGGAATGCTCCATGGGGGCCGTGCTAGAAGAATTATCAATCACTCTGAGAGGACCATGGAGCAGTGCTCGGGAGGGAGAGGGGAATGTACAGCTGCCAGTGTGTTTGTACATGTCTACTGCCTGTGTGTGTGCTACACTGAGACATGGGACAACACTAGCTGTGTGCAGAGAGACCCCTCCCCCACTCACAGCATGTCACAGTCCCTGACCTGGAGACCAGTCCCTCTCCTTCACCCACTACTGTGTATGGCATTGTCCCTGATTAATAGGGACAGTCCCTGTTTTATAAACCAGCCCCTCTGTCCTTTAATTGTCTTCTGTCCCTCTACCAAGTGTAACTATCATAGTTCGAATCCACGTTTGGTAAGCAGTCCCTGATGTATAGAGAAGGTCCATGTTATAGACAGTCCATTAAAGAAACAGTCCTTATTATCCACTTGCTCTCCAAAAGATTTACCCCTCCTTAATGACCAGGCCATTTTTTGCAAAAAGTCACTGCGTTATTTTAACTACTATTTTAACTGCAATGCTGTAACCAAATAAAAATAAAAGATGTCCCTTTTATTCCCACAAATAGAACTTTCTTTTGGTGCTATTTGATCACCTCTGCGGCTTTTATTTTTTGTAAAATAAAAAAAAAAAGAGCGACAATTTTGAAAAAGAAAAAAATTTTTTTTTTAACTTTCTGCTATAAAACATCCAATAAAAAAATTGAAAAAATCAAATTTCTTCATCAATTTAGGCCAATATGTATTCTGCTACATGTTTTGGGTAAAAAAAAAAATCCCAATAAGCGTATATTGTTTGGTTTGCACCTATATGTTTATAGCAACATGGAACATTTATGGAATTTTTATTTATTTTTCTTCTACTCGTGATGGTGGCAAAAAGTGACTTATAGTGGGCCTGCGATGTTGCAGTGGATAAATTGGACACACTGCATCTGGTGGCAAGTGATAAGCTCAGGTTCCCACTGATTCTGCATTATGGTGAGTTGAACTATTTAATTACATATTACAATGTAGTAATAGAAATAATGTGATTTGATCATCCTGACACCAAATCAAGCATGGTGTCAGGATAATTAAAGCGCTAACACCAGCCATTCGCCCCACAAATCACCCACTGCCAAATTCTCCATCAACTTCCAAGACTATATACCACATCGCACACCACCAGCCATCCACCAGTTGCCTCCACCTCCGGTCATTTGCAAAAGTTTGTTCCACGAAACGGGTCCCTCAAGAAAAGGGGGGGGTGGCTGTCCCTGAATGGCAGTTTGGAAATGTGGTAACCCTAGTAACGACGTGTCCAGTTCAGCAACAAGCAACCCCCAGGGCGCTCTCTGTGTCAGTGGCAGGCTCAGGCAGCCCCCCCCTCTTCCCCCTCCGCTGTCCGCTCTGACTCCAGCTCTCCAGCTCTGACATGTCACATCCCGCAGTCTCTGCTACAGTGTGTGTCCATGTCAGTCCAGCAGCAAAGCCCCTCTGGCCCCGCCCCCCCACGATCTCCTGGAACGGAGTATAGATGAGGATACATGCATCATGGGATACAGCATGGTGGTGTGGTGGCGTGGTGGCTGGCGGCAGCTCTCCGAGCCTGGGCTGGCTGGAACAGGAAGACTGGAAGAGGCACCGCAGGACACAGAACAGAAGGCAGCAGCAGGCAGCCTGGCAGGTACCATACACAGGCAATGAGGCAATACAGCAGAGATGGTGCCAGCGAGGAACAGGTGTTTCTGGTGTGGTAAGTAAAAACTGTTGCTTCCTCTCTGACTTAAAGTGGTTGTAAACCCTTACAAACCACTTTGACCTACAGGTAAGCCTAGATTAAGGCTTACCTGTAGGTCCAAGAAATATCTCCTAAACCTATATGGTTTAGGAGATATTTGCCCGAAAACAGGCACCGCTGTGTACGGCGCATGCGCCGTAGACAGCGGCGCGCATGCGCACTGAGCGCGGCATTCTCAGCGACGAAGCTGCCGCGCGTGTCGGCTCCCGTGCGCATGCGCGGGAGTGACGTCATCGCGGCTTCGCCGAATGACAGCGGTGGAGCTGCGAGACCCCACCAAGAAGATGGATGCGGCGGACTACAGGGGAGAGCGGCGACTTCGCTGGCTCCTGTGTCAGGTAAGTGACACATAATGGACTACTATGCGATGCATAGTAGTCCATTATGCTTTGCCTTTGCAGGGAATGAAAGAGGAAGTAAACTCATCAGGGTTTACTTCCTCTTTAATGAGATTGTATATGTGATGACAATCAAATGTAATTTTAAAATGTGTGTGAGTGTATATGTATTCTATTGACTGATCTACCAAATGTCCCCCCCCCCGAGTCTGTATTTGATGGGCACTGGTGAGGCGGCATTGATGGGCATTGGTGAAGCGATATTGATGGGCGCTGATGAGGCGGCATTGATGGGCGCTGGTGAAGCTGCATTGATGGACACTGGTGAAGCTGCATTGATGGGTGCTGGTGAGACTGCATTCATAAGCGCTGGTTAAGAAGCATTGATGGGCGCTGGTGAAGCGGCATTGATAGCCGCTGGTGAGTCTGTATTTCATGGGCGCTGATGAGTCTGTATTTGATGGGTGCTGGTGAAGCGGCATTGATAGCCACTGGTGAGTCTGTATGTGATGGGTGCTGGTGAAGTGGCATTGATGGGCGCTGGGGGAGCGGCATTGATAGCCGCTGGTGAGTCTGTATTTGATGGGCACTGGTGAAGCGACATTGATGGGTGCTGGTGAGTCTGTATTTGATGGGCGCTGGTGAAGCGACATTAATGGGTGCTGGTGAGTCTGTATTTGATGGGCACTGGTGAAGCGGCATTGATAGCCGCTGGTGAGTCTGTATTTGATGGGTGCTGGTGAGTCTGTATTTGATGGGCGCTGGTAAAGTGGCATTGATGGGCGCCGGTGAGTCTGTATTTGATGGGTGCTGGTGAGGCTGTATTTGATAGGCACAAGTGAGATAGCATTTGATGGGCAGAGGTGAGGCTGCATTTAAAGGGCACTGGTGAAAACGTTTACAAATAAAAATCTGCTATTTTATCGTTTATCGTTTTGAATTATTTGATCTGAAAGCTGGTTTGGGGGCAAAACTGTAAAATTTCCACAATTAGCTGGTCTAGCAAAGTGTCGCATGCAAAATAGTAGTGGTCATTAAAAAGGTGGGGTGTACATGGGAAGGGCAAAGGGGGTGGAGTCAGGGGTGGGGCCAAGGGGGCCGGCAAAATGAGGTTTCGCCTAGGGTGTCAAAAATCCTTGCACCAGCCCTGCCTATTCCTTTGCTCACCGGCGATCTGCCTTAATTTATTGGGAATCACACATGCAAATGCCTCAGCCTCATCTGTGTCAGTACGGAGCGCAGTAGTGGCCTGGCTGAGGAAGGAATCTGTGGCCTCCTCCAGATTCCTGCTCTTCCTGACCCTTTTAGCAGCAGGAGGGTGTAGGGGAGGGATCTGAGACACCGTCTGGCTTCTGGTCACTGGCTCCTCCAGACTGACACTTTCCTGTGTATGAAAATGGGACATAATTAGAATCTTTTTTAGGATTTGGTCATCAATCACACACAATTTTGATCTCTTCACTGTTGCAAATTGAATATCATTCTGACCCCAGCATTTTTAGTTCTTGTTCAAATCATTTTTGGTCACTACTGTCTATTGATATGGAATCCAATTTGTTAAGGCAGAATTATTTTACCAATAACGTCTAGTTATCATCATTGTATTTTTGCATACAAATATGTTCAACAATGCTATACCTGGGTCAAGCAGGGCTCCTTCGCATCTTCATCCTGTGCATCAGGACCTGTGTGGACCTCAGGAGCTGTGGCCTCAGCAGATGTCAAAAAGAGTGTACACAGTGATGGCCTGGGTTCTGTCTGTCAGTCAGAAACCACAGTCTGTTGTAATACCACAGCCTGGGGACATATAGGTCCTTCGCTGCTGCTCCTGACCTCTCAGATTCCAGGAAATTGTTCAGCTCCCTTTTAAATGTAGTCCTCAAGTTAGCAATTTTTTGCTTTACATATTTGATGTCTGCCCTGGGGTATACTTATTTGACCAACTCAACCATTTTCTTCAAAGCTGCATTCCTCAATATTTTATTGGAACAGTTTCTACACTTGACTTTCCAGAGACAGGACAGCTCCTGCTACAGGTAAATAAATTGGGGGAGAAATTCAGGGTAAGTAAATTTATCCATCATGGTAAATGATAAGATGCATGCAAGACAGAACAAACCATAATGTCTGTCTTAGAATAAGCTGGTCCCAATATAGGCCTCAATCTAAGCAGTATAAGCCACTACCCACCTATGCCCCAATTTCCAATTGTACCTTCATTTTATGCCTCCTTTCTTGCATTGCCGATTGTTCATCCTCCACTCCAAAATCGTTCCTAAGGCCGTTCCATCGACCCTGCTTCCTGACTTTATACACACTGTGCATGCGCCAAACTCCGCTCTAAGTGTGTCATGATGCTGGGACGTGACCATCTCTCTTCTGCATGCGACACAGATGGCGGAACTTTCAGAAGGGGCAGATTCGGCAGATTACAGTCAGCCCCGTGATAGTGGAGCTCATAGGAGGCACAAAGCAACCTTCATGAGCATGGGTGAGATGGTGGAGATGGTGCCCATCCTAGAGAAGCACGATTACGACTGCAAGCTGCGTAATTACGAAAGGCCCAACGGCCGAAAGGACATCATTTTGGAGAAGGTCATCGCAATTTTGCATTGCATCAGATCATAAAAACAATATTTATATCTAGACTATATGTATATGTGGAAATTAGCTGTCTGTATATGTTCTTTAACCACTTCAGCCCCGGAAGAATTTACCCCCTTCCTGACCAGAGCACTTTTTGTGATTTGGCACTGCGTCATTTTAACTGACAATTGCATGGTCGTGCGACGTTGTATCAAAGCAAAATTGACATCCCTTTTTTCCCATAAATAGAGCTTTCTTTTGGTGGTATTTGATCGCCTCTGCGTTTTTTATTTTTTGCGTTATAAACAAAAACAGAGCGACAATTTTGAAAAAAAAGCATTATTTTTTACTTTTTGCTATAATAAATATTCCCCAAAAATATAGAAAAACATTTTTTTCCTCAGTTTAGGCCAATATGTATTCTTCCACATATTTTTGGTAAACAGAATCACAATAAGCATATATTGATTGGTTTGGGCAAAAGTTATAGCATCTACAAAATAGGGGATAGATTTATAGCATTTTTTTTTTACTGGTAATAGCGGCGATCTGTGATTTTTATCGTGACTGTGACATTATGGCAGACACATGGGACAATCTTGACAGATTTGTGGAACCACTGGCATTAATACAGCACTCAATGCTATAAAATTGCAATGATTACGGTAAAAATGTCACTGGCAGTGAAGGGGTTAACACTAGGGGATGCTCAAGGGGTTAAAGCGGAGTTCCACCCTAAAGTGGAACTTCCGCTCATAGGAAACCTCCCCCCCTCCGGTGTCACATTTGGCACCTTTCAGTGGGGAGGGGGGTGCAGATACCTGTCCCATTCTCATTGCGCAGTAGGGAACCAGGAAGTGAAGCCGCAATGCTTCACTTCCTGGTTCCCTGATGAGAATGGCGACGGCAGCAGCCAGGAGCCAAGCTACCGACATCAATGGACCCCAGGAAAGGTAAGTGTCCATTTATTAAAAGTCAGCAGCTGTAGTATTTATAGCTGCTGGCTTTTAATATTTTTTTTCGGATGGACTCCCTCTTTAACTGTGTTCCCTGGGAGGTGATTCTAACTGAAGAGAGAGGGGACTGACTGGAGGAAGTGACAGATCGTGGTTCCTAGCTAATATGAACACACGATCTGTAACTCCTGTCAGAACAGAACAGGGAAGTGTGTGTTTAGACTGTTCTATCTCTCTTCTTCATGATCGCTCATGGCCGGTGGTCATCGCAACCGTCAGCCATGAGCACAGGCACACTCCCCCTGTGCAGTGCACGATATCCCTACCCCGCAAGCCAACGTATAGCTACGACGGCTTGCGCAGGGGAGCCAAGCTGCCACAGTATAATGCCGGGTACACACCAGCGGAATGACTGACAGAAAAAGTCTGATGGAAGCTTTTCATCGTATATTCCGATCGTGTGTATGCCTCATCTGACTTTTTTTTCGAAAATTCTGATGGACCTAGAAATAGAACATGTTCTAAATATTTTAGATGGAACCAATTACTATCGGGAAAACTGCTCGTCTGTATGCTGTTCCGATGGACCAAAAAGGATGCATGCTCTGAAGCAAGTACGAGACGGAAGCTATTGGCTACTGGGTATTGAACCTCCTTTTTTCTAGCCCCGTCGTACGTGTTGTTCGCGTTCTTGACGATCAGACTTTGGTGTGATTGTGTGTACGCAAGACAGTTTCAGCGGAATTCCGTCGGAATTCTGTCGAAAAAACCTTCAGAGTTTATTCCAACGAGAAAAACGGTCGTGTGTACAGGGCATAACTGTGGCGGTTGGACAGTAAGCGGTTAAACATGTAGCTCTAGAGAATTCTATATAAGCTTTTTTTAAATCTTTTTATGACTTGGGATTCCAAAGATGAAGGTAAATATAAAGCATATATAAAAATTCTAATTTGTTCATGTTTTTGGACATTCTTTTTTTTTGGAACTTAATGTTTTTTCTTCTTTCAGTAGGGAGGAACCAAAAAAGAAGGCTTCAGCCAAGCCACCTCAAGGGACGAAGGGGGGCTACCCTCACTCGGGTCCCAAAGGAGTTTTTCTAGGTGGGCCAAAGGCCATGAGCTTAGGGCAGAACTTAAGAGGTAAAGAACACTTTCTGTTTGCTGCTTGGCTCATCAACGCCCTTAATGCAGCCTTGCCAGTGTAGACATGGGTAGAGGAGAGGCCCTGAGGCTCCTAGTCAAAAAAAGAGTCACGCTTGCTAGGATAGTCATCATATATACCATATCCCATAGGAGACAAGAGGGATGGGGGGCAACTGCAGGACTTTTTTAACGTTGGTACTTGTCAAGTGTTTGCCTTCTGGAAAATGCCATCACCTTCCCTTTTCTATGCATTTTTCACAGTAAAAAAAAACAGAGTGCATCATGGTGGAGTCCACTAGTCAGGAGAAAACATGGACATCAGACCAAGTTGGTCAACTAATGTAGCAAAATGGATGCTAGAAACAGATGTGACTTGCGGTGGTTTAATGAATGGTGTCTTGTTTCCTTTTAGAGCAAAGTGAGTGTGGTCAGCTCATCCAGGATGTTTCTTTGGAGCCATAGATTCTGACTCCTGGACCCAGCACAGACATTTCCATTGTGGTCATCAATAGACATGTGCACACTGAAATATTTCATTTCGGAATTTCGTTTTCGTCCGAAAAATACATTTATTTCGTTACTCCCAAAATTTTGTTTTTATTTATTTAGTTTCGTTAAAAAATGCATTTGTCTGAAAAGCCAAAATAATTAAAGTTGAATCTGTCATTGAAGGCTTATGGTGTCTGTCGAATGTTCTATGAAGATTAGACGGAGCAGCTAAACTGTACGATGTCGCAATCGCACATTTCCGGTCGAATGTTCCACCTACAAGCTATAGTAGAATTCTAATGTTGTATGACACTAGCAATAATTATATTTATTAATTATTATAACTAGTCAACCAACATTAGAATTCTTCTATAGCCTATGGGCGGAGCATTTGACCATAAATGTCCACTCGCGGTGACTGCTTCATCGAATCTTCATGTCGAATCTTTTCTCTCTATGTCGAATAATCTTGGACTAATAGAGTCAGGTTAGGCACATTCGACCTTTTTTGCTATTGTCTCTATAATGTTGAATCTTTCCTGTCTATGCCAAATCTTTTCTCTCTATGTAGAATAACCTTGAACCAATAGAGCTAAAGTTAGGCACATTCGACCACAGGTTCAATGGACACGGATCTCTACTGGCAGTGTCATGTCCAATCTCCTATCTATATCGAACTGTTGCAACGAAAATGAAAATAAAGCAATTGTTTATGTCAGATCTTTCGGTTTTTGGATTCTGCACGTTCGTTATCATTTGTTAAAATGATAACGAAAATACCCTAAATTTGGACAAAAATGCTTTCAGACAAAAACAAATGTGCATGTCTAGTTGTAAAATCCCCTGACGCAGTGAGGGCCAAAGCGAACCAGAAGAGGAAGAAAGCATTCAGAGCCTCTTGTTTGCACAAGTAAGTATTCTTGGAATCTTGCTTCAAATGTGTATACATGTTAAGTGTTTAGATGTCCAAACGAAACACCCAATCCACACATTACCAAAGTATGTCGTGCCTTAACATTAGCATAGAGAAGGGAGAGGTGGAAGGAGCTGGCAGTGTCGCTAGGGAGTCCCAGGCACCAGGACCCAGATTATAGAGTAGTGGCAGTATGTACATTTCTAGTAGTGTAGGTGCCAGAAGGGCAAGCAGGTTGCAAGCAACAATAGACTGGGTAGGTAAGTATTTCCTGAACTTGACTAGTAACTTAACCAGAACTCACTATATAGTGCCTCAGCCACTTGACCATCATTCTGTTAATACTTTTTATTCTTCTTACTAGGTCATGATCTCTTACTATTGGCAGAATGAGTGCAGATATGTTGCATTGTTTGAAGGACCTGGAGTGAATTAATTGATAACGTCTCTTAATGGCGTCTGGAGGAAAAGCACGCAGTGACATCACCACGTGATCTAATTAGGAGGATGGGCTCCATGTGTTTGTGTCGGCCGGCATCTTTTGAATATGCATGTAATCTTCTACTTAAATGTAAGTGCATTACCTTGCTTTTAATAAATACAGTTTAGACAGTATTACGCTATGGCCAGTCAGTTTCCTTCTGGGGCACCAATTTGAGTACAGGATAAATACCATAGATGGAAAGAAGAAGTGATCTGTATGATCCAGCCCACCGGCACCAGTGTTGACATCTACAAGCTAAAGGCCTTGACTTGGCTATAGCCATCTGTCCTTTATGCTTGCCATCTGGTAAGCAGATATTAGTTACGGTGGTTGGGCACTCTCATGTCTGTGTGTACACACTGTGGTGATATCAAGATTTACAAGTGTTTTATATGGACTCTTTTTATATGATTGATAGTTTTGATTGGACCTACTGATTGAGACTTTTTTAGCATGGCATCTCCAATTCCAATTGTTTCCTGTGTGTATATCCCCCTGCATGCCGAAGCTTGTTTACATTTTGATATACTCTCTATACATATTTTTTAAGCGCAGTATTCTCCCCTTTTGTTCTTTTTTATTTCCTCATACCTGGTCTGAAGTTTATTGTTCCGCTTGTTGGCTCCTGTTTGTCCTTTTAATAATTACCATGTTATGACTTTTAAATGTGAAAATTTAGTGACAGAACTTAGTGTTTCTATACTCCACTCCTCTAGGTGCACCACCAGGTCCTGTTTTCTACATTTTTCTCAGTCTAAAAATGACTGTGTGAATTACTAACAGTGAAAATGGCAATATCACCTGTGCCAAATTCAAGAAAACTCAAAAACATGACCTGGGCTTGCATCTTGAGGAGGAGAGTTGGGAAACACTGCCCTAACTAATGTGAATTGTAATGTTTATGAAGGTGTCCCCAAATTAGGCCTTAACATTCTTATTTTCCACATGATCCCATGCCTAAAATTTGTGTTGTTCCATACATCTATTTATCAAAAATCCCAAAACACACAGTGGGAAAGATTTACTAAAATGAATGCACTCGGAATTTAGTGCAGCCGGGCTTGGAAGCCAATCAGCTTCTAACCTCAGCTTGTTCAATTAAGCTTTGACAATAAAACCTGGAAGAGTTTTAGTAAATCCCCCCCAACATGTCAACATGTGCTATCTTCCATCACAGAGTATCAATGGACACGTTTTGGGGGTAAAAATAGATGTTTCTAACTTCACACATTTTAGGCATGGGATCATAAGGGACATTTAATTGGTATGCCTCTACATGTACGTGGCTTAAAATTTTGGCTTTTCGAGGAGTGAGATAATCTCATCTGAGGAAGGCAACATCCACACAGTCTTGGGATACTAATGTCTCATTTGGCCTTCACTTTACCATACTCAAACTTTGTAAGTTTCTGAGTTTGGGATGTGTATCTAATGTTTTAGAGCTTGTTTAGCCACAAAAAAGGAGAAATAATGCAAAACATACATGTTATACACCAAGATGTCGATTTGTTTTAAAACCTTAAAATGCACATGTAAATGTGCTTTGAGTAAAATGTCTTTTACTAAACAATGTGTGGCTTATTATTTCATTGCTCAATACCAGCGTATTTTGTAAGTTGTTGTAGTTCCAGTGACAATGTGCTCTTGAATGTGGACAACTCCTGAAATTTTTAGGCCTCAAAAAAAATAAAGGAGTTGTAAAGGCATGTTTTTGAACTTCATGCATTAGATCCATTATGAACAAAAACATTGTGTGTGTGTAGCAGACCCACAGCCCACCATAATAGTTAGGTGAAGAAGATATTGTCACCTCGTGTAGCAATTAACATACATTTGCACTATTGGAGCAAGTGGCCAAAATAAAGCCAATTTTGGGAAAATATTAGACATATAAGAAACACAGACAACAGTAGTTCAAATGAAATAGGAGTTTATGATCTTCCAAAAAAATTATAAATTATCAGCTACAATTTGCTGCTAAGACACTGCCCCTCTACCCACAAAATATTCCAGGTTTTCTTACGTAAATCTCTGACAATTTGTGAGGTCAATTCAGCACGGACATTTTCAACAGCCATCAGAACGCCCACAGATGGATGAGCTGCAGCCTCTTCAGCTTGGCCTGCCACTGCAGGATCCATGTCACTTGGCAGTGAGGCTAGGTTGCTCCTAACATTCTTCCTTTAAACATTTTTGGAGAATACATCTTGTAGAGTGCCAGGTTGAATTGAGTCAAAAACAGCCTGAAATGACTTGACAGGATGCTAAAGACATTTTCAACCACCCTTCTGGCACGAGAGAGCCTGTAATTGAAGATTCTCTGCTCTGGGATGAGGTTCCTCATAGGAAACGGCTTCATCAAATGTTCCCCCAGAGCAAAGGCCTCATCTGCCACAAAACAAAATTGAGGCCCTCAACATTCTCCTCAGCAGGTGGCAAGTTTAACATGCCATTCTGGAGCCAGTAGAACTCTGTCTGCATAATCACTCCTCCGTCAGAGTTGCGGGTGTTCTTCCCAACATCCAGATACAGGAGCTCATAGTTGGCAGACACTACAGCTAGATACACACTGTCCAAATTGCAGCACATTTTAACATTATGATTAAAGCTATCAATATAATAGGAGCCAAAAAATTAAGAAGTTGAAATTTGTAGGTAATCGGACAGGCCCTTGCACTACATGGTTTGGTGAATTTATACAGTAATATGAACATAAAAGAGGGATAGTGTGTATGGGTTTTGCAAAGTGAGCAGATAGAGTATTTGGATCTGTAGACTGAGCATTTTTTGGAGGGAGGGAGGGTTCCAAATGAGTTTGGGCCCCAAAAAATGGACACTCTGCCTTAATTTGAGGACAACAATAACATGTGTACACATTTTAAGGGGTTGTTTAGGGTAAGCCCCAAAATGTAATTACTAGGCTATGTGTGTATGGGCCCAGGATAACATTCTTGGGAGGTAATTGAAGGAAAATATCCATGTAGGCCAAAAAAAGCCTTCTGACGTCTCCGCGTTCTACGCCCAGCTAGGAAGTGCGGGCGGCATACGAGACCCGGCCGGCTCGTTTTTCTTATTATACGATCGTATTCTTCTGTGTTCATGTGAGTGCAATACTGTTTATTTTTTTAAATTCCATTAAACTAAGAGGTTTTACGCTATGCGAGTGCCTTTCTGATTTTTTATATGATCCACGATATCCTCGTTCCTTGTCTGGAGGCTTCGTATCAGAGATAAAGGCTGTGTGGCTCCTGTGACGGTTCATCCAGAACTTCTGTGCTTTTGCCCTGTTGATCTCATTGACACTGAGATCTATAATTCTGGTAAGCGCTCTTCTCACTGGTGGAGGATTGTTTGGATTTTCTTTAACACAGAACATTGTGGGTGTTAACTCCATATTTTCACTTTGGAAGAATCAACACTGCCCTTTGGACATTATTTCTGGGATTTTTTTCTGTTTTTTTTCTTTAATTCAATACTTTTTTTGTTGGGTTTTTCTGTTCATTCATTACAACTAATTTGGGGGGGGTGTCGGTTTATTTTCTTTAATACTGACAATTTATGTGATTTATGTATAAGGGGTATGCAATTTATGCTAATTATATTATGGGCACTGATTTAAAAACATTTTTTTTGTCACTTATATGGTGAAAAGATATTATTCACTGATATAATTCAATTATTTGTATCCCTTTTTGTCACTAATATTTATTTATTTTTTCCTTGTGATTATTGATGAATCTTTGTGATTAGAATAATTTTTTCTGATTAGAGTTTTTTTTAGTGCAGCTCACTTTTTTCACCTATTTAGACACAAAAAACTGCAAGGGACCATGGTGCCCCAATACTGCATCTCTGAGGCACAGCCAGGGTTGGAAGCAATCAGCAGCTACTTTATCAACTACTGGAGAAGCACCTACTGATCTTTGAAGAAGGACAGGAGTCTGAAATTCTATGGAGATTATGGTAAGCTAAATGCTTGTACCCACCAGGATCTGTAATGATCCGCCCCGTGATGATCCGCTTGCTCAGCTGGGATCGCTCCGTTTATCCCCGCTGAGCCGGCGGGTGACAGGGCGGTCCCTGCACACTGTGCAGGGACCTCCCTGTCAGATCTCCGCTCTCCTCTATGGGGGATTGGATAAACACGGACCGTCTGTCCATGTTCCTCCGATCCGCTCTGCAGACGGATAGAAAAATAGGATTTTCCTCCGTCTGCAGAATCAGACCATTGCGGAGACGGACGATATCAGGTGTCTGCGGCTGTTCATCCGCAGACACCCGCTATGCCACAGGAATGCATTTATGTCTGTATTTGATCCACAAACAGATGGATGAAATACGGACAAACAGTCCGCAAGTGTGAAAGGGGCCTTAAAGGAATTTAGTTCCTTTTTAGACTTTAGACCCATTACTTAAGAAAAAAAAAAACTGATAATATTGCTGTCTGTCATTATCTAGATTTTTTTAAACATGAACAGAATATATGGTGGTAAAAAATCCAAAGTTAGAACAGTTCATCTTCCTTATAATAATAGGCTATTGTTTCTCCTCTTCATAGCTGGTAGTAGTTAGTCACATTTTCACCTGGGATTGCTCCTTTATAAAGAAAACATTTTAGTAGTGTAGTTTATCTAAGCAACTTCTTTTGTTCTTATGGGTGTCAGGAACATTCTCCAGCATTTATATTGGTTGATCAAAATCAGGGTATGGGGTATGCAAATTGTGGAACCTCTCTGTTCTAATCCCATGGAAGTCTATGAAGGTGTTAATCGTTGGGTTTTACCTGGCTGCAGTTATGAATTGTTTTCAAATTGTTGTCAGATGTTGAATTAGCATTATATATGGAAGACAGATAGTGTGGAAGGCCCCACCCTTGATCAGGGATGATTGTTTCAGATTGACATAAATGTCCTCCTTCATGCCTTGTGCAAAACAGTTGTCCTCTGTGTCCAAAATGTGCACCTCACTGACCTAGAAATAATGTCTCTTTTCCTTAAAGCTGAACTCTAGCCTTGCCTTCAGTCATGCATAATTGTACAGGCTCCTCTGCTCTACTGAACTTATTTACTCTGATTTCAATGTTAGGCCCCTACCTGAAATGTGAAAAACAGGTTAATAAAGGAATAAATATATAAACACATAAATAATCCTCTGATGATAATCCACGTTTTCTAATCATTTAAATCAGAATGAAAAAATAAATAAGACACACAATAATTAATTTGAGAGTTAAAAATACATACTGAAATATTTATTGTAATTTTCTCAGATTAAATACATATATTTGTTCGAGTTTGAAGTGTAAGGCCGCATACACACGGGCGGACTGTATGGCCTACTTAGTCCGTCGAAACACATTTCAGCGGACAGTCCGCTCGTGTGTGGGCTTCAGCGGACTTTTTCAGCGTGCAGTCTGGCGTACTAAGTATTTCGGATTTTTCGAAATTCTGTCCGTCATACTTTGGTTTCAGCGGACAATCCGCTCGTCAGTAGGCTAGTTCGACGGACTAAGAATGGCGCATGCTCAGAAAGGATTTACACGGCGGAAGGGTGCTTTGCTGTGTATTGGACTTCCTATTTCTAGTCCCGTCGTACGTGCTGTACACGTACGCGGCCTAATGATCAGAAAAATTTAAGGTAGATTTAAACCCAAACTAGATGAATTGCTCTCCACTCTGTGGAGGGAGGAGAGTAAAGGGGCAGAGCTGAGGGGGCTACAATGTCAATGGGGGGAAAGATTTAGTGGAGGTCTGTAATGTGAGTGGAGTGCAGAGCTTTAGGGGCTAAGTGGGGCTGCACTGTGAATGGGGGGGGGGCAGAGCTGTGGTGGTCTATAATGTGAATGAGGGGGCAGAGCTGAGGGGGGCTGCAATGTGAATGGAGGGAGCAGAGCTGAGGGGGGCTGCAATGTAAATGTGGGGAGCAGAGCTGAGGAGGCTGCAATGTGAATGGGGAAAGAGCTTAGGGGGGCTGCAATGTGAATGAGGGGCAGAGGTGAGGGGGCTGGAATGTGAATATGGGTTGGAGCTTAGGGAGCTGCAATGTGAATGGGGGGCAGAGCTTAGGGGGGCTGCAATGTAAATTGGGGCAGAGCTTAGGGGGGGTGCAATGTGAATGGGGGTAGAGCTGAGGGGTGGTAAAATGGGGTCAGAGGACATTGCTGTGGGGGATGTGAAGGTGGGAGCAGATGACACTACTAGGCAGGTGGTATGACGCAATCTCTCATTTGCTGACGAAGTCCCGCCCACAGGACATAATGCGCATGGAACATAAGGATCGCGTGATGCCACCCGCGGCCGCCATTGTGTTAAGTACACAGAAGGCTTGCATACCAGGCACTAGGGTATAGTGCCTTGCTTGTAAGTGATACTCTTTTATTCAAATAAATCAAGTTGGACTCAGAGAGCACTATATTTGTCCATTCATTCCATGTATTTATCTGTGTGGAGTTCTGGCCACCCCAATGAGGAAATCAGGACGAGTGGAGTGCTTCAGTGTTGTCTGTGATCTTGACTGAAAAGTAAGCCTGTATGGGAAAGTGCATTTGACCCGACTGTAAATACAAGGGTCCATGGGATGAGTTGAGCCCTAGTGTCATCAGTGGTGGAGGTTTTACACATTGTCACCTGCTTGAATATTTTGCATCACAAATGAACACCCATTGGGAACTTACCTGTGCATATGAACTTATGAACTTTTATAGATTCATATATTTTATTATTTTCTATTTCAGCGCTGCACTGCCTTTTATATGTTTTATGCTGGGATTCGATTTGAGTGTTCAGCAGCTTTTGTTTCTTATTCAATTTTGCGCTGATTGATTTTTTATACAGTTACCACTTCTATTGCATGGGATTTTTGCAATGCAAAATAATCCATGTATGGGGTGATCTAAGGATTTACAAATTACAATCCTATTACATGAATATTTCACAGGCCCAGTGTGGTGTTATCATATAAAGTATCTTGTAATCAAATTGTAAATAACAGCTAACCCTGCCAGGAAACAAAGAGTTTTAAAAGTAATGTATGTGACTGTGAAAGCAATAACCCAAGGAATATTGATTTTAGGCAGTCCAGTGGCGGTGCGTCCATAAAGGCGCATGGGCACCGCCCCCTTTCCCCAGTCACCCACCTCTATGACTAATGGATAGATTCATGCATTGCATGAATCTATCCATGACCGCCACCCCCTATTCAGGCATCTGGCCCTTTTTCGGACACCAGGCGCCTGAATTACAGCAGCGAGGGTGTATTTTTGAAGCACCTGATTAGAGCCATAGGAATTAATAGGCATCAAAAATGGTTAACTCGGAGCGCAAAGCATTGCGCTCCCAGGTGTGTTAGAAAAGTGAATGAATATTCAGTTTTCTAACACTGAACCGCCTCTCCAACAATCAGGTAGAGCGGGTCTGATACCCCTCACCTGATTGGTTGAAAAGACAGGTGCTGCGATTGGACGCCTATCAAGGGGCGGGGGGGGACTAATGGAGGACACAGCTCTCCATTGCAAAGTCCCACAGCTCCCTACTGTCACCCGCTGCCTGACCCGCCACTGAGACAGGGTAAGTGACGGGCAGATGGTGAGTGGACGGGGGGGCCAAAGTGGCAACTTTGATGGGCACAGGGGCAGCATTTGATTGGCACCGTGGCACCAATTGATGGGCACAGTGGCGGGATTTGATAGGGCACAGTGGCAGCATTTGATGGGCACAGTGGCTGCGTTTGATGGCACAGTGGCTGCATTTGATGGGTACAGTGAGGCTGCAATTGATGGTTTTTTTTCAGAATTTTTCAGTTTGTTTGCACCCCCCAAAAATTTTGAACATCAGCCGCCACTGTTAGGCACTGACTTTTAAAATCATGTAGAAAACCTATATTTTCCAGAATATTATTAATTATAATTACATAGTATATTTATTTCAAGCAGTTAAATATGTACTTATCTAAATGCAAGTAACGTAAGAAAACTGGGTACATGTCTTTTCATTTTAATGCCCACTAATTTACAGAACTAGGCGCTTTGGGACACTGAGCCTGTATTTGGGTCACTTTGATCCGTGGATGCAGTGAGGCATACTCAACATAATGTCATTTATGTCTGTAACAGAAAAAAATTATCCAATTACTTTGCTGAGCTTCATAACATCTGCTAATCAGATGGAAAAGACAGCAACAACAAAAAAAAGTCAAAGTCACTAATAAAGTGTGTGCCATATGACATATGTCCTCACTTGATGAATTAGATTTATGGATATAAATTAGCATAAAACAATTAAGCATGTCTTGTTTAGAAAAAAAAGACATACTACATCTAATTCACAAATAAACAAAATATTATAACCATAAACTGTCAGTCTTGGCTGTATAGTAGAAATATATTTAGATGTGCAAGTGAGGAGTTTTTACATCCAACTAAATAATAATGCCAGGCTACATAATTTGGCATTGTTGGATCTAAACTAAATACACAACAACATTACAGCGAGTGTTAATTTTTACTAAATTGTTTTAAATTTTAATTTTAAAGTTACAAGAACTGTTATCACTATTGCTTTCTGAGTCCCTTTTGCAAAAAAATTCCTCAATATTTTTTATCCCAATGATGCCACAGTTAATAAGAGAATACAATATAAGAGAAGTCTGGTGTCCGCTGGCAGCCTATTTAAGCCATGTGGCCTCAGTGCTCATCTCTTTCTCTTGCTTTGATGGACAGCTCAGGGGGAGAACAGTACAGAGGGGGCCCAGGATTGGTTGCCCCACAGGCAAGGAGGACTTGTGATTGGTCACCAAGGCCAAGGAGAGCTAAGCCTGTCAAGTGCTCTTAGGACTGGGCGAGAGAGTGAGTCAGTACCCCTGGGGGGACTGAGGTAGCTTAGACAATGTTGTTGTGAGCCCAGGTACATGGCTTGGAGAGGCCTCAGGTGGCTGCTGTAGCTGGCAGAGTGGCCAGGACCCAGAGGGCAGGGGACTGCTGCCTAGTGAGAGAGCTGCAGGGAGTACATGGCGGCTTTGCTGTTCAGGGATATGTGTGTTGTTCATTTGCTTCTGTTACAAAGTATTCTGTTGGTTGCTGTACCCAGCCAAGACTGATTTGCTGCACTGCCATGTTGAAATATCCAGAGAGGACGTTTCCAGTATCCTGTTGTTACAGTATCCTGCTGCTCCAGTATCCAGTTGCTTCTGTATCCTTTCGTTCCTGCTACTATTCTTGTGACAGGTCTATCCTTGGGAAATGGGCATCCCCAGATTCATTCCAGGGACCCAGGCACCATAGAGCATTGAAGTGTGCCATCTACAACTTAAGTCATACTGCAGAAGTATCCATCAAATGTGCCACCACTAGAAAGATCTGTGCATGTGTAGCTTTCTATGTTGCTAAGCATGCACCAGCGTTGTCATTTTGGATTTACGGTTACGTGGTGTGTCTTAAGCCGCGTACACACGGGCGGATTGTATGGCCTACTTAGTCTGTCATACAATCCGATGGACAGTCCGTCATACTTTCGAATGAACGAACTTGACCACACACGGATGCACAAACAGTCCGTCGAAAGCTTGCGCGATGACGTGTACAGCACGTACGACGGGACTAGAAATAGGAAGTCCAATACACAGCAAAGCACCCTTCCGCCATGTAAATCCTTTCTGAGCATGCGCCATTCTTAGTCCGTCGAACTAGCCTACTCACGGGCGGATTGTCCGCTGAAACCAAAGTATGACGGACAATATTACGGAAATTCCGAAATACTTAGTACGCCAGACTGCACGCTGAAAAAGTCAGCTGAAGCCCACACACGGGCGGACTGTCCGCTGAAATGTGTTTCGACGGACTAAGTAGGCCATACAGTCCGCCCGTGTGTACGCGGCTTTAGTTTGGAGGCTTCTCAGGGATAATGCTGGGGGAGAGCTATAAAACCCCTGAGCTTTGTGCATTACTTAATCCTGAGCCCTGCACTCTTTACATTACTCAATACTCATCCCTCCACTCTTTACATTACTCAATCCTCATCCCTCCACTCTTTACATTACTTAATCGTGACCCCTGAACACTCTGCTTTACTTGCTCCTGAGCTTTGCACTCTATTTGTTACTTGTGGAATTCCAGATTCTAACTAACTTAGCCTAAAACTGCTCCCACCCCTTTTCTAATGCCTATTCTAATTACCCTGAGAAGGATACTTATGTAATTTCAGGGCGCTCTGGTCTGATCACATGATTTCCCCAGCAACTGGCTTCAGGGGAGCAAAATGGATGGATAAAATGCCTGGCAAATGATGTCATCCACAGGCTTACCATGCGGCACCCATTGTCGGCTGTTCCTCCTCTCCTCTGCTGGGAGCCAATCACACGACCAGACCAGAGCACTCTGTAAAAAATGAAGTATAATCATCTACTTTCTATAGGGTAGTTAGTACAGGAGTTGGGGGGGGGGGTCATTTTAAGCTTAGAGCCTGAAATTCTACATATGTTTTCTTCTTTCAGGGCTTTTTTCTCCTTTGTTGATCCAGACAGTACCACTCATACTGGCTTAGGATGTCTGCATTCTAGATGAAGTAGTAAAGCAGAAACCTTTGAATGACAGAATGGTCAGTCTGGGGAGAGGGTAGTGTAAGACTGCCAGATTTAGATGGACTTGTCTAAAACATTGAAGTTGAATGCCAACTACCACTTTATAAGCAGTAACAGCATTTTTTTTCCCATTTTGGTATAAAGGTTTTACCTTAAAGAATAAAGGCTGGTCATTGTAAGCACCCCTGTCAGTGTTGGTTTATCTCAGCCCTCTAACTATTACTTTATCTGGGCAGCTTAGTGTGTTAAAGTAATTTGAAAAATAACACACTTACTGGTTAAATCACCAGGTGAAAATAAAGGAAAAACGCGTAAAGAAAGAGAAAAAGAATGCAATCAACACATCTAACAATTGGGGAGCAGAAAGTATTATTATTTTGTTTTGTTTTTGAGTTTCATATCACTTTATATCCTGACCCCTGAACTCTGCACATTTCTTAACCCTTTCATGACTAAGCCTATTTTTGACATTTGGTGTTTACAAGTTAAAATCCATATTTTTTGCTAGAAAATTACTTGGAACCCCCAAACATTATATATATATATATTTTTTAGCAGAGACTCTAGAGAATAAAACGGCGATTGTTGCAATATTTTATGTCACACAGTATTTGCGCAGTGGTGTTTTAAACGCAACTGTTTTGGGAAAAGGGACACTTTCATGAATAAAAAAAAATGAAACAGTAAAATTAGCCCAATTTTTTTGCATAATGTGAAAGATAATGTTACACCGAGTAAATAGATACCAAACATGTCACACTTTATAATTGCGCGCACTCGTGGATTGACGACAAAGTACGGTAACTAAAAATCTCAATAGGCGACGCTTTAAAAAAAATCCGGTTACCAGGTTAGCGTTGCAGAGGCGGTCTAGTGCTAGAATTATTGCTCTCGCTCTGACGATCGTGGCGATACCTCACATGAGTGATTTGAGCACCGTTTACATATGCAGGTGCGACTTCCGTATGCGTTTTCTTTGCTTTGCGAGCTCGCAGGGACAGCGGGTGCTTTAAGAAAAATATTTTATTTTTTTGAAAATGAATAAATTGTTTTTTTTAAAAATAAATAAATTTGCTCACTTTTATTGCTGTCACAAGGAATGTGAACATCCCTTGTGACAGTAATAGGTGGTGACAGGTACTCTTTATGGAGGGATCGGGGGTCTAAAAGACCCCCCACCCCTCCTTTACACTTCAATGTATTCAGATCGCCAAAAACGGCGATTCTGAATACCGTATATTTTTTTAAAACTGGCGCCATTGGCAGCCGAGTAAACGGGAAGTGACGCCATGACGTCGCTTCCTTGTTTAATATTAGGATACTGGAATGAAGCCGATTACGGCTTCATTCCAGTTCCTCCCCAGCAGCCGGAGGCCTCGCATCGTGAATCGGCGGTCCCGATTGAGCGGGAGCACTGGTAACAGCAGCGGGAGGCGGCGGTAGGGGGGACGGGACGGCTTTTAGCCGCTTCGTTTGTTATGACTGGATAGCCAATCGCCCGCTGGAAAAAACGGTAGCGGGATGATGCCTGCAGGTGCGGGCATCATCCCGGTATACCCCCCGGAAGCCAAGTACGCACATCTGCGTACGCTCGGCGGGAAGGGGTTAATCATGAACTCTGGACAAAAAAAAAACTCACAGTACAGTGCTTGTGCCATGTAATTTGGCCCCTTCTATCACCTAAAAAACCTGGCTGATCCTGCCTTGTTCTGCCCTCCCCCTGCAAACTGACCCCGGCTTATCATGTCTGCTGAGCCCTGACACCATGGTCAGTTTACGTGCCTCCATCATCTGCAGCCCTGCTCTATCTTTCTTTGTTCCCCACCCCCCCCCCCCCCCCGCCTGTCTGTTATGTGTCAGTGCCTGCCCCTCCCCTCCTGCTGCTATCATAACTATAAAAGAAAACTCCTTTGTTACATAACATTATGTTTTATATTAAAAATCTGTCGATCTTTACCTATATTAGAGCATCTCCTGGCGCTAACATGACTCCTCGGCTCTCTCTCCTCCCCTCCTCTCCAGCTGACGTTAGCAGGAGTGCTCGGTCCCACCCACTATAGCTGTCAGCTGGGCAGAGGGAAGAACTGAGGAGTCACATGGGTGCCAGGAGACACTCTGATATAGGTACAGATCGGCAGCTCTTTTATATAACATAGGCACAGGGACATAAAACGTTATGTTACAGGGGGATGGGACATTTTTATTGCACTGGGTTAATAACCACTTTAATTATGACTCTTGAACTCTGGGAGATACTTACTCTTGATGTAAAGCCCTCTGCACTTTTATTTACTTCTAATCCCTGCAGTCTGTGCTTTACTTAAAGTAGAACTAAAAGAACTAAAAGCTAAAAGAACTAAAAGCAAAAATGTTTAGCTAGTGGGAATATGCAAATATGCAAGTATAGGTGTGGTTATGCCCTACAAGTTCTTCTGAATCCAAATTTACTTTGTGATAAGCTTTATGGAACAGATGTTATGAGTACTTAAACCCTTTAGACTGTACATCCAGAGTTATGGGCAGAAACAGAATTTTCCAATATATACTTCAACATTCTCCACATCCTGATTCAAGGAGACAGCCAATATACTGTTCGCCCTGCACACAGGCATACTTTGTGGCCAAGTTTATTTGAATATTTAACCACTTTCAGACCGGACCATTTTGCTGGTCAATGACCAGAGGTCTTTTTACAATTTGGCACTGCGCTGCTTTAACTGGTAATTGCGCGGTCATGCAATGTTGTACCCAAACAAAATTTGCGTCCTTTTCTTCCCACAAATAGAGCTTTCTTTTGATGGTATTTGATTGCCTCTGCGATTTTTATTTTTTGCGATATAAACGTAAAAAGACCGCAAATTTTGAAAAAAAATGATATTTTCTACTTTTTGTTATTAGAAAAATCCAATAAACTCAATTTTAGTCATACATTTAGGCCAAAATGTATTCAGCCACATGTCTTTGGTAAAAAAAAAGTCAATAATTGTATATTTATTGGTTTGCGCAAAAGTTGTCACATCTACAAACTAAGGTACGTTTTCTGGAATTTACGCAGCTTTTAGTTTAGGACTCATTTCTTGAGGTGCTAAAATGGCAGGGCAGTACAAAACCCCCCCAAATGACCCCATTTTGGAAAGAAGACCCCCTAAGGAAATTGATAAGTGGCATGTTGAGCCCATTGAATATTTAATTTTTTTGCCTCAAGCGATTGAATAATGACAAAAAAAAAATTTTTTTTTTTTTACACAAAGTTGTCACTAAATGATATATTGCTCACACATGCTATGGGTATATGTGAAATGACACCCCAAAATAAATTCTGCTGCTTCTCCTAAGTACGGGGATACCACATATGTGGGACTTTTTGGGAGCCTAGCCGCGTACGGGGCCCCGAAAACCAAGCACCGCCTTCAGGCTTTCTAAGGGCGTAAATTTTTGAGTTCACTTCTCACTACCTATTACAGTTTTGAAGGCCATAAAATGCCAAGATGGCACAAAACCCCCACAAATGACCCCATTTTAGAAAGTAGACACCCCAAGCTATTTGCTGAGAGGCATGTTGAGTCCATGGAATATTTTATATTTTGCCACAAGTTGCGGGAAAATTACAAACTTTTTTTTTTTTTCACAAAGTTGTCACTAAATGATATATTGCTCACGCATGCCATGGGCATATGTGAAATGACACCCCAAAATAAATTCTGCTGCTTCTCCTGAGTACGGGGATACCACATATGTGGGACTTTTTGGGAGCCTAGCCGCGTACGGGGCCCCGAAAACCAAGCACCGCCTTCAGGCTTTCTAAGGGCGTAAATTTTTGAGTTCACTTCTCACTACCTATTACAGTTTTGAAGGCCATAAAATGCCAAGATGGCACAAAACCCCCACAAATGACCCCATTTTAGAAAGTAGACACCCCAAGCTATTTGCTGAGAGGCATGTTGAGTCCATGGAATATTTTATATTTTGCCACAAGTTGCGGGAAAATTACAAACTTTTTTTTTTTTTTTTCACAAAGTTGTCACTAAATGATATATTGCTCACGCATGCCATGGGCATATGTGAAATGACACCCCAAAATAAATTCTGCTGCTTCTCCTGAGTACGGGGATACCACATATGTGGGACTTTTTGGGAGCCTAGCCGCGTACGGGGCCCCGAAAACCAAGCACCACCTCCAGGCTTTCTAAGGGCGTTACAGTTTTGAAGGCCATAAAATGCCAAGATGGCACAAACCCCCCCCCCAAATGACCCCATTTTGGAAAGTAGACACCCCTAAATTTAGGGGTACACTAGTGAGACTAGGTAATAAATGGCGGGTGCCCTGAAACTATAAAAAAATAACTAACCAACCAGCGTCACCTGTAACAGTTATATAGTGATCACTGGTGAAAGGGTTAACTAGGGGGCAATCAGGGGGCTTTATGCGGTAGTATATGGGGGTCCCTGGCGCTATAAAAATATTATTAAAATACCTACCTGCCTAACTAGCGTCACCTGTGACACTAATACAGCGATCAGAAAAATGATCGCTTATTAGGCTGGGTTCACACTGGAGCGATGCGGGAACGCCACGAATCCGCGGCGGGTTCCCGCATCGCATGCCTCCCGGCGGCAGTTCACACTGCCCTATGCGAACTGCTGGGAGTGTCAGTGAAATGTTAATGACACCCCCAGATCAGTTTGCATATCGCAGTGCGATCTGCAAACTCGGATCGCATGGTGTGAACACCCATGCGATCCGATTCTGCTGCGGGCCAAAAAAAGGGTCCCGTGCGAATTTGCGGCGGGTGCGATGCGAAGTCAGCCATACTATCTGTATGGCTGAACTCGAATCGCACAGAAATCGGATGTGATTTGCACTGCAGTGCGGTGCGAATCACATTCGTTCTCATAAACCGCTGCAATGTGAACCCAGCCTTAGTGACACTGGCGACGGGGGGTGATCACGGGGTTAAACCTTTATTGGGGGGGTTAGGGGGGTACATTAGAACTAAAGGGGGCTAACCCTAACTGCCCTAACAGTTATTACAGTCACAAATGACACAAATGCAAAAAAAAAAATGACATTGGTGTCACTGTGACTGGGGGGCAGGGGTAATTGGGGGGGTGATCGGGGGAGTGTGAGTGTGCCTGGCATGTTCTACTGTGTAGTGACGTGTTGGTGCAACTCACCGATCCTCTCTCCTCGGTGTCGGAACGAAAAATACTGACACGGAGGAGAGAATACATCACTTCCTCTCCTGTGTTTACATTACAGGAGAGGAAGTGATGTCACGAAGGATTTCTATTCGTCGGGAGCGATCGCGAGGGGGTGGCCATGAATGAATGGCCGCCCCCTCGTCCGGGATCGCTCCCGAACGAATACCGATCGCCGCAGGCACCGGGCGGGGGCCCGATCGGGCCCCCGACCCGCGGGAAGGCAGGGACGTACATGTACGCCCTTATGCCTGCCCGTGCCATTCTGTCGACGTACATCGTCGTGCGGCGGTCGGGAAGTGGTTAAAATGCTACTCATTTTTATACTACTTTACAAAAGGATAATTATACATATTAACATGCAGGCCATGTGGAATTGTAGTGGTGGGGTATTTGTAATAGTTGTATAAGTACCATGGTATGTTTTATACAGGAATAAAGCTTGTACTTGTACGCAGCCTTTATTGTATAAGCAATCATATATACAATAGAAATGTGTTATATTGTTATACAACGTTGAATGTTTTACACGCTATAAAAACTATTGTGGGATGATTCAAATCAAATTAGTCTTATGCTCCATACACACGGTCAGATTTTCCAATGGAAAATGGGCAATCGGATCATGTTGTTGGAAAATCCGACCGTGTGTGGGCTACATCTGACTTTTTCCATCGGATTTTCCGATGCACAAAGTTTGAGAGCAGTATCTAAAATTTTCAGACAACAAAATCGGATTTTCCAACTAACAAAGTGCCACGCATGCTCAGAATAAACTAAGAGACGAAAGCTATTGGCTACTGGCCCGTTTATAGTCCCGACGTGCATGTTTTAAGTCACCTCATACAGAACGATAGAAAATCCAGACAACTTTGTGCGACCGTGTGTATGCAAGACAAGTTTGGGCCAAAATCCATTAGAAAAGATCTGAGGGATTTTGTGGTGAGAATGTCCGACCGTGTGCACAAGACAGAGATTTGTGGTAGACTTTAAGGCCTGGTTTACAAATATGCATTTTTTTGTGCATTTTCAGTTTTGCAGAAACACACCACAGTCCATTTAACATGGTTTCCTATGGGTCACAATCACATCTATGCATTTTATGAAAAGGGCCACAGATTTTTTTTCCCAAAGCAGGTTGTGGTTTTGGTTCCATAGACTTCAATGAATCAAAAGTGTGTATTGAAAAATGCAAAATGCACCTGGAAAATGCATCAACTGCAACCTGCAAAGGGGGGAACCAGGTCTTAATGCAAATTATCAATTAAAATGATGGTATATTATGAGGAAGGATTAGAACCATGTCAGGTTTTATCGATGCCTGTGTTGCAGTTGAGGAAATATTTCCTCCACTAGCAGGGGGTCACAAAACAGAAAAGGAAACCCAACCTTTTACAGTAACCATCAGTCTTCTGACTTTCTGCTGTGTCTCCTGGGACAGTGAGGGTATATCTAGAAGCACATTGAGCAATAAAATACCTGATAAAGGAAACAATTCTATCAAATCTATTCAAATATTCTAACTGTCCAAGAGGTTAGTCATATCTGAGGCCTCTGGTCATTAGGATGACTGTGAAAAAGCCATGATCATGTCAGAATGACTGTTAAAGATAATTTAAATGAATGCTTTAATCAATTCCACATCAAATTAAGAAGTAGGTTATTATTCCTATTCTCTGTTTTGTAATTATTGTTGCTTTATTATTGGGGTTAAGCAGAGATGATATACATAATGCAGATGATACCCAGAGAGCTTAACATAATTCTGTCTTGTGACATAAGATACAAGAGTAACATACAGGGAATGTCACATCTTTATAGCATATCGGTGTACAAAATCCATGTGCTGTTAATATACAAAATGGTGGGGAGTGAGACCAGTGAACCCTAATATAAGTGCAACCATATTGCTGTAAATAAGAGAAAATTATAAAGTGCTTCCCACTTAATATAAACCTATAAGCACTGTTAAAGTCTGAAGATTAAAAGCAACAATGCACTTACTGTTTCCTTAGTTAATTTCATCACTAAAAAACATTTTCTGGGCCTCAACTACTACATCTTGGGAAATAAGCAGTGGCGGCCCATCAATAGGGGCGCAGGGTCCCCCCTCAATCCATGCGTCCGGCCGCTAATCTACATGCAGGGTGCCGAATGCATGGATTCCAATGTTTTTCTTTTTTTTTAGAAACGTGATTAGAGCCAGAGGCTCTAAAAAAGGGGGGGCTCGGAACGCAAAGCACTGCCCCCTAAGCCCACCCAGGTATGTGACAATAGCGAATTAACATATGCTATTGTCTTGATTCTCCTCCAGCCAATTAGGAAGCGGGTCCTGAGACCCGATTGGCCAAGAGGAGAAGCAATCGCACAAGATCTTCTCCTCCACGAGAAGGTGGAGGAGAAGACAAAGGGGAAGCAGAGGAGGAGGAGATGCTGGGTAACGCTGACTAGGAGGAAGCACTGCCCGTGATCTAGATGGGGCTGGTGGGCTGATGAATGAGCAACGAGGGAGGTGCGACCAACTGACCACCCACCCGTGCCCCCTCCCAAAAAATGAAGTACTAGCCATCACTGGAAATAAGCCTTCCTTTGAGACAGACAACACCTATCATCAGACATTGGATTACTATTAGCGATCAGTCAAGTCACCCTCAATAAATAGTAAGATAATTGGTAGTCGGGGCTTGGCAATTGGTCACAGGGCATGTGGCTTATGTCAGAAGTGAGGAAAGTTAAGGCCTTATGGACAAACTGTGCCAGAGTGTACCTTCACATGCTAAGAAGTATTTTTTAAAGTCACTAAAGGTAATTTAGGCACTTGACATGTGATACAGAACCTTGAAAAAGTATTCATACCCCTTGAAATTTTCCACATTTTGTCATGTTACAACCAAAAAGGTAAATGCATTTTATTGGGATTTTATGTGATAGACCAAAACAAAGTGGCACATAATTGTGAAGTGGAAGGAAATGATAAATGATTTTCCAATATTTTTATAAAAAAATATGTGAAAAGTGAGGCGTGCATTTGTATTCAGCCCCCCAAGTCAATACTTTGTAGAATCACCTTTCACTGCAACTACAGCTGCAAGTCTTTTTGGGTATGTCTCTACCAGCTTTGCACATCTAGAGAGTGACATTTTTGAACATTCTTCTTAGCAAAATAGCTCAAGCTCTGTCATATTGAATGGACAGCATCTGTGAACAGCAATTTTCATGTCTTGCCACAGATTCTCAATTGGATTTAGGTCTGGACTTTGACTGGGCCATTCTAACACATAAATATGCTTTGATCTAAACCATTTCATTGCAGCTCTGACTGTATGTTTAGGTTTGTTGTCCTGCTGGAAGGTGAACCTCCATCCAATCTCAAGTCTTTTACAGACTCAAAAGGTTTTCTTCTAAAATTGCCCTGTATTTGGCGCCATCCATCTTCCCATCAACTTTGACCAACTTTCCTGTCCCTACTGAAGAAAAGCATCCCCACAACACAATGCTGCCCCCACCATGTTTCACGGTGGGGATGGCGTGTTCACGGTGCAGTGTTAGTTTTCCACCACACATAGCATTTTGATTTTAGGCCAAAAAGTTCAATTTTGGTCTCATCTAACCAGAGCACCATCTTCCACATGTTTGCCGTGTCCCCCACACGGCTGCTCACAAACTACAAATGGGACATCTTATGGCTTTCTTCAACAATGGCTTTTTTCTTGCCACTCTTCCATAAAGGCCAGATTTGTGGAATGCATTGGGCCTGTTGGCTGCTTCTCTGATTAATGCTCTCCTTGCCCGCCCTGTCAGTTTAGGTGGACGGCCAATGGTTCGCAGTTGTGCCATACTCTTACTCATACTTTCCATTTTCAGCTGATGGATTGAACAGTGCTTTGTGAAATGTTCAATGCTTAGGATATTTTTTTATAACCTAACCCTGCTTTAAAACTCCAAAACTTTATCCCTGACCTGTCTGGTGTGTTCCTTGGCTTCCGTGATCCTGTTTGTTTATGAAGATTCTCTAACAATCCCCTGAGGGCTTCACAGAACAGCTGTATTTATACTGAGAATAAATTACACACAGGGGGACTCTGTTTACCAATTAGGTGACTGCTGAAGGCAATTGGTTCCACTAGATTTTAGTTAGGGGTATCAGAGTAAAGGGCACTGAATACAAATGCACGCCACACTTTTCAAATATTTATTTGTAAAAAAAAAAAACATTTATCATTTTCCCTCCACTTCACAATTATGTGCCACTTTGTGTTGGTCTATCACATACAATCCCATAAGAATACATTTATGTTTTTGGTTGTAACATGACAAAATTTGGAAAATTAGAAAAAAGGGATATGAATACTTTTTCAAGTCACTGTATCTGTTCTTGGGTAAAAAAAAATGTGAACACTTTAAAGTAGTCATAAACTCCTACTACTTACATTAAGCACCATTAAACTAGTAACTAATTTATTGTTACTTTCCCATGCTGGACCTCAGTCTTATTTTTCAGCTGTTATTAATGACTTTCTCCTGCCTTCCTCTGTTCAATACTTCTTTTGGCTTTTAGTTGGAAGCGCACCCTGTGCATGTCATTGATGTTCAGGTCTATATGTGTCATGATTCTGTGTGCATTGCTGTATTGTGCAAGGGCCCTAACATAGCACAGGAGAGCCTCACAGGAAGTGATGCATGGGGAGCCATGAACCAGGTGGAGTGGACTGTTTGTATGTGGTTGGAGGACGCAGTGGCCTACAAATACCCATTCTCCCCATTCTCAAGCAAAGCCCACTGCGGACTTTTCTATCAGTGGGCTTGGCTTGAGAAAGGGGACTCCACCCCAAAACATTTAGTCATGCCCATCTACATGTGATGTCATCCCAGTCATTACCGGCCTCCACCTGCTTCCTCCTTGCTGTCCACTGTGGCTTTCAACCACATACAAATAATGGGATCTTACTGACTCTCCTGCATCACTTCCTGTGAGGCTACATAATAGAGGTTTAACCATCCCAGCTCTCTGCTGCCATCCAGGGGGACTAAGAAATATGCCACCTGCTGTTTTTTATGAGAATGCATGTATCGGCTAAATACATGTGAGGGCAAAACCGTTTATAATTTCCCACGTTCATTACAAATACATGCTACACTGAGAGTGGTGCTCTCCGTTTTTGCTTTCTTTTTTGTTTATCTTGCTAAGTACCCATGCCCATCGAAGGTACTAGAAAAACAACCCCTGCTGGACATCCTGCTGAGTACATATTGTTCTGCAGTACTCAAGTACTTCAGATGTGAGTACAATACTTCTTGAATTTATCACGTATATCACACATAAATGTTGAACTGTGAGCCCTGTGCTCTCTTTTTTTCTTTTTTTTGTTTCCTTTGGTGAGTGGCCATGCTCATTGAAGGTCTCCTGCTGGACATCCTGATGACTACTTATTGTTATGTAGTACCCAAGTACTTTAGATGTGAATGCATTACCTATCAATTCACTCCTTTTTGGTATTTTTACCAACTACACTTAGACAGTAGCACATTATGTCTTGTCTATTTTTCTTTGCCGAACTCCAAAAAGGCTGGGTTTGAATTGAACTCATGTTCAACTCAAACCCAAAGCTCACCCCTTATATCCAAACATTTACAAACAATCCACCCATCCAAAGGTCTATGACCCACCCATGCTATATACATCATTTTCCTGGTGCTACTATTAAAACAGCTAATAGTTTTTCCACCCATAATAGAGATTGTTTATGGGCAGGGCTTTTTTTCTTAGAGAATAGGTGCAGGAACTCCCCCTTTCTGAGTCACCTCTTGTCTCTGTCCCTACCCACCTACGAGCACCATTCTTTGGTTTCACCCCCTACCCATCTCCCAGTACTGCCTTTTTTAGAGAATATAGAACCAGGTATCATTTTGCAATTTGTATGTTATTTTTATGGAATTTGGTAATGATAACAAGAAGAGCACTAAAATAGATCCCCTGCAGCCAGTAACAATAGATCCCCCCCAGAAACAATAGATTCCCCCATCAACAATGGACCACTGCAACAAAATTCCCCCAAGCAACAATAGACTCGTGGCATCAACAACAGATCTCTCACAGCCAGCATCAATAGACTTTATGGCAGCCAACAACAATAGACCCCTCCCTCAACAGTAGATATCTCCCAGCAACAACTGACCCCCAGCAATATAAGACCCCCCCCCCCCCCTTAGCAACAATAGATCCCCCACCAGAAACATTAGACCTCCTCAGCAACAATAGACCCCTAGTGCTGAAGGTGCCAGAACTGCGTTCCCCCGTGTTCCCGCAGAAAAAAAAGCCCTGTTTATGGGTATCTTTTTCACTACATAGACACCCTACTTATTTCTCAGCCAAGCAGGAAGTATCCATACAAAGCCCAATATTTACAAGCTGTTTCAAAAATGTGCTGGCTATCTTGAAGCTTACATGTCACAAGAGTCTAGCATGGATTGAGAATGTGTAGATCTCCCTAATCATTGGCTGAAAATTACAGCTATGACCATCTTTTGGGAACTTTTATAACACTTCACACCATTGTGAAAAACAAGAGTAAAATATGCAAATATTACAGGCAATGCAGAAATCCTCTGTTGCTGGTTGATTTAGCTTTCAATCTTTTACTATGGACTCTTTATTTCTAGCAAGGCTACAGTACATAAGAACAATAGGCTATTTGGTAAAATTTCATGAACTTTGGCAATAATTCTTCAATAGAAACCTGACCTATTTAAAAATAATATGTAAGGTAAACTAACTTGTGTGCACATATAATCATGTAGATAATGTACATGAGAAATTAAACAATAATATATAAATATATATGTAACAAGCTGTTCATCTTTCTTTCTCTCAAACCGACAAGATCATTTCCATGAAATTCTCCAGAGTATTTCTTGTTCAATGAATCAACCAAATTATAATTGTCTACACATGTCATAGATAGTAGGGAGTCTTCTCTTAGTGCCATTCATTCTCTGCTTGTTTTGCATGTATTGACCTAATTTTGGTACATCTGACAGAAAGAATTGGCTCTTTATCATAAAAAGGAAAGCCAATGTGGTAGGCCACTGAATTTTTATTATAATTGTTTTTTTTTTCAAGCCAAAATTATTTTTAACATCAAATATGGTTATTTTTTCACCACTCTTACATATTCACTGTTTGCTGCATATAACTGCAATATTATCTCAAGTAAGCCTCATTAGGCACATTGTTTTATATTTTTTTTACAGAAAGAAAACAGCAGAAAGCAAAAAGTAAAATAAAAATTTTAAAGTGACACTGCACAAAAACACACACATTTAAAAAGGAAAAACTAAAATTCAAAGAACGCTAAATGAAATAAGCTAATCTAAATGCCATAACCAAAAAAAATTAAAACTTCAAACTCATTTCACCCAAGAGGCTCAATAGGCAAAAGTTACAGAACTTTTGTTAATGCAGAAATCAGTAACTTTGTGGCAAAACTAATGTTGCAGAAATTACTTTGCTCATCCTTAACCCCCCTGGCGGTATTCCCGAGTCTGACTCGGGGTGGATTTTTCATACCAAAAGCGGTATCCCCGAGTCAGACTCGGGACAGCGTCGCTGGATCCAGGAGGAGGTTTACTTACCTTCTCCTTCGGATCCAGCGTTGTCTCCCCGCTGTACGAGCGAGCCGTGTCTCGCTCGATGCATCACATCGCCGATCTCCGTGCCCTGCGAGCGTTGCGACGCACGGGCACGGAGATCGGCGCCAAATTCAAAAAGTGAAACAAACAGTATACATACAGTATAATGTAATCTTACAGATTACATTGCTGTATGTAAATATTTCACATCCCCTTTGTCCCTAGTGGTCTGCCCAGTGTCCTGCATGCAGTTTTATATAATAAAAACTGTTCTTTATGCCTGGAAACTGGAGATTGTCCATAGCAACCAAAACTGTCACTGTACATCAAAAATGATTTTAGACCAGCTAGAAAACAGCGATAATAAATTAGAATCACTCGCAGAATTGAGCGATAGCGATTTGTGGGGAGATCCGTCATCAAATACTGAAAAGTAATGACAGTGACAATTCTGCAACTGAGCAAATTTCTGTGTTTTTGATTTGATTACATTATTGAATAATTTTTATTATTGTTATATTATTATTTGGTACAATTATTTATAATTATTTATTATATTATAATTTATGATTTCATTTTTCAAACTTTATCATACCCGGGATGTCTGCTAGACTCTGGTTTGGACAGATTTAAGAGAGTTATTCCTAAGAATTGCAGGACTACAATATAAAACGCCAAATTTTCATGCAAAATAATGGTACCGCTTTTAGCACCTAAAATCCGAAATAATCGTACCGCCAGGGAGGTTAAGCCTCGTACACATGGTACGATTGTTGGCAGGGGATTGTCTGTTGACAGACTGTTGTCCTACAATCTCACCTTTAGTACTCTCCTTTTGACAATTGTCCAAATTTCGACCAACAAATGTTGGATGACAGGCTAGTAAATTTTCGGCGGACAATGGTTTGACGTCAGATTTTCGTATGGTCAGTACACAAATCCATCAGACAAAAGTCGAAAGTACAAACACGCATGCTCGGAATCAATGCTCACCAAACACAAAATTAGCAGAAGGAGCCCAAAGGGGTGGCGCTCAAGAGCGGACATTCCTTGTTTTGCATCACTACATTCGTGTTTGTTGAACGACAATTGTGTACTGTTTGTGTGCAAGACAAGATCCTGGCACACGCCCTTTTGACAAAAAAACTGACGCTCAGTTGGCCAACAATTGTATCATGTGTACGAGGCTTAAAGGTTTGACCTCATATTATGTGGTTTTAGTAAACCTGCAAGAAAAAAAAAAATCGACAGAAAATTGTATAGCGTGTATCCAGCTTTAGTACTTCCCACTTCTTCTTTCAGTCTGAGTGTTCTTGTAAAGGGTAACACAAGATGCTAAAATCAAGTTGAATTATCTGAACTAATGCCAGCTGCAAAGAAATTATAATGATTTTTGTTAAATGCATAAAATGCATTCATTTTAAATACATACAATACATTGTTTTTTACTGGCATTCTATGTAAAGGAGCCAGGGCTGAATTTACTATAATGGTGCTCATGGGGCAGGTAATAATCAGCAGAATGTGCTAGATAGCATAATTTTTAAATATAGCCTTGAATGGAGTCACCTTAAAGTGGTTGCCTGTTTATACATTTCTAAAGATCCAGGAAACACCATGTACAGGCATACCCCACTTTTAAGTACACAATGGGGTTTATTTACTAAAGCTGGAAAGTGCAAAATCAGGCTCACTTCTGCATAGAAACCAATGAGCTTCCAGGTTTTATTACCAAAGCTTAATTGAACAAGTTGGGGTTAGAAGCTCATTGTTTTCTATACAGAATGGAGCTGATTTTGCACTTTCCAGCTTTAGTAAATAAACCCCATTGCGTAGTGGGGTATGCCTGTACATTTGACACCTGTATTTGCTTAGAGACTCACCACAAATTCACCATTAACACGTTCTACAAATGTGTATATAAATATGCTCCATAGTTTAAAATATACTCCTGTTCCAACCAGCCATCTTTTTTTTTTTCCTTTTTTTTTAGCACAGAAAATAAAAAGCTCTGTATATACAGTATGTATGCTGTATGCTTTGTATGTCAGATACAAGTTGTGCATGTAATCAGGGGGACCTTGCTTAACAGAAAACTGCCAGGTAAACAGTATACTAAATGTAAGCACCACAGAAACAAATGCAATGAGACGCATAGCAGCAGATGAACATTAATATGAGCAAGCTCAACAAAAGAGATTATCTGTGGCAGAAGGGACAAAAACTGACTATGCAACAGCCAATGAAAGAAGGAAATATTTATCAGTGTCACATAGTATTAAGGCAAACTAATCTGTGATGTGCCATGCTCTGTACAAAATGTCTATGCAAGCTATTTTTAAATATGGGGGAGCAACCTGAACAGCCTTTTTCAGCATTTGTGCTGGTTCTGGACTAGCGCTCTTATACGCTGAATTAATTTGTTAAAAACTTTTCTTTAATTTTAACTACACAAGTCCAAGTTTTCTCCATCACATCTGGATCAGCACTGCAGCGCCAGCACTTGGAGCCTCAAGAGGTTCCGGGTAGAACAAATTGCTCCATAAAATATTGTATTGCTTTTCCTCGAATTTTGTTAATAAAAAAGGACAAAGTATGCTTTGTTGATCACTCGGTGGACAAAAAGAGAGCCAAACAATGTAAATCTATGCATTATTGACATCTGCCTAGTCCTTGCTTGAGAAAAAATGAAGTGTTCAGAATGTATAATTAGAGCCTTTTTATTCACATAGTGCTACAGGCATTTTATTCTGTGGCTAGTCACTCCCTTAGCCAATCTAGATGGATGCTCAATCGTTTGCTACATGCATGAGCAGTTAGAACAGCAATGTATGCACATGTGCTTGTAGAAGGTAATGCTTTATTATCGGGAATTCCATTATCTATAAAAGCCTCTTTGCTTCAGACCAATGGACATATTACGCTATTCTAGTGTATTAATAGTTATTGTGTTTCACAAGAAAAGACAGAAAAAATAGCTCAATTTAGATCAAATATCCCGAGAGGGAGGGATGGGGCATATTTGTGAATGTTCTGAAGCAGAAGTTAACCTTTATGTTCTACAGAAGGAAATGCATTTCTCATCTTGGGAATTGGAATATTGCTCTCTAATTGGTTTGAGTACTAAAGAGCGCATTATAAAAATGGGCCTGCTTTTGAGTATTATAGAAGTGTGGCTTTTGAATCCAATCTATCGTGGTAAATGTTTTGATTGCCCCAAGCCATTCATTTGATTGAATAGTGTGTAAGAATATGTTGTGTGGAAATCAATTATATTTGAGTCTTTTTTATTATTATTATTATTATTTACTTTTTTTTTGTTTCTGTTTAGACAGATTTAAGCATAGTTCTGCAATGCTTCTCCCCATCCCAACCAAGATTTTAGATTTTACCATTACAAGAGTGATGGGAGTATGCAAGCCTCCTGCAATGCTAAAACCAGCCAAAACACACTTTAGGAAATGGCAAATGCTGTAATAAGGAGACCCAAAACAGGTGGATGCAAATTTAAACCTGAAAATCTATATTGAGTAATGTCTCAGAAAGACTAGCCTCTGTTGCTGCTGGTTCTGAATAGCAGGATATCAGTTTACATAAGCAGTTGAATTCGTTGGACGAGGCGAAAAAAAAAAAAACTCTCTTTCTTCTGCTAGTAGAGATGGGTACCATGTTTGGATTTACTGTATGCAGGAGCAATCAACAAGTACAGATCTCATCAGAGTAACATAAGGTGTTCCTAGTACAACACACATTAACCGATTCAGCCCTAGGTGATTTTACCCCCTTCCTGACCAGTGCACTTTTTGTGATTTGCCACTGTGCCGCTTTAACTGACAATTGCGCAGCCGTGCGACGTTACACCAAAACAAAACTGACATCCTTTTTTTCCACAAACAGAGCTTTCTTTTGGTGGTATTTGATCACCTCTGCAGTTTTAATTTTTTTGCGCTATAAACCAAAAAAAACGTAAATTTTGAAGAAAAAGCAATATTTTTTACTTTTTGCTATAATAAATATCCCCAAAAAATATTTAAAAAACATTTTTTTCCTAATTTTAGCCTGATATGTATTCTTCTACATATTTTTTGGTAAAAAAATCGCAATGAGCGTATATATAGATTGGTTTGGGCAAAATTTATAGCATCTAGAAAATAGGGAATAGAGTTAGGGCACTTTTATTATTAATTATTTTATTAGTAATGGCGGCGATCTGTGATTTTTATCGTGGCTGCGACATTATGGTGGACACATCGGACCCTTTTAACACTATTTTGGGATTACTGTGTAAATTACACTGGCAGGAAAGGGGTTAAACACTAGGGGGTGATCAAGGGGTTACGTGTCTAGGGAGTGATTCTAACTGTGGGGGGATGGACTACCACTGACATAACAGTGATCACTACTCCCAATAACAGGAAGCAGTAGATCCCTGTCCTGTCACTAGGCAGATCAGGGAAATGCCTTGTTTACATAGGCATCTCCCCATTCTGTGGCTCTGTGAAATGATCGCGGGACACCGGTGGACTTCGAGTCCTCCGGACCCGTGGGCACGGTCACGCTGTACATGCCCCCACTATCCCCGCCAATTAAAGGGGACATAAAGGTAGACCCATTTGCTCACCGTTGTCAATATGCCGATGTATATTGGCATGCAGCGGTCGGCTATTGGTTAAGAAGAAAAAATAAATCCAATAGCTGGTTAACCTTAAAAAATGATTAAGCAAAACATGATACTTTCCCATTAACTATTAAATCGTTTGTTAACCCCCTCAAAAATAAAAATAGAAAAAGCACAGTGCATGTGCTGTATAATTTGGACCCCTGTAACACATAAAAAACCTGGCTGAGCCTGCCAGTTTCTCCCCTCTGACCATGATAATCATGGCTGCTGAGCCCTGACATTGTGGGCTGTTTGCGTGCCTCAGTCATCCCAAGCCTGCTCTTCTGTGTCTGTCTCCTCTGCCCCCCCCGTCACCTAGTGACAGTGCTGCCCCATTCCCCTCCTGCTGCAGGAATATTCAACATATTTAGTACTATCCTATTTGTTTCCTAATAAAGTGCCCCCCTGTGCTTTATTAAAAAAAAATCCTCCTTCACCGTCTCTCACAGCGGCTCCTGGCGATCATGTGACCCACTGTGTCTCCTCTCTCCTCTCCTCCTCGCGTCCCTTTGACATCAGCAGGGAAACCTTGGCCTCGTCTGCTGCTTCTGCAAGAAGGGCAGAGAGGAGACACAGCTGGTTACATGAGCACCAGGAGCCGCTGTGAAATATGGTAAAGGAGGTTTTTTTCTTTAACCACTTAACAACTGCCCTATAGCCGAATGACGGCTATAGGGCGGTTTCTTAACTCTGGGAGGCTGTCATATGACTTCCTCCCAGAATTCCGTTCTCACGCACTCGAGAGCATCCAAGATCACGGTAAACGGCCGCTCATCGCGGCCGTTTACCATGTGATCGCTCCATCAAATGATGGAGCGATCACTTGTAAACAAACCGGCGTCATGTTATGACGCCAGTTCCTCCCTCCCCTCTCTGTACCGATCGATACAGCAGAGGGGGAAGAGATCGGTGTCAGCAGCGCTGTGGGCTGCATCTGCAGTGCCCACATCGCTGCTCACCGAAATGTAACCCCTCAATACCCTGGCAATACTCTGCAATACCAGCCAATACTCTGCAATACCCTCCAATACTCTGCAATACCTGCCAATACTCTGCAATACCTGCCAATACTCTGCAATACCCCCCAATACTCTGCAATACCAGCCAATACTCTGCAATACCCCCCAATACCAGCCAGTACTCTGCAATACCCCCCAATACTCTGCAATACCCGCCAATACTCTGCAATGCCCTCCAATACTCTGCAATGCCTGCCAATACTCTGCAATACCTGCCAATACTCTGCAATACCCGCCAATACTCTGCAATACCCGCCAATACTCTGCAATACCCTGCCAATACTCTGCCATAAATTGCCATACCCAGCCATACACAGAGATACCCAGCCATACTCGGTGATACCCTGCAATACCCAGACGTCCCCCCGCCCTCCGGTGCTTCTACCGACTCGCCAATACGATCAAAGCCAAAATCTTTTTTTTTTTTATTTCAGGCTTCCCAGCCTAGAGGTGAGATGTGGGGTCTTATTGACCCCATATCTCACTGTAAAGAGGACCTGTCATGCCATATTCCTATTACAAGGGATGTTTACATTCCTTGTAATAGGAATAAAAGTGATCAAAAAAATATTTTTGGGGAAAAAAATGCCAAACTAAAATAAATAAAGTAAAATGAACAATAAAAAAAATAATTTTTTTTAAAGCGCCCCTGTCCCCATGTGCTCACATGCAGAAGCGAACCCATACGTAAGTCCTGCCCACATATGAAAACGGTGTTCAAACCACACATGTGAGGTATCACTGCGAACGTTAGAGCGAGAGCAATAATTCTAGCCCTAGACCTCCTCTGAAACTCAAAACATGTAACCAGTAAAAAAAATTTAATTAAAGCGTCGCCTATGGGGATTTTTAAGTAGCGATGTTTGGCGCCATTCCACGGGCATATGCAATTTTGAAGAGTGACATGTTAGGTAACTATTTATTCAGCATAACTTCATCTTTCACATTATGCAAAAATTGGGCTAACTTTACTGTTTTTTGTTTTTTTTAAGCACAAAACATGTTTTTTTTCCCCAAAAAAAGCGTTCAAAAAATTGCTGCGCAAATACCGTGAGTGATAAAAAGTTGCAACAACCCCCATTGTATTCTCTAGGGTCTTTGCTAAAAAAACGTATATAATATTTTGGGGTTCTATGTAATTTTCTAGAAAATAAATGATGATTTTTACATGTAGGAGAGAAATGTCAGAATTGTCCTGGGTGCTCCAGAACGCCTGATGGCGCTCCCTGCATGTTGGGCCTCTGTATGTGGCCACGCTGTGTAAAAGTCTCACACATGTCGTATTGCCATACTCAGGAGTAATAGCAGAATGTGTTTTGGGGTGTAATTTGTGGTATTCATATGCTGTGTGTGAGAAATAAACTGATAATATGACAATTTTGTGAAAAAGAAAAAGGAAAAAAAATCTTGATTTTGCAAAGAATTGTGGGAAAAAATTACAACTTTAAAAACCTCATCATGCCTCTTACTAAATACCTTGGAATGTTTTCTTTCCAAAAAGGGGTCATTTGGGGGGTATTTGTACTTTTCTGGCATGTTAGGGTCTCAAGAATTGAAATAGGCCGTCAGTACTTCAGGTGTGATCAATTTTCAGATATTGGCACCATAGCTTGTGGACTCTATAACTTTCATAAACACCAAATAATATCCACCAATTTGTACTTATTTTTACCAAAGATATGTAGTGGTATAAATTTTGGCCAAAATTTATGAAGAAAAATTACTAATCTGCTAAATTTTATAACAGAAACAAAGAAAAATTCATTTTTTTACAGAATTTTCGGTCTTTTTTCTTTTATAGCACAAAAATAAAAAACCCAGCGGTGATTAAATACCACCAAAAGAAACTCTATTTGTGTGAAAAAAAGGACAAAAATTTCATATGGGTACAGTGCTGCATGACTGAGTAATTGTCATTCAAAATGTGAGAGCACCGAAAGCTGAACATTGCTCTGGTTATTAAGGGTGTTTAAGTGCCCAGTGGTCAAGTGGTTAACTGACAATTGAGTGGTCATGTGACAATGTACCCAAACAAAATTGATGTCCTTTTTTTCCAATGAGTGGTCAAGTGGTTAAATATAACACAGAGACAGTGGGGCAACTCTATTAGGTAACAAAACAGATATTATTAACATGTGAAAGTATGTTAATGACCACTTTAAGCTAGTTCCTAATAAACACTCTAATAGGTCAACATGGGTGGATAAGGTATAAGTGGTATTAAACTCAGCAACGATGTAATATATTGCTTCTTACCAACCCTTAGATGCAGTGGCTGTGTTGGTTTACTTTTTTTATGCTTTTTTTACTTTATTTTATAAATAATGGAGTAATAGTTCTATAAATATTGGGGTGAATGGTATGATTGTGGAATTCTGGTGTTACTGGTCATGAGAAGAAAAATGCTGCCATTAGTTGAGAGAAAAAAATGGGGGAAATGGACATTGATAATAGATGCAAGAATGTTTTTGCTCCTAGCAGTGATGATGAAGATATAGACATGGGTCCTCATTTATAAACTCAATAGGATGCTTGAGGTACAAGCATTTCTCCTGGGAATCGTGATAAAATGAATACAGTCACCTCTAACAAAGTATATAGCTCCACTGCAATAAAGAACTATGCAATGTTTTCTTTAGTTGATAAATAACAGTGGCAGAGATTCTAACAAAGCAATCCATGTGTGTTTTCTTGCAAATTCTCCATCTCTAACACAAGTGCCTTCCAGTTTCATGTATGTGCAATCCCACACCTTGTGCAAATGTCTTTATCTCCACAGGGTGGCATACAAGAATCCTTAAGCTGCCCCTCAATGTGTTTTGTCATAGAAAGACTTTTTCAAGGGAGTTAGAGCAGGGATAAAAAAAAACTTTACCTAACTGTAATGTGGTTGCAAAACATTACATTAACCCCTTAACCCTTTTAAACCTAAGATGTTGCTTGCTGTATAATACATACAACATATTAACAGACATAAAAAATGAATGCATACATATTATAGAACTATGTTATACAGGGTAACATATATAATGAAAATAACAAAAATAAATGAATGAAAAATGATTTTAAAAATAAAAATCGATATATACAGGCATACCCCACTTTTAAGTACACAATGGGGTTTATTTACTAAAGCTGTAAAGTGCAAAATCAGGCTCAATTCTGCATATAAACCAATGAACTTCCATGTTTTATAACCAAAGCTTAATTGAACAAGCTGGGGTTAGAAGCACATTGGTTTTTATGCAGACGTGAGCCTGATTTTGCACTTTCCAGATTTAGTTAATAAACCCCATTGTGTACTTAAAAGTGGGGTATGCCTGTATACAGTAAAACAATATTTAAAAAAAAAGTGCAAACAAATAATCACAGTCCGCGGTGATTTGGGGACCCATGTCATCTGCTGGTGTTGGTCCACTTTGTTTTTTCAAGTTCAAAGTAAGAGCAGCCTTCTACCAGGAAATTATATAGCACTTCATGCTTCCCTCTGCTGACCAGCATGATGGAGATGCTGATTTTATTTTTCAGCAGGACTTGGCACCTGCCCACACTGCCAAAGTATCAATACATGGTTTAATGATGGTAGTATCATTGTGCTTGATTGGACAGCATACTCGCCTGACCTAAACACCATAGAGAATCTGTGGGGGTTTGTCAAGAAGAAGATGAGAGACACCAGACCCAGTGATGCAGATGAGCTGAAAGCCACTATCAAAGAAACCTGGGCATCCAAAACACCTCAGCAGTGCCATGAGCTGATAACTTCCATACCACGCTGCATTGATGCAGTAATTCATGCAAAAGGAGCCCCAACAAAGTATTGAGTGCATACTATATTGCACTGTACTGTACATGGACATACTTTTCAGTAAGCCACTATTTCTGTATTAAAAATCTTTTTCTTTTTTTTTTATTGGTCTTATGTACTATTCCAATTTTCTGAGATACTGAACTTTGGGTTTTTACTAACCATAAGCCATAATCATCAAAATCAAAATTAAAAGAAAGAAATGCTTGAAATATATCACTCTGTGTGTAACACATCCATATAAAATATATGAGTTTCACTTTTTAAATTGAATTACTAAAATAAATTAACATTTTCATGATATTCAAATTTTATGAGATGCACCTGTACATATAAAAACATTTAGGATGTATGTGTACTACCAACCTAGCTCTTGCTTATAAAACAGTTTAGATATACTGTGTATCATCATTTGACCCTATGGAGGTCAAGGTGTCCAGCGTATAAATCCACCTAGTGTCTGCTTGTGATATGAAATGTTTTACATTCTCTGCCTTCCACCCTACATGTAATATTTTTTTGTCTGGAGTAGTGCACACTACATTAACTAAGCAGAGATACCTGTTTTACATCTATTTCTGCCACCCACACCAGTTTCTGTTTCAGAAAGAAAAGGAAACTTGTATAGGTTCTGGGACTAATTAAGAGATTGTGTCAGTTTTCAGTACTGCGGATTCCTGCCAGGTCCAGCTTGGTATACAGGATATGATCTGTCAACAGAGAATTTAAATTGAGGCGCTACACCACTGCTATAAGGTCCAGATAAAACTTTATTCCATTAACATTCAGGGGTACAATCCAAAAAAGTAGTCAACACATTTTGGAAGTCCAAACGCCCCCTTTGTCAGAGCTAAAAGGAACATAAAAATATTTCCATATCAATCCCCCCGAAACACGCTGGCTACTTTTTTGGATTGCACCCCTGGCTTCTAGAGGAATAAAGTTGTATCTGGACCTTTTAGCAGTGGCGTAGTGCTTCAATTTACATTTTCATTAAATTACACTACAAGTCACGGATAATGTGGAGATTCACTGGGGTGTAGAAGCAGACTGGCCCAGGAACCAGATCATTTACACCAACATCAATACCTTAAGATGAAAATACCAATAACATAACCCTATGGGTCCAGCGATTTTTTTTTTCCACTTTCCTCATGTGACGTCAGCAGACAGCTCATATCCCTCACTCTGCTTGTACAAGCAAAGCCTACACAGCCCTCCTCCCTTTTCCCGCACTCACCTGATTGGGGTGGGGATGGACAATGGAATCTGGATTGGGCAGCTCCAGCTGTATTTTTATGTGCAATGCCTGTCACAGAGACAGCATAGAACAGGGAGCAGATCAATCCTAATTAACAAATGGGCTTATACTGCTTTTGTTAATTAGGAGCAGCATGTGCTCCATTCTTAGGCCTCATGCATACTGTAAGTTTTTACAGCTGCTTCGAGGGATGTCTGACATTTTTCTTTCCTGCATCTAAATGCCCTTCCATGTTAGCCTATGTGTCCATGCCCATATAGGCTTTTATCAACGTTTAGTTGCAGGAGCCTTTAGAGGCAGGGAAAAAACCCACTGCCAGTGCTTCCAGGAGCAGTAGAGTTAGGGCAGAAAAAATATTTGATGCTACTAAAAGCTGCTAGAAGCTGCTAAACGTGCCTAAACACTAGTGCTTGGGCATTACAGTAATTCATTTCAATGAACAGAATAAATGATTTATTCTTGCCAATTAAATGAATTAACACCCAAGAGCTTGACACCGGCAAAAACTTGTAAAAGCTTTAGACACTTTTAAAGCATCAGGCATTTTTTCTGTAAAAACGCTGCTAGCTTCTAGGAGAACTAAAAAAAGATCCTGTGTGCATGACTCCTTAGAAGCTTAGAAGAGTAGTACCCCATTATGATTGTTATACCCCCCTTTTATATTGTACTGGTTTTCTTGGCTAAAATTCTTGTGGTACGACCCACATATTGGGAGGTGCATGGACATTCAAACTTGTACACCACTCTTTTCATATCACAAAAAATGTGTTTTATTTGATATTATTTTTTTGTTATATTTGATGTAAATGGCCCTCTGCTTCTTAATAACTTTACTAATGAGGCATCCTGAGCATCTATTGCATGAATTAAAACCTTGTTTACCTATTTTTGAAGAGTCCTCTGTAAGTACAGGGTGTAGGATTGCACATGGATTGAATTAAATTGTACATGTGGCAGAGAACACAGCTGTTTTGTTGTAATTTTATTTGCACAGTTTACATAGCTCTTGTACATTTTTATTTTGTACAAAAAAGTATACTTCCTTGGTTAACAGTTTTTTTTGTTTTTGCACTGGTGATATGGAACTAAGATTAAAGAGGTGTGCTGTATTATTTTTATTGTGTGTGTTTTTTTTTTACTTTTAGTATAGCTGCACCTATATGACAGAATATACACAGATCCAAAAATGTCACTTGATTTCAAATATCCCCAGAATAAAAGATAGGATCAATGTCCAAAATAGTCCAGAAATGGTCCAAAAACCAACAGCATCCAAAGCTACCACTATTATAGCCCAGTACAATATAATGATATGCAGTGCTATAAATGTAGCATTACAAATAAAAAGTCCATAGTGTTTGAAATAAAGTCCTTGTTCAGGAGAAAATAATGGAATCACCCACAGTGTAGACAGAAATACAAACTAAGTGAATACGGACTTATTCTCCACTTTGTAATTTGTATTTCTGTCTACTCTGTGGGTAATTCCAGCGTTTTCTCCTGAACAGGGACTTCAACATTGTGGACTTTTTATTTGTAATACTACATTTATAGCGCTGCATATCATTATATTTTTCATGCTTCTTATTGTCACTATACAATTTATGCAGCTGCTTTATTACCGTTACTAGTGCAGTGATTAATCTTGAATTTATTATTATAGCCCAGTATTGATGAAATTCTACAGGTTTTGGGATATGGCACATTATAAGTACATTCTCAAGAATGTCCCTATAATGTAATTTTTAATGGATGGATGGATGAATAGGGGATTGATTCTAGGGCATGGGCCCTTTCTTTTACTTGGATCTCAGTGCAGGCTCTTCTAGTGGTCCCAAAATGGGCCACCTTGTATGTGCTGCTAGCCACATAAAAACAAAATTCTGCAAAATAACCAAAATCAAAACACTGGAGAAAGGTTTGATTCCATCAAGCGAGCAAAAGGCGAGAGAAACAAAAAAGGGAAAATGGCATGAGAATTTCAATTGCTATCTTAAAACTTTTTTTGTTATTCCTCCCCACTGAAAATGGAGTCTTCTACATTTGCCACAAACAAATTAGAATAATTTCCTAGTGCACCTGAATGTCAATGATCGACTCTGATTCTTCACACAATAAAGTTCTCATTCACATAAACTGCTACAGTGACAGCCATGGGCTAGCACAAAGGGATATCAGAAAAAATAAGACACAGACAACAGATAATTTCAAACAAATAATTTATTTATTTTTGCAAATTTATTTAATGGCTACAGTGTTATCCAAGGGGTAACCTGATAAGTCAAAATTGAAATGAATTATGAAGCCATCCTGGCTGAAATACATTAAACAAAATTACACAGTGTCCATCCAGACAATGCTGGATGACTACTCCCTCGCCGAACAACACCATGACTTTTCAGAAAATTAGGGAGGGCAGGTGGGAGTTGCAGTCCGGTCCAAATGGTCGGTGAGTGACGGTCCTCAGCTCCCTTTTATCTGCTCCTTCCACGCGGGCTTTACACCCGCCAATTTTGTCCAATTGTCTGCTTGTTATCGCCGACCAATCCCATGTCTGTTGCTGCCCAGGGATAAGGCTGCAACCGATGGCAACCTGCAAATAGGTAACAGGCAGAAGAGATCTGCAGACCCTCTTTGAGCTATCCCATGAGGGCCCAGCATATTGCCATGACCTTTCATTCAATGAGGATAAAAGCTAAAATGGAAAATAGCTTGCTTGCATTTCCATTTTGTCTATTATCAAACACCCATCATTCTATGTAGAAATAAATAGAGCCCAGAAGTTGTAAGTAATTTAAAGGGCCAAAGTAGTTATTGTGGGTCAATTTCTTTTTAATAGCTCAGCTTAGGAGCTCAGTATCCAATCTTTTTTTCAAAGTGTAGACTTTTGTTTCAGAATGATGCATATGAAAAAGGAGTATGATGGCAGTAAACTCCTGACTACATGGATCATAATAATACTCACGCAGTCTTGTAGATATAAAAGCTCTTTGGCCTGGAACAATCTCAAATTACAATATGTATGAACAACTTTGAAGCTGGTCCATAAAAGTTATCACTAACCTGAAAAAAATCCTTTAACTACAAAGGACTATGAAATCAAAGTCCCCTGATGTCCAAGTGAAGTGACACATACATTCAACTCAGCTATTGCTGAAAGAAAAAAACAACTTTTGTCCTTGTACTTTCTATGAGAATAGGAGTTTGACATTTACAAAATGCATATATTACTATATCATCACCTCCACTAGCCTCTAGTGTTATTTAAGGCAAATAAAAACAGAGTTAATATTTCAGACTTAGCAACATGAGTCCTTGAAATGTATAGTAGCTGGAGATTAGCCTCTGAAATCAATAAGCTTCAAATTAAAAGCTCATTCACATCAGCCACTGGTGTGCTATGTGATCACAGCAGTGCCGATGCACTGAACATTATCTGCAGGTGGGTGCTTCTGGTAAAAATCCTCCCTGCAGTTCCTTCTTCACAGCCCTTGGATATTGAGAAGCAACCTTCCTGCACTTTGAGAGTTACCAAGAGCCACTGCTCACAGAACTTGTATAGCTTTTGTCCCACAATGCATAAGGTTCTTTGAATGGGCAGTGGAATCCTGTCCTTCAACTGTATCCTCCATTCACAGAACGTGATGCATTTTGGGGGACTAGTAATGCATGTTCTGATAATGGAGGAGAGTGCAGAAGGGGGCAACCAAGTGGAGCAACTAATCTCTAGCAAAAGCTGTATCTAACAATAACAGAGTTAGAAGACATCCACATTTTTACCAGAAGCAGTTGCCTGGAGATACACCAATAAACATAACTAATGTGTTTGGTGTTGTATCACCCCAAAAAATACTAAACTTCAGCTTTAATGACTATAACAGATTTCTTGTGGACTTTGAGTATGAATTGTATTTGCAGCTACTGAAGTTAGTGAGGGCTTGTTTTAAAGCTTATTTATTGCCTTGTTAAAAATATTAAAAAGCTGAAAGTCCATAGCCTGTCCACAGTTCTACTAATTACGTTAGTTAATTACTAATTAAGTTCATGCTAATTACGACCTTAAGGGAACTTCCATAGCTTGAGTTTTAAGGGATATTTTATTTAGCATAGCTCGTCAATCACTCTTTATGTAGTAAATTTGTGTCACATGAGCATTTTTTGGACCATGCCTGGCAATTTATCAGATGCTACACAATGCTTTCACTGATCTCTGGTTTGCTACTACAGTGCTACTACTGTGTAATATGTGTATTTCATGAGCCCTATCATAGGACAGCCTTGATTCTGACTGGCCAGAACTGCACAGGAATGTTTCACAGCTATCCTAAGTCACAGCTGACAGGCTGTCAAACAGCCAGTTAGGGTATTATAAAGAACTAAAAAAAGTAAAAAACAAAAGAAAAACAAAAATGCATATTTATATATTTATTTATTACAAGTACGTATATAGTGCTGTCAATTTAAACAGCACTTTACATATTTAAAATACATTCACATTAGTCTCTGCCCTCAAGGAGCTTACAATCTAAGGTCCCTTACTCACATTCATGCATATACTTGGTCTAATTTAGACAGGAGCCAATTAACCTACCAGCTTGTCTTTGGAATGTGGGAGCAAAGTGGAGTACCCAGAGGAAACCCATACAGACACAGGGAGAACATGCAAACTCCATGTAGGTAGTGCTGTATGTTCCTTCTTCTAGAAGGACATAAAGGAAGAAGGATTTAAGAATCTTTTTGTACACATGATACAGTATCTCATCTGAGTTGATGGAATTTTCAAGTGGCCATATACAGCTTAGTATTGCATATTATGTGAGTAATTTGTTGAGTGGAAGAAAAAGTAATAAAGCACATATTAAGGACAATCACTTTTACTTCAATAATTAACTTTATTATACATCTAATAATCTTTAACAGAAAAACAGCACAGTATATACTGTACATTTTAAGTAGTTTTAAACAAGAAACAGCTAAAATTTCAGATGGACCAATTATTAGATGGAGTAAGATACAGTAAGGTTATTTACCAATGGAGTTGAGAGTTTGAATATAATAATAAAGAGCATGCTGAAAGTTCCTCCAAATACAATGCCATATGAAAATAAATTTTATTTATCAAAATGTCGTACAATACCCCAAGAATATTTCTGCTTAGCAGCCTGATAAATTAATTAAAATTAAAAATGCCTGCGAGTGTAATTTAACATTTAGAAATTAAAATGGCTAACTGAGTGGGACAGCACCAGAGATAGGGTAAGTATTGGAGTGAGACATTTATTTTTTAAATGGCTGAAACACTGGAAAGCCCTGTGATAGACAATGCCAAATGTTGGCTTCTTGTTTATATGCAGATCTATGCTAAATAATCATCTGGACCAAATGTATCAAAAATATGGTTAAGTTACCAAATACTCAAATACATACAAACATCTGTCTATATCCAAAAGCACCATCTTATCTGATAGTAGCTACAATAAACACTATTATAAGCCTAAACCAGTGTAAAAAATGTAATTCTTTTTGAAAAATCACAAAAGGACAAATAATTATTCTACCATACTCAAAAATGAGTGCACGGTTATTACAAAGTGCATAGTCAAGTAAATATTCATAATGCATCTCAATTTAAATCTAGTGGCACAGTGTATAATAAGTGCATCAAACAGAGAGCACAAAATACTTTAGAATGCATTTTGCTTAATACACAGATGGAATACATACTGTATATGGGAGCTTGGTTCCTTGTTTCCCCAACAGTCTGCATGGAACCCTAATTCAAATCATAGGCGTTCCCTTTAAAAGCAATTTCATTTTTGATTAGATACTTTCTAAGGCTCATACATACCTAAAGGGATGCAGATGCTGCTTCTTTCTAATTCTGATAAGGTGGTAATAATGAGGACAGAACCTTCAAGGTAGAAGTTAGTATTAAAAAAGAGCAAGGTAAGGCCTACATCAATTCTTCTGAACAGAAAAGGGTATATATTCTTGTGTTCTTTTACCAATGTGATATTTTCTCTTATATCATAATATAAAAATTATACCCTAGGCTACAGGTCCATCATATTTTTAATTTAACCTCTGAATTAAAAGCACATCATTTTGAACGTGGGCAGCTTGGTTTGAGTATCAAACCTCTAATACCGCGTACACACGACCGGACTTTGAGGGACTAGGTCCGACGGTCTTTCCGACTGACTTGCGGCGGAGTTCCGACGGACTTTCTGAATGAACGGACTTGGCCACACACAATCACACCAAAGTCCGACGGATTCGAACATGATGATGTACGACCGGACTAGAATAAGGAAGTTCATAGCCAGTAGACAATAGCTGCCCTAGCATCGGTTTTTGTCCGTCGGACTAGCATACACACGAACTGATTTCTCGGTCCGGCGGAGTTCCGGTGGGAAAATTTAAAACATGTTCTATTTCTAAAGTCCGCCGGATTTTAGGGAAGCATAGGTCCGATGGAGCCCACACACGATCGAATTGAACGACGGACTCGTTCCGTCGGACCTTTGCTGTCAAAAAGTCCAGTTGCGTGTACGCGGTATAAGCGGTATCAAGAACTAATACGATGACAATTGACTTGTGTCTTACAGTTCTTTACACCTCGAGGGTACAACCTGAGGCCATAGGGGACTGTGGGTGTCATGTGTCGCATCCGGGAGTGGATGAAGAGGGTAGCTGGTGGTTATCCCACCTCCTCTCCCTACATTCCCCCTAAGTTTTATTGCTGCTAAATTTTATTGAAAAAAAAGTCACATTAAATGTTGGCACTATAGAGCTGCCAGGGATTAAAAGGTTAAACCTTTCCTGCAGACACTTTGATTCTGTTTTTGCACCCAGGAATCAAGACATTCCACAATGGCCCTGATTTAGGAGCTGTATCAGCAATATCGGCTTTCATATTAGTTTTCCCTTAATGTGATTCGGTGGACAATGGAGCTCTGATTTGCTCATCCCAGCTGTGAAAGAAATCCTGTTTCAGAAATCAGAACATCTATGAATAAATTTGATATGCTTATTTGGACTGCAGACCCGATCAAAATAATTGTATTGTTAGAAAACAGGTGGAGTGGAAAGGTTTGCTCCTGCTTCATGCATGCCTGATAACCTCAGTGATTTGAAATTTTAGGGAAAATTGTTAAGTAACTAGAATACGCAGGAACAGCATGCCGTGGAAAGCCTCATAATATCTAAGCCGCACAGTTTATGTAAGCACGGTTCAAAGCAACAAGCAAAAACAATGAATGTTGTCATATATGTCATATTAAGCTGCCACATTCAGTTTCAAGCAGATCTGGGTCGCATGGTCTCATAGTGACAAGTACAGACCATTCCCCATGGGAGAAATGTAAGGTGCTGCCTTTGTACCTTAGGACCATCAGTAACAAAAATCACCCTTATGATTTTTTAGGCATGTTTGTTGGTGGCCTTGTTGTATCAATATAGTTGGCCATACACTAGCAGATTTTTGAACAAACAAAGGAACATTAATATGAAAAGTCTCTGAACATTCAATGACTTGAAAAATGTTGTTCGAAAGTACTTCAAAATTGTATTTCCCTTTAACATTTGATTTTTGAATAAATGGTCTTTCTCAGACAAAATCCACATACACTGTTAGAAATTTCCATCCTGCAAATTTTCTTGTCACTGCAGTCGAAAATGAACAGTGATTTTACCCCACAAAGAATTAGAAAATCAAACAACTGTTTTTTTTAAAACTATAAATTTCAAACAAAATTCTACTAGTGGCCATCCTAATGCCACCTACACACAATCGGACTTTCCAATGGGAAATGTTCAATGTGAGCTTGTTGTTGGAAAGCCCAACCATCAAACATTTGCTATTGGCATTTCTGCACACAAATGTTTGAGAGCAGGCTCTCAAATTTTCTGACAACAAAACTTGTTATTGGAAAGTCTGATCGTGTGTACACAAATCCATTGCACAAAAGTTCACGCATGCTCTGAATCAAGCAGAAGGAGCCGCACTGGCTATTGAACTTCCTTTTTCTCAGCTCATCGTACATGTTGTACGTCACTGAGATCTCATGTTCGTAATTTTTGGCCAACATTTGTGCGACTGTGTGTATGCAAGACAAGTTTGAGCCAACATCCTTCGGAAACAAATCCACGGTTTTGTTGTCGGAAAATCTGATTGCGTGTACTGTTAGACTGGGGCAACCAGCAGTATGGTCAAACCATGCAGATCTTGTTGCTGAAAGTATAGGTAAGAATTATATTGAAAATGTGTTTCTTTAGGTGATCACAAATTAATTTGATGGAGTCGCTCCATGTTCTTGCCAAACTTATAGGTCAAAAGGGGAGAAAAATAAATGTAGACAATGATTGCACATGTAGTTATTTTGTGCTTACTACCCTATATAGAGGTAAGCTTATTTGCAAATTAGGATTGCCTTAAAGTACTTTCATGAACTATGAATCCCACCATTCATAAACTGTTCTTTTGAGGTTGTTTGTGGCATTGCTGTCATGCTGATCATTTGACTTCAATGCTTTCAAAGTTATTGACCAGGGGAAAAGGTATAATAATAAGGAATTCCAGCACATTTCTGACATTCATTTACAGCATGACTATTGCAGGTCTGTGACTTACATGTTACATGTACATGTACCCAGCAGGATGTCAGCATTGGGAACCCTCATAATGTTTTCTTTGCAGGTGTACTGCCAATAATTGGCTGACATATGAGCATTTTAAAGGCTGGTATACAAACAGAGGCCATCTTAGCCAGTCAAGCAAAGACAGTGAGAGCAGCCCTTTCCTCTCCACCCCCTGCTTTTAGTATTATCTGAACCTGACGTAGTGCTCCAAGGGAGTACACTTGCACTAGTTTGTTTTGATGAACCCAGTGCAAAGCAAGTGTTGTTAAGATGACTTGCACTGTGTTGAGCCAAAAAGCTCAGTTCAGAAGAACACCCCAGGACAGGTACAGGTAGGATTCAATGCATCCTAAATGCAATGAGGACTTCTTTGGACTGCTCTGGGGTGTGCAGCCTGATTCATGTGCCTCAGTCAGCTGCATATTGACCATGTATGAATACCCTAAACCTGGGCATTCAAGTGTTAAATTGACATCATAATCAATCTTTTAAATCAGTTTTCATCAAAATTAAAAATTAATTGAAGACATTAAATGATGGTTTCAAATGCCCCATGGAGATTGGATCAAAGTTTCCCCAATCAAGTCTGGAGGAAAAATCTGATAATTTTTGAAAAAAATAATATAGTTTTCTTAAATTTTACACTGTATTGAATCTGTCAGTTTATCGCTAGCAGTTGATTGAACCTGTGGGTAGTAAATGACTGATAGATAAAAAGTGGGTGAAGTTCACTGAAAAGTGCCATGTGTATAACTACTTATGACGTCTATTCTACAAAAAATATTGCCTTTGCAAAAATTGACCATGCACTTTAATTGACAATGATAGCCCAAGGGTAGGGCATCATTTAACACCCTGTCAAGGCAGAAGAAAGCCTTGACTTATCTCCGTTACGAAAATAAACAAATCATGTCCCAAAATCCCCAAGCAGCCTGTAAACTGTTCTACTGCAAAACACCTGTATCACCCATTAATGGCAGTTCACAGAAATAAATCTTATAGCGAGGCATCTGGCATTAAAATGTCTGAACAGTTATCTAGTTTCAGGCAAAGCTCTGGTGGTCCCTAGAGGAGCAGAAAGGATATGTTCCGTGACATCCCTTGGGCACTTTAATTCATCAAAGTCCACTGAGCACCTTTATTGATAACAAACATTCCCTGTGTTTCCTAGATATCTTTTTAACGATCACGCCTTATTGAAGGAAGAGATAATGAAGTGTCTTGTTTTGCCTTTCTTGCAAGATACAAACATTTCTTTCCAAAAGCAGGGAACATAATTTAAGGTGCAGAGATTCAAAGCACAGATGTCTTATATCAATGACATTTACAACCCTGGGACAAAGTGGGACAGATTGAATCTCCTTTATTCACCAACCTTTTAAGACACAGGCTCCCTGAAGGCTCGGTGGACATGAGACAAGCTGCCCTTGTCAGATAGCAATGCAGGTAAACAATTCTTACTCTTGGGAGCCAAGAGGTTTATATGTACATGCTATAGACCTTTCTAAAACCTTAATCTTTTTGGTTTCCTACTGAGCCAGCTAGAGCATATTTCTTTTACAAAAATTGCATATATTTGATATATGAAAACACCCGGGGGGGGGGGGGGTAACTACATAAAAGCGCGGCCTCAAATCAAAATAAACACAAGGCCCTCGAATCTCAAAGAAAATCATACTATGGAGACCTGTCTTAGTCTAAAATAATATCTTACACTTCTTTATTAAAATGATTCAAACTGAACAATAAATACAAAGGGGTGCAACCTTGAAACATTCTAGTTTGTTTAGGGGATATGGGGTGGGCACTTGGAAACAGCAAAATTTTCGCAGTTCCTGCTTTACACTCTCTCACTGCTAGTCACAGTTATCTATCCTCTCTTGTGACACATATGCACAAATATATGTCATGTGTGTATATATATATATATATATATATATATATATATATATATATATATATATATATATATATATATATATTACAAACTGATCTTGCGGGTTAATTCCAAGAATTATGTGCAGACATTCGTTCCTGCCTGTGTTTTTGGTTTTCGGTCTGAGCCTGCCTGCAGGTCTCCAGTTTCAGTTTGGTAACCGGTCCTGCCCTGTCAGAAACTGTATCAGTACCCCTGAGACACAGAGAGGGAGGAACTGTAAAACTAACAGAAGGACAGTACAGATTAAGCCATGATTTTCTGCCTTAGCAAGGCTGGGTGGCCCGCTTGAATTTAACTACATTTAACTACATGAATTTGCATTCCAATGAGAAAGTTCTAAATATAACACTCTCCTATATAGATGCTAGGATCAGTTAGATGTGGTGCTGACTCACTGTATTCAGTGGAGCTGGGTTTGTTTTGATTAGGTACATTTAGCTTGCCTTACTGTATCCAGTGTGGCTGCAATTTATTAGTTATGTCTGTTCAGTGTTCTCAGTTGCTGCCAATCTGATAGTTCCCTCTGCTTTCCAGAAACAGTAGGACTTTCTGGATTATAGGTGTGGAGCTATGCAAATGGCAGTGTGAATTTTTTTACAGCCCTGGTCAATCCCAGGGAGCTGGCACTGAAGGCCGCTGGGAGATTGTATATATTTTCTGAGCACACTGAGCTTGGGGTCTTTTTCTGGAGAGGATCGTTGCAGCCTGAAGGTCTACCATGTGCTTGCTGTTTGTGAGGCCTCCGGTGGGGTGGTGGTTTTATTGTTCTAAAGAAAGCAGCCTGCTTCTATATAACAAAGCCAAGTCTTCAGTTTGCTAAATGCAAGGAATTCTGCTTCAGTTCACTGTCCTCAACCTGTACATAGTTTCTGTTTTTGGAGTATTCTACTCAATTCCCTCAAGCCTATCCAAGCTCTCCAAAAATAAAACTAACAAAAACAACACCCCTAGACTGTGTGTGTGTGTGTGTGTGGCTGAAATTGTGTGCCTGGCTGTGGGGCAATCCACTGGGGAAGAACCTGGGCAAAATTCCAAAACATTATATTAATCCCCGAGTTACTGCAGGGCTAGATGAGCAAGTCAAGAAATGGTATACAGTCTAACAGTTTTGCGATGAGAACCCTGCTTTTGTGAACCAGTGTTTTTCTTAACAACTCTATGGATAAAATAGGATTTTTTTCTGACATTGGCTTTATGTTCAGGCAGAGTTATTTACTTGCATTTTGGCTACAACCCTGCTGGCCTATTGCCACTGCAACTCTGGGAGCAGAGCCAAAACTAAGCCTCACATCATGCAAGGCAAATGTAACATTGCAAAGTGAAAGATAAGTAAATTTGAAAAGTTTCCATTCCAAAGACATTCATTAGCAGATGAAGATAAAGCCTGAAAATGTTTGTACAATGGTCTACAATAACCTCAAGAAATCTATCATACTGTTAAGTAATCAACAAACATAACACAAATAAATTAATTTCAAAGGAACAAGGTTCATTATGGATCAACAAAATAAGAAATGACTGCACCTCACGTGGGCTCCAAGTAAAATTTATTGGGATATCAAAAGATCCACACTGACACCAGGGGACACCAGCAGTGGTCAAGGTAGACGCGTGTCATAAAATAGAAATGTACTTAATCATTCTGGATCAAGACTTGACATGTCTTATTATTTCCAAAGGTTATATCTAAATAGTTTTACTTTAAAAACAAGCATTAGTCGCATACAACCCATGTGCAAAATTTCATGAACATGTGACAGTAATGGGCCGACAACATAACAACAATTAAGTGACATTAAGTGTTACTTTGTAATACCAGGGCAAAACATGGGATCACTTTCAGAGATAAAATGTAAAGTCCACTTTGCATCCTGTGCACCAAAAGTTCATTGGTCCTTCAAGATTTGGAGACTGAGAATGCTATACAAAGCATTTACAATGGTCAGCCATATCATTATGACCAACCACCTATTATCGAGTAGGTTCCCCTTTTGTCAACAAAAAATCCCTGATTCAACGAGGCATGGATACAACAAGACCCCTGAAGGTAGTTTGTGGTATCATGCCCTCAGTAGCAGATTCTTTAAGTCCTGTAAGTTGCGAGGTAGGGCCTCCATGGATCCAACTTGTATTTCCAGCACATACCACAGATGCTTGATTGTATTAGAAAAATGTGGAGGCCCAGCCAACACCTCAGACTTGATATTGTGTTCGTCAAACTATTCTTAAACCATTTTTTGCAGTGTGGCAGAGCACATTATCCTGTTGAAAGGGACTACTGCCATCAGGGAATGCCATTTCCATGAAGTGGTTTACTTGGTCAGCAACAATATTAAGTTAGGTGGTACGTGTTCCAGCAGTACATTGTTAAAAGCATCACACTGCATCCACCAGCTTGCCCTCTTCCCATACTACATCCTGGTGCCACCTCTTGCCTAAGTAAGAGATGCATGCATATCCAGCCATCCACATTTAGTAAAAAAAAATGTGAATCATCGGACCAGGCCACCTTCTTCCATTGCTCTGTGGTCTATTACTGATGCTCATGTGCCCATTGTAGGTGCTTTTGGCTGTGGACACGAGTAAGCATGGGCACTGTGGTGGATCCAATCCGCCACACTCCGATTGAGTGCTTTTGTCATATACCACTTCCTACCAGTCTGAATATAGATATCAGATATTCCAACCGCTCACAATCACAAAACAAGACGACACTTGCTTAGCTGCTCAACATTGGCTGATTTATTAGAACCAAAATGACAAGTATTTATATAATACAGTAGAAAACTAAAACCTAACCTAATTAGAATGAGCTAATTATCTAATCATTGACCCAGACTAGTTGTCTGAGAGATAAGACTTTTCAGGGTAAGACTTTGTCTCCTAGCTCACTGATTGACTATTCAATATACATTACCATAAACATAAACACAGGGTTAATTAGCACAAATAACAATGTGTGGAATACTCTTACAAGCCAGACTAGACTTATTTACACAACAGACAGGTGGCTGGAGTTGATGACATTAGCATCTAACAGTTTATGTGCCAACAGTGCGATTCAGTCTATTGCTAATAAGGCAAATACATATCCAGAGTCTGTGTGTCTTGGGGGGGGGGACATGGATCTGAATCCAAGTAACACCACCTCAGTAGTCCCCAAGCATACAGCTCACAAAGAGCACCGTTCCCTTAAATGCCAGGGCCCATAATCGCAAGGCAAGAGGCTCCCATTCTGTCCCCTCCAACAGCCTCTGTCCCAGCTAGGTCTGTCACATTATGCCAAGGCCCATAATCGCAAGGCAAGAGGCTCGCATTCTGTCCCCTCCAACAGCCTCTGTCCTGGCTAGGTCTGTCACAGGCACGCTGACCGGTCCCATACACAACAAACTGTGATACACTGTGTGTTATGATGCACAGACCAGACTGCACAGACCAGTCTTCGCTGCCCACGTGTATCAGCCTTGGTCACCCATGACCATGTTGCCGTTTCACCAGTTTTCCTTTCTTTGACCACTTTTGGTAGGTCCTGACCACTGCAGACTGGAAACATCCCACAAGAGCTGTAGTTTTGGATTTGCTCTGACCCAGTTGTCTAGCCATTACAATTTGGTCCTTGTCAAAATAGCAAATTTGTTTCTGCTTTTAACATAACAACTTCAGGGACAACATGCTCACTTGCTGCCTAATATATGCCACTGATTTTAAAGCCATTGTTACAAGATAATTAATGTTAATCACTCATTGGTTTATATTAATACTGGTAATCATAAAACACTTTTTTTCTTATGAAGTAATGCACATGGTAGCCTTGTCCCCTGGCAGTATGGTGAATGCAAAGTTTTTGCACCATAGCATACACCTTTGCATGTAAAATTATCTCAATTCCTCAAAAGTTATTAGAAGAGCTAAGCAAATCGACTCTGAACTGGGGTTTTCCAGGAAGCTGCAAAACCGGTAAAATGGTCCAAAAAACACTTACCAGTCTACTCTCAACATAGTAGATGGCATTGGCACCTCCCAGCTGAAAACCTGTGCATCCTTTGCCACCCAGGGAGGGCCTTTACAGGGCCCTTTGGAGTCTATGGGGCAAGGAGCAGATATACAGTCAAGTATGTCAGAAGAAGGACAGCTCATTTCTCTGCTCATATGGTTCTTTATGAAGCATTAGGCTGGGTTCACACTGCTGCGGGTGGGAGATCCGGATGTGATTCGCACCGCACTGCAGTGCAAATCACATCCGATCTCTGTAGCGATGCGAGTTCAGCCATACAGATAGTATGGCTGAATTTGCATCGCACCCGCCGCAAACTTGCACGAGACCCTTTTTTTGGTCCGCAGCAGAATCGGATCGCATGGGTGTTCACACCATGCGATCCGATTCCTGTCCGAGTGTGCAGATCGCACTGCGATATGCGGACGGATCTGGGGGTGTCATTAAGATTTCATTGACACTCCCAGCAGTCCGCACAGGGCAGTGTGAACTGCCGGCGGGAGGCATGCGATGCGGGAAAACGCCGCGGATTCGCGGCGTTCCCGCATCGCTACGGTGTGAACCTAGCCTTAGACAGAAGCTGATATTCAGCTAAAACTGCTGGGCTTTATTTATTAGAAGGTACAATATGCTCTACTGATATTGCACCATAGAAACATTCTCTATTCAATATGCATTTGTAAAATAAATATTTAATACAAGTAAAGGGAAAAAAATTATATAAAAAATGGTTTATAAACTAAAAACATTTTTATCTACATGAAATAGTTGCCAACACATTCATATATCCGTTACAATATTTTTCAATGTAAACCATTTTGTCACAGGAAAATGTGGCAGTGTAGATGCAGACCAATAAATGTCCATCTGACATTGTCATTATGGAGCAGAAGAAGCAGCTGGTGGATTCTCAGGTGGAGAACAGAAATAAAGCATATAACTTTATCATTCTATGCACCTGACCTTTACATTTATATTACTTTTATATTACTAATTTGGTTGTTTACGATTGATGTGCTTCTTTGATTTGCTCTTACTTGTGTCATTTGGCATTCTTTTACCACAAATAAATTAAATGATATAACTAAAATGTAAATAACTTAAGAAACAGATAATTATTGTGTTGTATGCCAGTAGAGATAGCAACAGATGACAATTTGAGGAAACAAAGAGGAACTGCTTTCATGATAACTGTGAAGATACCAGGGCACCCTAAAGCCCCGTACACACGAGCGGACTTTTCAACATCCAAAGTCCGACGGACTGAGTCCGTCAGACTATTCGATCGTGTGTGGGCTGCAACGGACTTTTGACTCGCCAAAGTCCGAAGGACTTTAGAATGTGGAACATGCTTCAAATTTTTCCGAAGGAACTCCGCCGGACCCGGTCCCTTCGAAAAATTTGCTCGTGTGTATGCTATTCCGACGGACTAAAACCGACGCTAGGGCAGCTATTGGCTACTGGCTATGAACTTCCTTATTCAAATCCAGTCGTACGTCATCACGTTCTAATCCGTCGGAGTTTAGTGTGATTGTGTGTGGCCAAGTCCGCTCCGCCGAAAAGTCCGTCAGAACTCCGTCAGAACTCCGGCAGAACTCCGACGGAACTCCGACGGAACTCCTTCGGAAGTCTGTCGGACATAAGTCCTCTCGTGTGTACGGGGCTTAAGAGAACTGCTGTTGAGCTCTGGGCGCATTTGCGCACGCATATGCGCATAAGAGATTGTGTCAATCGCGGGCGTGCAAACGCGCTCCCCAATGCAAGTGCCAAGGTGCGCGCTAATGCTCACGCCAATGTGCGCTGATGTGCGCATTCGTAGGTGTGCATCCGCGGTCCTTTTGGCGCCAGTGGACTTATTTAAGGGGCACAGTGACTTGTAGCAGATGCTGACCGATCTTCAGCTGTTCCAGTCCTGTTCCTTGTTATTCCTGCTATTGCCTGATTGATACCCGTTACTGAACCCTTGGCTTGTCCTGACCTGGCTCTGGATCCTATCTCTAACTACTGGCTCATGACTTCGGATTCCTGTTTGACCCTGCTCCTGCCTGATGATTTGGTACTTTGCTGCGCGCCAGCTTCCGAACCCGACTATTCCTGGGACTACGCTCTTGTCTCCTGTTTGGCTCCAAGCTGTCATCTGGGTATCTGCAGTTCCGTTCCTGCGACCTGCTGCGACTTCCTGCATCTCCAAAGTCACATCACCTGCCGCAAGTTTCCTGAGCTACATCTGCAGGTTCTCGTGTTCCTCCTTTCCCTTGGGTCCTTCTGTCCCCATCATCAGCGGGACCCGGGTTCGAGATACAAGGGAGGCCAACATGGTCACTTCAGACTCCGACCAGGTATGTGACAGGCACCCAGCAAGAAAGAGAAAAAAATCTAAAAAATGTTGATAATTACAAGACTGTGCAAGGGGACACTTTCTAACAATATATAAAAAAAGGGTTTTGTATTCACAAAAAAAAACTTTACGTATATTGGAGGACATAGGAAATGTTTTCAGCTTTGGGTTATACTGCTACCTGCAGGAACATTGGGCACTGGCTAACAAAAAAATTGTAAGCCAGTCCAGGATAACCACTGCTGCTTCCATCATGCCTCAGTTAACAGACATTAATTAGAGGCAACAAAGAGCCACTGCTTTAATAGCTGTCAAGTTAACAGGAGATCATTCTAGAAAGGAAAAATGTGAAAATGTTGATATGTGCAAGACTGTGGTAGGGAAGAGTTTGTAACAATATACAAAAATAGGGTCTTGGTATTCACTGTAAAATCCTTTTCTTGAAGTCTATTGAGGGACACAGCAAGTGTTTCACTTTGGGTTATATTGCTAATTGCAGGAGTATTGAACAGTGGCTAACAAAAAAAAAATGTAGGTCATTCCAGGATAACCTCTGCTACTACCATCAGGTCTCAGTTTTGTAGCAATGCAGTACCCAAGGCATGTTCTTAAACATAGAGAGAAGGACCTGGAGAGTGCAAAAAAAACTATTTTATTTTCCTCCATCGATGAACACAGAAAGTCTTTCACCTTTGGGTTGTCCAAAAGCAGGACCTCATACTTCAGGTCACAACATCCACCTGGTAGAATTTAAAGAATATGTGTCAAGATGTATCAAGATGGTTCAGATTAGGCACAAGCAGGCTAGAAATAATTGAAACAAAATATGGAAATGAATAGATGATTTCAAATTTTGACCATAGGTATGCTTTAAAAAAAAAAACTTAAATGCAATTGTAAATAGAAATGTAGGTAATGCAAACAATTTAGCCTTTTCACTCTTCAGAATCTCTTTATTTTATACCTACCTAAAGTAAACTTGTCACATTCTAAACAAATTACTAGACATGTGCAATTTGTTTTGTAACGAATCGAAATTCGGCCAAACTTTGCATCTTTCAGGCATTCGAATGCATCCGAATGTCCGCATAAAAAAAATAACGAATTTCAACTAATACGAAAAATATTATAGCGAATATAACGAATGAATTTAACATGATTCGGTAGTTCGTTAAAGATCTAATGAAACAAAAGGTCAACTCAAAGTAAATCTTACAGTGCAATCAGTTGATTCATTTTGTGCTGGAGGTTGGATTACTGGCAAAGTGCATTCCTGAAAACTGAGTGAGAAGAGTGTTGTATTGTATTTGAGCCGAGGAGAAGAGATATTGGGGTTGATTTACTAAAGGCAATTCCACTTTGTACTGAAAGTGCACTTGGAAGTGCAGTTGCTGTAGATCTGAGGGGGACATGGAAAGAAAATAAAAAAACAGCATTTTAGCTTGCACATGATTGGATGATAAAATCAGCAGAGCTTCCCCTCATTTTTACAGCGACTGCACTTCCAAGTGCACTTACAGTGCAGAGGGGATTTGTGTGTGTTAATAGATTCAATAAACAAGCGACTTTCCAAACTACGAATCATTATGACGAATATATATATATATATATATATACACACACACATACATAAATATCAAATTTCAACGAATATGAAAAAATTTGTTGAAAGGGGGTGTTTGACGCCCCCCCCCCCCCCCCCCCCCAAATATTCAGCACCAGCCGCCACTGGTTACAAGGACATCTGAAGATTTTACTATTTGCACAGTGCTTGTTTTACTTGTTATTCACCAGCTCAACACCCCTGTTGTGTATTTACCTATTATTGTGCCAATGAAGGATTTGCTGCATATTATTTCATTAACGATTTGTTAAGCACTCTTAATTTGCACCTACATTTTTCAGAGTACTAGGCTGCATACTGTAAATTACAGAATGATCTGTTCTGGTATAGTGTTTAGAGACTAAAATGTTTTGGATGAGAAATGGTCTTGCGATTTCCTGTATAAAACGTTGAGACTATACAAGTGGTATGAGATAGCTTTTAAGGTTTCTGACATTCTTTCAAAAAAAAAAAAGCCATTAAAGTAGATCAAAGTGCAGGTAAACCTAAGGATATCTCAGCTGCATAATCACTGCATTTTTCCAAATCATTCATCTGAAAACATAAATGGCTACAGTGTAGCACCAGCTAAAAACCACAACATTAAAATGCATTACAAAAGGCCTGCATTTTAAAGTGCAGGTTTACTTATAACCCCATTTCAGGCTTTTAACAGTACAAAGGTTACAGCTTATGAAAAAAAAAAAAAACGTATAAATATCAGGCATGGCATGAAAGCTTTTTTTTTTTTTAATGTAAGCTGCAGCCTAAGCCTGTAGCTACGTGAGATGGAGCCCCATCGCAAGCCTGTAGCTACCTGGGATGGATACTATTGCATCTCTCGAATCTGTATCTCAAAGGCAATACCTTTAGTTCTACATAATATTAAAGAAGTATTAAACCCAAAGCCAAAAATGTAATATATTGTAGCTTAGCAAACATTAGATGTGATGGCTGCATTCGTTTTCTTTTTTTTGGGCTTTTCTGTTTTCAACTGGTAGTAGCGTGCCCCCACTCTGCATGAAGGACCACAGGGGGACACCTTTGGACAATAACATTGGCAGTCTGGGGGGAGGAGAGTGGTAGATGTACTAGCAAATTTAGAATCAACCAAAAATTTAAGCTGGACTCCAGCTCACACTGTTTTTTTTTTTTTTTCATTTTGAGATAAAGTTTTTTTTTAATGAATAAATTAAAGCTGATCATCGTAAGCACCCCTGTCAGTGGTAAATGATTTGTTTCATCCTCGTATCTACTACATCTGCCATATAACTTGTTTTTTGAAAAATAACAGACTATAGCTCCGTACACACAATGACAATATGGGACGAATGATCGTTCTCTCTTTTTTTTTTTTGCATGCCAGTCTTATATTGAAAATGAAGAGGAATCTATTTTGTTTTTGAGCATGCATGGTCTTGTTAATCTTATTTTCTACAGATGAATACTGTACTAAATAAACGAACATTGTTCGCTGTGCATTCATCCTAGAAAAGTTCTTGTGCTTGTCCCTTCGGATGTTGTTACATGAACTGTCGTAATTGGCTCCTGAAAGCTGTGTACTAATGATCATATTGTTGTACAATTCTCTCTCTCTCTCCTGAAGGAGAGTCCTTGAATCACGCTTTTCATAATACTTTGGATTACTAATGTGCGCACCTTGTGGAGTCATGGACCCTATGCTGTAAGCCACTTCACCTTTGCACAAAAGTTGTTGCTAGAAGAGAATATTCCTGAGGGTTGTTTCTCCAATTGATGAGGGGAATCTTCTCAGTCCCCGACTGTCATGTGGACAGATTGAGGATATTGTTGCAAGGGGATCTATGTCCCAAAGTCTGGTTCCTTGCACCATGGCCTGACTGCTTGTTATCCGAATACAGCTGTGCCTCCTTGCCCCCGGAGTTATCCCTAAAGAAGAAAGGAAACTGCTGGAAAGTGTTGTACAAAGGGGCAAAGTGTTTGCAAAGGGGCAAATTCTTACCGTCTGTGTGAATAATGGACTAATTCATGCATCAGGACTGTTTACTTGATATAAAACACTAAGGGAAGTTTTGATTAGGAAAAAAAAAGGGGGGTGGCATTCTCGGCTGAGAATGGGGCTCATTTTTATTATGTATAGGATGTAATTGTATTATAGAGTCTATTTATCCTTGGCTAAGGACCAATAATAATTACTTAAACACTTACGTACATATTACACTGTGGGGGTTATTTACGAAAGGTAAATCCACTTTGCACTGTAAGTGCACTTGAAATTGCACTGAAAGTGCACTTGGAAGTGCAGTCACTCTAAATCTAAGGGGTAGCTCTGAAATCAGTGGAAGCTCTGCTGATTTTATCATCCAATCATGTGCAAGCTAAAATGCTGTTTTTTCATTTTCCTTGCATGTCTCCCTTGGATCTACAGCGACTTTACTTCCAGGTGTACTTTCAACTGCACTTGCAGTGCAAAGTGGATTCTCCTTTAGTAAATAACCCCCTATTCTTATAGGGATATAATGAATTTGCATTGCTGTTTGTCTTTCAGGTATTGCTGCACCAGAGCGTCTCCCTCCCTCCCCTCCTTCATATGAGGATCACGTTAACCATTTATACCCTGTTTGGATTACCATTCCTTCATGTATCTGATATCCATGTTTATTTTATGTGATACGCAACATGTACTGTTGTCATTGTTATTCTTTCCTTGTTTCGCCACTCATCCCAATTTTGCCAGGACATTCGCTCTTAGGCTGGAAAGCTCAAATTATTTTTTTTCTGCAAACTCAGAGACGTAGTTTTGTAGGCAGGGGGAGGATGTAGTACCCTGATGTCTAGGGAGGGTTGCTACTAAATTTACCTCCCAGGTGTATTTGCCTTGGCCAATTGTTAGGGATCAATTAACTTCGCCCTAAGTCTGCACTTCTCTTTTCTGCCGCTGGCTGGCCGGGTACCTAGTCATATTAGATAAGACAAGGGAAAAGCAAGTACAGATTAGGAGTATATGGGGTATCTTAGCCAATAGGCTGGGGTTTTCTTAAATCCCTTGGCCTGCTGGGAGAATCTATATATTTGGGTGGGGTCAGGTGATCAGGGTTCTGTGCCACCTGGATGGCTGTCTGGGTGGACGTGTGTTGTGCTACCCAGGCTGCTAGGCCAGAGTTTGGGCCTATCCCGGGCACATCTGGCTGCTAGGCTGTCTGAAGGTCTATCCATAAGTAAGAAAGCAGTGTAAGGTTGGGATTGCGGCTTGCAGTCCAACCAGAAGTGATAGTTCTGCCGGCCGGAGAACCTGTCGTGGTCGGAGTTAGAGGGAAAGCTGTTGCCACTAAGGGACCAATCAACTTGTTACCAGGGACCACAGTAAGTAGATGAAGCAAGTATCAGAGCAGTATTTTCACCAACCGGAGACAGTAAAGAATTGGGAAACTTCAGCAGGTGCCAAGCCAGGGACCCAGCCAGTGGAGTGATGCTTGAGGAGAATCTGGTGTGCCAAGCCAGGTAACCAAGCAGGGAAGCGGGGGTGACACTTGAGGAGGAAACTAAAGTAAGAAGATTAGAAGAGCTCAAGGGATTCAGTGGCAGTGAATCAGCAAGTCTAGTGAGAGAGACTGGGGGCTCAGTGGGCTGAGAATCTACAAGAGGAGATTGTATAAAAAGTAAAGGAGTTTGTTACAATTTGTGTTAGGAACTGTTCTAAGACTGTTGCCATAGGAGACATAGCTCCTACACATGCAGATGTGGTGTCTTGCTGGATGCCTTTCCCTGCATGGCTGTCTACCTGTAGAAGTCTCGGAATCTGCCAATTAGCATTGCAACTACCCAAGGGTGTCCTGGCCCTAAACCCTCTCTCACATTATTCTGTTCAAGAGAAAATACATTTGTTTGCATTCAAGAAGTGTCTGGCACTCATGAATACACCCACTATGCCTTGCAACCCACTCTATACAGAAGGATGTCAGCTGTCCCTGGATCTGGAGGTTCTCATTAGACTAAAGGAGGCCTGGGACCTTGCTACATTAGGATTTGACTGGAATGCGACTTTAAGCTCCTCTCACTGTTATGATCAATCTGACCATGAGCAATGTTTGCCACGATGCATTAGGTGCTTCACAGAACTTGTTTTTCTCCTCCATCTCAAGATTCTTTAGGTCTTTCATAATCCTATTTATGCTTGCATTTTGTCATGCTGCTCTGACGTGCTTCCTCATAGAGAACAATGAAACACGTCCCAGGACACACTTAACTCTTACCCTGCCCCCTAGTGGTTAACCCCATTCACTGCCAGTGTCATTTACACAGGAATCAGTGCATTTGTATAGCACTGATTGCTATATAAATGACAATGGTCCCAAAAATGTGCCAAAAATGTCCGACGACTCCCCTATTTTGTAAACGCTATAACTTTTGCGCAAACCAATCAATAAACGCTTATTGCAATTTTTCTTAACCAAAAATATATAGAAGAATACCTAATGGCCTAAACTGAGGAAAACAATTTCTTTTATATATTTTTGGGGGATATTTATTAAAGAAAAATGTAAAAAGATAATGCGTTTTTTTTTTCAAAATTGTCACTCTTTTTTGGTTTATAGCGCAAAAAATAAAAACCGCAGGAGTGATCAAATACCATCAAAAGAAAGCTCTATTTGTGGGAAAAAAAGGATATCAAATTTTGTTTGAGAGCCAAGTCGCACACAATTGTTCGTTAAAGCGACGCAGTGCCAATTCGCAAAAAGTGCTCTGGTCAGGAAGGGGGTAAAATCTTCCAGGGCTGAAGTGGTTAAAGCCAAATTATAGCCATTAACATATATAGATGTAGTCTTATTAACACCTTTACAGCTGTGCCGGTTGTCCAATATATATGATCAATAATTTCTCTCAGTAATGCTGGGCAAAGACAGTTTGAATCTCAGTTGGTTCAGCAGGAACAGGACGAGATTCAAACTATGTATGGGTAAACTGAATGCACCCAATCGATCAACTTGGGTACATCAGTCTGTAGGATTTTATCTGCAATTATTGCTAGCAGCTGTTATAACCTCTAGCAATAATTACTGTGTTCACCTGGCGTGGCTTCCCCTGCCCCAGCCGGAAATACACAATGGCTCAGCGGAAGAGAAATCAAGTGGCTTTATTTTCTTGCAACCCTTGGTTACAGGAAAGAAAATTACTCTGTTTATGGCCAGCTTTAGAGATCTGATCTGACACCATCCCCTTCTCTGCAATAAAAGTATGTTCCAGGACATGTGATTAAGGGTGTGACTGCTAGGGCCTTTGTCAATGGGATAGATGGGTAAATGCAGTGCATTTTGAAATCAATCTGAGAATAGTCTAAGATCATTCAGAAATTATTAGAGGTGTAGCTGACCTTCTTGAGCTGTTTTGCATTCCCATAGACTTGTATGAGGACAGTACAGAGCACCGGAGAGTAGAGCAAGAACTAGCATTTTGAGCATGAGAAAAAGTTTTTTTTAAATGAGACGTATGGGTTAAATAAAAACAAAAAAAACATACTCACATACTGTATGTTGCATCTATTCCCTCACCTGAGCATAGCATTTTCAGGCAGAAAGTTGAGCGATATTACCACGATTTTGCCACAATTTTTGCATCGTTTTTACCCTGTATTTTCTGCGATTTTGCCGCTTTTTGCCACGATTTCGTACAGGTCAAAAGGCCACCAAAGTAAAAAGCAGAAAAGCCCAAATCTGCCTAAAAAAAAGAGTTCCAGAACCTGTTTGAATTTCAGGCGTTTTGGAGGGTCTGGCTTCAGGCGTTTTGGAATATGAAAAGAAAGGAAAAAATTGTGCTACAAAGTTGAAAATCTGAAAAATCCATTTCCGTCTGTGCTGAAGTTCTATTATATACCAAAGATATAAATACAGGTCAAATGAAAGCAAAAAGAACCGCGCTCTTTTCAAAGGTACTTAATAATAAACATGCACCTCCCTCCTGAGACCAGTGTCCCAGCCGGGAAGCTGTGTATACAGAAAAATAAAGTACAACCAAATCAAACGGTCATAACAAATGTGACTACCAATAGCTCATATTGAGAATATTCAATCGTGAATTGAAATTCATGAAGAAAAATATCTAAAAATGTGTATACAAAAAATTTTTTTTTGCAGAAAACATGTGAAAAAAACAACATAAAAAATACATATAAATAAACATTTAGATGTGTCCATATATAGCAGTCCTTAAAAGGAGTCCATCTATGGAATCGATTCCTCAAAAATATAAAACACCACGTGTCAATTACAGTGTTCAGAACAATTCATTCTTTGCTTCATGTTCCAAATCGTGAGGCATGCCAAGAGTGCACCACCACCAAAGGCCAAGACTGGCTCCTTACCAGATGTCACAGGTTAATTCACTTATCAAGGAATCAAAGCCAGACTGTATACACTCCTCAATCCTCCAAGCGCCACCCTCCTTCAGAGTCACGGTTCAATATCCCAAACTCCAGTTTATATGTAATGCATGATCCACCATAAAAGAGGAAAAAGGCATTCCAATAGTGTAAAATCGCTTATTTAATAAAGAAAAATAAAGCTAAAAAACACACTTACAAATATGCGGTAAGGTATGGCATATCACGCGGGAAGCGTCGGCCGTACGCAAATCTCCATAAGTTTATCCTTCTCCCGATGGTACAGTTGGTACAGTTCAAGGCAATAAAAGCATGTCACACCGCCCTACGCGTTTTGTAATACTTCACGTCATCTCGGGGCACGGGTGACACGCCATAATGCCTCTCTTATATATACATAATGGGCCCGAGCCTCCTCCTCCATGGAGAGCCCAAGCCTCGCTCTCAGTCCCGCGGCGGAAGTGACGCTCCAGCATGTCATCCCCCTCGCAACCAATCGCCAAATCATTAGAACCTAGTGGCCAATCCGGTGGAGATTTGCATACGGCCGACGCTTCACACGTGATATGCCATACCTTACCGCATGTTTGCAAGTGTGTTTTTTAGCTTTATTTTTCTTTATTAAATAAGCGATCTAAGGCCGCGTACACACGCGGGGACTGTTAGGCCAACTTTGTCCGCTGAACAGTGTTTCGGCGGACAGTCCGCCCGTGTGTGGGCTTTCAGCGGACAGTTTCAGCGAACAGTCCGCTGAACAAGGTTTTTCGGAAATTCCGAAAAACTGTCCGCTGAAACTTTGTTTCAGCGAACAGTCCCCTCGTGTGTAGGCTTGTTCGTCAAACTAAGTTCCGCGCATGCTCAGAAAGGATTTACACGCCGAAAGTTATAATGCAGTGTATAGGACGTCGTATTTTTCGTCCCGTCGTACGTGCCGTTCACGTCATCGCGCACGGTTTCAGCAAACTGTTCGTTCGTCGTGTGTGGCCATGTCCGTTCATGCTAATTTTGAGCGGACTGTTTGCTGAAACTGTTTGACGGACAAAGTTGGGCGAACAGTCCCTGCGTGTGTACGCGGCCTTACACTATTGGAGTGCCTTTTTCCTCTTTTATGGTGGATCATGCATTACATTACATGGAGTTTGTGATATTGAACCGTGACTCTGAAGGAGGGTGGCGCTTGGAGGATTGAGGAGTGTATACAGTCTGGCTTTGATTCCTTGATAAGTGAATTAACCTGTGACATCTGGTAAGGAGCCAGTCTTGGCCTTTGGTGGTGGTGCACTCTTGGCATGCCTCACGATTTGGAACATGAAGCAAAGAATGAATTGTTCTGAACACTGTAATTGACACGTGGTGTTTTATATTTTTGAGGAATCGATTCCATAGATGGACTCCTTTTAAGGACTGCTATATATGGACACATCTAAATGTTTATTTATACGTATTTTTTATGTTGTTTTTTTGACATGTTTTCTGCAAAAAAAAAAACTTTTGTATACACATTTTTATATATTTTTCTTCATGAATTTCAATTCACGATTGAATATTCTCAATATGGGCTATTGGTAGTCACATTTGTTATGCCCGTTTGATTTGGTTGTACTTTATTTTTCTGTATACACAGCTTCCCGGCTGGGACACTGGTCTCAGGAGGGAGGTGCATGCTTATGTATTAAGTACCTTTGAAAAGAGCGTGGTTCTTTTTGCTTTCGTTTTGGAATGTAAACCATCTCCACAGAGAATAATTGATTTTTTTCCCCTCCAATGTTTTGTAGCTTTAGGCTTCAAGCTACAAAACGTTCAGGTGTGAACGGGGCCTAAGATTGATTACTGAGTTCTCAGGGACTGTCAGCCACCGACTCTCTGCTCTGCCCCTCCAGCGCTCACAGGAGCGGGAGGGGCTGGCTTAGGCTCTCGGTGGATCGCTGAAAGGCTGAGCCAGGTGCTGGTCCACGTTTCTGGGTAGATCCTGACTATATAGTCGGGTTCTTTTTAGAGCCTGGAACAGCTCTGTGACATCAACTGAAACAGATCAGTGGAGTGCAGAACAAACTGCACTCCTGTGATCCCCAGGGGAAGTACAGCCAAAAAAGCTTTAACTATACTTCTCATTTTAAAGAATTTTCAAGCATAAATCAGTCTTAAATCATAACATGTAGGGATACAGAATTATAAAGAGATAAAAAAAGGCATAAGTCGTCATTAAGACAAAAAATATCTGTACTGTTTAAACTTCAGCTCAGTGGTGAAATGAGGGCAGGTCTTTGACATACTTCACTCACAATATAGTCTCTGCCTCCTGAATTAAATGATGCTGGACTAAAGATACCTTATGATGTAGGAGCGGTACTACTAGGACAACACTAATAAGGAGGCAAGATTTCCAGCAAAAGATGTTTTTCATTGACCTTCAGGGTAAAAATGTAGTCCAGAGGTGAACTTCAAACCTTGAAAACTGGATTATAACTAAACAGTTTTTTTAAGTAAAGGGCCACTTAAAAATGTGTTGTTATTTTAATAGTACAAATGAATTAACACCCCTGCAATCCCATTTGCCTCTATCCTCAGATTCACAAAAAAATAAAGTACATTGTGCATATTCTACTAGAGCAATTTGCCTGGTCTTCTCAGGATTGGTGCAAGATCTATTGACAATGTGGTCATGTGCAGAACCCAGCCACAGAAGAAAGATGCCATTCCAAGCAAGGCATTTGAGCTAAAGATTTACGTACATGGCCATTATTCTCTAAAGCTGAGCCCAACAAATGCACATTTCAGAGAGAGTTGACAGTATTCCGATGGGGCACTGCAGGAAAATGGTCAGTGCTTGCAACCACTTCATGTGTCTGTCAGAGACTGGTAAATAAATCTGTTGGTGCCCGGCAACTGAGGTTGGAGTGTCCATACTGGACACTTCACCCTTAATGCACTCTTTTTTTCCCCAGCCAGTGTGCCGGTCAAACTGACAGGCACATATCTGAGGAGTTTTGTACTAGTGGTGTGCAGAGCCTGATGGGAAACTAAGAGATTAGTTCCCCATCAGGTCTGCTTTATTTTGTATTGACAGCATACAGCAATGGACAGATTGAAAGCTGCTATTCAGTCCACTAGTGGGTTTCAAATCCGAAATCAGGTTCCGCCCACTCAATGATAAGTCATTACCCAAATTTGAGCATTGCCATATTTTAGGAATGATATCACCACCATCCTTGGCCCCTTTGTTTACATTTATTTTTTTGTCGGGTAATCCCCTGGTTGACAGCTGAATGGGGCTGGGGGTACAGTACTGTGCAGGAAGCTGGCACATACATGTGCTTAATCACTTGACCTCCGGAAGATTTACCCCCCTTCATGAGCAGGTAATTTTTTTGTGATAAGGCACTGCCTTATTTTTTCTAAATTTATGTAATTTTTTTCACACAAATAGAGCTTTCTTTTGGTATTCGATCACTGCTGCCTTTTTTATTTTTTGTGCTATAAACAAAAAAAGACGGACAATTTTGAAAAAGAAACAATATTTTTTACTTTCTGCTATAAAAAAAAATATCCAATAAAAATGTTAAACATCTATCACGTCTCCAACTAATCTTTTACCACTTCCATTAGCTCATTCCCCACAGTTACAACCTTTGTACCACCTGCCCCACCCTATTAGGTTGTAAGCTTTTCTAAGTAGGGCCCTCTTAATCCTCTTGTATTTTATTGTATTATACGGTAACTGTGTGTCCTTTTTATATTTTAAAGTGCTAAGTAAACTGTTGGCGCTATATAAATCCTGTATAATAATAATAATAATAATAATTTCTTCATAAATGTATTTCCAATATGTATTCTGCTACATGTTTTTAGCAAAAAAAAAAATCCCAATAAGCGTATGTTGACGGGTTAATGTTATAGCATCTATAAACTGTGGGATGTGTGAATTTTTTTTTTGTTTATACTAGTAATGGCCATGATCAGCGACTTATAGCGGGGCTGCGATATTGCAGCAGACAACTGGACATTAACTGACACTTTTGACACTTTGTGGGAACCCATGGCACTAATAAATTAAAGCGGGAGTCCACCGGGACTCCGCGTTTTTTTTTTTTTTTTTAAAAGCCAGCAGCTACAAATACTGCAGCTGCTGACTTTTAAATAGTGACACTTACCTGTCCAGCGCGCCCGCGATGTCGGCACCCGAAGCCGATCGCTCGCTCGTGCCGCCGCCATCTTGGGTATGGGAATCAGGAAATGGAGCCTTTCGGGCTTCATTTCCCGGTTCCCTGCTGCGCATGCGCGAGCCGCGCGGCGCAATCCGGACGGTCCCCGCTGCCTCTGGGAGCTGTGTGTTTCCCAGCAGGCAGCGGGGCACTTGCTGAAGGGGGTGGGCGCTTGCGGAAATGGGCGTAACGTACGCCCCTTTCCGCAGAGAGCTAGCCCGGAAGTGGTTGCAGTTACCTGGATTATCCAGGTAACTGCACCCCCCTCCCCCCTGAAAGGTGCCGATTGTGGCGCCGGAGGGGGGGGGGGGATTCCGATGAGCGGAGGTCCATTTTAGGGTGGACCTCCGCTTTAAAATTGAACGAGGAGGTGGGTGGTAAATGCATTGTGCTAGTAAATGCCCTTACCTTTTTAAAATGCATTATCTGTTTAAAACAGGGACATGCGCATGGGCCCAAAGTGTACTATAAAAACATATCACTTTGGTTAAAACAAGTTTACCAATTCAGGATTTAAACAACTCTGCAGTACTGAATAGGATTTGACAAGGTCACATGAATGATCGTAGATGCTCTAACAGTCTATGATAAACTAATTACTAATAAAACATGTTCTAATAATTTGACAACTAGGAAATATTCCAGACATCAAATTGAATTATTATCATGGGAAAACAATAATGCATTTTTTCAGAGTAAAACATTCTTAATCCTGGAATTATGTTTACAGTGTAATTCTCTTTCTAAAAAATATTGTAGCGCATGCAAGAAAATGTCGACTGCATGTTTATTACATAGATTAAAATCTTTTATCCACATTTTGTAAAACAATCCCATCAGCTATGTTACTTTTCTAGAACAAAATATCTTGTCTACGCTAGCCATACATGGCTCAGGTGAATTCATTCAACCAACGGGCTGAAGGAAAAACCGAACTGAATCCCCCATCCACACATTCAAAGTGAATGTGGGAATCATCCCTGTTGTGTCATTATATTGTGATAGCGGAGGAGTCAGTTGGACTCCACTATCAGAACACACTGATCAGCGCTGCAATGCTGATCACACAAAAGTTTTCCAGCAAGCTGGTTTGTGAGCAGTTGATTAGTAGATCAATTGCTCTCACACAGAACCAGCCATAGATGGATCAAAATTCAGCTGGTCCATGCTGAACTAGCCAAAAAAAATGATGTTCTCGTTTCCTGTTTTTGTAATGTACCCGCTTCCACTTCTGCTGGGATCGCTTAGGAGCTTACCCCCACCCCTCTTTAACTGCAGCATTCTGCGACACATCACAGATGCTTTTCGCACATGTGCAGTGGTAAGCCAGCTGTGGAGCCGCAAGGAGTCACAGCTAGCTTCCCTTAGTAAACATGCGGGCACTGGGGACACAAAGATAGGTGAAGAACTGGCCTAGATAAAGATGGCGCTGGATTATTGGACAGGTAATTGTCCTTTAAAAGTAAGCAGCTTCAGTATTTGTAGCTGCTGACTTATTTTTTTTATCATACAGCCTAAAGATCCTTTTTAAGGAAGGGAATTTATGAACCTGAAAACCCTCCTTTGTGAGTCCCCTGAAACTTCTTTCACTTTGTTGACTTCTCTGAATTCAAAGCTAAGCTTCACCTACCTGTCATCCTATGTCTAGTGGAAACAGTCTTACTGGACTCTAAGGCCAGCTATACAGGGAGTGAATTTCTTTTCTGCAACCATGGGATGCAGGGAAGAAATTTGATGATTCCCCCATCAACACTGACAGAGGAATCAGGGACAAGGAGAAGACATTGATTATCGCTATCAGCTATAGCAGTCTCTTACGATAATCGCAAGCAAATCTGACAGACTGGTTCTACCCAAGTTGATTGATCAACTTGGTACATTCAGCCTGCCCATTAACAGTTCGAATATTGGCCAGTTCCTGCTGAACCAGCTGAGATTCCAACTCATGTATGGCTGACCTAAGGCTTGTTACCATAGGCTTCATATTGTGTAATAACATGTAAAGCAAGCTTTTGCCAAGCATTTGGGAAGTTTCTACAAGCTTTGAGTAACTTTGTAGGCATGCAAATGTAAATGGTTTATGGTTGTACAGCATAAAATATGCCTATATTCACAGTGCCTGGGAGACGCGGTTGCAGTGTACTTCTGGCAATATATACTGTATAAAAAACAGTCAGTGCACCTGTAATATTGTGTAAATGCTGGTGTCCATGACTGTATGCACAGTCATGACTTCATGACTACATATGTATGTCCATGCAGTTGCATGTGTAATCATGAGATTACAGGTGCATATCTTATTTTGTAATACAGTATGTAGCACCATCCTAGGTACGTGCTAGAGTGAGTGTACATTGTTTTTGGTTTCTCTGCTTAACAGGGAGACAGCTAGGCAAATGTGTGTGCTGTCTGCTTAACAGAGGCTGGGGTTGATTAATAGAGTCTGTTCAGTGTTCTGGTGCTGTTCATGCTGCCTTGAAAGTTTCACACTGATCCAATAGCTATAGAGTATACTGGGTAGTGGGGGGAAAGCTGGCAGATGATAGCATGGATGTCTATACAGCCCTGGCCAATTAGAAGGGGAAGTGCCCCAAATGCATGCTGGGTGACTGTATATCTGCAGGGCACATGGGCTCTGGGTCTTCCTCTAGAGAGTGTGGTCCAGGTGGGGAGGGGGCTGCTGCCCCTCCTCTGTGCAGGATGTCACAAGGCCTTAGGTGTTCGACCTGAATCATTGAAGCTGCAACCCATGGTGCTTGTGAGAGCTGACTGAGGGAGGATGTCCGTGGATCCTGTCTAGTAATGCAGAAGAAGGCTGCCATAAATACTTCAGGATGAGCACACATGCAAACAAGGTAATCTGACCTTCATCCTATGGATTTGCAGTGTGCACACCAGGCCTCACTATCAGATGCCCCACATCCTCCAGATACTATAGCGGCAATTCTTATTGGTCCACCCACACTCAGTCACGATCTGGGTTCTGATCTTAATTTTAAATCTGTATGTATTATGTGGTATGTATTTTCACATAGTGTGAAATTTCTATTTATATGTATATACAGTTTGAAGTCAATAATTGCAATGTATTATTACCCCAGTTTCGACATCAACCTTGCGGGGCACTAAATATTTAAATACATTTTTTTTTTCAATACATCTTCACAAATAGTTTTTCTAATTCTTTTAAATCTATCTGGTGTAGTTTTGGTATGTTAACGCCATCGTAATGTCAATTTTTTTTCTAATGTCATGTGGTGTCCTCACTACACGAAATATAGCGGTGTTCAGCCAATGATGTATTGGATGCGGGTGACTCTCACTGTCTTATAGTGAGGTGTGACCCGCAGACATCCTTTTCTTCCAGATTGCTGGCGCGACGGTGGGTGGTCCTATGCTCGTGACTGAGTGTCGGTGGACCAACAAGCATTGCCACTGTAGTACCCGGAGGACATTGGGCATCTGATAGTGAGGCTTGGTGCTCACACTGCAAGTCCATAGGATAAAGGTCAGATGACCTTGTTTGCATGTGTGCTGATTCGCACGCACCGCTGCCATTTTAAGAACCAGGAAGTGATTGCATTATTGCACGACCAATTACCCACAGGTTTGTAGCTTGTTATTGGGGGTACTAGGCCTATTTAAACACAATGGCCATGGCATGTCTACACCCCCGATGATATCTCCTTAGACAAAATGTGTTGGGGTGAGCCTGCTGATGCCATTGCGTTAACCTTCAGTGCAAGCGCTTTTTATCTGCTCAAATGTGCGTGTTCCTCAAATTTTAATAAATACTCCTTGTTATGCGGATTTACACTATGTGGAACTTTTTTTTCATTTATGGTTGCATCCTGTGAGCATATGAAAAGGATTCAATCCACTTATCTCTGAGTTTCCCTTTCTTGCTGTGAGTTCTCTGAGGGACAGTGTGAACATCATCCTCCTGTGCCAACACCCGCAGATGTGGATGTCCCTGTCTATTGGTGTGTTGTCACCACAAGTCTTGACGACTCAGTGGGATTAAGCCTTGTTGAGTATATTTGCTCTGATAAGCCTCTCTTATGTTGGTGTTGGCTTCCCCCATTATCTTCTCCTCACATCCGTCCCCCAATTGATGTCTGAAAGTTGATATTCACTCACCTGGATTACCATCATATCCTAGTTTTTCATCCGTGGATCATATTCATTTATTTACCATCACAGTGTGGACTTTATTTAACATATTCAATTCTGTTTTTGCATGTATATTATTTAGAGTGTTTAACACTTAAAAAAAAAATCTGTAACACATATGTTCCTATTTATTAAGGCCATCCTTATTTAGTCCTGCATATATACTAGTTTCTTAAATACTTCAGGAGCTTTGTGAGTACAGACCACCACAGGGGATCCCTGGGACTTGTGCTGTTAGATCCCCCTCTGGGTGCTAGAAAGTCAGCTACCGGGTGCAAGCTAAAGAAGAAACTGGCTAGTGTCTTGAAGAGACAAAGTTCACTGAGTTCCTTCTGCTACAAAGGGACTTTTAAGTTTAAGTTCTGCAACACATATGATCCTATTCATTATAACCGTCCTTATTTAGCGCTGCACATATACTAGTTTTTTTTTCACTTGCTATTGCCATTTGCTGAAAGGAAAAGTTGTGCTTCTAGTGTACAACAGCCTCCAGCATTAGCAATAAGACTAATTGCAAAGAATGAAAAGAACAAGGGAAATGCAGCGCTAAAAAAACGTGAATCCCGGATAGATATCCAGGGGTGTGAAGTAGATGATACAAAAATGTATATGACTACTATATAAAGTGCTAAGTATCTGTGGATACACAGAATAAACCAAAATGTATATAATGATAATAATCAAGGTGATGTGCCAAAGTGCTGAGTGCAACATAAAGCTAGGCATGGGATAAAATGTTCACAATGATACCCCAGTGCCAAAAAAAGTAACACTACCTAGAAATGACTAAAAATAAACCACATCAAAAATATATCACGTGGAAATGATCTCTATAAAAGAAGCCATTTAAGTGCAGAGGAAGGAAGTGACAACATAAAAGTCATTGGAATGTGAACAAATTCAAAAGTATCAAGTTCAATCATTCAGCTGTGGTCACTGAATATTGACATTCATAGGATGTAATAGTGGAACCAATTTGAGCAAAGTGAAGATCACACACGACACACGGGGACATGCTTCCAACACCAGGGAAAGGGGATGGGTACTCTTACCCTAAAATGTGCACCCACATGCCAGCGACGGTGAGTCAAACAGGCTTGAATGGCAGTCAGGAACACGATCACCGACACAAATTCACCTGAATAAGCTGGTATGTGAAGACATCAGCATCCATCAGGTTGAAGGTGACAAGCCAGCCAAGATTGTAATGGAAATATCCCTGATAGAAATGGTGCTCATCACATCCAAAAAGCAGCATGGATCATAGTGGAAAAAGAGAAAAAGGCCTTCACATAATGCAGATGAATCCAACGTTTAAAAATGTATTTAAAAAAAATAAATAAAGTAAAAAGTACAGACATCACATAAGATGCGTATAAAAAGTGATCACAAAGCTAATAATGATAAGCGTGGCGTATAAAGCTTAGCAGGGTATGTATCTGACATGTTTCGTACCAATGTACTTCTCCATTCTGACAGGAGAGGAGAGACAGTTCTTCTGTTCCTAGTAATTAGGAACAGCGATCTGTCTCCTCCTCTAGTCAGTCACATCCCCATACAGTTAGAAACACACAAGTGGGAACACATTTAATCTCTTGATTGCCCCCTAGTGTTAACCCCTTCCCTGCCAGTGATATTTACACAGTAATTAGTCCGTTTTTATAGCACTGATCGCTGTATAAATGTCAATGGTCCCAAAAAAGTGTCAAAAGTGTCTGATCTGTCCGCCGCAATGTCTCAGTCCTGCTAAAAATCACTGATCACAGTCATTACTAGTAAAAAAAAAAAAAATTTGAATAAAAATGCCATAAATCTATCCCTTATCTTGTAGATGCTATAACTTTTATGTAAACCAATTGATATTTGCTTATTGTGATTTCTTTACCAAAAAATATGTAGAAGAATATATATTGGCCTAAACTGATGAAGAGATTTGTTTTTTATTATTTTTTAGGGATATTTATTACATCAAAAAGTTAAAAAAATATAGTTTTTTTTCAAAATTGTCGCTATTTTTTGTTTACAGCGCAAAAAATAAAAACCTCAGACGTGATCAAATACCACCAAAAGAAAGCTCTATTTGCGAGAAAAAAAAAGGACATCAATTTTCTTTTGGTACAGCATCGCATGACCGCGTAATTGTCACTTAAAGCTACAGTGCCGCATTGCAAACAATGGCCTGGTCATTAATGGGAAAAAATCTTCCGTTCCTTAAGTCGTTAACCACTTCAGCCCCGGACCATTTTGCTGGTCAAAGACCAAACCATTTTTTGCGATTCGGCACTGCGTCGCTTTAACTGACAATTGCGCGGTCGTGCGACGTGGCTCCCAAACAAAATTGATGTCCTTTTTTCCCACAAATAGAGCTTTCTTTTGGTGATATTTGATCACCCCTGCGGTTTTTATTTTTTGCGCTATAAACAAAAATAGAGCGACAATTTTGAAAAAAAACACATTATTTTTTACTTTTTGTTATAATAAATATCCCCCAAAAATATATAAAAAAACATTTTTTTCCCTCAGTTTAGGCCGATACGTAGTCTTCTACATATTTTTGGTAAAAAAAAAATCGCAATAAGTGATTATTGATTGGTTTGCGTAAAAGTTATAGCGTTTACAAAATAGGGGATAGTTTTATGGCATTTTTATTAATATTTTTTTTTATTAGTAATGGCGGCGATCAGCGATTTTCATTGTGACTGCGACATTTTGGCGGACACATTTTTGGGACCATTGTCACTTATACAGCAATCACTGCTATATAAATGCAGTGATTCCTGTGTAAATGACACTGGCAGTGAAGGGGTTAACCAGTGAGTGGCAGTGTAGGGGTTAAGTGTTCCTAGGGGTGTGTTACTAACTGTGGGGGCTGGGCTTTAATTTAGTGAACACTGATCTCTGCTCCAATCACATGGAGCAGAGATCAGCATCACTAGTTGCTAGGCAGAACAGGGAAATGCTGTTTACAATGGCATTTCCTCGTTCAGCCACCCCGTGAGACAATCGCGGGTACTCACAGGGGTCCCGACCAGCACGTGAGCGCGCCGCCGGCGGTGCACTCGCGATGGCAGGGCGGCATTAAAGAGTGGACGTACAATTGGACCTGTACGCCAATATGCCTGCCCATGACATTCTGCCGATGTACATCGGCGTGCGCTGGTCGGGAACCGGTTAAACAAGCTGTTAGTAGGCTTTTAGCAAGCTTCAAGTAGCGCTGAAGATTACTGAAGGCTGCTAGCATCATGTTTCAAATGACAGTCAGCACTCACATGAAGGTCTGTAGTGTTTACTTTTGACAGTTTTTCATGGTGGATAGGTTCACTTTGAGGGGTATGCAGTGGAGAAAATAATTAATTACTCGATCCCACGTAGATTTTGTAAGTTTGCCCACTTTTTATCATAGGTGTATTTTAAATCATAGAGACAATATCAACCAAAAATTCAGAAAAAACAGGATACAAATGTTATAAATTGAGTTGCACTTCAGTGAGTAAAATAAGTATTTGATCCCCAAGCAAAACATGACTTTGTGCTTGCCAGCAAGGGTTTCTCCACCAAGTACAGAGATAAGATGTTTCTTGTTAGTGACCAGGTTTGCACACATCTCAGGAGGAATTTTGGTCCACTCTTTTTCTTCTCTAAATCCTTAAGGTTTCTTGTCTGTCACTTGTCAACTTAAAGTTTTATCTCCCTCCATAAATTTTCTATAGGATTAAGGTCTGGTGACTGGCTAGGCCAATCCATGACCTTAATCTGCTTCTTCTTGAGCCACTTCTTAATTGCCTTGGGAGTATGTTTTGGGTCATTGTAATGCTGACAGACCCATTCTTGACCGATCAGTGTTCTGGCTGAGGAAAGAAGGTTCTCATCCAAGATTTTATAATACATGACCCTGTCCATTGGGCCCTCAAAGCGGCAAAGTCAGTCTGTATCTTTAAGAAACAGCCTAAAAAGCATATTTCCATCTCCATGCATAGGGATGGTGTTCTTAGGGTCATAGTCAGCATTTTTCTTCCTCCAAACACGGCTGATTCACCTACAGTATATAGATCTTCATTTCACCAGAGGGGTCATCTGCAGGAGGAAGGAAGTCTTGATTCCCCTATATAGATCTTTAGTGAGACCTCATTTAGAGTGTTGTGTCCAGTTCTGGAGGCCTCACTTAGAAAAAGATATTGATAAGACAGAACGAGCCCAGAGACGGGTAACAAAAATGGTGAAAGGTTTGGGGGATAAAACACATTGAGGGCGACTTCAGGAAAATAATTTGTACAGTCTGGAGAAAATGGAGGAAAGAAGGGAAAGGGGAGACATGATTGTCTCCCCTTTCCCTTATTTTAAATACATCAAGGAGGTGAATAAGGTTCAGGGGGGCAGTTTTTTCAATATGAAACCAAAATCAAGAACACGGGTACATGACATCAAAACTAACTGGAGGAAAGTTCAAAACTAATCCTAGAAAGCATTATTTTACTGAAATGGTAGTTGATGCTTGGAATAAACTTCCAGCAGAGGTAGTGAGCTAGTCAACAGTAAATGGCTTCAAACATGCTTGGGACAAACATAGACCTAACAAAAAGTTAACAAAAAACAACTGTGTAAAAAGAAAAAAACAAGAAAAAAACAAAACAAAAAATGGGCAGACTCGGACTACTCTACACTTTTATATGTTTCTATGACTTCGCCGGATGGGGGATGGGGATCACTACTATTTTATATATGACCAATTATTCTAAATAAGTGGTAAATTATGTGGTTTGTATGCTCACTGCAGACATAGAGTTCAAAATGCATGTTAACAGAGGAGTGTCACACTTTAACTGACAATTGCACGGTCGTGCGATGTTCTACCCAAACAAAATTTATGTCCTTTTTTCCCCACAAATAGAGCTTTCTTTTGGTGGTATTTGATCACCTGAATGGTTTTTATTTTTCGTGCTATAAACAAAAAAAGGCCACAATTTTGAAAAAAACAATATTTTGTACTTTTTGCTATAATAAATATCCCAATAAAAAAATAATAATAATTTTTTCATCCGTTTTGGCTGATATGTATTCTTCTACATATTTTTTGTAAAAACAAAAAACAAGCATATATTGATTAGTTTCGCAAAAGTTATAGCATCTACAAAATAGGGGATAGATTTTGTATTGGGACTGCAACATTGCGACAGACACATCGGACATTTTTTTGGGACCAGTGACCTATATACAGCGATCGGAGCTAAAAATAGCCACTGGATTACTGTATAAATATCACTGGCAGGGAAGGGGTTAACTCTAGGGGGCGATCAAGGGGTTAACTGTGTTTCCTGATGTGTGTTCTAACTGTGGGTTGCATGTGGCTGACTAGAGCAGAAGAGAGATGTTGTTCCAACTTAGTAGGAAAACACAATCTGTCTCCTCTCCCCTGACAGAATTGGGATTTGTGTGGACACACAGATCCCGGTTCTTGCTCCGTCACGAGCGATCGCGGGTGCCCGGGACACACTGTGAGCTACAGCGTCTTAAAGAGCCGGAGTACAGCTATGATGGTTCACGCAAGGGAGCTAACCTGCCGCAGTATAACTGCGGCGGCCGGTCTGCAAGGGGCTAACATTAATACACCATAAGTACCTGGATAAATATATTGCACCTAGCCCAGATTCCAGCCAATTTCAACTGGAAAAGTACCCCACCCCATTGTCCTAGATGGACAAGCTCACTTTTTATGTCCTAAATCAGTATCTTTGATCTTTCACTTAACAGGAATAGTCATTTCAAATTTTGGAAGTACCAGTGTGGAAATGAAGCTGTGTTCCAGCAGGCAAACATACGGTATCTCTAAGTATTTGTTATATACAGTACTTATTTTAATGCTAGTTATTTGTTATAAGAACCAAGAACATCTTAACCAGCAGTGCAATCAATGCGTGTTCTTTTCCTAAATAAATGTGGGCTACAGTATACCAAACAACTATTGAGGCTTTTTACTTATGAAGGTCCATTTCATTACAATGAGTATACTTCTGCCAGGATAACTGCTGTGACTGCTCTATCCACAAATGGCACCTTTGGTTATTACTACATGCTAGGTCAACAATAACTATTTTCTTGTAAATGTGGATGCAAACATAGAACTCGAGAAACAGGATCCCGTCCATTTGGCAACAGCTCCACCTTCTGGTCAAACTACGGATCTGTCCTATAAACAGCTAAAGTCTTTGCAAGCAAAGAATTTCAGTATTAAAAGACTGTTTATAACCATCAAAATGTAGACAACGCTGGTAAGAAAAAAAAAACTTCAGCTTCATACAGCAGAAGCCTGGTTTAAAGTGACAAACATTTTTAGCCATTAGGCAGACAATATTGGTATGTTCTGAAATCAACAATTTATTTTTACTTTTTTGCTATAATTTGTTAAATATGCGTGGTCATATATGGATTTGTCATTTGCAATGTTTCTTTTATAGACTGTTATCTCAGAGAATATAAATAGTCAGGTTTATTTAACAGGAAACCTAAGCAGTTGCAATTTAGACCAGGGGTCTCCAAATTTTTCAGTACAAGGGCCACATTGTATATGTTATAAATGGTCACAGGCCAAAAAAGTCCTTATCAGAATCCACCTTTACATAAGAGTCTCCATCAGAGTCTCTCTTATCACTTTAAGCATATCTGTAGCACCAGGCAGGTTTGCCAACCATCCATAAATTTCGCACCAGTGTGAACCAGGACTTAATGTCCATTATGGACAACAGATGCCTGTAAAAAAAAATGGCCTTTGGGCATCTATCTGCATGCACAGTTCCAAAGCCGCCTCGGACAAGCTCGGCTGGGCTTGGGGCGCATGGGGAAGTTATGGCACCACTTGGCACCTTTTATAAATCATCACAGCAGCAGCCAGGACTGGATGGGGAGACAGGTTTATATAATTAATTGCACCCAAATTTAGGAGGTTTTTATTGGGTCTAGTTTGTCTGCTCCGGTTCAGTAATTTAGTGGTGAATCAAAGACAATACCAGGGATTTACAGTATAATTTAAACCCATTTTTTTCACAGCAGTGATTATAACCCTGGCTGTTTATCAAGTATAGTATATATACTTTCTGAATGAGACTAATCAATGGCAGAAATTGGCCAAATGGCTAATTGATTATTCGGCAACAAGAAAATAAGCTGCTTTTTCCAGTGCCTTTTTTTCACCCTCCTTGTGTTGGGGACAGTGCTCAAACAAATTAGCAATGCAATTAGGGTTCATTTGCTTGAGCCACGTTTCTTCCTCCGTCCCAATCTAAACAGAGATATGAAGCTGTGCGGACTATACCCAAAGTAAAGCATTGCAGATGTAGCAAAGATGAAACAGCAGAGTGTTCTCCAAATTTCCGCCAAATGTGAGCCATTCAAGTAAACTGTTTGCAATGCACAAGGTTGTGCCTGTGTAAGTTGGGACAACAGCATGGTCCCTGGAGGCGGCAAAAGACTGATTGGGGGACATTCACAAAAGCAGGGCACAGATCTGAAACTGGGATAAAAGTTACAGCTCAGAAAGTCACTGTATCCAACAGGACAAAATTTATCTGTGGAAGTAGATGTAGTGTAGGGATTAGGACTCTGCAGGTTTCCCCCTTACAGTACAAGGGGGGACTCTGATGTAAAGGGCAACACTGTGGATTCTGATGTAAAGAGGGGCTTCGATGACATAGTTCCCATTTACGCCAAAGTTTGCTGCATTCCCCCGCAGAGTTTCCCCTGGCACTGTAAGGGGGGATCCTGCAGACTCTGATGTAAGGGGGAATTCTGTGCTGCCTTATATTAACCCGACCTTCATGTAAACAGAGAAATATGTTTTTTGCCTTTTGTTATACCTTAAACACATTGCTAATCACACTACCTACAGTGCCTTGAAAAAGTATTCATACCCCTTGAAATTTTTCACATTTTGTCATGTTACAACCAAAAACGTAAATGTATTTTATTGGGATTGTATAGACCAACACAAAATGGCACATGATTGTGAAGTGGAAGGAAAATGATAAATGGTTTTCAAAATGTTTTACAAATAAATATGCATTTGTATTCAGCCTTCCTGAGTCAATACTTTGTAGAACCACCTTTCACTGCAATTACAGCTGCAAGTCTTTTTGGGAATGTCTCTACCAGCTTTGCACATCTAGATAGTGACATTTTTGTCCATTCTTTGCAAAATAGCTCAAGCTGTCAGATTAGATGGAGCACGTCCTATACGGTTTAGGAGATATTTGCCCGAAGACAGGCACCGCTGTGTACGGCGCATGCACTGTAGACAGCGGCGCGCAGGCGCACTGAGCGCGGCATCTTCAACGACAGAGATGCCGCGCGTGTCGGCTCCCATGCGCATGTGCGGGAGTGACGGCTTCGCCGAATGACAGCGGCGGAGCTGCGAGACCCCACCAAGAAGATGGATGCTCCGGACTACAGGGGACAGCGGTGACTTCGCTGGCTCCTGTGTCAGGTAAGTGACACATAATGGATTACTATGCGATGCATAGTAGTCCATTATGCTTTGCCTTTGCAGGGAATGAAAGAAGAAGTAAACCCATCAGGGTTTACTTCCTCTTTAAGTCTCATCAGACCAGCACCTTCCTCCATACATTTTGGCAGTCTCCCACATGTCTTTTTGCAAACTTAAAACGCGCCATTTTTTTTTTTTTTTGCTGAAAGTAATGGCTTTCTTCTGGCCACTCTGGCATAAAGCCCAACTCTATGGATCATGCAGCATATTGTCGTCCTATGCACAGATACTCCAGTTTCTGCTGTGGAACTCTGCAGCTCCTCCAGGGTTACCTTAGGTCTCTGTGCTGCCTCTCTGATTAATGCCCTCCTTGCACGGTCCGTGAGTTTTGGTGTGCGGCCCTCTCTTGGCAGGTTTGCTGTTGTGCCATTTTCTTTCCATTTGATTATGCTAGATTTGATGGTGCTCCTAGAGCTCATCAAAGATTTGGATATTTTTTTTTTTATAACCTAACCTTGACGTGTACTTCTCAACAACATTGTCCCTTACTTGTTTGGAGAGTTCCTTGGTCTTCATGGCAGTGTTTGGCTAGTGGTGCCTCTTGTTTAGGTGTTGCAGCCTCTGGGGCCTTTCAAAAAGGTGTGTGTATATGTAATGAAAGATTATTTGACACTTAGATTGCACACAGGTGGACATCATTTCACTAATTATGTGACTTCTGAAGGTAATTGGTTGCACCAGAGCTTTTTATAGGCTTCATAGCAAAGGGGGAGAATACATACGCACATGCCAATTATCAGTTTTTTATTTCTGAAAAATAGTTTTATGTATATATTTTTCTAATTTTACTTCACTAACTTAGACTATTGTGTTCTGATCCATCATATATAATTCAGATTAAATAAACATTGAACTAAAGGCTGTAATGTAACAAAATAGGTAAAAAGCCAAGGGGGTGAATACTTTTGCAAGGCACTGTAGGACTGCTTACTAGTGCTGCATCAGGGAACCTGCCTGCTAATAGTTATTTTCTGCTCACTGCATTAGTCTCTGTGCATTACTTCTTGCAAGTGTCATATTATCATCTGTGTGTTGCTGTCAGTTCCAAGTTGTTGCATAGACTCTTGCTGTATGTTGGAGTGTTCTTAATACATTTTCATGACACAAAGCATGACAGCATACACTAATGGGATAGGCTCCACCTCTCGCCCAATCAGGACTGGTTATACTATATTTAAATAAGTCGCCTCCCCCTAGGCGGTATTCTCTTTTTTTTCCTCAAATGGTTATAACTGTGAATCAATTAAGATTTATATTTTTGCTCTTACCTGCCAGATTCATCTGGTAAGCCGCACAGGTTCAGCCTCTTTCCTGTGACGAGGCCCCTCTGTTCGGTTGTAAAGCTTCCATACGAGGGAGACCCCCCCCCCCCCCCAGGTCCAGATACTGGGGGGCTGGGATACTGGTCTCTGGATGTAGGTAAAACAGTTCTGTCTTGTGGTTAGCTGAGACGGATCCAGTCTCTCCTCCCTGGTGAATTGTGGCCACACACACACACATTTTGTTGTTAGTTTGGCTGTGGATATGTTGGTTTTCCTTACAAAGATGCTGGAAGTTTTTTTTTTTGTGGTCAGGGCTGCCCATTCCAAGATGGCTCCTTGTCTGTTTCCTGTGGCTGGATGCGGCTTTCAGTCAGCAGTGAGATGATATTGGGGTAACTTCTGGCCCACTGTAGCAGTGACCGGGAGCTCCAGGCTGCCTGGGAATGGATTGGTGTCCACCTGTCAGGTATGGAGCCTCTCCCATCCCCCCTTATAGCCAGTCAAGGAAGGTTGTTGCACAGAACAGGCAATCTTTCCATAGGCTGTCATGGTGTGTTTGAATCATTATGCTGCCAAAGTAGGTTAAACTGCTGTGTATAGTTCTGTCTGTTTCATTTGCTTCACGGGTTTTGTTTGTCTGTCTATAGGACTATTAATGTGCTGCAAAGTTGAGTCTTTCTATTAACTCAGCAATGCCTGGCTTTGCAGGTTTTTGGATCACTGTAGCAATGCTCTAATGCTTGGATTTGCTGTTAACCTTTACAGGGCAGTTACCTAGTGTAGGTGATCCTGCCAGGTATATTAACCCTTCATTGCGCTGCTTATGACGACAAAATAATGCTTCAGTCTGGATGTCACTACTATGCATTGTGTTGCTGCTATGCATTGTAGGGTCTGCATTTAGGTGAAATGTGTTTAATGATTGCTATGCATTAACCTATTTGTTATGTCTAAATGCAAGCGTAAAAAAAAAAAATCAATGTTTTGCTTAGGTAATAGTGCTTTAGGTAGTTGTTTTAGTGCACTACTGTTTGTAATTGTTTCTGTCAAAGGGTTTAATCCTTGCTCACAGCATATAGATCCATTTGCTGCTTCAATGTCTGCAATGGGGTGTGTGGATGGCCACTGATATTATATTAAGGCTATGTCCTAGCCAGTACTGCCAGGTATTTTATTATGACCACAAACCTGCAGCTCATATCTTGAGCCATAACATTTACCCAGAGACCAGCCACAATCAATAAAGTGAGGGTCAGGTAGGTATGCTTTCATATACAAAAAGAGTGCGTGGGCAGTATGGATTGTAAAACTCTCCAGCCCTTAAGTACCAGCACCACTCCCCAAAGAAAAAGTGGCAACTTGTTCTTCCAACAGTGACAGGTCCTGTTTGGCTCTAAAACTGCTATACATTCAAAGTTCTGCCACAGAAGGGGCAGGCTAAAAGAAATCATAAGGACCATCCTTGGCAGAATGGGGAGTGTGGTGAGCTGACGTGCCCGCCAAGATGCTATGCCAAGTTGCATATCTGGCGGCAGTAAAACACAACGGCAGATGTGTTCACTGAAGTGAAAACTGGCTGGGTGGATGTCTAGTCACTAAGGCTCAGGTACTAAGCTAATCAAACAGCTGAGTCTGTTTAAAGGTTACCTCCTGCCTCAAAAGACAGCAGGCCAAAGAGCATTCAACAGATTGGCTAGATGTGTCTTCACGATAGCAGAGGAGGCAAGATCCCCTCTGTAAAGCCCAACTCTTACTGCAGAGGCAGTTGGCCAAGCCAAGTAATCTTCATCAGACCAGCCAGAAGTGCCAGTCTGCCAGCGGATGATGCGATAGCCTTCGCAAAAACATGGACACAGCAATGGAAATTAAGATTTATACTACCATTAAGGATTATGGTATGGCCTGTGTTGGAGTGCACTTCAGTAGCCAAGGCTATTTGGTTCTCAGCAGACAAGTTGAGGGCAAACTTGGCCTGTAATATGCCTCTGTGGTGTTTGGTTCATGAGTGACATTAGAGTGACTAATGGGGCAGTGTAACCACCATGGAGGCAGCAGGCTGTTCATCCAACTATTCTGTGGGATTAGTCAAGCCCTATGTCGTATCCCACTGATGGCGTATACCTCTTCTAAGTCGATTGGAATATGATTTAAGATGGAATCAGAGACTAATCCCTTAGGCTAGTCACCTAGGCCCAGAACAAAGAGTTGGTGGCAGGGCCTGAGAAGAGCTAGAGAAAAGATTGGAAGATGACCGTCTTTAATCGCCTAATCTCAAGTCTGATCCTCTCGAGGAGCAGAAAAGTTCCTTTTCACTCAAATGTGCCCAGTAGGTGTTATATTGCAGAAATGTAATGCAAATTTGGGCAGGACACTCAGGATCAGTGGAGCCTGTGCAACACTTGTCTTTGTGTTGTGATCTCTCTGCAACAAAACCTTGGGGCAACAACGGAAGATTCCGGGGTGTGCTGGCGAGTTGCACTTTGTGCAGTAAAAAAGTCAATAGAATCTCTTCCCACTCTTTCAACTCCTCTAATTCCCACTATGGTTCCTTAGAGCAATCAAGGCTTTAAGAAAATGTTACTAAATCTTGTCCAACAGAAACAATTGGTCCATTGTTGTCAGTCAGAAAGCAGGCAAGATGTGTAACAAAAGGATCAAGATCCAAAACGTCATATGGAGTCATTGAGAACAATCACTCAAAACTATCGGATAAAACCGCTACGGTTCTCTAGCTCTAGCTGATGTGTACATGAGCACTTTACTACACCCAGGCTTCTGAGAATTTCACTGTGGGTGCATTCAGCAACCATTGACCTTTACACATTTTCCAGAACATTGCTTCCAGTAGTGGCCATCTTGCAGAAGCAAGGGCTTCAGGTTCCTCAAGTGGACAACAGATGTGGGTGGCTCAGACTCCTCCAGGTCCTGGCAAACCCTGATTCAGAGGGAAGGCCAATTAATCTCATTATAATAATGACATTTTAGACGCTCAGGAGAATACTGTAGAATTGCCTCCACATAAGTCCTAATACTGTCACCCTTCGTGCGGGCAAGTCCTAGCTCTATCCCATCTGTTTGTATCCCATGGTCTCAAATGGTCAAGAAGATTAAGAACATCATAAAACTGGCCTTCTAAGGGAATGAAAGATTTTGCTTCCTATTCCAGGGAAGATTACCCCACATATGAGACTAGTCCCATTGATGGTGGCTAAGGATAATTAAGCTTATCAACTTTCGTAAACTTCCAGCCGTAACAATCATTAAGGTCTGTTCACCTTGGTGACCTCCTAGCTCAAGTCTATGACATAGGCCAGTGGAGGACGAAGTGTCCAACAGCAGGGGTACAGTGATTCCCAAGTGGGGAAGTCGTTTGGGCACCACAGCCTGGCAGGCCTCAGAGGTATGCTCCAGACGGCTATAGGTAATCTCCTATTGTCATGGCAAGAGGCATATCCTATTCAGGTTGCCAACGGTAAAACCTGTCTCATCTCATCGCTCTGTGTTCTAATGTCTCAGAACTTCCTGTCAGATACGGTAAAATATGAAGCATTGGATGTTAAGGGTGGTCAATAGGAAGAATGTTCCCCTTAAAAGGGTGCTCAGGATGCCACCTTAGAGACAGCTAAAATATATTTTGTGTCATGCTGCTGGTTTTGCGAAGTGATGCTGAACCTTGAACTCTGTAGACACCATCAAAAAGGTAGTTCATCAGCCACAGCTCAAGGAAACCCTATCAACCTCTGGATGAATTCCAGGGGTCCACGTTACCCTGGTTGAGAAGGGCTGCCCTATATCAATAAGCGGTTCAATGAATCTCAACCTGGCAGTGAACTCAATGGTCAAGAATGGAAGTCCTTCCTGCAAGAGGAGCTTCCCAGAAGTGGAAGTAGTGGAGCTACTAACATCCAGCTGGGGCAGCAGGATGGTTAACCTGGGGCAGCAGGTTAACCTGAATAGCCACCTGACTCATGCTCCTTGTCAAGATCATAGTGCATGGTTGCACAGGTTGAAAAAAAGGACACAAGTCCATCTAGTTCAACCAGGATCCGTAGTCATACAGCTGGGATAAGGACAATGATTGGGTGGCCTTACAGACCATGGTGTCCTGAAAGTACAGTCTTTGGCCCAAGTTCCTCCTATTTTCGTCTTCCGGGGATCTCAGACCTGGCACAACAGAGCCAAGTGAATCCAAAATTCAGCCACATTACATCTAGCAACTGGGAGACCAAGTTAGAAAGCCTCATTGTGGGAGCTCGCCTTCATTTGAAACCTTGTGGAAGCCGGGGTAACAGACGGCAAACTCCAGCTATACTAGAAAATGGAAAATTTTGCAGAATTTCAGGATGAATCCTCTGCTCCCGACTGCAACTAGGGTCATTCTTCTGAACAAGGCTACCTCAATAGGTTCAGTGACACCAAAGTAGTATTTCTTAAGAATATCACGTCTTTGAGAACTCTTTCAGAGATCCAAGCATCAAGCAGTAAACTACCTTATTGCTACCATGATCAAACAAAATGGCTCTGATTTCTTCTTCGCCAGAACCAGACGAAGGTCTGCATCTTTGCTTCTGGGTCAAGACATCACCCTTCCAGCATGTCCAAACTAAGATGTCAAGCGTCACCACAAGCTGGAGTAAGGGACTCTATGCGGAAGAAATACATGGAAGTAGTCCTTCTCTAGGTCAGACAGTGGCCTCTTCAGGCCTGGCAGTAGCAGAAGACGACTTACACTTGTCCGCTAAGACAATAGCATTATCTCGGGTCAGAGTAGCCTAAAGGGCTTATAGAAGGAAGATAAATTAATCAATCTAGTGCAGAGTTCACTTTATCAGATGGATGTGCTCATGGACAAAATTCAGAGGTCCTGAATTTTATAGGATACCAACCAGGTTCATATACTACAAATCATTTTTTTGCCTGTTGCAAAGTCAATCAGGCAACATTGGAAGCAAGGGAATCGCCTTCAGTTCTACTCTGGTGATATGTTGATTCAAACGCTTCAGCATGGTCCTCCCTTATAGGTTTTGTGGGCATGCTACATCCCATTCATGTATGCTGTCATGCTTTGTGTCAGGAAGACTGCAAATTTTTATATTTGCCTGATGGTAATTTTCCTTTCCTGACACAAAGCATGACAGCATACAGGTCCCTCCCTTGTGCGTTTTGCATTTGAGTATAGTTACCAGAATACCGCCTAGGGGGAAGTAACTTATTTAAATATAGTATAACCAGTTCTGATTGGGTGGGAGGCAGAGCCTATCTCATTCGTGTATGCTGTCATGCTCTGTATCAGGAAAGGAAAATTGCCCTCAGGTAAGTATAACATTTTCCGTTTTCTGAAACTTCAATCCCTGTGTGTGCCGTTCCTTCCCCTGAGGGGTGCCTACCACCTGATCTATGTGCAGGTTGGGGAGGGAGCTAAACCAGAGACTATGGGTAGCCTATGTTCTGAATTCCTGGGTTGGGTCCGCATTTTTTAGTCTTGATTTGATTTGAGAACAGAATTTTAGAATTTCCTTTTCTTTTGACAAATCACTAGTGGCGTTCACTTTGATTTACAGTAATTAATCTTTGGCCTTGCGGGATTATTTCCATCTGTCCAACATCATCTCCTGTGAGGTGAGGGGATGGGCATATCCCGCTTTGGTATTGACTAGTAAGGTTTGGTAGTGCTTTTCGGCCACACTGTATAGCATTTTGGGCCACCCCGGGAATGGATTTTATTCTCTGGGTGGGCGATGAGGAGGGTCCAATAATTTTTCCCATTTGTATATGGAGACGTTATGGAACCCCTGAGGTTTTAGGGTTTAGCATAGACTAAACGTTAGATATGAGGTGGTATGAGGTAATACTAACATTTGACCACCTTTTTTCAAGAAGTCTACCCTAATTGGTAGGCGATCTATATTTAAGTATGGGATAGTAATTCCCTCTGTGGGATTGGATCAATTAAGCTCCCTTGGGGATGATTTGATATATTTGGCTTATCCTAGTATATTATTTTTCCATTGGGCTGGGTTATATTAGGCCCATTTGGAATAATGGCTTGTATTTGAGGTTGTTCCTTTTCTTCTGATTTATAGAGAGTTTTATGCAGCTTTTAGATTTAGATTTAAGATATGGTCTTATGCCCATGGGGATGAGCAGGGTCGGGGAGTGATGGTGGGTCCTCCCATGTTCTGGTTGCATTTATTTGAATTGTGTGATCGGTTATGGGGGGATGACCCGGTCCGATCGTGCTCTCCTAACGGGCAATTGAGTGACCGAGTTGCACTATTAGATATTATCCCATTCGGGAAACGGGTCAGCTCGGATTCTCTAGAGTGGTTTTTAGTTTATATATAATGTTTCAATTTTATAAAAAAAAAAAAAGATTAAGTTGATATGAACGTATTTGGGAAGTGGTTCGTGTCCGATTCCTTAGAGCGTTTCTATATTGTATTGTAATTCTTTTAAAGCTTAGGGCGAACGTTCATTTTTGCCCTCTTTTAAAATGGCTGATTTGGAGCTGTAACCAGGAGTTCGGAAGTGGGCGGTTACGTTCTGTAGCCAGTGAGTATTTAAGGCGGTGGGTCAGCGTGCCGCCCGTACCCCAGGAAGAAGTCACTTTTGACGAAACGACGTAGGGTGAGCGGCGTGCTGACGTTACCGCCATTCCCCGTTGACCAGGAAGGACGGGCAGTGTTAATAGGAGAGAGCCGGCTGGCTCGTGATTGTACTTACGCTTGTACTCAACTGGAATTTGTGAGTTTGTTTTACTTGTATTTCGTTCGGATTAAAACTTTTATGCAGAATTACGCTATGGGAGCCTTTCTTTCTCTTTTCTTACCTAACAAATACGGTGGAATGTGAGACGCTGTAGGAAAGAGACATAAGAGGTGGAGATGCCAGCAGAATCCATTGGAGAGACCAGGAACGATCGCTTCTCTTCATGCGTGTATGATCTCCCTAAAAAGAGATCTTGGCAGCTGGTAAGCCTCATTGAAATAGGTGGTGGATATAACTGTCTTGTTGGGCGCACCTGTTATACATCTGAAGAGTGTCTGTTTTGAGTCACTTCAATGGACTAAATTCATATCTCTGGGCTTCCCTCCTTTTGGACTTTTTATGTGTTTTAAGATTGTTGATTTTTTCACAATTTTTGTTAGTACACATGGTCTAGCATCTACTATTATTAGCATTTAACGTGTTATAATTTTAATGTATACGTTTTGGCGCAGCTTTATTTATTTTTTAGCCTATGTTGACCTTAATCTTAAATTTGTGCACATTGAGGAAACGGCACTACCCCTAGCTGTTGGCTGGATAAAATCTTGTAGTGGACCGGAGTTTCTCCACTGCTTTTTGCAATTGCAATGGAACCGTTGGCAATAGCTGTTAGGTCACATGCCGATATAGTTGGATTCCAAAGGAAGGGAGGGAGGAGAGAATCGGTTTATACGCGGATGATGTCCTCCTCTTCCTAGGAGATACTGGCCAATCTCTTGAGAAGGTAATTAAATTAGTGGAAGACTTTGGAGACTTTACGGGTTTGGTAATAAACTGGGGGAAGTCAGAGCTGCTTCAAGTTGACAACTTGAGCACTGTGACGGCACGGGGGATCCCACATATAGAAGTGGTAAGCACACTGAAATATCTCGGCATATACTTAACAACAAATGTCGGTCAGTATGTGGACTAAAACATAGTTCCGTTACTGGGGAAACTCAGGCGGAACTGCGATGCATGGAGCCGGCTTCCTTTATCGGTAGCAGGCCGATGTAGCCTGATCAAGATGATATGGTTACCACAATTACTATATGTATTACATAATGCCCCGGTTTGGTTGCATATGAAGTGGTTTAGGAAACTTGAAACCCTTTTTCGTGAGCTGATCTGGAAAAAGGGGCAAGCAAGGATCCGGCTCCGGGCATTACAGTTACCAACAGAAAAAGGGGGAGTGCCAGTACCGTGCCCTAGGAATTACTATTTAGCAGCGCAGCTGCAGCATATAGTGAGCAGTGATCAGGAGGGGAAAAACAACTTGAATACTGGAACAATGCTGATAGAGGCTCCACATGAAATGCTGGGGGATGTATAAAGCCCCGTACACACGAGCGGACTTTTCAACATCCAGAGTCCGTCAGACTATCCGATCGTGTGTGGGCTGCAACGGACTTTAGCTTCGCAAAAGTCTGACGGACTTTAGAAATGAAGCATGCTTCAAATTTTCCCGACGGAACTCCGCCGGACCCGGTCCCCTTCGAAAAATCCGCTCGTGTGTATGCTACTCCGACGGACTAAAACCGACGCTAGGGCAGCTATTGGCTACTGGCTATGAACTTCCTTATTCGAATCCAGTCGTACGTCATCACGTTCGACTCCGTCGGAGTTTGGTGTGATGGTGTGTGTCCAAGTCCGTTCGGTCGAAAAGTCCGCCAGAACTCCGTCGGAACTCCGGCGGAACTCCTTTGGAGGTCTGTCGGACATAAGTCCTCTCGTGTGTACGGGGCTTTAGAGGCATGCTCCTTTCAGCGTAAGGATCCTACAATAGAAATGATGAGTAAAGTATGGAAAAATCGCAAAAAAACAGATGGGGTGTACAGAGTGGTCAAAATATACGCCCATATGGGATAACAAGAACCTTCAGGAAGTATTATTAATAGGGAAAATTAGGACCTGGGAGGAGAAGGGTATAACGAGGCTGGGTCAAATATATGAGGGCAGAACCTTGAAAACATTTGAGGACTTAAAAAGGGATTATAATATACCGCAGCAGACATTCTTCCGATACCTACAGCTACGACACGCTCTAGAAGCACAGTTTGGCTCCCAGATGCCCGAGCTAGATAAGACATCTTTGTCACAGAAGTTATATAAGATAAACAAGTCTAGGGGGTTCATATCCACTACCTATGAACTGCTAAGCATAGGCACCGGTATAGAACTGGATTTGGTTAAGCAGAAGAAGAAATGGGAAGAGGATATAGGAGAAATCACAGAGGGACAGTGGAGGAGAATACTGGAGCTAGGCCCACTGACATCAGTCTCTCCATCACAAAAAATATCACACTTGATGGTGATACACCGCGCTTACTACACACCTAAGAGGCTGCATGCGTTTGGTAAGAGAACGGATGCCAACTGCCCAAGATGCAGGGGCTTTGGAGACCTTATACATATGCTGTGGAGGTGCCCAAAGCTGTTTCGTTACTGGCAAAAAATAGTTGAAACTATAAACAGGATCTTTGGGACTAAGTTGGACTTGGACCCCAGAACCTGTATTCTAGGTTACAGGAGAACTCAGGGGGAGCGGAGGAGTACAACCATTGCTGTTATTAGATGCCTGTCTCAAGCACGGAGACTGATAGCACAGAAATGGCAGGCAGCAGGAGCACCTCTCTCAAGCGAATGGACTCCGGCCATAAATGACCTAGTGTGGAAGGAAAGGACTACATATATACGTAGGGGCAACCTCAGAGGATTTGAGAAAATATGGGAACCGTGGTTGAAGGAAATAGAGTGCCCACTGGATTAATAATAACAGGCGAGGATCAAATCAGGCTTGTGATAAGACACCTTAATAACCGGATATGAAATAACTGTGGTTACAGCAAATAAGAGGATAATAAACCGGCAGTAGGAGGGGGGGGGGGGTGGGGGGGCTGGGGTATGAGGTGATAAAATGGTATTATGTGTGGGTTGTAGAGACTTCTGTTTTTAGTTCATATGCATTTTCTGAACTGTATTTTGAATTTTTTTTGTATGACAATATGAAATATAAATAAAGAGAAATTAAGTAAAAAAAAAAAAAAGGGTTATGTCAAACACAGTGGCCCTCTCCAGGCGCATAATAAAGATTTTAGACACATGGAAGTACTCGCGATTGAGGCCATCCCTAGGGGCACCCCAACCGACAATGAAAGGTTCTCCCTCCTCTTTCGAAGGGAGACCTTTGGATCTATTTGTTGGGTTTACTTTCGCCTGAGGGCCTCAATGGAGAACTTGATTTCCTTAGTGTGATTCGACAGCGTATTTTTTTTTGGCCTTTTACTCAGCATATTAATATAGCTACGTTTAAGCACACACGTTATTGCATTGGGTGCACATAGCCGTATAGGTTTTATATATGTATAATAAGTAGTCATAGGAGTTGGGGCTAGACCTCTCCTGTCCATTCATTCCCCATTTCTATTATGATTTTTGTTTATATACAGTACACACATTGGGTGTGTGTACACTCATACCATCTTTATGCATATTTATCTATGCGTGCACATCCCAGTGTGTGCATTTTGTATATACATACATTTTTTGGTACGGTGGTAATCATTCATAAGTCACATAAGTACATACTTTAATTCAGTTTTTAAACTATTAAAAAAATTATATATATATATATATAATTTTTTTTTTTAGTATCAGTATGGAGAGTCTCTACACATACTGTTGTGTGCGCACAACATTTGTATACAAACCTAGGTGTGTATTTCATTACCCCACTCTGTATGTTGATAAGCCATATAATAGGATCCAAAAAAATAAATAAAAATTTGGTCTCAAAGCACCACTTGAAAGCCTTCACTTGAAAGCCTTCACTTGAAGTAGCACTACTTCAGGTGCTACTTGGAAAACCTCAGATTTCATGCACATGGGTCTATGCAAGTCATACCTGAACTTGCAAAAAGTAGTGCAAGAACTACTTTCAAAATCAATGTGACTCCAAAAAGGAGTCACACTGATTTGACCGATTCCATTACGGACAATATTGTGAAAATTGTCATGTGATTAGAAACAAATTGCATGACAAGTCGCACCGGTGTGATTGGGGGCTGAATTTCAGATGGAACCATTCGAGATGCTAGATATTTTCATGCAGAGATCTTCACAGCCATGACCGGCACCTGTAGACATTAGCAAAAAACGGAATCTTTGCCTAAAGGGGAGGAGTTATGCCTGGGGAGGGGACTTCCTGTTTTTTTTTTTGCCAGTGACTGATCACTTAAAAGTTGTCAGAATAACCATCTTAATGAATATGAAAACAAAACGTGTCCCATGATTTATAATAAAGAAACACACAATGCTTTTCTATTCAGTCAAGTTTTACCCAGAAGACAATGTGGGCTTTATTGGTAAAAAGTTGGTAAACAAGAAAACAGTTGACACAGAAAAGTATTTTCAGTTCCATAACAAAAGGTTTTTAGTTCTATAGAACTAAAATAAAAATGCAATTACAGCTATTTACAAAAGGTACACAATGTACCAAACCTAAAAACAAAATAAAATTCCACAAAGGCAGCTTTAAAAAGGTTCACTTTAGTGTTTTGCAGAGTTTTTCCAGGCGACTCTGAAAAGTAATAAAATAAATAAATAACTAAAATACAGGATTACGCCAACAGTCCATGCTAAACAGTACTTACAATTATTAGCAATACAGCAAGTTATTTTTCAACTGAAATCCCTCCTTATAAGATCATAATATAGTACTCAAAACTGCTTTAGCCCTCATAACAGATATGGGCTCTTTTTTGCAACATAATTTTATACTATTCATTTTGCTAACTTTTAGCTTCTGAAAAGTGTTCTGCTGGTTTCTGATGACAATTTTTAAACAATGTATTTATCACAAAAATGTTTACTTAAAGCAGAACTTTACCCAGACAGAACAACGTAATAAAAAAAAAAAAAAAACAATGTTCTTAAGCAAGGAACATACATTAATAATTACACTACCAAAATTAGTGTGTGCTGTAAATTTCCTCCAACATTGCTCCCGTTAAAGGGGTTGTAAAGATTTGTGTTTTTTCACCTTTAGGCATCCTATGCATTAAGGTGAAAAAACACATCAGTGACTGGACCCCTAGCCCCCCGTTTTACTTAGATGAACCCTCAAACTTGTCCCACAGGGAGGCGCTCTCTCTGGCTGGGGTTCTCAGCTCTTGATTGGATAGATTGATAGCAGTGCAGTCATTGGTTCCCGCTGCTGTCAATCAAATCCAATGATGCAGGCCCTAGGGCCAAGTCCCGCATTCAGCCTCTATGGACGTTGAATGCTGGACTCGGGAGTGCACCCGCAAGGTAACCCCCCAGGACAGCGCTTCTCCCAGGGGATTATATGATGTCAGGAGGAGTCGCGAGAGCCGCCGAGGACCCCAGAAAGGCAGGTTCGGGGCCACTCTGTGCAAAACGAGCTGCACAGTGGAGGCAAGTATGTTGTTGTTTTTTTTAAATGAACCTTTAGTGTCACTTTAACTCTTGCTGGAAGCTACCATTTTGCTGATGCCTGGAGCCCCTGAACAGCAGAAATATACAGCTGAACTAAACCCGCCAATTTAACGGTTTCAAACTATTTAAATTCCTGGCATGAGGGGATTGCCAACGGGCACATTTGCTGGTGTCCCCAACCAAACTATTAAGCCATCAAATAGCTTATGTCATAACTGATCACATGTGCAGAACCATGACAGTTGCAGATCCAACAGAAGCCACTGCTTGACTAAATTTTTCACCGACTCCTTCACTTTTCCAAACAAGGAATGTCCAGCAAGTGGTGGCCACCAGGGTCACCCAAAATTCATTCTGTTCATTCAGCTTTAATCTGAACTTAAACACATACTGTAATCCCCAATTTAAATAAATCATATGCACAGAGAAACCTGAACCAGACAAATTGAGCAGCAGGTTATAATAGGGTATGAATATGATTTATGTATATATATTCTGTTTTAAGCAATAAAAATTCTGTTCTCAGCTGCAAAAGGGACTTGGAGAGTTGAGGGTGAAGAAACAGCAGTACACTGATCTTCCTGAGTGAATGGCAGTGCTGGAAGAAGGAGGAGGGAGGTAATGGGGCATGTCAGCACAAGCCTGATCATTAGAAGATAGGGGAAGCTATTTTCCCTGCACAGCCAGAAAACTGACCACACCAGGATGGATGTGCTTCTTTGCCTAGCATTGTCAGTTTGAAATAGAGCAGGAACACCATGTATTTCACGCAAAAGGAATCAATACAAAGATGGAAGGATGCTTTTTAACATAAGTACATGGTACAACAGAAACATATTAGGAATATAAAATGTTAGAACAGATTATTTAAGACACAATACAGACTTTATCATAAAAAGTTAAAAATGACAAGCCAACAAGCTTCAGGGATTCACAAGGCTTCCCTTCATCAAGACAGGCAGGAAAAAGGGTGTGAGAAATGCATCAGCAATTATATTGGCTACCGTTTATAAAAAATACATTAAATGCATACGTTTTTGATCACTGTTTAGGGTGCATTAACAATACATTTCTGGGTGTGTGTTTTTTTTTTTTTTTCTGGAAAAGCCCAATTGATTCAGCTTGATTAGACAAAAACAAGTCAACAAAGCAAAAAATAGTGCATACATCATAATTCTCAAAGAATATTAGTTTGGGTTGAAACCAAACACACATTCATTTATGGTCCATTCACACCAGCTGCTGCAGCGCAGTCTGGCTGGATCACCGCAGTGCTGATGTGCCAGTCGCATCACAAGAATCACTTTTGTTTGGTGAACTTTATTGAAATGTCACACAGAACAGTTGTGGGGAGAGAGGCTGTGTATTCCAACATACACATTATTCTTATCATAATCTGGCTTGAGACATGACAAACCCACATAGAAGAGACACAAAAACAAAACAAAAAAAAAAACAAAAAAAAAAAACACAACATAAAAACTTACTGATAAAAGTTTGATGTTATCAAATGCCTTCTTGTCAAGACGACTAAGGTTTGCCATATCCATATCCTCAGCTGTTAGACGAATGTTCTTTGCAATCAACAAAATAAAATATATTATTAGGCACACACACTGACTGATGTCACCATTTCTGAACATAATACAAAAGAAAATGCAAACCATAAAAAATATATCACACACACACACACACACACACACACACACACACATCTACACTGTGCGATGAGCCCAGGCAGGTATAAAAACACATTTTCACTACAGACACAAAAACTTACCTTTCCATCCCCAGCAGGTAAATTAATGAACAATTCATTCATGCCACCCAGTGGACTCCCATTGGCTGAAAAAGTATAGACAGGCTCTTTCATTGATGGAGTTCTGAATGCTGGAGTATTACGTAACCTAAAAAATATATCAGGTAGAGATGCTTTTAGCATTCAGTAGGTGGTGCATCTTTAAATTGATTTCATTGCTTCAAGTTGTTCTGTGAGCGCTATCACTCTGCCTGTTATTGATCCACAATAGCTAAAAATACTCAATTCTTTCAACTGTATTAATACCTTTCAACGGTGCGAATACCTGTAATGATCATGAAATATGTAAATCACCATAAAGGTTATCCTTTTTAACCATGCAACTTATCTTCAACTGTCACATAGGTAAAAATGAATTATTTGTAAATATTTATAGCTTTGTGAATTGAGGTTTCTGTATGTAGAGGGTCATGTTGTAGTTACCTGGTGTCAATTTTGGGTGTAATCATTGGAGTGTATCCTAATACCGAAGAGTCTGCCAATCTGCTCTTAGAATGTGCTGCATGACCTCTCTTACTTGTTCTATATTTAGAGAAAGAGATAAAATTGAATTTACATTCAAAAAAAAAACCCAACACCACACACATACATATCCATACTTACCTGCTCTGTACACTGAAAATGTGCCCGTGAACCTCCCCTTCTTGGGTCCCCCACCAACGCTCCTGGCCCCTCCTCTCTCCCCAGTACCTCCATGGGAAGCCACTTCCCATGGGGGCACTTGGGCATGGTCACCCTCAAGGGCTGCTGCTGAGTCCATCGACTCAGACTCGCCCCGTCGTCACTGGCTGTGATCTAAAGAAGTGGGAGCCAAAATGGCAAAGCCAGTGAAATCCGGAAGTAAGGGGGAGAAGAACTGGGGGGATGCTGATGTCGAAATATTTACCTTACTGCAAGAAATGCATTAAGGTGAAGAATGTTTAGGTTTTAGAATCACTTTAAGTGGTTAAGAGGCTGTTTTCTGCACACTAAATACAGTTAAAGACCAGTAGCCGCAGTTGTACTTTGGCAGGTTGGCTCTCCTTGGCGAATCGCCGTACATCGACCACTTTAAGAACACTAGGGGTTGCGACGCCAGAGCCGATGCGTGTGGCCACGACGTCCGGCAGCCATCTGTGATCGCTCCTGAGTGATGTAAACAGACAGATCCCTGTTCTGTCAGGGAAGGATAGACAGATCCACTGTTGCTATTGATTAGGAACAGCGATCCGTTTCCTCCTCCAGTCACTACGCTGCTCCCAGTCAGAAACACCTCCGTAGGCAACACTTAACCCCTTGATCGGCTCCTAGTGTTTACCCCTTCCCTGCCAGGTTGGCTCTTACAGACCCGACATCTCTCCATAAAGAGGACCTGTCACGCACCTTTTCTATTACCAGGGATGTTTACGTCCCTTGTAATAAGAATAAAAGTGATTAAAAAAAAATAAAAAATAAAACACACTGAAAGAGAAAAAGTGTATAAGGGGGAAACATTTTTTTTAGATATTATAATATATATATATATATATATATATATATATATATATATATATATATATATATATATATATAAGTAAAAGCGCCCCCATCCCCGTGTGCTTATCTTTTGACATTTCAGTTTTAGAGACTATGGTAACCTTACCTCTTAGCAGTTGTGTTTGCAGCAGACGTTCTTGTTTTTCTTGTAGTTCCAAGTTTTTTGGTAGTGGAAGATTTTGCCTTACGAATACAGAACACATTACTATAAATTTCATGCATACAACTAGATATGATAGATGGATAAGATAAAAGCAATTAGGAAATAAATACTGTACTTGATAGCAGTAAAGCAAAGTTCTCCAGATGTCTGTGCATTATGTTTATGTACACTAATTTGCTTGATCATTCAGTACTTTATTTTAAAGTGTTCCCTTGGAATTTAAAATACCTTACTTATGCACATTGCTAGATCACCACCGGCATGAATATTCTGGGAATGTGGTATCCATGTGACTAGCAAAAACTGTCCAAACATTAAAATAGCATAAATGTGAGGGGAAATAGCAGATACAAAGTCCCGAAGAACTCAGTTAACCTTTAGACAACCATGGCAAAAATAAGACTAACGTGTTATAAAAAGAGTTATGTGCAGAAACATACTTCCCCACGTCAACTGAGGCAAATTAAGTTAATTGGTAATCCCTAACAGTAAAGCAGAACTGAAGTTCTACTATAAGATACTGAGCAGGCAGACTTATTGCAGAAATACATTCATTGCCTCTTCTGCAAAAAAAAAAAAAAAAGAAGATTCCCCTACCTGCCTGTGTCTTCTCCAGTACTGTAACCAAGATGCACACGAGCAGCTCTGCTTACAGTGCCAGGATCTGAGTGCCAGGATGCCTAGTTCCTGCACATTCGCAGGAGTGAGGTCACATCCCTCTGATCAATGAAGAAGCCTAAGGACTGGCACTCAGAAGAAAATTCTGGCGAGGGACCATTGGACAGGTAAGTATTCACCCTAGTTATACTTTAAACTTTTAGCGAACAATCACCTTTTCATCCTAATGCACAATTTAAAAAACAAAATCATTCCAGTCATCCTTTTTTGGCTTGTTTTGCCACAGAAAATTGGTACATGTGCTTACAGGATGTACAGCTATAAGAATCATTCATGCTACAACAAGCAAAAGTGGCAAGAGCAGAGCTTTCCAGAGTGACAACAGTTCTAATGTGACAAGGTAAAAATCTTAGCCTGCAAAGCTTATAATAAAAAAACGGATATCTTGAAGGCCAGTAATACATTATTGAGATCATCACCAATATATGGACTTAAACTGTTAATATGTTAGACTAGCCTTGAGGTTTCTTCAGGGGTGCCCTGAAGGAAAAAAAAAATGCCTAAAAAGCAGGCCTTTTCGTTACACAAAGCCACAGGTTTTTATTGTGTACCATTTTAACCTTCCAGCCACTGGCGTCTCCCAACAACCAGTGATGTCATCAGTGTTGATAAAAAAGGGTGTTGATCGCTTGCACAGCATCCCCGTTTGATCCCCGTTTGATCCTCCCCAGCCCCTCGCCATCAACACTGAGTGATGGAGAAAAACTGTGGGAAATGAGAAATGCTGAAATATTAGCCAGTACTAGTGTGCAAGAGTGTATTTGCTAGAAAAACCCTTTCATGACTAAGCCCATTTCTGACATTTGTTGTTTACAAGTTAATTACTTAGAACCCCCAAACATTACATATATATTTTTTTTAGCAGAGAATCTAGAGAATAAAATGTCGATTGTTGCAATATTTTATGTCACACGGCATTTGTGCAGCGATGTTTTAAACGCAACTTTTTAGGGGAAAGGGACACTTTCATGGATTTAAAAAAAAAAAAAACAGTAAAGTTAACCCAATTTTTTTGTATAATGTGAAAGATGTTACGCTGAGTAAGTAGATACCAAACATGTCACGCTTTATAATTGCACGCACTCGTGGAATGGCGACAAACTACGGTACCTAAAAATCTCCATAGGGGACACTTTAAAAAATTTTTTTACGGTTACCAGGTTAGAATTACAGGGGAGGTCTAGTGCTAGAATTATTGCTCACAATCTGACGATCCCTCACCTGTGTGATTTGAACACCGTTTACATATACGGGCGCAAATTCTATATGCGTTTTCTTTGCTGCGTGAGCTCGCGGGCACAGGATTTTTCTACTTTTATTCTATTTTTTTTCCCTTTCTTCTATTTTCATATTAAGTTGTGTTTAAAAAAAAAAAAAACATTTTTTGGATCACTTTTATAGCTGTCACAAGGAATGTAAACATTCCTTGTGACAGATACTCTTTATGGAGGGATCGGGGGTCTAAAAGACCCCCGATCCCTCCTTTGCACTTCTAAGTATTCGGCGATTCTGAATACTGTGTATATGTATATATATATGTGTGTGTGTGTGTGTGTGTGTGTGTGTGTGTGTGTGTGTGTGTGTGTGTGTGTGTGTGTGTGTGTGTGTGTGTGTGTGTGTGTGTGTGTGTGTGTGTGTGTGTGTGTGTGTGTGTGTGTGTGTATTTTTTTTTTTTTTTAACCGGCGCCATTGGTAGCCGAGTAAACCAGAAGTGATGTTGTGACGTCGCTTCCGTGTTTACAATCAGGAGACTGGAATGAAGCTGTTTCCGGCTTCATTCCAGTCTGTCTCTAGCCACCAGAAGCGGTGGATGTTCGACGTCCCCTCCCGCTCCTCCAGGATAATAGCGGTTATTCCTCTATAGCCGATCGCTCGCTCGTTACTAGGATGATGCCTGCAGCTGTGGGCATCATCCCGGTATAACCCCTGAAAGCCGAGTACCCACATCTGCGTACGCTCAGCAAGAAAAGGATAAATGTAAATAAAGCATTATGTAAAACTATTAGAATAGGTTTTCACATTTTAGAATCGGGTGCCTTGAGACTGTTTAACATTTTAAAGGGTGCCTTGACTGGGAAAAAAAGGTTGAGAAACACTGTTAGACTGGCATTTCCATTAATCCCAAGATTCATTTAGGGATTCATAATGCACACTACAACACAACATGGGCAACAACAGACACATGGGTAACAAAAAAAAAAAAAAAGAAGAAAACCCTACTATTTTCTAAAACCTTGCCATAAAATACTATTTGGTTAGAACCAACAAAAGTTAGATGCTGGGAAAAGAAAATGAGAAGCATAGTGTGCAGTGTGTTTTGCAAGGCAAGGTGAACCATGTCATGTTTTTGCTTCCCAAACGCCTTTAGCAACGTGTGTAAATTCTGCCATCATTGCTAGAGATTTTCAAGCTTACATTTGTTCTTGGTCTCAGAACACTCTGTGCTAGATTGTTTTCCCCACCATCTTCAACGGAGTTAGACTTTGCTTTTCTAGCTGTAGAAAAAAAATGAAGTAGCAAAAAAATAAACAACCATATATTAGCACAGTAGACTGCTTTATGCACTTGAAATTGGAAACATCTAAAAAGGACAATTTAAAAATCCACGTGCAAAGAAATAAATAAGGCCTCAAAAAATAAAAATATAATTGGTACAAGACATTTAACTTGATAAAAAAAAAAATGGCAGCATATACACTGCTCCAAAAAAATTTAAGCAACACTTTTTTCAATTTAGAGTATAGCATCAAATCAATTAAAGTGGATGTAAAACCACATTCATGAAATCTGATCTGGGCACATATATCTGTAGTGTTTACTTCTTCTCTCTCCAATCAAGTCCCATATCTTTCTGCTGGAAAAAGAGAAACCCCCTAGAAGTGGGACTTTATAGGTACTCCCATATTCACATACGTAGGAGGAGAATTTTAATATATATATTATATATATATATATATATATATGTTTTATTATACAAAAAATACATAATTACAAAATCATGGATAGGTGTAATGGAGTAACCCAAACCCAACGACGTTTCAGATGAGTCACATTCTCCTTCATCAGGGATTTTTTTTTCCGGGTAACACCATATATCCTAATCACTAGGTACATTCTAGCATCCAAAACAATTTTAAAATAAATGCGGAAGAGACATCCTGACGCAGGGGCCAATCCAAATCCCATCCAACCAGATATTCTTTAAAGAGTATAATAGATGGTAAACAAGAAAAAGGAAAATTGGAAAAGACAAGAGAATAATATTCTCGGACACTGGTTTTGGCATACTTTGTGGGGCCACGACTTGAACCCAGTCTGTGCAGTGGGTACAACTTCATGGGACCCCGGGGCCCTTGATGCGTCCCTGTCCTGTTTATTAGTGGCCTGTAAGTGACATCACTGTTTGACTAAGATTCTCCAGCCTCTTCTGGGCCCCAGAGCACATGTAGACCCCCTGTTGGTCCGATATTTTTGACTGCAGTGTGGGGAATGCAATATTATTCTCTTGTCTTTTCCAATTTTCCCTTTTCTTGTTTACCATCTATATAGTCTTTAAAGAATATCTGGTTGGATGGGATTCGGATTGGCCCCTGCATCAGGATGTCTCTTCTGCATTTATTTTTAAATTGTTTTGGATGCTAGAATGTACCTATCTTAGCGATTAAGATATATGGGGTTACCCGAAAAAAAAAAAATCCCAGATGAAGGAGAATACGACTCCTCTCTGAAACGTTGTTGGGTTTGGGTTACTCAATTACACCTATCCATGATTTTGTGTGTATTGTTATGCATCCTTGATTATTTATACGTTTCTGTGATATTGTAATTATGTATTTTTTTGTATCACACACACACATATATATACATACACATATATATATATATATATATATATATATATATATATATATATATATATATATATATATATATATATATATATATATATATATATATATATATATATATATATATATATATATATATATATATTTTCCTACGTATGTGAATATGGTAGTACCTATAAAGTCCCTCCTTCTAGGGGGTTTCTCCATTTTTCTATCCTTCTGGGGATGTGGTACACCTTTTATAGCTGATAGCTCTGTTTCATTCATATCTTTCTGCTGCTCTGTTCCTCTGTTATCAGCATAACTTCTGACAAGCTCTCAAACACAAAAGGCAGCTGGAAATTTGTGTTGGGGAGCTAACTTGGAGACAGATAAGCACAGAGCTTGTCTAGTCACAGAACAGCTCTGCAGGTTTCTTTTTGTTTCTCTGCCTATGTGGAGTGGGAGGTGTGCTTTTTCTGCAAACAGCACACACACACACAGTGTATACCCAGACTTTCCTCCCACTGCTGAAAAAGGATGAAAAATTTCTAACATAATATCCACTTTCTAAAGAATGTAGTAAGCTGAAGACCGCAGATATACATGTAAAACTTATGCAGGGAGATTTGTTTAATCTGTGTATCATCCACTTTAAACTCCTGGGATATTGATCTGGCCAGTTAAATAGCAGAAGGGGTTGTTAATCAGTTTCAGTAGGTATTAAAGTGATTTTTTTCACTCTAAAAATAACAAAGACTTTACAAACATGTTATACTTACCTGCCCTGTGAAGTGGTTTTGCACAGGGCAGCCCAGATCCTCCTCTTCTTGGGTCCCTCTTCGGCTCTCCTGACCCCTCCCTCCTGTCGAGTGCCCTTGCTATGGGGGCACCCGAGCCGAGTCACAGCTCCCCGTGTCCATTCAGACCAGAGACCCTTGGTTTGGCCTTGCCCCCTCTCCTGACTGGTTACATGACTGACATCAGCTTGAGCCAAAAGCACCACTGCTGTGTTTCAGCCAATCAGGAGGAGAGTCCCGGACGGTCGAGGCACTTGTGATCATCACTGAAGAGAGATGGGGCAGGTAAATATCAGGCCTCTTGCACACTGCAGCTTGAAAAAGCTCAGTACAGTTTTTTGCCATTTACATTTTACGCAGAACGAAAATGCGTTCAAATATTTACAAAAAAAAAAAGGCTGAAAAAGTAGGATGCTCAAACATGTGAAAGTGTGCAAAAATCCTACCAAGCAGTGTAGAATGAGCGTCACTAAATACTCAGTAAATACGCTAATGATACACACTCAACTAAAATGCACAGCTCCAGATTAATCCTCTTTACACACTCCACATGTAAATGAAAAAAGCACAGCCTCCAATAGTGTAAAACCTTCACATACTTTAATCTCGTAAAATTTCACTTCATTGCATTTGCCTCTGACTGACATCTGAAGATCTGTCACTCTTCATCCCTGTGAAAAGAGGGTTTAAGCGTCTATAGCCAAACACGGCAGCGTGAGGCATGAACAGCTGGTGAGTGAAGTCGTGGCGGTGTGGTGGAGGAGTTTTCCTGGAAGTTTTTATGAATAATAATTATAATTGATTCACTGGTCACTATCTAATGAACGTTGGACTTTTTGTGTTTAAAAACTGGACACTTTATTCATTCATTCATACAATTTGTTGCAACTATTCACTTCACAGGGTATTGCTTTTATAGTTTAACCACCTCACGCCCACCCTATAGCCGAATAACGGCCGTAGAGCAGGCGCTTTCGTCCGGGTAGCCGTCCCTGGACGTCCTGTTTACTTCCGCAATGCGCGCCGCCGCGGGCGCGCATCGCGGAAGTTCTGTGTTTGCCCTGTCCCCTGGGGACAGGCAAACACAGATCGCTGTAAACGGCCAATCACAGCGGCCGTTTACAGCGCGATCGGCGTGTCCAATGGGAGATGATCTCATATGTAAACATATGAGATCATCTCTCAGCACCGCTCTCCCTCCTCACACAGACAGAGTGTGAGAGGGGAGAGCTGAACGGCTGCAGCGGCCGTCAGTGTGTAAAAAAAAAAGTCAAAAAAAAAAAACAAAAAAAGTCAAAAAAAAAAAAAAAGTGCCATCCTGCCCCAGTGCCACCTGTTAGTGCTATCTGTCCCCAGTGCCACCTGTCGTCAGTGCCACTTGTCCCCAGTGCCACCTGTCATCGGTGCCACCTGTCATCGGTGCCACCTGTCATCGGTGCCACCTGTCAGTGTCACGTGCCATCTGTTGTCAGTGTCACGTGTCATCAATGCCACTTATCAGTGCCATCTGTCAGTGTCACGTGTCATAGGTGCCACGTATTAGTGGCATCTGTCATCGGTGGCACGTATTAGTGCCACATATTAGTGCCATCTGTCATCAGTGCCACGTGTCATCAGTGCCACGTATTAGTGCCACGTATCATTGTCCTGGTATTTCAAAGTGTAATAAGTAGTCAACAAGTTAGATGTGTAATTTATGCTCCTAGAACACGTGATGGCGCTCCCTGCATGTTGGGCCTCTCTATGTGGCCAGGCTGTGAAAAAGTCCCACACATGTGGTATTGTAATAATCATGAGTAGCAGAATTTTTTGGGGTGTCATTTGTGGTATACACATGCCATGTGAGAGAAATAACCTATTACAATGACAATTTTGTGGGAAAAAAATTACAACATCAAAAAGCTCACTATGCCTCTTACTAAATACCTTGGAATGTCTACTTTCCAAAAAGGGGTCATTTGGGGGGTATTTGTACTTTCCTGACTTGTTCGGGTCACAAGAAGCGAGATAGGCCACCAGTACATCAGATGTGATCAATTTTGTATGATTCGCACCACAGCTTGTAGACTCTCTAACTTTCACAAAGACCAAATAATATCCACTAATTTGGGTTATTTTTACCAAAGATATGTAGCAGTATAAAATTGTGGCCAAAATTTATGAAGAAAAATTTATAATTTGCATAATTTTGTCACAGAAACAAAGAAATATGCGTTTTTTTTCAAAATTTTCGGTCTTTTTTCATTTATAGCCCAAAAAATAAAAACCCCAGAGGTGATCAAATACCACCAAAAGAAAGCTCTATTTGTGGGAAAAAAAGGACAAAAAATTCATTTGGGTACAGTGTTGCATGACTGAGTAATTGTCATTCAAAGTGTGAGAGCACCGAAAGCTGAAAATTGGTCTGGGCAGGAAGGGTGTTTAAGTGCCCAGTAAGCAAGTGGTTAAAGTGGTAACAATGTTATTTATGTTATGTGCATACTTTATTGGATATATTGGAGTTGAGAGTGTGTATCATCATTAGCATATTCATTGAGTATTTAGCGCTGCTCATGCTACGCTGCTTGGTAGGATTTTTGCACATTATTATTTATTTAGTGTAGAGTGGCAGCAAGGTTTTTTTTTTCTTTGTGTAAGTGCAGTGGTGATACACAGGTGTGAGGGCAGAAGTGTGTATTATAACAACAACAGGTGCACTAAATGGGCAACAATGAGACGATCAACAAAACAGGAATAGTTTTACAGGTGGAGGCCACGGACATTTTTCTTTCCCTACTCATCTTTCCTGACAGTATTTTTTACCAGCTTTATATTTGGCTAGGGTCACTGTCACTTGTGGTACCATGAGGCGAATATATATATATATATATATATATATATATATATATATATATATCTCTCTATATAATCTACACACACATATTTCTATCTCTCTATGTGGCCTGTCAAGGTTGATGTTACGTCAGGGTTTTTTTTTTTTTCTGTGCAGAAAGCTGCATGCACGTTTCAGACGATGACAGTTTTGTGATGTGAACCAGGGCACATGGAGAACGATTGCTTTCTTTGTGCCTGAACTACAAAAAGAAGTGACATGTAACCAGATACCCAAATGCAATGCTAACTAGCCACCCAATACACAATGCACGCCTATCGCTTCATGACAGTGGCAACCTCCAGCAGTGTTTACATGCTAGGTGCAGAAATCTTCTGAGACTACCTGCACAGAGACAGCTGTAGTCCTTGAGAGTTAGATATGCACCAGGATGTGAGGGAAGGGATTCTAGCTTAGATCAACCACTTACAGACCGGACCATTTTGCTGATCAAAGACCAGACCACTTTTTGCAATTTGGCACTGCGTCGCTTTAACTGACAATTGCGTGGTCATGCAACGTGGCTCCCAAACAAGATTGACATTTTTTTTCCCACAAATAGAGCTTTCTTTTGGTGGTATTTGATCACCCCCGGCGGTTTTTATTTTTTGCGCTATAAACAAAAATAGAGCGACAATTTTGAAAAAAAAAAAAAGCATTATTTTTTACTTTTTGTTATAATAAATATCCCCCAAAGATATATATAAAAAAAATCATTTTTCCCTCAGTTTAGGCCGCTACGTATTCTTCTACATATTTTTGGTAAAAAATAATTTAAAAAAATATCGCAATAAGCGATTGGTTTGCGCAAAAGTTATAGCGTTTACAAAATAGGGATAGTTTTATGGCATTATTAATAATTATTTATTTTTTTTTTTTAATTTTTTTTACTAGTAATGGCGGTGATCAGCGATTTTTATTGTGGCTGCTACATTATGGCGGACATATCGGACATTTTTGACACATTTTTGGGACCATTGTCAGTTATACAGCAATCATTGCTATATAAATGCAGTGATTCCTGTGTAAATGACACTGGCAGTGAAGGGGTTAACCAGTGGGTGGCAGTGTAGGGTTAAGTGTTCCTAGGGGCGTGTTGGGCTTTCATTTAGTGAACACTGATCTCTGCCCCAATCACATGGAGCAGAGATCAGCGTCACTAGTTGCTAGGCAGAATGAAGAAATGCTGTTTACAACGGCACTTCTCCATTCGGCCGTCCCGTGAGACGATTGCAGGTATGCCCGCGGTGATCGAGTCCGCGGACCCGCGACCGGACTCACGGGGGTCCCGACCGGCACGCGAACGCACCGCCAGCGGCGCGATGGCAGGGCGGCATTGAAGATTGGATGTACCTGTACGCCAATATGCCTGCCCGTGCCATTCTGCCGACGTACATCGGCGCGCACTGGTCGCAAACCGGGTTAAGGTATACAAATATCTTAAAAGGTGGATATTCCTTATAACTGCAGGCCCTTCAATGCTCTCTTTACTAGAGTCTGAACAATGGGCCCTTCATATAAAACTAAAAAAATTAAGTTTGTTTGGGCTTCCTTACAGCACTTTATACACTACCTAAAACTCTGCTAGCTATAAGACTATAGTAGTACCCCTTAGATGTGTTCTACAACTGTATAAATGTGTGTACCCCAATAGAAGTAGGATATGATTCCCTACACATGATTTATTGTTCATACCGCATTAGTAACATTTCTGGACCCGATTTAAGTCATAAAGGCCAGGACCCAGCTTTGAAGGCTCATTCACCATATATTCCTATAGGAAAGCCATTAAGAACTAACACCGTTTTACTGCCCCCTATAACGGATTCTCCATAATAATGGAAAATGCATTTCATTGTAAGCCCTTAGGAGCAGTGCCCTCCTACCCCTCTTGTATCAAATTGTATTGTAACTGCACTGCCTCCCTTTATATAACGTAAAGCACTGTGAAAATTCTTGCCACTACATAAATCCTGTATAATATTCATTTCATAGGGAGGTAAACAGTTCACCAAGAGCAGAGTAACAATGAAAATGGGTGCGAGTAAATCCTTTAACTGTGGAACAGTAAAGATCTTATGTGCGACTTATCCTGCCTTACTTCTCCCAAAAATATATTCAAGGAAAAATAAATGAAAAACAGTTTCACACAATAGGTGACTATTACATCTGTTGCCCAATGAAGGGGAAGAAATACAGTTTAGCTAAAATCAGATTTAACCCACTGTGAAAGAGCAAGAGGGCAAAAAATTACAAAGTATGTATACTGACCTTTCTTGGAAGGCTTAAACGGTGTTTGAGAAACACTTGATGTTATTTGCTCGATGTCCACATTCACCTAATACAAACAGACCGTGACAAAACAATTGTGTTTATTGTAGCTATTCAGAGGATGTACACCACTGCATGTATCGACCGCTCAATGCTTACAAAAAGAAGCTGACAGGTCATTGGTCTGGAATAAATCTATACTTTGTGCCAAGTAGTACATCGCTATAAACAGATATACCAACAGTGAAGCGGTTTTACCAAAAAGAAAAAGATCTTTCCAGAACCTGAATTTACAATCTAAAAGTCATTTAATAGGATATGGCCAGTGAACACAACCCTCAACATTGCATGGATAACAGATTTATCTAAAGAATGCTAATTACTTCAGACAAGTAATGTGTGCTTGGAATAGCTTCTAGGGCAGCTACAATACCATTGTATACCATAAATTACAAACTGGCCTGAGAATAGCAGAAAACATTATCTCAATAAATAACCAAAATTGGCTACCCATATTATAATAGCTTATAATTGGCTACCACATAGTTGTGTGTGTATATTAGAACTTGAGCTACTGAACTCCTATTTCAGCAAAGCATCTTTAACCACTTGCCGACCAGGCCAATTCTGACATTTCTCTCCTACATGTAAAAAATCATCATTTTTTTGCTAGGAAATTGCATAAAACCCCCAAACAGTATAGATCCTTTTTTTTTAGCAGAGATCCTAGAGAATACAATGGCAGTCACTGCAACTTTTTATTTTGCACGGTATTTGCGCAGCAATGTTTCAAATGCTTTTTTTGGGGGGGAACCCACACACAAAACAGTAAAGTTAGCCTAATTTTTTTGCATAATGTGAAAGATGAAAAAAATGTCACGCTTCAAAATTGCTTGTGGAATGGCGCCAAACTTTGGTACCTAAAAATCCCCATAGGCGACGGTTTAATATTTTTTTTTTTTTTTTACTGGTTACATGTTTTGAGTTAGAGGAGGTCTAGGGCTAAAATGATTGTGTGGTGACACCTAACGTGTGGTTTCAACACCGTTTTCATATGTGGGCGGGACTTGTATATTCGTTCACTTCTGCGTGCGAGCACATGGGGACAAGGGCACTTTAAAAAATATATATATAATTTTTATTAAAGTTTTCTAATTTGACACTTAAGAATAAAAGTGATCAAAACTTTTTTTTATTACAAGGAATGTAAGCATCCATTGTAATAGGAATATGTCATGAAAGGACCTCTTTACAGTGAGATATGGGGTCAATAAGACTCCACATCTCCCCACTAGGCCAGGAAGCCTAAAATTTAAAAAAAAAAAAATAATATTATTATTATTATTATTATTATTATTATGATCGCAGCTCCGTTTTTTTTTTATGTAGAAGCCGGGCTTGACGTCATAACATCGCACCCGGCCTTCGATGATCATAGAGACTCCGGCGATCATCTGGTCCACCGGAAATCTCTATGGTGGACATACAGGGTCGGCGGATCTGTTTCCTCCGATTCACCGGTCGCAGAGGTGAGTCGGTAGAAGCACCGGAGGGCAGCGGGAGACGTCCCCTTTCGCCACCCATAAGAACGATTAGCGGCCGACTAGCCACTATGATGGTTCTTATGGTATAGGAAATTGCCGGCTGAAAACGCAGATATCTGAATGATGCCTGTAGCTTCAGGCATCATTCAGATATCCCCCCACAAAGCCCAGGGTGTCCAGCCGTCGGCCAGTGGTTAAATGTCAAAATAAATGCTGCAGATTAAAGTAGAATTCCTGCCCAACACTAAAGCAGGCCAATAATCGCATGAAAAAAAAAAATAAAAAAAAAAAAAAAAATCAGACATGCTGGTTGTACCCAAGCCAGTACCATCAGCCTGCACATAGAGGGTTAGAATCTCGGCTGGTCCTAATGCATAGAATGCATTAAGGTGAAAAACACATGGGTTTACAACCCCTTTAACTATTTAAAGTTTACACCCCCCCCCCCCCCCCAGCTTGCCATTGAGGCCAAAGAGTTCAAGCTTTGTTTCATCAGACCCGAGTGAACTTAGTTTCTCAAGGTCCGAGAGTCATTCAGGTACCTTTTGGCAAACTCCAGTCGGGCAGTCATATGCCTTTTACTGAGGATTGGCTTCCGTCTGGTCACTCTACCATACAGGCCTGATTGGTAAAGTGCTGCAGGGATGGTTTTTCTTCCGAAATGTTCTCTCTCCACAGAGAGATGCTGGAGCATTGTCAGAGTGACCATCGGGCTCTTGGTCACCTACCTGGACTAAGACCCTTCTCCCCCGATCCCTCAGTTTGGCCAGGAGGCCCGCTCTAGTAAGAGTCCTGGTGGTTCTAAACTTTTTCCATTTACGGATGACAGGGGCCACTGTACTTACTGGGACCTTCAATGGTGCAGACATTTTTCTGTACCCTTCCCCAGATCTGTGCCTCGATACAATCTTGTCTCAAAAATCTACAGACAATTCCTTGGACTTCATTACTTGGTTTGCGCTCTGACATGCACTGTTAACTGTGGGACCTTATAGACAGGTGTGCGTCCTTCCAACTCATGTCCAATCACAGGAGGACTCCAATCAAGTTGTATAAACATCTCAAGAATGACCAGTGGAAACAAAATGCACCCTAGCTCAATTTTGAGTGTCATGGCAAATGCTGTGAATACTTATGTACATGAGATTTTTTTTTTTTTTTTTTTTTTTAATAAATGTGCAAAGATTTCAAACTAACTTCTTTCACGTTGTAATTATGGGGTATTGTTTATAGAATTTTGAGAAAAAATGTGAATTTAATCAATTTTGGAATAAGGTTGTAACATAAGAAAAAATGGAAAAAGTGAAGCACTGCATTTCTCTCAAGAATGGGATTTGTCCACACATGCACAGTAGTAACGGACCAACCAGAGCTTGCAGCAGAAGTTGTGTACCCTCCCACCCCTTCATTTGTGTGGCTTGGTTTTCTGTGCAGGCTAGCATGAAAGAGCATCAAAGGCTTTATTATTTAAAGCCAGTTTTCACTTGCCCTAAATATTCTTCTAGCTTTTAAAACCTAAAGTGGTTGTGGCGCCTGTGGAATTGGAAATCTTTTTGTTGTTAGTTTTAAATGAGTTTCGACCATGCTTCCATTGTACCAAGACAGATTTAACACATCTTGTCATGTCTATGGGTAGCTCTCATTTTGATGCTTATTTTTACATCAGCATATTAAGAGATCTTAATTCGTTTTTCAATTCTTTATAACTTGAATATGGTTTAGGCTGCATTTTGTACAGGTCAAAAAGGTCACCAATGTAAAAAGCAGAAAAAAATTCCTGTAATCTGCACAAAAAGAAGCTTGTGTACTTTTTTATGCTTCAGGTGTCAGAACGCACAGATATGAACAGGGGCCATTTAAATGAATGGGATATTGCTTGTTGGGCATTTTTGAACTTTTGAGATGAGCGTTTTACGAGCTGAAAATGCTCAAGTTTGAATGCAGCCTTACAGTATGATCAGTTCCTATATCAGTTTTCAGAATACTTTTTGTACTTCTATTTAAAAACGTATTTTTTTTCTTACTCTCTTCCTAAACCCAGGACCCTGCATTCATATATGTGGTCTCCTACAATACACAGAACATGGAAATTATTTTAGTAAATATAAACAGCTAAATTCCTGTTATCAGCAGTATAGTGACTTCTATCAATGTCTGGTTAAAGCTTGTAGGAGGAGTTTGCATTCTACGCTGGCTCTCTTATGAGGCTGCAGAACCCCTGAGCCCCTGCCAGGGCAGTGCTGATTGGCCCTGTGCTGATCACATGCACCCTCCCAAAAATATAAAACACACTTACACACCAAAACGGAGCATGTGCAGAGTGACTCCAAAAGGATCTGTACTATCAGGAAATGGATTTAGGACACTGGAAGGTGAGGATCAAAAGGTGATAGACTCAAACGGTATTTTTACACAATGCAGAGGATTAACCCCTTAGGTTCCAGTTAGTATAACAAGCATGATTTACTGCATATACAGACGGATTTCACTGTTGTGGGTTTAGTAACACTTTAGAGCAGTGGTCATCAACCCTGTCCTCAGGGCCCACTAACAGGCCAGGTTTGCAGGATAACTGAAATACATCACAGGTGATATCATTTGCTGCTCAGGGATTGTAGTATTCTAGTCTGCATCTCCCCAAGGTAATACATAAAACCTGGCCTGTTAGTGGGCCCTGAGGACAGGGTTGATGACCACTGCTTTAGAGCGGTTGCAAAACTCAGACGTGAAAAGTGAGCTAAGCATGTCCCTCTATAGTGCGTACTAGCCTGAATCCAAAGCAAGGAGTCTGGTTCTTTTCCGATTCCTTTGCTATCTATGCGAGTCTCTGAACTCTAAATCCACACCTCAGCCTCCCAGGAAACAGCCCACTCTATCACACAGCATTCAACTCAGCTTTCTGTTTTTCTCTAGAAGCCTGTTAGAGGAGGGTGTGTGTGTCCCTTGCCTCCAATCAGCTCTCAGATTTTACAGAGCTCTGTGCATGACATCAGATCCCCATCCTCCACTTTCTACTGCTGAGTAAAATGTGTTTTGGAAGATTGTAGCGGATAGAGTGCTGCAGATAAACAGGTACAAGTTATGTAGGAGGATTTAATCTCTGTATCATTTGAGGCTTGTCACTTCAATGGAGGATATTAAAGTTTCATTAAACCCACATCATAAAAAGCTATCAATAAATGCTGTATTATACGCTGTTCATACTCCGCAAAAAAACTAGCTGATCCTGCTGCTCTCTCTCTCAACCTTCTGTTCATAACCCCAATTCAGATAGGGATTTTGCAGAGCAGCGTTGGCAGCTCTGCACATGCTCAGTTTTCAGTGAATTTCTTTGCTGAGCATTTCCTCCCCGTCGTCACATCTTAGCGGCCCATGTGACTATAGAGTCACAGATGTGGATATAGAAATAATTATATATACAGCCCACTCCCTCCCTCCTGCTCTATGACAACTAACCAGCTGAATACAATGGGAGCAGGATAGTATATGTAGATTAATGGTGGATTCATCGCTCCCTCTAATTCTAAGATGCAAGCTGGAGGGGCACGGCACAGCCTGTGACTGGCAGAAATCAGCCCACACCATGTTATTTCCACAAAATAATAAATTTTTTATATCAAATATATTTGTATGACCATTTAAAACCAGCAGCCGTGGACTAGAAGCTCCTCCTGCTTATGTTTCCCTCAGACAGATTGGAAAAGAGCTGGGTCATGTGACAGCTGTATATGGATTAGAAAAAGGGTGCTTAGATTTGCTTATTAAAATAATTACAGTGCCATCATCCATATACAGACAGACAGGGCAATGTAAATGAAAGTGCGCGTTCAGTATCACTTTAAAAGAAAAAGGTTTGACCCCACCCCCCCAGTAGGGAAACAAATCTAGACATTCCTTGACATAACATCTCACAAGCATGAAAAGTTGTTTGTTATCCTGGAAAACTTGGCTTACCGTTGTGGCTGCGTGAAAAGCTTTCAACCTCCCACCTTTTGCTATGCAAAGAGAAAAAGAAAACCATCAAAACTCATGCAAAACAGCTAAAAACCTAGACCTGTTTTATGTCTTGTCCAATTTCTTATTTTTTTAAGCATTTCATGAACAGATCAAAAAAAGTTTAATCAAAATATATAATTTTTTTCAATCAGCACGAGGGACAGAACTTACAATCAATGCAAAGTGTATTTTGTGCTGGTAGCTGCTGCTTTAGTTGAAATCCTTCATCCTTGGATTCCCCCAAACCCAGCAGCGGCAATCTTCTGGTGCTACAGCAGTGGTCTCAAAGTACCGGCCCGCGGTCTGGTTATAAATGGCAAGCAGTGGTGATCCTGGACAGGTTTGCACTGCAGTGGGGGAGGCACCAAAGAGCTTTGTCTCCATCTCCTGTGTCCTCTCTGCTGCAGCCCAGAGAGAGAACAGAGTGGAGAAAGGATATGCCCATCACCACGCCCACCTAGGCACTGGTGGTGGATCCTGCTGCCACCTCAGGGCGGGAGATTGTGTCCTTTTCTGGGTGCCCTGTCACTAGGCGTGTGTGTAAGGCAGGAGCTGACAGGAGGAGAGGTGAGTGAGCCATCACACTGAGGCAAGTCCTTAGTGGGGTGGCTGGGGTATTTATGGAGTGTGGGGGTAATGGTGGGTTTAATAATGCGTTTTGCTGACATCAGCGCTGGGGGGGGGGGGGGGGGGGTTAATAATGTGTTTTGCTGACATCGGTGCTGGGGAGTTAATAGTTCTCAGAAGGGGAACTGTAAGCTCAGCACACAAATACACACACATCGGGGTTTACTAAAGGCAAATCTACTTTGCACTACAAGTGCACTCGCTGAAGATCTGAGGGGGACATGTTAGGAAAAAGTTTGCATGCGGCCCCCATGGGATATGAAAACTTGTCATGTGGCCCTCAGGTAATTTGAGTTCGAGACCCCTGTGCTACATGGTTATTAGATCCAAAGGACCTGTGACAGTCCTTCATCAAGAGTGCTGACTATTGACCATCTTTTCCACCCCCCTCCTTCTGTCATAGAAACTGTATTATAGCTTCCAAGGGATGGTATTTGCAAACATTACACTTCAGCTTTAAACCTTTACCAAACACAATGAAACAACATTTCAGCCATTTCTTATCTGAATTGTAGTTAAACATCATCCATAGGAAAAAGAATACCGTATATACTCGAGTATAAGCCGAGATTTTCAGCCTCTTTTTTGAGGCTGAAAGTGCCCCCCTCGGCTTATACTCGAGTCACCGCTGTCTGACTGCCCGAACAGCGTGTCGAGCAGACAGACAGCGGCCATTCTACCTTTCAAAAGCCGCGCCTCCGCCTCCGCCTGTGATAGGCGGAACACTCAATTTCCCAGCAGTCAGTGTTCCGCCTATCACGGACATCGGCTCATCCTCGGATGAGCCGATGTCCGTGATAGGCGGAACACTGACTGCTGGGAAATTGAGTGTTCCGCCTATCACAGGCGGAGGCGCGCCTTTTGAACAGGGGAATGGCCGCCAGGGCGCCGACGAAGAGCGGCGATCCTGGCATGGGACGACACGGAGGCTCGGGACGGGACGACACGGAGGCTCGGGACGGGACGACACGGAGGCTCGGGACGGGACCGGACGGACACAGGTAGGCTGGACACACAAGGCTGCACGGACACACACACACACAGGGATGGATGGATGGATGGACACACACACACACACACACAGGGATGGATGGATGGATGGACACACACACACACACACACACACACACAGGGATGGATGGATGGATGGACACACACAGGGATGGATGGATGGACACACACACAGGGATGGATGGATGGACACACACACAGGGATGGACGGACACACAGGGATGGACGGACACAGAGGGATGGACGGACACACACAGGGATGGACAGGCATATCTCACCCTCGGCTTATACACGAGTCAATAGGTTTCCCAGTTTTTTGGGGGTAAATTGGGGGCCTCGGCTTATACTCGGGTCGGCCTATACTCGAGTATATACGGTATGTATATTTAAAAGAAATGCGCCATAAAAACTTAAATGAAGGCTTACCAAAATAATCAAGCCAGCGCATCTCCTTGATAGCTGCAGGTAGCTTGACGAGTTCGATATTGTACAGGGTATCCACTTCCTTCGCATTGCTAATAACCGTAGATTTTAATTCCTCTACAATTGCCTTGACTAGATGAAGAAAAGAGGCAATCTCTTTAATACCAATAAGGTGCACAGATCATTACACTTTACCATTTGAAATGCTTAATTTTAAGCGGATTTAGTGCATAACAATGTGGGGATATTCTGCCAACATTAAAATACTATTAACGAAACCCTTGTGAAAACTTCAATTTAACAGCAATAAGTATACACCTATCACAAAACAGACCAAACCACAGATCCAGTTGAAAGTAGTTTCACAGTCCAAAACACAGGGGGGGGGGGGGGGGGGGAGAAGAAAAGAAAAAAGGAAGGCACTGAAATTGTCTAAGCTTAACAAATAAAAGGTGCTAATTCAGCGTACACAGGTGTCCGTGGAAGACATTCGAATACCTACAATCAAAATGCACAGTAGAGCGTAAAGTAGGGACATCCAACTGGCAGCGTGTGGGACCTTTTCTGTGGCCCACCCTGATGGCATCTTTCCCTCCTGCTCTTATCAGCAAATGCTCAGTTTATGTGAGACAAGAAATTTAATTAAAATGTATTCCTATTTTTTTAACCCTTATTTAGCCCTAATCACACAGTATTAACACCTTCCTCCTCTGCACTCTCGAGCTGTTAGTTTTTAAATGTACTTTTTGCCTTTTCGATAATGAACCTTTATGCATTTTTTTTTATTCAGGTCAGATTAAATAAAAACGCCTTTTCCATGCTTTGTAACACTCTAATTGTAATATCATATGCACAACAAACTACAGAATATAAATGTATACATTTCTACAGAGACACTAGTTGTTTTTACACTAACAGTGGTCAAAAGTAGAAAAGTATTATTTATTTATTATTTAGTTTTGCTATCTTTTTGTCCTTAAAAAAAAATAAAAAAAAATAAAAAATGTACCCACCTTCTCGACTTGAGGATACAAATTCCAATGTGACACCACTGGCCTAGAACAATGGTGCTTAAAGCAGAGTTCCATCAAAAAGTGGAACTTCCGCTTTAAGTACTCCTCACCCCGAGTGTTCACAATCGGCATGTCATTTTTTGGGGGGGTGGGGGTAGGTGCCGAGTACCTGGTTTGGAGTGGGACTTCTTGTCCCATTTTCTCCTTCCGACTGCCTAGGCGAGTCCTAAGTGGCCCCTCCCTCCCGGCAACGTTCTGGGACACGTGACAGGTCACAGAACATTGCCTGGCCATTGAGCCAGAGCGGAGCATGGCGTGGCGTGCGCAGTGCATACCCGGCTGTGAAGCCGTAAATGGTCACAGCCGGGTGCCCACACTCACAATGTCGGCATGTGTAGAGGAGGGAATGAACAGAGGCTTCGGGCAGCCACATCGCTGGACCATGAGTCAGGTGAGTGGCTGTTTATTTTTTTACTTTTACAGTTACTTTTTGTAACTGCTGACTTTTAATAAACATAAAAAAAAAAAAAACGGTGGAACTCCGCTTTAAGAAAAATTAAGATTTTTGGTTTACCAGTAAAGCTTTTGTTGGAGTACATCACAGGAGGCGTTCATATTCAGTTCATATACATGATTACTTGGGTTATGTTGCCACTTTTAATTGAATAGACACTGGTCAAAAACACAGTGATGCCCGCATTACCCCTTCGAGCTCAGCTAAACCTCAGTTCTGTAGCAAGTAATGAGGAATTACACGGGAGCCTGGGGGGGGGGGGGGGGGGTGGGTGCGCGGTCGAGTCCTACTGTCTGTGTCAATGGATGCAGCAGCAGGACTCGGGAGTGCACCCACACGTGTGCCCCCATGGAAAGCGGCTCTCCTTGGAGGCACTCGATGAGGAGGAGCCAGGAGCACTTCCGGGGGACCACAGAAGAGGACTGGGGCCGCTCTCTGCAAAACCCTTGCACATAGGAGGCAAGTATAACATATTTGTTATTTAAAATAAACAAAAAAAAAAAAAACTAACCAACCTTTACAATCACTTTAAATTACTTAACTTTCCACAACCATACAACTTTAAAAAGAGGGTTTACAGCAGAAGCTATGCAAAAGAACTCTACCTTGACTGTCAAAATCCCTAATAAAGGATGCCAACTTCTCATTTTTTACTGTACGATTTTTCTGTCCGCGGTTTCCTCTTTTCTTTGCTGGTGCCATGGTGATAATAGGCGTCTCTAAAAAATAATTTTAGATATGTTAGGTGCAACCATACATCACAAAAGTTTCTCATCACTTACACTAGGAAATGTTTTACAGGCAAATATAGATTTATAAATGTTAAATAAAACAAAGATGTGAGAATTTAAAAAAAAAAAAAAAAAAAAAAAATCTAACCAGTAAAGTTAGCCCCGTTTTATTTATATAATGTGAAGGATTTTACGTTGCAAGAATCGTGATCGTTTTATTCTAAGCAAAAAAAAAATAAAAAAAAATTGTGATTCTCATTTTGGCCAGAACCACGCAATCTCATTTCTTGAGGTCCTAAAATGCCAGAACAGTATAAATAATCCCCAAATTACCCCTTTTTGGAAAGCAGACAGTCCATGAGATTTAGTATGAGGCACAGAGAGTTTTTTGAAGTTGGAACACTTCTTACATTTACACCCCGCTCCCCGTCACCAGCATCATTATATAACTGGTGTGGTGGTGATCAGGGATGCTAACTGGTGACCGTATGTATTTTTTTAAACATTTTTTTTTTATTCTATTTTTACTACTCATATCAGGAGTAGTTCAGTTCAAGTTTTTAACACTGCTGCTACAGTGACAACCTCTGTATTAGCAGTGTGTTGAACTGTCAGGAATGGGTTACATAACAGCTTTCTATTGTGATGCTGCGACTGGCCCACAGCTATCACAGGGTACAGCTTCTGTCGGACCTTCACAGCGCATGTGCTGCGACGTCAGCGTCTGCACGCAAAGTGAAGGTGCAGGTTTAGGAGATATTCATTTTACCTACAGGTAAGCCTTTTTATAAGCTTACCTGTAGTTAAAAATGTAACATGAGACCCCTTTCACACTGGGGCACTTGGCAGACGCTACAGCGCTAAATATAGCGCCTGCAAATCGCCCTGAGTCGCTCCTCACACTCCAGTGTGAGAGCCCCGAGGGCTTTCACACTGGAGCAGTGCGCTGGCAGGATGCCAAAAAAAGTCCTCCAAGCCGCATCTTTGGAGCGGCATGTACACCGCCCCTGCCCATTTAAATGAATGGGCCAGCACGGCTATACCGCCGGCAAAGCTCCGCTGCAGCAGTGCTTTGCAGTGGTTTTAACCCTTTTTCAGTCACTAGCAGGGCGGTAAAACCGCCCTGCTAGCGCCCGAATACCGCAGCTAAAAATAGCACCGTTTTGCCACCAGCTCCCACATTACCCCAGTGTGAAAGGGGCCTGAGTGTACAACCACTTTAATAGGATCTATGTGTTCTGTCTCATCTGTTTTACTGGTAATAGTGCAGCCAATGTGTTGATTTCAATGGGCTGCCCAGTGTGCAAAAGAGGCTTGTGTAGGTTTTGGGGTGTTGCGCTTCACGTGTGTTTTGATGCGCTTGCTAAATGTTTTTCTGCACAGAACATTGGGTCGTTCTGACGCATTTAGGGTGCCAGTAACACTGAATGGAATACGTTTTCATGCATATCCGCACACATTCACAAAACCAGAGGTCTGAATGGAACTACAAGCTGGACTGTTACAGCAACGATAACAGAGAACAGCATTAGACTGACTCAGGCCCATTTGGAGGCTATGACCAGCCTATTACCAGGTCGGCCTTTCCTTGGGACAGTTACTATGACGCTGAAGTCAGTGAAGGACTCGGGAAGACGGAATTATTATTATTATGGGATGATATGAGTACTATATGTGCGCACTAATAGTCTTCAGACTGTGTCGCAGTCCTGTACTAATAAATATCCCCCAGCCCAGTCCTTACCTTAGCCGCCCGCTTCGCTCAGCCCGGAAATACACCGCACAGATTCAAACTCAGCCGCCACCTCCGCTCCGCCAATAGGGCGCAGCCAGCGAGGTCACGTGTCCACATCCTCTGTCCTACGCTGTTCCGTCAGATTAGGCGACCGTCGGAATTGGTAACGGAAGAGGCGTTCCGTCGCCGCCATCTTTGTGCACCCCACACTTCTCCACAGTTAAGGCTACATCGAGAAGGGAGCAAGCGGACATCTTTTTACACCCACCGGAGTTTAGCATTTAACAGTTATTTTTAACAGGAAACGGAGATTATAATGTGAAATACAGTATATAGAAACCCATCGGACTGTTTACATGTTGAATTATAAAAGCAGCGGTGTTCTGTCACATTTGCAAACCTGTGAGATCAGCAGGCTTGTCGCTGCTTTTCAAATTCAACATCTAAACAGTCCGTTTGCGAATTACTTTATTTCATCTTATAAGCTCTGTTTCCTGATAAAAATAACTGTGAAATGCAAAACTTCGTTGGGTGTAACAAGATGTCCGCTTGCCCCTTCTCGGTGTATCATTACTGTGGAGCAGTGGCAGTGCGGGGTGTAGCAAGATGGCGGTAACGGGACGTCACTTCCATTACCCATTCTGACGGGTCGCCTAATCTGACGTAACACCGGCCAACCAATAGGAAACGCCTCGCCTCACAGGGCGGCCATGTTGTGGATGGCAAAACAGTGAAGCGTTAGTAACTCTCTACGAACTATCATAAGTCTGAGAAGTCACATGACACCTCCGCTAGTCTCCCCAGCATTGTTTAATAAAGAAAGCATATGTCCTCGAACTGATACGGAATAATCTATACTTTTGTATTACAATTCCGATACAGAAGCGTGTTGTTACTGGTTTGCAGTAACGAACACTTTCTATTAGAACGTTTGGCAAAACTATCTAATAATCTATAAAAATCGTTTCTGGGGCTCCTAGGCTACGGAAAACAAGATGGGCCAAAATGTATCGCATGCGCGAGGATGCGCACGCGTAGCAGTAGCATCTCTTCACGGCGTTCGGTTGCCTAGGAGATGAGAGCGTACATAGCAACCAGAAGACAGGGAGAGGTGCGCTGCATAGTGCGGACACGGAGAGCAGTCATCATGATCCCCCCCGCTGATTCCCTGCTCAAGTACGACAACCCGGCACTCATCAGTAAGAACACCGACAGGAAATCCCCCAAAGTAAGTCACTCCTCCGCCTTATCCAACCACATTTCCCTGGTTCATCACTCGGGGCATGCTAAGGGATCCGAATTAAAGGGGCACAGTCACATACTGCCACATGGCGTTACAATTCATGCCTAATATGGCACCTTCCATCGCTGACATTTTTGAAAATGCTAGTTGCCTGGCTGTTGGCCATGTATACCCATTGATTTAACAGTTACAAAAAACGGTTACATTCCAGGCATGTGCCAGGAATAATGATAACTGGCCCATTTGCTTGTTTACTCAACAAAACTGTCAAATGATTGGTGTCATAACTGGTCACATGCTGCAACAGGGCAGTTGCAGATCAAGCAGAAGCTAAGATGGCAGCTTTCTTGACCAAAACCAATAGGAGGGTTTAGTTCCACTTTAAATGGGTGATTCCACTGCTAATGGAGTCACTCCTTTACTATCCTAGAAACCAACATGTCATGTGTTGGTACGGGGCGGGGCCCGGGGGTGTGCCCAGGAGGTGGTTGGAGAGGAACATAAATAGTCTGAGCTTTAGAATAGCAAGGTCTTCCTATTGAAGGGATTTCACACATCTGAGTGGGGTTAGATACCACCCCAAACCCTGTTACAAGTTCTTCCAGCAAATTAACTTTCAGTGCCGGTTCACACTAGTGCGATGCCAGACATCACATGTAATTCGCAGCGCACTGCTGTTCACATTACATGCGATGTCTGTGCGGGTGCGATGTCAGCCATACAGATAGTATGGCTGATATCGCACCGCATTCGGTCCAAACACGCACAGGACCCTTTTTTCTGTTCGGACCAGAATCGGATCGCATGGGTGTTCACACATATGCGATCCGATTCATGTCCGAACCGTCAGTTTGCAGTGCGATATGCAAGCTGAAATGGGGGTGTCTTTAACATATAATGACACTCCCCATCAGATCGCATATGGCAGTGTGAACTGCCGTGCGTGTCAAGTGCAATGCGGGAACCCGCACATGATTCGCAGGGTTCTCGCATTGCGCTAGTGTGAACCGGCACTCAAAAGACATCCTCTAGACCAGTGGTCTCCAAACTGTGGCCCGGATGCCAGATGTGGCCCTTTCCTTGCCTCTATCCGGCCCATGAGGCTCCATTACTTCCACCATCACCATTAATGAGGCACTATTCCATCCGCTAAGACCACTGATACCAACCATGGGCCACTATTCCTTCCACTAAGATCAATGATGGGGCACTATTCCCCCCCCGCTAAGACCAATGATGGGGCACTATTCCCCCTCTAAGACAAATGATGGGGCACCATTACCCCGCCTAAGACCAATGATGGGGCACCATTACCCCCGCTAAGACCAATGATGGGGCACTATTCGCCCTCGCTAAGACCAATGATGGGGCACTATTCGCCCTCGCTAAGACCAATGATGGGGCACTATTCGCCCTCGCTAAGACCAATGATGGGGCACTATTCCCCCTCGCTAAGACCAATGATGGGGCACTATTCTTCCTGCTAAGACCACTGATGGAGCACTATTCCTCCTTCTAAGGCCAATAATGAAGCACATTTCCCCCAGCTAAGACCAATGATTGAGCACTATTCCTCCCACTGACACTGTCGATGGGGTACTATTCCTCCTGCTAAGACAAATGATGGGGCACTGTTCCCCTCACTGATACCAACCATGGGGCACTATTCCTCTTGCTAAACTCAACAATGGGGCACTATTCCTTCTGTTATAACCAATGATGGGGCATTATTCCTCCCACTGATGCCGGGACATTTTTTGCTCACACTGGCTATAGTCCGGCCCCTCTAAAGCCTGAAGGACAGTAAACTAGTCCTTTGTTTAAAGTTTGGAGACCTCTGCCGTAGACTATTCCATGAGCCAGAGTGAATGCAATGTTGCTGTGTGCCTGGCTGCCTCTGCACTGATTTGGGAAAGAACCCGTTAATCTCAGTGACACCTGCAGGGGTAGCGCTACATTTGTTGTTTGTCATGTCAACTGGTGCCCATATATCTTTTTCAACTTTGTATTTAGCTGTTTGCCAGGAGTTCAGCTGTAGCATTTTATTGTTTATTTTTTCTTTAGTCTCGTGCTCTGAAAGCCATTCCTCAGCAAACTGGCCCATCTGCTGTACCTGTACCCCCACCTCCCAAGCCAAAAACACCACCACTTGATGCAACAAAGCCAGCAGAAGAAATTTTAAATGCAATCCTACCACCACGGTAAGATTAATTGTCTTTGCTCTTGTACAGCCATCTGATTATTATACAGCAATACGATAAATGATCAGATTATCCTGTGCCAAACTCGCCATTGACGTTCCAGGAGATCATTGTGAGAATTAGAGCTGCAGCTTTAGTAACTGTTGGGTACTGTGGCTATTATTCTTTTGCACAGAAGGCAACACAAAGGGGTTCATTTATATATATTGTTTTTAAAAAAGACAGCATCAAATAAGCATAAATAACTAACGTTTTGGGTTCTTACCATGTCCATGTTTCCAAGCAACATAGTCATAGTGACATAGGCAATTTATGTCACTGTGATGCCTTGAGACAGGGACCCTGCAAGGTTTCCTATGACTTATGTGGCCCAGTCTTATAAACATGTAAAACACATTTATTTGGAGTGCTGGTGACTTTGCATAATTTTATCTAGTTCTGGCATGGCTCCATCTGCCGCATTCCATTTGAACGCCCATCTTGAGCACTGTTAGGAGTACAGCTTCTCTTTGGACATTATGTCTCAACATTAACACAGCCATCACAAACAATCCCCAAAATGTGTCTAACATGTTTATTTTCCATGATTGTCGGCGCCATCTGGTGGCTATAATAAAGCTTTTTTGTTCTGATTTAAGTGTTTTAGGAAAATACTGCATTATGGCCACTAGATGGAGCTGACAATCGTAGTAAATGAACATATTAAACACATTACAGGGATTATTCTTGACAGCTGTGCAAATGCTGAGACATTTGTACAGCACACTTTTTATAAATAGAGCCATAATGTAGAGAACATTTTTCTAGCCCATCTTCTGTTGTGACCCATTCATCTAAGTAGTTTCTTTTATGTGGTCATGAGATCAGCCATAGGTCCTAAATGTCTTTCACTTGGAAGAACTACTTTTTTTAAACCAGATCTCTCTGTTCCTTTTTCTTTGGCAGGACCCTCTTTATAGTCTGAAATATAGACCTGTATATTAAAAGAAAAAAAAATATTTAACAAAAATGTTTTGCTGAATGAAACTTTTAGGCTGGGTTCACACTGCTGCGATGCGGGAACGCTGCAAATCTACTGCGGGTTCCCGCATCGCATGTCTCCCGGCGGCAGTTCACACTGCCCTATGCGAACTGCTGGGAGTGTCAGTGAAAAGTTAATGACACCCCCAAATCAGTTCGCATATCGCAGTGCGATCTGCAAACTCGGACAGGAATCGGATCGCATGGTGTGAACACCCATGCGATCCGATTCTGCTGCGGACCAAAAAAAGGATCCTGTGCGAGTTTGGGTTGGATGCGATGCAAATTCAGCCATACTATCTGTATGGCTGAAATCGCATTGCACAGAGATCGCATGTGATTTGCACTGCAGTGCGAATCACATCCAATCTCATACACCGCAGCAGTGTGAACCCAGCCTTAATCCAACCTCTGGCCAGTTTTTAGCCAGGTAAGCAACATAGTGCTCAGTTGAATTTATCACCATTAATCCATCCACACCGGCACAATCTTTGTCCTGATACCATATAAACTAAAGATGTAAAACTTTGTCCACACCAGTAACTAATGGCCTTTTCATGCCATATAACAGTGGTTCAGTTTTCAAGTACCTTCAACAGGTCATATTTTCAGGATTTCCTTCATCTTGTAAAGGTGCTTTAAATCAATATCCATGGCACGATATTTATAGCTAGGGGTGCACCGAATGGAAATTTTGGAGCCGAAAATGCAGAATGCGCTTAGCCGAAAACCGAAACCGAAAATTACAGTTTAAAAAAAATATTTATATATTTTTTCCAATTGTATTATATTAGAATTTTTAATTAATATCATCAATTTAAATTAATATGAATTTATTGTTGGCCATTATTGGCACCTTTAGTTTAAGAAAAGTTCAAGAAAAAATGTAGTCTGCAGTCTCTGACCATCTCCTGTAGTATGTCTGCAATCTCCTACTTAAACACATTGCTAATAGTATTAGCACAATTTCCATTTGGTGCACCTCTAGCAGACATGATACAGGAGATGATCAGAGACTGCAGACCTAGTACAGGAGATGATCAGAGGCTGCAGATCTAGTACAGAAGATGATCAGAGGCTGCAGATCTAGTACAGGAGATGGTCAGAGACTGCAGATCTAGAACAGGAGATGGTCAGAGACTGCAGATCTAGAACAGGAGATGGTCAGAGACTGCAGATCTAGAACAGGAGATGGTCAGAGACTGCAGATCTAGAACAGGAGATGGTCAGAGACTGCAGATCTAGAACAGGAGATGGTCAGAGACTGCAGATCTAGTACAGGAGATGGTCAGAGACTGCAGATCTAGTACAGGAGATGGTCAGAGACTGCAGACCTAGTACAGGAGGTGGTCAGAGACTGCAGACCTAGTACAGGAGGTGGTCAGAAACTGCAGACCTGGTACAGGAGATGGTCAGAGACTGCAGATATGATACTAGAGATCAATGCAGCCTCACCAGAGCCCATCAGATGCAGCCTATCAGTGCACATGTGATGCAGGCTGCCAGTTCCCATGAGATCTAGTCCCGCCAGTGCCCATGAGATCTAGTCCCGCCAGTGCCCATGAGATGCAGCCTACCAGTGCCTGGTAGTGCGATCTCACACTGTGTCACAGAGCTGGATTGAATCGCTGGACGGCCACTGTAACAATGTCCCGCCTCCTAGTCTGGTATTGGATAAGTGTGCCGCCTATCACAAGAGCCGGGACATTGTTACAGCGGCCGCCCTGTGATTCAATACAGCTCCGTAGCTGATATTTTATCCAAGGGAAATACCAAAACTGGAGGTACATAGCCCTGACCAAAGTGTTCATTATCTCAAAAGTTACTAATTTTAATAAAGGTAGGCTAGGCTGAGTCAGACAAAATGATATCTTTCTATGTGCAGAAAAGCATATGTAAATAAAAGTTTGAATTTTTAAAAATGGTTCTTTGTCCTGAGGTTTATGAGTGTTTGTGAGACTGTCACTTGTGGCACAATAATTAGGAGTATTTTATGGGTACAAGGACTTTGGCATATGGTTCGATTTTATACAGGGACTAGGCTCAGGTTCTGTTTGATAACCCCCTTTAAGCCATTCCTACTGTTAGGCCCAACCTGATCATGACCATCATTTGCAGTGGGGAGCTACACATGCTGCTGATCTTTGATTTCTGGCATGTTTTCTTATGCTGTGTACACATGACCGGACTTTTCGGCAGGCTAGGTCCGACAGCCTTTTTGGCGGGCTTTCGTCTGACTTTCCGAATGAATGGACTTGGCCACACACAATCACACCAAGGTCCGACGGAATCGACTGTGATGACGTACAACTGGACTAGAATAAGGAAGTTCATAGCCAGTAACCAATAGCTGCCCTAGCATTGGTTTTCATCCGTCGGACTAGCATACAGACAAACTGATATTTCGACCGGTCTCCAGTCCGTCGGAAAGATTTTAAACATCTTCTAAACCTAAAGTCCGTCTGATTTTTCGGCAGCAGATTTTTTGGAAGTCCACCCTAACATTAAAATCACTACATATACAGGCATGCATGATCTAAGACTAACCTATCTAGCCCTGTAAAGAAGAAATCAGTATACATACCTTTTTTTGAAACTGCTCTAGTCCGGTCTCCAGTGGCGGGAAGCTCTGCAGAAGAGACAGCCGTTGTGAAATGAATAGGAAGTGACGTCACCCACAGACTTACTATGGGGTTTCCGTTGTCGGCTGCCTCCTCTGCACCCACCTCCACAGCGAAGCTGCCGCATGGGACTGGAATGACTTTAGAAAGGGTATGTGTATAGATTTCTTCTTTACGGGGCTAGATAGTCTTCGATCGTGGATACATGTAGATGTAGCAATTTTAATGTTAGGGTGGATGCCCCATTTAATTCTATCAACTTTTTATACTTTAATTCTTGAAAGTAGGTGCATAAGTTGGGGCAGGCTAGTACAGGCCCCAGGGGCCATGATGCTATTCAGTCGGCTCTGGCCATGCCATCTCACTTACCCTGTTAGGTGGTTTGTAAAAGTCAGAAAAGTCAACTGAAGGTAAACTGAATGAACATTTCGATTTTTCTTGCTGCAGTATTTACTGGATGGTATTAGTATCTCATTGATCAGGTATAAGTTGAGTAAAGTTCCGCTTTAAGTGTTACTACCAGTGCTTATAGAACCTGTCTCTGATTTCCAGTCACAGGGTAGCAATACTTAAAAAACAAAACAAAAAAAACTCACTTGTTTGTTTGAATTACAGAGAATGGATGGAGAACAACCAACTGTGGATTCAGCAGGTGTCCAGCACGCCCAGCACCCGGATGGATGTTGTCCACTTACAGGAAGAGCTGGATATTAAATTACAACAGAGACAGGCTAGAGAGACGGGAATCTGTCCAGTACGCAGAGAGCTTTATTCACAGTGCTTTGGTACGTTGCTTCTCTACAATCTCTGTTATGCAGCCTTTAATTTGAATATGGAAGTAGGCCTTTTAGTAGACAAGAACACTCTGAAATTGAATTATAAAAAAAATAAATAAATAAATAAATTGCATACTTAATCATCTGAAAGTGGCATGTACAGTACGTTCGTAAAATTTATTGATGTCAGGCTATTTCCACTACAGGTCAAAGGTTTCTCTTTAATGAAAAAAAGGAGTGGTTTGAGGATGCCACATTTTGGTCACTAGATGGTGGTGAAGATCATAGGAAATAAATATTTCTTATGATCATCTAGTGGCCATAATGCGGTATGCTCCCAAAGCACTAATTTTTAATGAATGTAAAATATTTGACAAGTAGAATAAATAGCATGAGAACAATTTTGCTGGAATTGTTGTGCAGACCATACATGGGTCGAATTCCAAATGATTTGTCAACTGAAAGTCAAAAATTTCATGCGTTTTATAATCCGATGATGCCACCATTTATTTCAAAAATCAACCAACCAAGCCTTCAATTTCACCTCATGTTGTTTTGAAAAGTATACTTCCTGACAGACTCCATGGCAGCATATGTGTGGGTTAACCTTGCTGCTCCTATAGGACCCCTATCCCATAAATCTTTGCTCCAAGCCAGCGGCCGTGTTCCTCCTCCTCCTAAGGACCAGTTTGGTTATCCGTCTACCTGGAGTTTTTCTTCTCCACGATCAAGACCGGGCCAACGGTGAGCACTGGGAAGACAGGTGGCGATACTCCAATAAGCCCTGGCTATTAGCAGGGTATGGAGCGAGCTAAACGGAAGATACTCTGATAAGCCTTGGCTGTTAGCAGGGTATGGAGTGGACAAGCAAAGGAGGCACTGGAAGAGCTAGCCTGGCCATTGGCAGGCAAGCAGGCAAGCAGCCAGATATCCCACCTATTAGCGGGTGGCCCTATCTACCCCAAAGCCGGTTTGATCAGCCTACCTGGCCCAGTCTGATCGTAGAAGCAGGATTGAAGTTGCCGTGTGCAGTGATGTATACATTTATATTACATATTCTATGGCAGCAGTTTGTGTGTTTCTGTTTCTCTGTTTCTTCTCCGGCTCTAGTGTCTTCCAGTCTATGGCAGATGGAGTGCATTTTCATTCCAAGCCTCTGCTTTCTTTTCCGGCCGGGTGTCCCTGGGTTGCTCCTGCCCAGGGGCCCAGTGAGTGCATGGGTGCTGCGGGTAGTGGTGGTATAATTTCAGTGGAGAAATTCAATCGGTGGTCCAGTACCGTTGATGTAGGCCAGGGATATGCAATTAGCGGACCTTCAGCTGTTGCAAAACTACAAGTTCCATCATGCTGCTGGGTGTCATGCTTGTAGCTGTCAGTCTTGCTATGCCTCATGGGACTTGTAGTTCTGAAACAGCTGGAGGTCCGTTAATTGCATATCTCTGATGTAGGCATTTCTCTGTAGGCAGCTTGCAGCAGTTTCCCAAAGTGCTGTGTGCAATCATTACAGGCTCTGCATTAACACCCTGGTATGCTGCTCATGTGTTTCCGCTATGATTTGATCACCGATCGATGATTTTGATGCAACTTTTACCCAGAGACTGTAAAGTCAGATCAGGGTCACACTCTGAATCGCGATACTTGGAGACATAGAGAGTGTTCTAAATTCTCATGGGTTATGCTCTCATCAGTTACAGCAAAGTGAGTGCTATGGCTGGGGCCTGGGCTTGCTGTTTTCACCTCTAATAGGCAGAGTGTAGCATTCCAGTTTAGAGAGCTTCATCTTTTGGCAAGCTGTATAGCACCGTAACCCAGGCCACAGTTGGCAAGTTGAGGTCCTAACTCAGGACCAGCACTGGTTAGGCCAGAAGAGGACAGTCTAGAGAACAAAGTTCAGAGCATGCGAGGGTCGCACATTTTTACAGACCAGGTCAGGATTTTAGAAAAAGCTGGTGAGGGGACCTAATATCCCCTCAGAAGTATGCTAAAGCTTGAACTCGGAATCCAAGAAGCTACTGAGTTTGGATTCAGACTATCAGGATGTCAGAGTGGTCCTTTCGGGACATGCATGGTTCAGCAGAAGTCCTCCATCTTCTCTGATTAATTACAATGGAGTTTGCCTCACGCTGAGGTAAAGAAAGCATACTCATGCTTTATGTAAGTTGCTGGTGTCGCAAAGTGCTGCTGTGCCAGTCCCTGAATGCAAGAGATTTCAAGGCAGGTGCTCGCCCTTCTTATGGTCATGAAGAGGAACAGCTTGTGGAGCCCGGTTTTAGACCTTGCACACCTGAGACAATTTGCAGCAAAGGAGAAGGTGGAAACATCACCCCCAATTCATAGGGGATCCAGCCAGGTGACTGGCTTGTTTCCAATAGACTTAAGATGCTTACCTTCCTCTGCTCATTGTAGATCGAAGTTCCTTCGGCTCACTGTAGGTCAAGAACATCTCTAGCTCCAGCCATTCTGGCTTTCAACATCACCCTGTGTGTTTTCAGGGTCTTATTGGTTGTTATAGTCTTTATCAAAACAAGGAGCATACACCTGCCTAGTTATGTGGATGTCCTTGTTCTACTGTCCCAAGACAGAGAGCAGCTACTGGAGCCCAGAGCTAAGGACTTTTCTATGCTCCTCAGATTCAACTGGCTGCTAAATCTGGCAAAGACACTTGGAGCCCACTCAGTCTCTTGTGGGCCCCGGGGCTCAGTTCAATATAATCTTGGATCATTACCTTGGCTCTGGATCCCAATGTTTTGGATCTGAATACTCCTGGCCCAGTCTTCTTCCCACCTGCGTGCCTTTCAGTGTCTAAAATGATTGGCACTATGGTGTCTACGGATTCAAGGATTAAGTGGAAGCTGGAGAAGGTGGCCTTTCTGGAAGGGTTTCTCCAGCAGTGGGAGCCAGGAAGTAGATTTCACGACTTTTAAGCAGAGGCAATTATGTCTTGGGCTCAGAAGAATCGAGCCTACAGCTCAGCTGCGTAGAGTCCACAACAAATGGTCTCTACATGTGGTAGGTTTTCAGGCGCAGATACCCTGTTGGATCATTGGAAATGCAGTAGGACCTATGCATTTCTTCCAGTCCTAATCAACGTCAGGTTTTCTACGGAGACTCTGAACAAAGGTTATGGTGTTAGTGGTAGTTATGCCTTTTTGGCCAATTAGGTCATAGTTCCCCTTGCTAGCACAGTTTAGCTTCTGGATCCCAGTTCACCTTCTCCTCAGGCCAGGCCTTCTATCACTGTTTACAATTCTACATCCCTGTCTAGCATGGTTGCGTCTGAAGGTCTGGTTCTTGAGATTGGTGGTCCTCGGCTGCTCTTCCAGAGTCATCTCCACTCTCTTGAACACTAGAAGGATGAACGCATGCTCAATACATGTCTGCTGCTGACAGATCATGTGGTGATCTAGAAGTTTTAGATATTCTGGGCTTCTTCCAGTTGGATTTAGTTATGGCTCTATAGTTCAGCTCCCTCAAGTGTCAGCTTTATCGGCCTTTACAGGTTTTTTCCAGTCTAGGCATATTTCCTGTCCAACAATTCTTCAAGGAAGCAGCTAGGCTCAGAACTCAGAGTAAACAGAGGTTTTCCAATGGAGTCTCCCTCTTGTTCTCAACTCCCCCTTGGGAATTGGAGCGGAGTGTTCTAGGGCTGCCGTTAGAGGCCTCCTTGTCAAGTTCGCCTTTTCCCGGTTATCATGTTGGCATAAAAAGCCTTAGAGATTGGTTCACTGGTCATGGAGAACTTTCTTACGTTCTTTACAGTTGAGCGGTGCAGTTACCTATGCTTAACTCATTTCCTAAGGGCGCATCCATCTTCGTGGGAGCCAAGAAATTGTTCTGCCAACCTTAGAGTTCTAATTTACGTGGGAGAAAGCACGCTGTGGCTTAGTTGGTTAAAGTGCATTTCTAGTAAAAAGGGAATCCCGATTTGCCTTCCAGCAGTGCCTTCCTTCAATTTTAGGAATCCCTCAGATATTGTAACGTAATATCTACGAGCTACAGCTTCCTTCAGGCTTCAGAATGCCTGTTCATTCTTTTGCCAGATAGGACAGAAATGTGCCTCATCTAGAGCGATTGTGGTGCAGATTGACATGGATGTTGTGTTTCTTTAAATGCAACTCTGTGGTGCATCTCTGTTTAACTCACTTCCTGTGTGGTGTTTCCTGTTCCTGCTGGTTATTATTCAATGAACATGGCTTCTGTACAGTAATGGCTTGTGCTGAACATGGCTTCTGTACAGTAACGGCTTGTGCTGTCTTTATTTACATCACATCAAGCACGGATTGCCTAGGTCATCCAACAGGCTCACAGAGCCAAGGGTCTGGCTCCTTTGGAGGTAGTGTCTGCTCACTCGACCAGGAGTGGGTCTACATCTTGGACAGCTTTGCATCATGTAGCTGCCGAAGTAATTTGCAGGGCGGATTCCTGATCGTCTAAGAACAAGTTTATGTCCCATTACTGTGTTGAACCAGCTGCCCTATCTTCAGTTATTTTTGGTTTATACTGTTGGTTGATGGTGATAAACCTTCTTTGCTCAACATTTTTCAAACCCAGGTGTGTACGGCGAGTTATTTCCCACACATATGCTGCCATGGAGTCTTTCAGGAAAAATTTCCTATGAAATACTTACTATAATTCTCCTTTCCTGATCAACTCCATGGCAGCAGGAGTTCCCTCCCAAATGTCTAGAGTAGGCTAGTTATGGAACGTGGGCGCTGGCTTGGAGCAAAGATTTATGGGAGAAGGGTCCTATAGGGGAGGAGTGGAGGCGAGTTTAACTGAACATGTATTCTGCCATGGAGTCTTTCAGGAAAGGAAAATTAGGGTAAGTATTTCATAGGGAATTTTCAGTTTTTGTGGCTGGGGATCTTAATTTCTTTCCTGGTCACAGCTCATGCACTTTTATTTTTCAATTATATTTCTTGCAATTCTTCTTCTTGAATCGAAATTTGTTCATTTTTCATAAAATTTGTTCATTTTTCATAAAATTTGTTCATTTTTCATAAAATTTCCAACATGCCCGATCACTCAAATTCGATGGTCGCATGAAAATCCTTGACTAATGGTAAAAAATCAAATGATTATTCAAAAGGTGCAATTTTCGAAAGAAAAATTGTTTAGAATTCGATATGCTTTAAAGTTAAAAAAAAAATTCTCTTAAGCAATTTATGTAAAAAGTGAATGTTGCAAGCGACTCTGGCAGTGCTCTAGCTTGCCCTATCAATTGTCACTGCAACTTTTTCTGGTCAGCTTGTAAACAAGTTAAAATATGAATTAAGTAACGTTAGTGAAAACTTGTAATATACAGAATACTATGAAGTGTTAACAAAATATAGTTATCAAAATGCAAAATGATTTTCTTCTGTTTGTTGATCAACATAGTGTTAATTGAAAATCATTGAGAACCAGTGATCATCCACTGATTCTGATTGATCTCCAGTTAAAACACTGTCTGCCAGTTAACACAGAAAATAGTTTTATGGGGAGTACAAAATATATATATATTTTTTTTAAAGTGTTACTAAACCCATGACCCTGCATTTACTATACAGGCAGTCCCTGGGTTAGAACAACAAGGTTCTGTAGGTTTGTTCTTAAAAGCGGAGTTCCGCTCGCACTAATGTGCATCCTTTAAAAAAAAATGGCAATTTGTTTATTTTTCTGTTCACTTACCTGATTTAAGCCTATATCTAATTTCACCTCTTCCTTAAGCGGCCGTCATTTCAGGTTTTGCATTGGCTCCTAGAAGATCTTGGTCAGCTTGCTATGGCACTGCTCCAGTAACATTTAACTTTGGCAAGCTGACCAAGATTACACCGCACTGCACATGTGCGAGATAAGCAGGTGCATGCTGGGTAACCAGCATGCATGGAATCCAGGAAGGAGGACCCTGTGGCTTCAGATGCCCACACTGGAGATAGCCACTCTGAGCAGGAACTTCACTAAGTAAGAAAATGATGCTGCACAAATAGAAAACTGGACATAGTTTACAGCATTTATTCTAGGGGTATTTTAAAAGTCATATTTCGGCCGTAACTCTGCTTTAAGTTTAATTTGGAACAGGTACAATTTTTAAGTGCAACTCCAGCCATAGCGAAGGGTTAACACCCCCGTAACATTTGTTTTGCTGTCTGTGCCCCTGTTCATAAGATTTCACCTCACTTTCTGTACCTGTAGCAATTGGATTTTGAAAATTTTGGGTTGTTGTGAAAGGATTGGTGATAAAGCTTCAGTGGAAACACCTTTATCCTATAATAGCTCTCACAGGAGTGAATTTTCCCTCCTAGGGGTAGATTTCCTCTCACAGGGGTGAATTTCCCTTCCTAGGGGTAGATTTCCTCTCACTTCCTGTTGTCTCCCTCCGTTTGTAAGTATGAGTCATTTGTAAGTCATATGTTTGTAACCCAGGGACCACTTGTATCTGGTCTCTCACAGTACATAGAACATGGAAATGCAATTATTTTAGTGAATATAAACTGCTAAATACCTTTTCTCAACAGCAGTATATAGCAGTCGTGTGACTTCTACCAGTGTCAGGCCAAGCACTGGTTAAAGCTTGTAGGAGAAGTTTTCATTGTCCTCTAACTGCTCTATGAGGCTGCAGGACTCCTGGCCCTCTGTCTGGATAGTGCTGATTGGCCCTGTGCTGATCACATGCACCCTCCCAAGAAAAAAAAGAAAAAACTCTCTAGCAATACACACCAAACTGAGCATGTGCAGGAGTGCCCCCAAGGCTTCCGTTCTATCATAAGATGGATTGGGAACAGTAAAGAAGGGGAGGATCAGAGTAGACAGGATCAAATAGCCTTTTTACACAATGCGCAGGATTAAACCCAGTGAGTATAACAAGCATGCTTTACTGCATATACAGACTGATTTTACTGTGGTGGGCTTAGTAACACTTTTTAAGAGTGGTCCTTTTAATTATAATATTTTTTATTACTTTTCTACGAAAATAAATACAAATCATAGGTAATTAACACTCAATAGGTACAATCTCATGGTACAATGGTTCTTAAACAATGATGACAGGTTTACAGAAAACATATATCATTAACAGAGTGGTCCTTTTAAGGGCCTTTTCACATAGAGCTGCCCGGGATGGATGTCAGTCTTTTGACATCCATGGCCATTCAGTCTGCCTTTACACATTGGACACAGGCAGACCTGTAATGGCTATATGGACTGCTGGATGTTAATGGACTTGTGTCCATTTAAGGCTACCTCTGATCTATCACGTTTAGGCCTGAAATAAACAACGATTTATTTTTATTTTTTTACGGAAATGGACAGACTCAGAGGTAGGAGGGTGTAAACGGACACAAATCCTTTTTATCCACCTGTCCATAGAGCTGCATGAAGCTTCCAATCAAGTCCACCTGAAAAACTGACAGGTAGACCTGATCGGAAAGCCCGCATGACCGGACCTTAAATATATCAAAGGCTTCAGAAAAGCTCTATGCCAAATATAAAATGTTGATTGTTTAAAATGTTTCTGCATTTGTTTCCTATACCACCAGATGAACTTATTAGACAAGTGACAATTAACTGTGCGGAGCGTGGCATCCTGCTGCTGAGGGTGCGAGATGAAATTCACATGACCATCTCAGCATACCAGACTCTGTATGAAAGCAGCGTGGCTTTTGGCATGAGAAAGGCCTTACAGGCTGAACAAGGCAAATCGGACATGGAGAAAAGAGTAGGTTCCTTTTCAAATCCTATTTCTTTGTCTTTTTACTGTTAAATATAGTGTGGAAAAATAAGCCTATGCAAAGTCAGATTTACTTTGAGGACAGCATTTTTTAAACACAAAAAATGATATGCCATTGAAGGTGAGTTGTTAGATCTCTTTGATAAAGTGCAAAAAAATGCTGGTCGAATCTGCCAAAAACCTTGCAAGCAGATCATTTCCTCTACTATCAGCCTCTGCTATCTGTTAGCAGTCAGCATTGTTCACCACTCTCTCTCTCTGGAATACAGAACTTTTCACCTCTATCTTTTGGGGCGGAGGAGAGGAGGAGGTGTTCTGTAGTCTTGTCCTAGGGGTTACCCCATAGAAACAGTATGGTGAGGGAGCATTGTCAGGAAAGAAAATAAGAGAACAAATGTAGATCTACATCTAAGAACTTGTAAGTTGCAGCATATTACATTTTTTCTCTTGGGTTTTGATACATTCGTATACCTAGCAAAGTCAATTTTGCTAAAGAACTCAAAAACTTCTAATTATAAACCAAAATGTCCAAGAAGCTAGATGGATAAGTTAAAGCTTCCTTTTCACCATTCCATCAAAGTGAGTTTCTATAGTGTTTGGGATGTTTACTGTCATTTTAGGTATTCTTAAACAACTAGAGGTTGTTAAGAGATTTAATTTAAAAAAATTGTAATTACTGGTTCCTAGCTCCCATAGATTCACATTTTCAATCTGTTACTTTCCCAAAGGACCAAAGAAACTCTTCCCCAGTTCATGAAAAAGGTGTTGCCAAAAGGGCTCAGCTCCTAAGCTGACGATACATGAACAGTGCTGTTATATTCTTAATGTTCAAAGTATTCATACCCCTTGATGCAGTGGAGCGCAATGACCGGGCTTTGCTCTCTGGTAGCAGTGTCTTAATCACAAGATAGGCTGCATATGATTACAAATCCTTTAGAATGTAAACTTGATCTTGTCTTTGTATTTCAAAAGAGTTTGAGTTTACCTTTAAAAAAAAAAACCTTGGGCAAATGTGTAAAGTTGGTTTATATGTTGGTTAAACTATTGATATTATTTTGAAAATGTGAATTGAATGAAATCTTCCTTTTATTTAAAGAGAAACTCCAAGAAGACAATGCAGAGTGGAAATACATGTGTGTGGACTGTGTTTCTTTGCCAGAGGATTTGAAATTCTGTTTAGTTGGCTTTGTGATTCACAATCTATTGCCCCACTGCACAACCAGGCCATGGATAATGCTATTTTCTGCTTAACCACTTAAGCCCCGGACCAAGCCCCTTTTTGCGATTCGGCGCTGCGTCGCTTTAACTGAGAATTGCGCGGTCATGCGACGTGGCTCCGAAACAAAATTGGCATCCTTTTTTTCCCACAAATAGAGCTTTCTTTTGATGGTATTTGATCACCTCTGCGTTTTTAATTTTTTGTGCTATAAACAAAAAAAGAGCAAACATTTTGAAAAAAACACATTATTTTTTACATTTTGCTATAACAATATCCCCCAAAAATATATAAAAAAACATTTTTTTTCCTCAGTTTAGGCCGATACGTATTCTTCTACAAATATTTGGTAAAAAAAAAGTCGCAAAAAGATTTTATTGATTGGTTTACGCAAAAGTTATAGCGTCTACAAAATAGGGGATAGTTTTATGGCATTTTTATTAATATTTTTTTTTTACTAGTAATGGTGGCGATCAGCGATTTTTATTGTGACTGTGATTTTATGGCGGACACATCGGACAATTTTGACACATTTTTGGGACCATTGGTATTAATACAGCAATCCATGCAAGGGCTTTCACACTGGAGCGGTGCGCTGGCAGGACGGTAAAAAAAAGTCTTGCTAGCAGCATCTTCGGAGCAGTAAAGGAGTGCTCCCTCACCGCTCCTGCCCATTAAAATCAATGGGGCAACGTGGCTATACTGCCGACAAAGTGCCTCTGCAGAGGATCTTTGCGGTGGTTTGTAACCCTTTCTCAGCCGCTAGCGGGGGGTAAAACTGCCCCGCTAGCAGCCAAATAGCACCACAAATCCAACGGTAAAGCGCCGACGCACCTCGCGCCCCAGTGTGAAAGGGGCCTTAGGGTGTCCAGATTCTGAATAAAGTAGTAGAGCAGACACCTTTTGAACACCAGCACGGTCAGTATGTGGAGAGGGTAGTATTGGACTAGTAGATTTAGACTAATATTTTAGAATCCGTTACAGCAAATAGTTTTGACCTTTTGGAATAAAAGTTTTACATGAATAAATAAAAGCTGATATTGTAAGCACCCTACAGTGGTAAATGGTTTGACACAACCTTCTAATTGCTACATCTGTGGGACAGCTTGGTCCAGTAAATTAAGCTTAACCACTTGCCGACCGCCGCACGACGATATACGTCGACAGAATGGCACGGGCAGGCATATGGGCGTATATATACGTACCTGCCTTCCCGCGGGTGGGGGGCCCGATCGGGCCCCCCCCCGGTGCCTGCAGCGGTCGGTATTCGTTCGGGAGCGATCCGGGATGAGGGGGCGGCCATTCATTCATGGCCACCCCCTCGCGATCGCTCCCGACGAATAGAAATGCTCCGTGACATCACTTCCTCTCCTGTAATGTAAACACAGGAGAGGAAGTGATGTAATCTCTCCTCCGTGTCGGTATTTTTCGTTCCGGCACCGAGGAGAGAGGATCGGTGAGTTGCACCAACACGACACTACACAGTAGAACATGCCAGGCACACTCACACCCCCCCTTTACCCCCCGATCACCCCCCCAATTACCCCTGCCCCCCCAGTCACAGTGACACCAATTGCATTTTTTTTTTTTTTTTTTTTTTTGCATTGGTGTCATTTGTGACTGTAATAACTGTTAGGGCAGTTAGGGTTAGCCCCCTTTAGTTCTAATGTGCCCCCCTACCCCCCCCAATAAAGGTTTAACCCCGTGATCACCCCCCGTCGCCAGTGTCACTAAGGCTGGGTTCACATTGCAGCGGTTTATGAGAACGGATGTGATTCGCACCGCACTGCAGTGCAAATCACATCCGATCTCTGTGCGATTCGAGTTCAGCCATACAGATAGTATGGCTGAATTCGTGTCGCACCCGCCGCAAATTCGCACGGGACCCTTTTTTTGGTCCGCAGCAGAATCGGATCGCATGGGTGTTCACACCATGCGATCCGAGTTTGCAGATCGCACTGCGATATGCGAACTGATCTGGGGGTGTCATTAACATTTCACTGACACTCCCAGCAGTTCGCATAGGGCAGTGTGAACTGCCGCCGGGAGGCATGCGATGCGGGAACCCCCTGCGGATTCGTGGCGTTCCCGCATCGCTCCAGTGTGAACCCAGCCTAATAAGCGATCATTTTTCTGATCGCTGTATTAGTGTCACAGGTGACGCTAGTTAGGCAGGTAGGTATTTAGGTTCGCCGCAGCTTTTTATAGCGCCAGGGACCCCCATATACTACCGCATAAAGCCCCCTGATTGCCCCCTAGTTAACCCTTTCACCAGTGATCACCATATAACTGTTACAGGTGACGCTGGTTGGTTAGTTATTTTTTATAGTTTCAGGGCACCCGCCATTTATTACCTAGTCTCACTAGTGTACCCCTGAATTTAGGGGTGTCTACTTTCCAAAATGGGGTCATTTGGGGGGGTTTGTGCCATCTTGGCATTTTATGGCCTTCAAAACTGTAACGCCCTTAGAAAGCCTGAAGGCGGTGCTTGGTTTTCGGGGCCCCGTACGCGGCTAGGCTCCCAAAAAGTCCCACATATGTGCTATCCCCGTACTCAGGAGAAGCAGCAGAATTTATTTTGGGGTGTCATTTCAAATATGCCCATGGCATGCGTGAGCAATATATCATTTAGTGACAACTTTGTGAAAAAAATAAATAAAATTAAAAAGTTTGTAATTTTCCCGCAACTTGTGGCAAAATATAAAATATTCCATGGACTCAACATGCCTCTCAGCAAATAGCTTGGGGTGTCTACTTTCTAAAATGGGGTCATTTGTGGGGGTTTTGTGCCATCTTGGCATTTTATGGCCTTCAAAACTGTAATAGGTAGTGAGGAGTGAAGTCAAATATTTACGCCCTTAGAAAACCTGAAGGCGGTTCTTGGCTTTCGGGGCCCCGTACGCGGCTAGGCTCCCAAAAAATCCCACACATGTGGTATCCCCGTGCTCAGGAGAAGCAGCAGAATTTATTTTGGGGTGTCATTTCACATATGCCCATAGCATGTGTGAGCAATATATCATTTAGTGACAACTTTGTGTAAAAAAAAAAAAAAATTATTTTTTTTTGTCATTATTCAATCGCTTGAGGCAAAAAAATAAAATATTCAATGGGCTCAACATGCCACTTATCAATTTCCTTAGGGGGTCTACTTTCCAAAATGGGGTCATTTGGGGGGGTTTTGTACTGCCCTGCCATTTTAGCACCTCAAGAAATGAGATAGGCAGTCGTAAACTAAAAGCTGCGTAAATTCCAGAAAACGTACCTTAGTTTGTAGATGTGACAACTTTTGCGCAAACCAATAAATATACAGTTATTGACTTTTTTTTTACCAAAGACATGTGGCTGAATAAATTTTGGCCTAAATGTATGACTAAAATTGAGTTTATTGGATTTTTCTAATAACAAAAAGTAGAAAATATCATTTTTTTTCAAAATTTGCGGTCTTTTTCCATTTATATCGCAAAAAATAAAAATCGCAGAGGCAATCAAATACCATCAAAAGAAAGCTCTATTTGTGGGAAGAAAAGGACGCAAATTTTGTTTGGATACAACATTGCATGACCGCGCAATTACTAGTTAAAGCAGCGCAGTGCCAAATTGTAAAAAGACCTCTGGTCATTTACCAGCAAAATGGTCCGGTCTAAAAGTGGTTAAAAGCAGTATTAAACCCAAAAGCAAACATTTATTATACTGCAGCTTACCAGTTCTTAAATGTGATGGATGCATTTGTTTTCTTTTTTTTTTTTTCTTTAATTTTCATCTGGTGATCCAGCCAGTAACTGTTTTTCAAAAAAAAGCTCTTACAGTGCAGCTACAGGGATGGGACAGACCATTTACCACGAACAGAGGTACATGGTGTACACAAATTGGATCCAAAGGGCTGAACTTCCGAAAAAGTTATTGCCAGTGTAAAAATGGCAGACAAAAACACAGTGGGAGTAGAAAACAAATTTTGACGCGTTTCACACTAACTTGCGCTTACTTATGACTAGCAAGTCTTTTCCTTCAAACACCAAATACAAATTCCTTAAAGTGGGGTGCCCCTAAAAAAATAAAAAAATAAAAAGTCAGCAGCTATAAATACTGCAGTTGCTGACTTTTAATAATTGGACACTTACCTGTCCCAGGGCCCAGCGATGCGGGGGAACGAAGCCCCCCCTCGTTCCACGCTCCGCTCGTGGCGCCGTCATTCGTACTGTGGGCACCCAGCCGTGGCTGCGTGAGCGGCGCAGGGCGCCGTGATACGCCGCACAGTCATCTGGGACACGTGACAGGTCCCAGATGACTGTGCGGCGCGAGGGGAAGTGATGTCACCAGCCCGGGCAAGGAAGAAGGCAGACTACGAGGGACCCCCTAGCAACATGTATTTAGAGGTGACTAAAACATTTTTTTCTTCCAATTATTTTTTTTTTTTTAAAGAATTTTAAGCACTTTTTTATTTTTAGTGGCAATACCACTTTAATAACAAGCAGCTATGAACGATCTCTCCTGTCTGCTGTTCTCTATAATACATTTGTTGTGTACACACAATTAAATCTATGAACAGCAGGGAACAAAAAGATACAATAAAATAAAAACCAGCAGCGTTATACCCTAAAGATGCATGTGGCGCGAATCCAGCCCAACACCAACTTTAAAGCTACACATTTGCCTCATAAAGCCAGAGTGGACTTACCGACACTTATTAATCAAAACAACACAACAAGGATCACTCAAAGAATGATTGAATCGCACATCAATTGGATAATCAAATCAAAGTGTGTATGGCCGGCCATCATATGAACGAGCTTTGTATTTGTGAGATTAAAAAGAACAAAAAATCAAGATCTCAAAGCATCCACTAGGTGGCGGAAGTATCCAGCCTCTGTTTATTACCAAATTAGCTATTTGCTTTTGCAAATTCTTATATAAGTTTAGAACAAAGAAAACATGATTTGTGATAGCAGCCCTGCTTAGGTTTTCGTTATAAGCAGTGCGATTCCATGCACTGGTTCTGGCATTCCTATTGCATTAAAAGCATTAAATGGACATCTTGCTTCAAAACAATGCTGAACTCAAGGCAGATTAAAAAAACAATATATGCAGTCATTAAAATAATGATGTATATTTTTAACGCAACTAGTGTACTTCACTGCTTTTGCTTTAGCTACTCAGGCTGGGAGAGAGAGGAACAGCATTAAGTGAAGTTTAAACATTTTTTTTCTGGGATATAGGTTCAGTAACATTACTTACCTCTTATAAAGTGTCCTGAGTGCTCTCTAGTATAGAAATGTTCCCTGCAGTGATGACAGGTCCTTTTCACAGTGAGCGCTAATGAACTTTGTGAAATAAACAACAATTTGCACTGCATAGTTGCACGTTATGAGAGACTTACCTTAAAACGAAGCCCTCCAGCGGCATGCTGTCACCGATGACAGGGCTTCCATCTTCACCTGGTCTTCCTTCTGGGTTCACAGATTGCAGCCCTGAGACGGTGACGTCACCGACTGCTCCTCTGTCGAGTATCTCCTAAACGTGCATTTTTAGGAGATATTGAATGGAAGGCCATCCTGAAAAAAAAAAAAAATTGAATTAATATTCTTTAATAAATGTAACTAAAAACAAACAAAAAAAAAAACTTACCAGAAACCCCTGTTGCTAGTCAGTCTTCCTAATCTGCCTCTTCCTACTCTGCGGTGATCTTCAGTCTTCGCGTTGTCTTTTGGGGAACGCTGTGTTCTGGCAAATGTGTGTGTCCCAAAACACAGTGCGCCCCATTCACAAAGCGCCGCACGACTCCCACATGCGCAGTAGGAAACGGACAGTGAAGCCGCAAGACTCCACTGCCTGTTTCCCTTAGTGAGGATGGCGTTGCTGGGACACGATATGAGGGATGTATCAGCCTCGGGGGGCCAACATTGCAGGTGCCCTGGACAGGTAAGTGTCCTTATTAAAACTCAGCAGCTACAGTGTTTGTAGCTGCTGACTTTTAAAACACCCCTTTAATTTTACCTACAGGTAAGCTTTACTATAAGCTTACCTGTAGGTAAAAATGGCAGACAACTAGGGTTGCACCGATACCAAGCATTTTCATGAGTACTCTTATGCTTAATCTGATAGCGCTTACTCATGACTAGCAAGTCTTTTCCTTCAAATACAAATTCCTTAAAGTGGAGTGCCCCTACCGGGCTCAGCGTCCTCAGCGTAGCCCCGGGGGGGGGCAGGCAATGTCCAGGGGCAGCCTCACAGATGATCAGTGCAGTGGTGGGGGCAGCTGACAGACGCTTCTCCTCCTCTCCCTCCCGCAACTGTCAGCTGTATTATTGAAAGCTATACTGGGAGATCAGTGCTTATAACCTCCGCACCGACTCCCCCCCTCCCCCGACTGTCCCCTATCCTCCCGGGGTCCTCTGGCTGCTCTTCCGGTCCCCCCTCTTCCCAGATCTGTCAGGATGGAGAGCGGAGGGAGGAGCTGGTCAATATGTCATTGACTGGCTCCTTCCTTTTATAAATGCACACTGTGATCACTAACTCTGTCTATTCATAACTGACCATCGTAATCTTTTTGCAATGTCTTTTTACAATGTCTCAGTTTATGAATGAACAGGAGCCTCTGTCTCTTGTGCATTCATCTTCAGTGCAGCCGAGGCTGCAGAGAAAGGGACTTGGGAATCTGTGTCCTCAGTCCCTTTCCCTGTTTCAAAAGGGAGATATCAGGGGTCTGTCTAGACCCCTGATAATCTCACCGAATCCACCCCTCAACAGGACTGATAAAAAAAAACTGTAAAACAAAAAATATTTAAAGGTTCAATTGTAAAAGTAATATAAAATAAAAAAAATACAAATAAATAAATAAATAAATAAATAAACTACTGACAGTCCACGCCTCATCAGTGCCACCTATCAGTGCCCATCAGTGCTGCATATTAGTGCGACTGTCACATGACATTAAAAAGAGTATGGTATCGGCGAATACTTGAAAAAAAAATTATCAGTACTTGTACTCTGTCTTTACTACCACTTTAAATGGGTTGTAAAGGTTCGTGTTTTTTCATCTTAATGCATCCTATGCGTTAAGGTGAAAAAACACCCGGCAGTCAGCGGCCCCCTAGCCCCCCCCCATTTTACTTACCCAAGCCCCTTCATCTCTTCGGCAGGGACGCACTGTCCCTCTTTCCATGGGGTCCCGGCTCTTGATTGGATAGATTGATAGCAGCGCGGCCATCAATCAAATCCAATGACGTGGGCGCTGGGGTGGCAGGGCCGAGTCCGACATTCGTGTCTATGGATGCAAATGCTGGACTCGGGAGCGCGCCCGCAAGGTAACCCCCTCTGGTACCTCAGAGAGCATTTTTCCTAGGGGGTTATCTGATGCAGGGATTAGCCGCGAGAGCCGCCGGGGACCCCAGAAGAGGATGTTTGGGGCCACTCTGTGCAAAACGAGCTGCACAGTGGAAGTAAGTATATGTTTGTTATTTAAAAAAAAAACGATCCTTTACAATTACTTTAACTTCCTAGGCTCTAACATTATAGTTCATTGAAGAAATCCTGACTGCTCCTTTTTGTCATCCTCCACTCAGAAAAGTCCTTGTATTGCTTTCTCAGAATGCAAGTGGGGGGAGAGGCAGATAATTGACAGGATCTGCTCTCCCACTCACAGGGTGTAAAGAGGACCTGTCATCAATGCAGGGAACATTTCTACATTAAGGAGTAATCGGCAGGGCATAGGATAGACTTCATTAGAGGCCAGTAAGGGCACTAAATTAATATTCCAGACATTTATATGGAGGGACCAGACAAGTTCAACTACACAAAACACCATTTCATGTTTAGACTAGCCCCCATTAAAACACTCTCAAAGTAACAGGTCCTCTTTACATAGGGCATTTTGGTGTACTTTGCTTGGAGATCAGAGCTATCTCAGAAGTAGAATTTACAGAAGCTCCTGGTTGTGTACGCAGATCTCTCTCTCTCTCTCTCTCATCACATCTCCCAGTCATTCCTTGTTGCTAGAACATTGCTAACTATTACTGTTCACCTTCACCATCACAGGAGCACGCTCTCAAACATTAAGCTCAGAGCTACTGAGTCAGGGGAGAGAAAGTGCATGTAGGGGGTTTGAATCAGAAAAAAAGAGCTTGCTCCTATGCTGGTGGAGGTGAACAGCAGGGCAGGACTTACCATTGGGCTTGAGTGTACCCAGCTCGGCTCCGCTCATAGTTATGCCCAGTCCTGCCCTATGATGGACATAACACAGGGACTGGGCATGACTGTGAGCCGAGCCGAGTACACTCGATTACAATCGGCTCTGCTCGGGACTGCGAGAGGGCCCGAGAGCCACCGAGATACACAGGACTCTGTATCTCGGCAGCCCCATTTTTAAACTTCAAGACTGCAATTACAAGCCTGCAAATGACACTGGACAAGGCTGCAGATGGACACTGATAAGGCTGCATTGATGGGCATTTAAATGTAATTTTTTTCCTTAAACTTCCCTCCTAAAAGTTTTATCCTTAAAATTCCCTCCTAAACTTGGGGTGCATGTTATATGCCAGCACGTGTTATACGCCGATAAATATGGTAATGTATAGAAGGTAGGACCCAAAAGTGACTCAAGCCCAGGGGCCCCCACCACCCTAAGTCCTGCCCTGGTGAACAGTAAAGCCTCGTGCACACGATCAGACTTTCCAACTGGGAAATGTTCGATGACAGGCTGTTGGTGGTAAATCCGACAGTGTGTATGCTCCATCAGACAATTGTTGTCGGACTTTCCACAGACAAATGTTAGCTAGCAGGTTTTCAAATTTTCCACGGACAAATGTGTGTTGTCGGATTTTCTGAATGCGTGTCCACAAGTTCCTCGGACAAAAGTCCAAAGTACAAACACGCATGCCCGGAAGAAAGGACGAACTGGAAGTGGTCGGTCTTGTAAACTAGCATTCGTAATGGAAAATTAACATTCATGACGTGGCAAATTATGAAATCTCGAAATGCAGCATACAACTACCTTGGTGTCCCTTGTTAATTTTACATTGTATTTTTTTTTAAATGTCACTGCCTACTCCCAAAATGTCATTTGAATTAAAACACGTAGTATTATTCTCCACATTTTTTTTTTTTATTGTGCATTAAAAAAAGAAAACAAATAAAATTAGATGCTATCTGCCAATAGAACTTGACCAAAAAGTGCATTCCATGCATCCACAAATCTAGAAAATATACCAAATCAAATCATTATTCAACCAAAAAAATAATGTCAAAGCAATAACTCCAAGGCCAATATTAAATAACACGTTATCTCCTCCGATTCCACAACATGGCTGGTTGACGAACAGCCGTTCAGAAACAAACTGAAAAGTGCAAAATGAAAGTGCTAATCAACACTCACCAAACTTCTACTAACACGAAATTAGCAGAAGTAGTCCAAAGGGTGGTGCTAAAGAGTGAAAAACAGCGTAGTACGTCACTACGTTCATAATTGTTGGCCAACAATTGTGTGGCTGTGTGTATGCTAGACAAGTTTGGGCCAACTCCCTTCGGACAAAATTTCAAAGTTTTGTTGGCCAACAATCTGATTGTGTGTATGAGGCATTAGAGCAGGCGTCTTAAACTGGTGGCCCTCCAGCTGTTGCGAAACTACAAGTGCCATCATGCCTCTGCCTGAGGGAGTCATGCTTGTAACTGTCAGCCTTGCAAAGCGTCATGGGACTTGTAGTTTCGCAACAGCTGGAGGGCCGCCAGTTTGAGACCCCTGTTTTAGAGCTAGGGGTCCGTTAGCAACATCCTACCAATAAGCCAGAAGGGGATGATGCAATCTCTGGGAGTTTTTCCAGTTAAGCTTTAGGAGGTGTGTAAAAGTCCTACACTTTTAGGACATTATTCAACTTTAGTTAGAGTTGCACAGTTTGTATTTATCTACAGACACCCCTTACCTGCCTAGGCAGTTTTTTTTTGGTATAGGTGAATTATGCCGTTAAAGTACTGCAGAGTAATTTGAGGCATGCTATATAACTAGTACTACAGCACTAGTATCCAAGGATCTCGTGACCTTGGCATGGCCCCTATAGAAAATCTGCATGCCACTAAAGTAGTTATTTGTTGAAAATAACATTAGGAAAGTGAGAACTTGCTGGCCCAAACCAATAAACAAAGTCATTACAGACGCCTCATACCCCCTTCAATACAAGACAGCCACAATGTCAGAATATCTGGTTCAGCACTGTGAATCCCAACAATTTACGCCAAGGTCTAAAATCCAACCTGTTCAACCATATCTAATACACAATGAAATTACATTTGCCATGCTTTAAACTGCTTCATATTTCAATGGTGACTTCATAGCTTTAGCTTGGCCTTAAGGACTGCATTCAAAATAATTTAACATTTCTTTAAACAAATTTTATTTTTGAGTCAGTAATTTCATGCTCGACATACTTGGATTTTAATCTCATTATCAAAGTTTTAAAAATATGAAACAATACTTGAAATGATTTTTTTATTTTTATTTTTTCTAGAAAATGGTCCAGCAGTTAAAAAGACAAATTGCTCCCCGGAAAAAAAAGATAGAGGGTGTGTTTCTTATTACCTTGTTGCTAACACATCATTGGCTAATGTGATTTAAAGGGCAGGGATGACATTAACTGCCTGCAGAGATGAGGACATTGCAGACACTGTCTCTATGAATTAAAGTTTTCTTATCAACAGTATAATACCATTAACTTGTTATATACAGAAATTAATTCTGTTCAGAGGCAGGAAACAAACAAGGTACTCACACACTGGTTTATTTACCAAGATAGGTGTCAGATTCTTAGTTTTATCCCTTACTAGAAATATTTTACATACAACACTTTAGATCATAAAATAAAACAATGATGATGATCATTCCTAATATTTAGAAATCAATCATCAGCCAGCTTTCGTAAAAAAACATATCAACACATCTTCAGAAACTATGTTTAAATTTACTTTAGTGTGTGTTGTGTTTTTTATTTTATTATTTATTTATTTTAACTTGTCAGGTTTTAATTGCTGTGTCAAATGTAGGTAGATTCCCCCTAGTCACCTGTCTAGGTGACTATTGTCAGAGACAGAAAAAGATGGGAAATACAAAATTTGAGATCTGTTACCAGAACTACAAATGAGATTGTACAGCATCTTCCTATGAGGGCATCTGTTCCAATTAGGGATGTCTAAAGCTGGTCATATACTAGCACAACTTTACAATTTTGTTCTAAATTTTTTGTTTTAAATAGAACTAAATGCAATTTTTTCCCATTTTTGGATAGAATAAGGGAGGTTTATTAACCCTGGTCAGTTTTATATATTTATTTATTTTTTGCCATCTGTGTCCCATTAGGGAGATTTTCCTTTACTTCCTGTTCCATAGCCAAAACAGGAAGTGAGAGAAAATCCCTCCAAAGTGAGGGAATTCCTGGTTGTCAACAGAACTAGTATCTGTAAAATTGTGAGGTGTGACTTAGAATTGTGCATGTGCCAATATTCTTGTAAAATAAATGGCACCAGAACTAGTGTGCCCCTTGAAAGATTTCCCCTCTGTTTCTGTTCTGGTGACAGCCCAAAATGTAGGATTTTCTATCACTTTTGGTCATAACGATCGCCGGGATAAACAGAGAGGGTGAATCTTCCCAAACGGGGCATGGGCAGCAATAAAAACCTGAAGGGTGTTCTTATTCCTCCTTCCCACTGTTTTGCTGTGAGTTCTACTTTAACAAGTTTCGTACAATTAACATTTTTTTGTGGGGTCAAATCGATGTTCGTTTTTCTTTATATAGAAAATTTGATGTACGGATTTCTAACAGTGAGCCACCATTCACACCAGTGCGACTTGTCCTGTAATTTGACAGTTCAAAATCGCATATCACGTTCCACTCTTTTTGTGGCTATGGAACCATTCAAATTGGTGCGACTCCGACTTGCACTGATTTGAAAAATGCTCATGCACTATTTTTGGCAATTTTTATTTTTTATTTTTTGCAACAGATGTTGGCAAGCCGCACATGAAATCAAACTGACCAGCGACTTTGAAATTGTGCTGAAGTAGCGCTGCGTTCAGTGTGAACCAGGGCTTAATTAGGTTTGGGAAAATCCATTAATTCCAAAAATATTATTAAAAAGCACACAAATATTTTAAAGGGGTTGTAAAGGTTTGTTTTTTATTTTCTAAATAGGTTCCTTTAAGCTAGTGCATTGTTGGTTCACTTACATTTTCTTTCTATTTTCCTTCTAAATGTTTTTTTTCTTTGTTTTCTTTGTCTGAATTTCTCACTTCCTGTACCTCCTCAATAAGCTGTTCAGTAAGTTGTTCTGGCTGACTAAACACCGCTCAGATGATGGTGTGAAGTTTACTGAGGAGAAACAGGAAGTAAGAAAGTCAGACAAAGAAAAAAAACATTTAGTAGGGAAATCAAAGGAAAAGGTAAGTGAACCAACAATGCACTAGCTTAAAGGAACCTATTTAGAAAATAAAAAACTAAGCTTTACAATCCCTTTCAGAACTTTTCAAATGACATTCATTAAGTCATCAAATGTATTGAGAATTTCTGTTTACATGTCCGTAAACATTCTTTGTATTAGTGTATAACCAGCTTAAGCAGGAAACTCCTTTCACTAGAAGGATTTCTACTAGAATTTAAAGAAGAAGTAAACTCTACCACTCTGATGCTTCTTTTCATCTAGTCCATTATAATAAGTAATTATCAAACTATAGCCACTGTAATCCAGCCCAAATCGCATATTACTTACTGTTTAAAGAAACTTTAAAAAACTTGTTTCCAGGGGTTAGGCATCTTAAGTATTGTTTTCTGAGTCCACAGTGGAGTGTATTTCCGCCTTTACATTGAGCACTTCCTGTACTGTTAACCAAGCCTCCTTCTCAATCCAACATTTTATGGCAATCCTGCTTCCCTGTTCATAGCTGACTTGTTTTATTTCATAGTATTTACTTGTGCCGATTGTCTAATATTTGCCTTTGTCAGTTTTATCAACTTCAACTGATGAGACTGCAGTAATAGCCAGGTTTACACTGCATGTCATGTCACATGGTCACATGATTCTGCAGCCTCCTGGGATATCAGTGGTGTGCTATAGGAAGTCCTGATAACAGAAAGACAAGCACATAGAGAGTGTGCTGTAAATCAGGGGAGATCTGGGCATGCTCAGTGACGTCATTCTAAAGAACCAAAAGGATTACAACAATACTAAGCAAGTAAGGCGATATCGACAAGCAGTGTTCATTAGGGTTTTTTATGCTGATTTACATGGGACAAAGTTAAGGGGGAATTTACAACCACTTTAAGATTATTGGAAACCTTTTTTTGCACATTTTTTTTATAAGTTTATGTATGCTCATGTGACCAGCTTTAAAGGAGTATTTTTTTTTTGTTTACCTTAATGCATTCACAGCATTAAGGTGGTAGTAAACCGCTTAAAAAAAAAAAAAAACCCTGCAAGACAATGACATAATGTGCTAGCATTCTATATACCTATTCTATAATACCTTAGAATGAAGCCCTTCCAGGATCACAGGCTCTGGCGCTGTGAGTGGCCAGAGACACAATGACATCACTACCATGCAGGCAGGCAAGAGCCCTCAGTTCCGTGATGAAGCTCTGAAGGTCCGCCATGGTATGCCTGACCTTCAGAGTGCATGAGCTGCTGGCGTCAGTGGCTGCATGCTGGGTGAATATCTCCTAAACTGTGCACATTTAGGAGATAATCATTTTGTTTACAGGTAAGGCTTACCTGTAGGTAAAAATAACAAAGCGGAATTTGCAACCGCTTTAAGGTAAAAAAAAAACACCCTGGTACATGTGCTACCTCTCCCCTCCCCAAACACTTAATTGCCATTTTTGCCACTACTGCTGGCTCTGGGATCATTCGGTGCCATTCCTTGAACTTCCTTGTTCTACAGAAAACACTAAGAGGTCTGTGGATGCACACAGCTCGGCACAGGTCCCAGACCAGAGCACACACACATAGGTATGCCATTTAGCACCCAGTCAGCTAAAGGAGACACCCATAAACAGGGAAGAGGAGTCAGGTGCTTTGTGACCCCCACCAGACAAGAAGAAAGAGATTTTTTATGCTCCTTTCACACCAGCGATCCGATCAGGTCTGCCTGTCAGTTATTCAGGCGGGCCTGATCAGATGGTTCATGCATTCCTATAGACAGTCCGTTTACACCTGCCTACTTTCGGGTCCATTTAAAAAAATGGAAGGGGCTCTGTCGTCTTCTATTTAGGCTGATTGGAGTGTAGTCGGGAGTAAACGGTCTTATCAGTTTACTCACGACCGCCCATAGAGCAGAGAGGGCTCTGTCCATTACCACTGTGCAGAAACTAAGCAGACACGGATGTGTCATCTGCCCGCTCTGCTCCCGTTGATTGGAATGGATTCTGAATTGAACCTGCCCCATGTGAAAGGGGGCTTAAAGCACAAGGAGAGGTGGCCTGGACCTCCTTGTCTAAATTACAAAAAAAAAGAGGGTTTATTATCACTTTAATATTTTATCAATGTGTGTTTAATGTCCTTTTTTTCCAACTTGTTCATATTAAGAGAAGTAAATATCTACAAGGCTTATCTCAGTGGTAATTTAGCACAGGGGCTAAGTAAGGCTAAATCTCCTTTACTGAAGCCTGTAGGCACCAATAGAAACACCCCTCTGCTATAATAACTTCCATTATTCTGAACATTTTCCTGTTTTATTTCTTATGAAAGCCACTCTCTTTGTTGCTGCTGCCACCTATAGGCACAGTTCTACTATTTCTAATGGTAAGTCCAGCCCTGTGCTTGCCTGGCATACATCCTGCCACTTCATGGTGAATCTACAAATATGTAGACAGAGCACATTTATGTAATATGTAATAAACAACCAAAATGTAATTGTCTTATGCAAACGTACTTAAAGGTATTATTTAGAATACTAACTAAATACACACAAATTTGAAAAAAAAAATGGTTTGCTGCAATACTCACATTTTAATCAGAGCTGCCTTTCTCCCTCATTGCAGTTCTTGTTTTCCACCACTAGATGATGCCAATATTCAGGATTAATTAACAGCCAGTGTCATTATTCCCACTTTCTCTAAACCTAGCTGTTATTAACTTGGGCTCAGGAATTAGGGAAGGAGTGGTGCAGTTGGAGTTACATAGTTAATGTAATTGCCAGCCACGAAGACCACATTTCCTGACCAGAGCCTAAACTGTGATAATAGACAAGTCTTAACAAGCATATTGTGTGTTTTCTGCAGATTGCAGAGTTGGAGCAAGAGAAGAAGGACATGGAGAGACAGGTCAATGAACAGAAGGCCAAGTGTGAGGCTATAGAGAAACGGGAGGCAGAGAGACGGCAAGTAGAGGAGAAGAAGCACGCAGAAGAAATACAGTTTCTCAAAAGGACTAACCAGCAGTTGAAGGTATGCAAATCCCTTAAATGTGCCCACCATTAATGTAAACCTTTCATGAGAAAATATACAATCTCCTGTTATGAAAATGTTGTTTGCCTGTGTGTCATGACCCACTAGTTTCAGCACTTTCTGAGTCGCTGACTGGGTACAACAATGCAGATCAGGCGTTCTTATTTCATTTGGTGCATGCTTTTTACGAGTTTTTTTTTTTTTTTTTTTTAGAAAGCCATCCGCAATGGCAGTAGGCAGTATTTACAAAGTAGAAGTTTCATTTAGAGTTGGTAATATCACGCTGGGCCTTTGTGATAAACAGTTGAGGACACCAACTAAACTGCTTAAAACATCACTTCCAACTGAAGTTTACGAAAATGTGATCTCAGGAGTTAACCTATTCCAAACTATCGAATGTGATTATTTGTATTTATGTTGTGAAAGATATATGTGGGTTAATATTCAATATGTTTCAGTTAACTCAGAATAAGTTTGGTTCAAGTGAACTCCTACCCTGCACTCTTAGCCCCTGTACACACGGTCGGAGATTTCGACAACCAAATCCGTCTGATTTTGTCCGTCGGATCTTGCCTGAAACTGTTGCATACACACGGTCGGACTAATCCGATCATTCAGAACGTGATGACGTAATTTCATTACGACGGGACTACGTTCAGGCTAGTAGCCAATAGCTTTGATGTAGGAATTTGATCTAAGCATGCGTGGCACTTGGTCCGATCAAAATTCTCTACACATGATCGGAGTATGTCCGATCGAACCAGTTGGTCGGGAAATATTTCCAACATGTTGGAAAATTGGGTCCGATGGATATTCTGAGGGAAACAGTCCGATGCATACCACACACAGTCAGATTATCCGACAACACGGTCCGATAGGACACATTCTGACGGATTCTCCGACCGTGTGTACAAGGGCTTATTCTTCGTCAGTGACTCAGAACTTGAAGTCTGAGAATTAGCAATCATAGCCGCACAGCTAGCATTTTAAAAGCAAAAAAAGACCAAATCAGTGGCAGCGTCTATATTTCTCTCATAATGGCTTGTGTACACAGCTGCAAAAAAGCAGTGCAAAAAGAGAAACTTTGTGGACTCTGTGGTAAGGAGGCTCTGATGATTAGATAACTTCTTATGCACACGGTTGGACTTTCCGGCAGAAAAAGTCAGACAGAATCTTTTCATCGGATATTTAGATCGTTTGTGTGCCTCATCTACCTTTTTTTTTCGAAAATTCTGACAGGCCTAGAAATAGAACATGTTTTAAATATTTCCGACGGAATCAATTCCTATCGGGAAAACCGTATGCTGTTCTAATGGACAAAAAAACGACACATGCTCTGAAGCAAGTACGAGACGGCAGCTATTAGCTACTGTCTATTGAACTTCCTTTCCCATCATACGTGTTGTACGTCACCACGTTCTAGATGGTTGGACTGGTCGGACTTTGGTGTGATTGTGTGTAGGCAAGATAGTTTTAGCGGAACTCCGTCGGAAAAACCGTGAGAGTTTATTCCGACGGAAAAAACGGTTGTGTGTACGCGCCATCACACCAGAGTTCCCTTTTACATCAGAGTCCACAGAGCTCCTCTTTACATCAGTTCCCCTTGCACTGTAAGGCAAACCCTGCGGACTCTGATGTACTGTAAAGGCTAACTTTGATGCAAAGGGGATTCTAATGTGATGGCAGGAAATATTCCCATTGCGAGACCATAAAAGGGCCCCCGGACTTGGGTCAGGGGGTCTCTTCTTGTTTTTTTTGCACTGGGGCTCTGAAGGTTCTAGTTACTCCTCTCATACTTGCATAGATTTTATTGGAATGTAAATAGACTTTTTTGCATCTCAGTGCTCTATGGACATGTATGTGTCTATATACAAACACTACAGACAGTTTGATTTGTTTTTTTACCTTCTGTCAGCAAGATCCTGCGTAGATGATCATTTCATTACAGCCGTGTGCATGTACCCTAAGAAATCTCTTTTAAAATGACTTGGCAAACACAAACTACTTCTGGCTATAATATGTCTTCCTTTAATTAAACTTTGAGATACAGACACTTAATTTTTTTACTTCCCATGTTGTCTTCCTGGCTAATTCAATAAATTACATTGAGGAGCAATGCCATGCAGCAAGTAAATGCAATCACTAAACTGTCAATGCTATCCAATAAAAAAAAAATTGAAAAACAGTTACATCTATTCTATATTACTTTTTATAATTTGAGATAAAAAAGCTCACTTTAGCCAGATTATTTAAGCAATAGAAGGCTTGTGTGTGGGCAAGGGTGTAATAGGCTGAGAGGGGGTTCTTCATGAACCAGGGAACACAAGAATTAGCAATTTCTTTGGCTTGCGTCCAGGGCCCATTAGGTGATGAGAATAGTGATAACTTTAAAGTGATTTTCACCAAATAAATACTAGTCACTTCCACGCTATAATGCGACCAACGGGGATCCTCAGATGTACTGTAAATCACAAGAAACCAAGTCCTCCCTATCCAACACAAATATCAAGGCAGCATTTCCAAAAACATCTGCGCAAGGTACAATATTTATATATATATATATATATATATATATATATATATATATATATATATATATATATATATATATATATATATACACACACACACACAGTGCATCCAGAAAGTATTCACAGCACTTCACTTTTTTCCACATTTTGTTGTTACAGCCTTATTCCAAAATAGATTAAATTCATAATTTTACTCAAAAATCTACAAGCAATACCCCATAATGACAATGTGAAAGATGTTTGTTTAAAATCTTTGCAAATTAATAAAAAAAAAAATCACACGTACATACATATAAGTATTCACAGCCTTTACCATGACACTCAAAATTGAGCTCAGGTGAATCCTGTTTCCACTGATCACCCTTGAGATGTTTTTACAACTTGATTGGAGTCCACCTGTGGTAAATTCAGTTGATTTGACATGATTTGGAAAGGCACACACCTGTCTATATAAGGTCCCACAGTTAAAAGTGCATATCAGAACGCAAACCAAGCCATGATGTCCAAGGAATTGTCTGTAGATTTCTTTTTTTTTTTTTTATAATTTATTTTTATTAGTTTTTTCATATAACATAGACAACGGCTGGGCCCTGTCAACATAACAGTAGCCCCTCCAACTGGCCACGCAGGGCCTGACATCCTTATCTTACAGTACTTCTAACCCCCACCTCCCCTGGTTGTCACAGCTCAGACCCCCTACTATGCTGATTTCAGTCTCATACTTAGGTTCCCCTCCCTCCCTACAGATATCACCTGTACAAGTATATCTCATTACGTTCGGTTCCACCTGCTGTCTCAATTATCCGCTCTTTCCTGCTCTACTGTGTCATTTCCGTGGTTCCTTCTGTGCAAAGATCCCAATTCATTTCGTCCCTAACATACAACTAAAGAGAGCTCATGTGTTCCTCCCTCAGCCCACAGTTTTATCTGACTCATACCAAGCCTTCCATACCTTTATAAAAAATGTTCCCACATCCTCTTGCCCTGTACGTTGTTTTATAATATGGTAACATAGTAATATGGTAACCAAGTGATGTCCGGGGCCTGACTGTTCTTCCACTTAAGCAAGATGGCCTTTTTCCCATAGAATAGCAGAATGGTAAGTAGTGTTCCCATTGCCCTTGAAGGGACCACCTCCTCCACCAACCCCAACAAGCACACCCTCACTGTCAGGGGAATAGGTACTGATAGTATGTCTGTAATGCAGCCCGCAATCTCCTACCAGAAACCTTGGATGTGTGGGCAATGCCAGAATATGTGTTCAGCATCCGCCGGAGAAAAAGAACACTCTGCCACTGTAAGCCCATATATTCTGGCAAGTCTTGCCAGTGTGTAATAGCTTCTGTGCAAGAATTTAAATTGGATCAATTGGTCCCTAGCTGAAACTATGGGTTGGAAGGGTTGAGTCCACATGTCGTCCCAGTCCTCAGCCTGAATAGCAGGAACTTCGGTTTCCCATTTGGTCCTACACTTAAAAACCGCCTTAGGTGAGCATTTAAAGAATTCCTTATATGTCATAGAAAGCGTCTTGGGACGGTCCTCCATTGACAGCAGAGATTCGAGGGCAGAGATTCCACCTTCAACTCCCCGAACTGAGCCTGGAATGCATGTCAGAGTTGGAAGAATCGGAAAAAGTAGGAGTTGGGTAAATTATGGCATGCCTGCAGCTGTGAGAAGGTTTGCAAGTCGCCCATGTGAGTTACGTCCTTAAGGGTTTTTACCCCTTTAGTGGCCCAGGTCATGGGGTCTGGCAGTCTGTAAAGGTGGGGTAATTGTCTATTTATCCATAAGGGAGTGGACAGGGACATACCTTTATAGCTAGGGGCTGCCAATTTTAATGCCCTTTCCCACGCCCTGATAGTGGCTGTCATTGTTAGAGTGATGGGCAGATCTGAGTTGGCACCCCAGAATAGCGCCAGACGCAAACTTTCATATGAGCCCAGGTGAGCAGCTTCCAACACTGTGGCCGCATCCCCATCATCAGATGTTAGCCATCTACGGGCAAACACCATTTGACCCGCAAGGTAATATTTAAGCCAATCCGGTACTGCCAACCCTCCCCGGTCACTCGGCACTTGTAAAACCTTTATCCCCACCCTGGGCTATTTTGGTGCCCACAGGAATGCATTGACAATACCCTCTAATTGTTTGAAGAATGACATTGGTTTCCATACTGGTGCATGTCTAATAAAGTAAAGGATTACCGGGAGCATTTTCATTTTGAGTAGACTGATTCTGCCAATGAGTGACAGGGGCAATTTAGTCAATGCCTGCACTTTTTGCTTAAGAAGTACTATCAAGGGAAGTAAATTCAAAGACAGATAATCTTGCACTTTTGGAGTGATCTTCACTCCTAGGTATTTGAGAGAGTCCACCCACTGTAATGGCAGATTGGGATCCGCTGTCTGTAGATTTCTAAGACAGGATTGTATCGAGGCACAGATCTGCGGAAAGGTACAAAAAAATTTCTGCAGCATTGAAGGTCCCAATGAGCACAGTGGCCTCAATCATCCGTAAATAGAAGAAGTTTGAAACCACCAGGACTCTTTCTAGAGTGGGCCGCCTGGCCAAACTGAGCTATCAGGGAAGAAGGGCCTTCGTCAGGGAGGTGACCAAGAACCCAAATAGTCAGTCTGACAGAGCTTCAGCATTTCTCTGTGGAGAGAGGAGAACCTTCCAGAAGAACCAACCATCTCTACAGCACTCCACCATTTAGGCCTGAGTGGTAGAGTGGCCAGACGGAAGCCACACCTCAGTAAAAGGCACATGACATCCTGCCTGGAGTTTCCCAAAAGGCACCTGAAGGACTTTCAGACCATGAGAAACAATATTTTCTGACCTAAATGGCAAGCTTCATGTCTGGAGGAAACAAAGCACTGCTCATCACCTGGTAAATACCATCCCTACAGTGAAGCATGGTGGTGGCAGCATCATTCTGTGGGGATGTTTTATCAGTGACAGAACTGGGAGACTAGTCAGGATCGAGATAAAAATGAATGCAGCAATGTAGAGACATCCCTGATGTAAACCTACTTCAGAGAAATCTGGACCTCAAGACTGGGGTGAAGGTTCATCTTCCAACATGACAAAGACCCTAAGCACATGGCCAAGATAACAAAGGCTTGGCTGCCGAACAACTCTCTGAATGTCCTTGAGTGGCCCAGCCAGAGCCCAAACTTGAACCCGATTGAACATCTCTGGAGAGATCTGAAGATGGCTCTGCACTGACACTTAATCTCCAACCTAATGGAGCTTAAGAGGTCCAACAAAGAAGAATGGGAGAAACTGCCCAAAAATAGGTGTGCCAAGCTTGTAGCATCATACTCAAAAAGACTTGAGGCTGTAATTTGTGCCAAAAGTGCCTGAGCAAAGTGTAGGGCAAAGGCTGTGCATACTTTATGTACATGTGATTTTTTTTATTTATTTATTTATTTTTTCCTTTTTTTTTTTTTTTTTATAAATTCAAACTGTTTTATTTTAAGTAACTGTAAAGTAGAACCAGACTCCCCCTGTGTTTTTTTTTTTTTTCCCCGTTTTACCTTTTTGGTGGGTATAATGCAGATATCACATGCTGCTCCTCTGTTACACACTGGGTCTCCCCCACGCTACCATCTTGGTTGCTGACCTCACAACATACTGTATAGTAATACACAAATGGTTTATGTATGTGTGTTGTGGTGCAGTGGCTAAGTGCATTGTAATTAATTTTGTGCAATCCATTAACTTACAGTAAAATGCATGGTTTACAAGGCACAGATCTAGATAGGCCCAAAATGTCCTCCTGTTTGTACCGTTAACAATATTTGTGGTGTGATTAAACCTGCTTGTTTATTGCTGGAACAAATGCCGTATGCAAACTTTTTTTTTTTTTTTTGCAAATATGGTTGTATGTTTATTTGAAAACAAAGAATTTGTGGTATTTTAATATCAAGCCTACCTTAATTGAAAAAATAACTTTTTTCTTCTGAAAGTATTTCAGAAACTGGGAGAGCAGGCCAATGCATTAGCTTTCATCTTCTTTACTTTTCATTATTAGGCCAAGCTTGAAATATTCTCCTGGGGAGGGTTGACAAAATATAGCAAGCCATTAAGTGTTTGTGTTTTCCATGAACGAATGGTCAGGTTCTTCTCTTGAATGTTTTCATTAAATGGAAGACTAGAAATTATTCTGTCATTGAGACATAAACCTGCAGGGCCTGCCGCCATTAAAGAGCAACTCTAGGCATCAAGTAAAATCAATACATTTTTTGGTAAAGATATTCAGGACCCCTTAAAAAAATAGTATTTTTTATAACAGCCTACCTGTAAAATACTTTTCTTTGAAATACATCACGGGACACAGAGCCATAGTAATTACTATGTGGGTTATAGGCCACCTTCAGGTGATGGACACTGGCACACTCTAAACAGGAAGTAGCCTCCCTATATAACCCCTCCCACTACTGGGAGCACCTCAGTTTTTGTAGCAAAGCAATACATGTGTAGCGCCCCCTATGTTTAGGTAGATGCTTAATGGTGTTTTTTTTTTTTTTTTTGTAAATAGTTTTTATTGAAAGGTTTTCACAAGAAATTTACAGTACAGTGAGGAAATAGTCATTAGTGTCCCCCCAAACTGTCCCAACATTACATAGCATAGTACAGTCAGACAGTAGGGAGAAGTAGAGAGCATTTTGATGAACATACTGCAGAACAAAAAGAAACATAACAGTAAACAAACAATAAAGAACTGGAAATGGTTGGTCTGTCACATGTCCGAAAGTAAAAGCTTATATGAATAAGAATGTGGCTGCAGTAAAGATTGTTACATTATATCAAGAAGGATTAAACTCTAGGGTGGAAGATTACAACAGGTGAGTACTCTTATACCATGTGTTCCAGATTTGCCAATTGTTATCAAACTGAATTTTTTTCCCCATCCTGAGGGCCAGGACTAGCTCATAGGAGTAGTGTAGGGAGGTGGTCGACCATACCTCAGAAACACTGGGGGCTTGGTCATTCTTCCAGAATCTCGCTATCAGTGACCTAGCCACCAGGAGAATGTGGGAAACAACAATTCTAAAGTTAGGCGGGTATCTTTCAATACCTAGGTTGAGAATTGCCAGGCCTGGTTTAGGGGCGGATAGGAAACCTGTAATATCAGAAATAGCTCTAAAAATAGTATTCCAAAAGCTTCGAAGATGTTTGCAGGACCAGAACATATGAAGTAAATTACCAACCTCTCCGCAGTTCCTCCAGCACAGGGGGGAGGACTCAGCCAGGCCAAATTTAGAAATCCTAAAGGGAGTAAGGTACCATCTTAGGGCAATCTTCTGGGCTAGTTCCCAGTGCCCAACACACCTGGAGGCCTTGTAGTTAGCCTTGAATGCCTGACACCATTGCGCCTCAGAGAAGGCGCAGCCTAAGTCCTCCTCCCAGCGCAAGAAGGGACGAGATTTGCTAAAAACACGTTTTTGCTGTAGGAAGTTGTAGAATAGGGAAATTCCTTTAGGTAGGGGGGGTTAGCATTAAGAAAGTGCCAAAGAGGTTCAGCTACTGAGACACTGGTGACTCCACCACCTCGGAGCAAATGGGCTATTTGATAATGTTTGTATATGTCGGTAGGTTTTAATTGGAATTTTGTCCTCAGGGATTGGTACGGGATCATAGAAGGTCCCTGAAAAAGATCCTGCAACGACTGTAGCCCCTTCTTGATCCATTCTTTAACGGAAAGATCGGAATAAAAAATTCTAAGGACAATAGGGGAATGGGCAGAGGGACCAATTTATAGGACGGAGGTGTGAACCTAAGAAGATCTCGCCAGGCTTGCAGGGAAGCCCGAACTGTGAGAGGGAGGGACTGGAGAGGCCAGGGTTTAAGTGAATCGGTGAGAAGAAGAAGTTTTAGGTCTTGGGTGGGGGTAAGGGCTCGTTCAAGGCAACACCATTTTGGTTCTGTGGCCGAGTTAAACCAATGGGAGATCTGTGCCAGCCTGGATGCAAGGTAATAGTCTTTTAGATCCACCAAGCCCATACCCCCAGCCAACCTGTGCTTCAGTAAGAGTGATTTAGAACATCTAGGTTTTTTAGAACTCCAGATGAATTTATTCATCAAGAGAGTGAGACCGAGGAGATGCTTCCTAGAGGGAGAGACAGGTAATGCTCTAAATGTGTACAAAATTTGGGGGAGTAATAGCATCTTAAAGGAGGCTAGTCGTCCTGACCATGAGAGTTCATACTTAGCTAGCCTATTGGCCTCTACCGTGAGTTTGTCAATAAGAGGGGGGAAGTTTGCCTCCGCTAGTTGGCAAGCTGATTTTCTTAAGTGTATGCCCAGGTACGGGATGGTGGAGTCACTCCATTTGTATGGAAACGTGGACATCAGCCGTGCCCGAAGAGGAGGTCTAAGGCCGGTATCTAGAATTACTGACTTGGAAAAATTCACTTTGTAATAGGAGATCAGGCTAAACTCTTGGAGTATCTGATGGGCCTGCGGCAGAGGGGGGGTTGGGGAAGTCAGGAAAAGAATGATATCATCCGCGAAGAGGTTGATTTTATGAGGGCCCTCCTGTGTGGGGATACCTGTAATTAGGGGGTGGGAGCGAATTCTTTCTGCCAGCGGTTCAATAAGGAGGTTAAAAATTGTAGGGGATAGCGGGCACCCTTGCCTGGTGCCATTAGAAATGGAGAAGGGAGATGACAGCATATTGGAGGTGAAGACCTGTGCCGAGGGGGCCGAGTATAGGGCAAGAATGGCTGATAGGAACGGTCCACCAAAGCCAAACTTCCGAAGGACCCTGTCCATGTATCCCCAATGGATCCGGTCGAACGCCTTCTCCGCATCCAAGGAGAGGAGCAGAGAAGGCGTTTTACGGGCCTCTGCAAATTGGAGAACTCCTATTACATGTCTAGTGGCGTCTGAGGCTTGCCTACCGGGTGTGAACCCCGACTGATCCGGATGAATCAACTGGGAGATTAAGGGGAGGAGTCTTTGGGCAAGAATTTTAGCGTAAATTTTGACGTCGGTGTTTAAAAGGGATATGGGCCTAAAATTCGAGGGGGTGTTAGGTTCTTTACCTGGTTTGGGAATCGTAACCACATAGGCTCTAAGCATCTCCGGGGGGAATGAGGCAGGAGAATGCTTCCTCATAGATCTCCGAGAGCACCGGGGACAGAAGGTCCGCAAATGTGCGAAAGTAGTCATTAGTCAGGCCGTCTGGTCCCGGAGATTTGCCCATAGGTAAGGATTTAATGCATTTTATAATTTCCGCAGGTGAAATCGGAAGATTTAGAGATGCCAATTGGTCTTCCGTAAGGGAGGGTAGGTTGATAGTGGAGAGGAAAGATTGTATACTTTCTGTTGTGGGTTGAGGCGTCTCGGGATCAAGCTTCAAGTTGTACAGAGAGGAGTAATAAGCAGCGAAGGCGTCCGCAATTTCTTGCGGGTTAATCCTTTTCTGTTTATCCAAGGGGTGGTAGACATAGGGGATCTTAGCTTTGATCCTAGCAGCCCTCACTCTATTGGCAAGGTATTTTCCAGCACGGTTACTGGAAGAGTAGTGTGACAGCTTTAATGAATATACATATTTGTCGTACCTGGCCAGCAATAGGCGGCGAAGTTCAACACGGAGCTGAGTAAGCTTATGAGCCGTGTTGAAGTCCGGCGTCAATTTGTTGGAGGATTCCAAAGACTGAATGTCCGCCAGAATGTCATTCAGTTTTTGGGTTCTAGCCTTTTTATCCCTGGAGGAGATTTGGAGCATTATGCCCCGCATAAAGGCCTTATGGGCACACCAGAGGGTAGTGGGACTCTGTACAGAGTGAGCATTCAATTTAAAAAATTCTGCCAAATTTTTAGAAATAGTGGCAACATGCGAGGAATTTTGAAAGAGTTGAGAATTCGCCCTCCAAACGTAGGCGGAGCGCGGAGCGTGTTCCTCCACCACCTCTATGGAAACAGGAGCATGATCCGACCAGGAAATGTCGTGGATGGTGGAGGAAGACACCGCCTGTAGCAGCAACCTGTCTACTAGGATCAAATCGATCCTAGAGTACGTGTTGTGTCTAGCAGAATGAAACGTGAAATCTTTTTCACTCGCATGTTGACATCTCCAGGCATCAAATACGTCCTCAGCAGCAAGTAATGGTTGGAGCCTCGGCAAAGGCCGACTCGCCCTGGTTGTGGTGTCCAGTGCGTAGTCGACCGTTACGTTGAAGTCTCCACAGACCACTAGAGACCCCTTACGACACTTATTAACTTTACGAAAAAGTCTGTTCAGAAATCTCAGCTGATGTACATTGGGGGCATACAAATTAACTATGGTGTAAGGCCTATTATTTAGTACAGCTAGCAATATCAAATAGCTCCCATCAGGGTCCGTAAGAACTTCAGTAAGGGAGAAAGCTACCGAGTCCCTTATAGCAATAGCTACCCCTCTTTTCTTCTCGGCGGCAGAGGCCAGGAAAATGTGCGGATAGTTCCTGTGCTGGAAGTATGGAGTGGCCTTGTTAAGAAAGTGAGTCTCCTGGACACAAAGAACGTCCACCTCCAGTTTTTGTGCCTCCTTCCACAGGGAATTCTGCTTAACTGGATGGTTGAGGCCGTGGACATTGAAAGAGACTAATTTAAGCGGCATTGAAGGCAGCAAACAGGTGCAAATGTGGGAAAAAGACAACCATATACAGTTTCCGGTAGGACAGGCTTCCAAGGCAGGCAGGATAGGACATTTGTGGGTCAGAGCCAGGCGGTACAAAAACGTTCGGGCAATGACAGACCAAGGAAAAACTGCAGCAGTGCAGTAAGTAAAAACAGTAGAACATGAAACAAAAAAACAAAACAGAAGTCAATAAAAAAGAGGATCTCTGGTGAGATCTGAAGGCACTATAGATGCCCATTTACTTGGGGGGTAAAAAGAAAAAGAGCGCTGGATGCCCTCCAGCGACCGGGAAAGCAAAATCGAATAGTAAGTTGCAGCAAAGTTCTCACGGGATTCTGGTTTTGGTTTTCCTCCGGCGTCTTCGTTGGACCACCTGCCAGTCTCCCTGATTCTCCAGCCGGGCAGGAGGAGGTGAGGCCGACGGTGCCACCGGCTCCTCAGGGATGATGTCGAGGGAACAAAGAAAATCTAGCCCTTCCTGTAGTGTGGAGACCACCGAGGATTTACCTTCATGGGTAATAAGAAGCTTCAGAGGATATCCCCAGCGGTATGGAACTCCATGGTTCCGCAATGCTTTAGTGACAGGGAGAAGAGCTTTGCGTCTCTGTAAGGTAAACTGGGAGAGGTCAGCGAATAGCTGCAGGTGGGAGAATCTCTCTGGGAGCTGGGTCTCCCTTCTGAACGCCGAAAGAAGTTGCTCCTTGGCATGGAAGAAGTGAATCCGCATGAGAACATCCCACGGAATATTGTCAGGTAAGTGAGAGGGCTTAGGCAGTCTGTGGATACGGTCAATAGTCACATCCTGATCCGACAGATCGGGCAGCAGGGTTCTCATGAGGTCCTGAATGTACTGGGCTAACTGGGTGGGGAGGACGGTCTCAGGGATCTCTCTGACTTTTACGTTATTGCGCCTGGACCTGTCTTCCAGGTCGGCCATCTTGGATTTGAGCCACGCAATGTCCTCAGACTGATCGTTGTGTGCATCAACCAGAGTGTTATGAGCAACCGCAAAGTCCCCCATTTTCTTCTGCTCCACATGATCTAGCCTGCCGCCCAGTACTCCCACTTCAGCTTTAAAATTACTGACACATTGCATAAAGTCCTTATGAAGTGAGGCACGCAGAGAAACTAACATGTCTCTCAAGGTAGATTCAGAAACAGGCTGGTTGGTGGCAGGGAACTCAGCTATGTAATCATGCAGTTCTCTAGTGTCAGCAGAGGAGTTTTGTTCAGCGCTCACCTGCAATGCTTCCCCTGAGAGTCTTGGCCTGGACTTCGCTGGGCTGCTACTGATCGGCATGGACGTCCCTGGCGACCTCCTTCCCTGTCTGTCTAAGGGTGCCGGGCTCCCCGAGGAGGCCGAGGAAGAACCCGGGGAGGAGCGCGTGCTGCCGCCGGCGCCATCTTGGCCGGATTCGCGGGCCGCGGGCGGGAAGAAATCCGGCAGTTTTCTGGGCTGCCCGGACACTCTCCGCTTCGGCGACATCTCCGGAGGGCGAGGAAGCTTTCCGGAGTAAGGTAGTGTGTTTTCGCCGGCTCAGGGAGTCCACAGTGAGGATAAAATCCCGTCGCTGGAGCGGAGCTCTTCTCCTACGCTGCCATCCACCAGCGCGTGGTAGCCACGCCCCCCCCCTTAATGGTGTTTTTTTTGATAGTGTAGGATATAGAGACAGGTAAATCTAGCCAGTGTCCTACTCTTTTCTAGGCCTGGTTGTTTGTTTATTTGGGGATGGGAGTGTCAGAGTAGAAGGGGGTGTGGCCACCTACACTTGGGCTCAGGGATACCGCCTCTACTTGACAGTAGATTTTGCTGAAAAGAGAGGAAGGACTGAAGCATGAGTGCCAGCAAACCCATGTGAAAGCATTGACCAATGATTAATTTCTTTGGTCAAAGGGAGGTCTCTCATAAAAAGGGGGGCCTTCATTTCTAACCCTATCTGCAGAAAGTCAAGGATTCTACCTATGACATACTTCCTGGGGTGCCAACCCCTGGATCCCTTCCAGGAGACATACTGTATGTCTTCCAGACTCTATAATATGTGATTCTGGAGGCCGGATTCCTTGCATTACCCAAGGTAGATACCACTAAACTTGACAGCTCACGTTTCTTTAGAATGTGGGTCTCAATAGCCAACCTGTTAAATTTAGTGTTTGTAAGGTAGGATGGAATACCAGACCTTGTGAGAGAAGGTCTGGACGTGGTGGTAGGGTCCATGGAACCCCTACTGCCATCCTTATGATCTCTGCATACCAAAATTTCCTGGGCCACAAGAATCACAGATTTCCCTTCCTGCTTGATCCTGCAAAGAAGTTGTGGATGTAGGCAGAATAGGAGGGAATGTATAAGTCAGTGAAAACTGATTCCAGGGGAACACCAGGGCATCTGTTCCACATGCTAGCGGATCCTTTGTTCTTGACACAAAGTTGTCGATTTCTTTGTTGAACCTGGATGCAAAACAGATCTACGTCTGGGATCCCCCATCTTTGACATATTGACAGAAAATATTGGGGTGAAGGAACCATTCTCCCGGGAACAACTGCTGGTGACTCAAGTAGCCCACCTGCCAATTTTCTATGCCTAGAATGAAGACTGCCAATAGGCAAAGTACATTGTTGTCTGCCCATCTCTTGGTTTCATTTGCCTGGAATTGTTTTTAATACTGCCTGGACAGGTGCCATGCAATTTAGAATATGTTTCAACATTGCAATTTTCCAATATACCAGGCCTAATTCCCTCCCTAACCTATTAAACATGCAAGGCACTGAGTTGCATCATGAATGTGGTCATATGCAACGATCTCAAAATAATATAATAGCACTTCAGCTTGTAGAGGGGTCTATTAACCAGTTCCCGACCAGCACACGCCGATGTACGTCGGCAGAATGGCACGGGCAGGCATGTTGGCGTACAGGTACGTCCAATCTTCAATGCCGCCCTGCCATCGTGAGCGCGCCGCCACCGGTCGGGACCCCCGTGAGTCCGGTCGCGGGTCCCGCGGACTCGATCGCCACGGGCATACCCACAATCGTCTCACGTGACGGCTGAATGGAGAAGTGCCGTTGTAAACAGCATTTCTCCATTCTGCCTAGCAACTAGTGACGCTGATCTCTGCTCCATGTGATTGGAGCAGAGATCAGTGTTCACTAAATGAAAGCCCAACCCCCCACAGTTAGTAACACACCCCTAGGAACACTTAACCCCTTCACTGCCAGCGTCATTTACACAGGAATCACTGCATTTATATAGCAGTGATTGCCGTATAACTGACAGTGGTCCCAAAAATGTGTCAAAAATGTCCGATGTGTCCACCATAATGTCGCAGTCACAATAAAAATCGCTGATCGCCGCCATTACTAGTAAAAAAAAAAAGATTAATAAAAATGCCATAAATCTATCCCCTATTTTGTAAACGCTATAACTTTTGTGCAAACCAATCAATAATCGCTCATTGCAATTTTTTTTACCAAAAATATGTAGAATACGTATCGACCTAAACTGAGGGAAAAAAATGTTTTTTTTAATATATTTTTTGGGGGATATTTATTAAAACAAAAAGTTAAAAATAATGAGTTTTTTTTCAAAATTGTCGCTCTATTTTTGTTTATAGCGCAAAAAATAAAAACCGCAGAGGTGATCAAATACCACCAAAAGAAAGCTCTATTTGTGGGAAAAAAAGGACGTCAATTTTTTTTGGGAGCCACGTCGCATGACTGCGCAATTGTCAGTTAAAGCGACGCAGTGCCGAATCGCAAAAAGTGGTCTGGTCTTTGACCAGCAAAATGGTCCGGTCTGTAAGTGGTTAAAGTGGTTGTAGCCCTAAAAAAAAAAGCTCCTGTCCCTTTAAAGCATGATATATAGCGTAGTGCTTTTGCGGTGTCATGTGTCCCTTTCCATGTTCTACAATACCTAGTTGATTCCTGCCTGTTCCTGTGTTCCCCTATGTAATCTGACCATGAGCCAAAAAAGTGGGGTCAGTTTATGTCCCTCCATCATCCTGCTTTCTTCTCAGCGTGACTGCATTTCCCTCTCACCCCTTCATTTCCATAGTCTGAGAATCCGATCTCCTCCCCAACGCTCCTGCCTTGACTGTGTAATACTATTCCATTGCAAATGTAACCCCCCCCTCTTCTTATTAAAATGGCTGTAAAGTTAAATCGAATAAATACTTTTATCCTCTCTGTTGTAAGTCCATATTAAGTTTGTGTGATTCTTTTTTTGTTTGTTTTATTATAATGCTACATACTTTTTTTGCACAATAGCTGTGACTTTACAACCACTATAACTCTAACTAGATCACTGATGAAGTATACTACTTTGGAGACAGGTCCACTTAAAGGTACATTAAGGTTAAAAACAAAACAGTTGCAACTGATAAGCCAGTTCTTGTTTATTTATTCAATATTGAGGTAGTGGCTTTGTAGTCTAACGATTCAAATTATTTTTTATTGTAGGCTCAGCTAGAAGGAATTATTGCGCCCAAGAAATAACGCAGGAGTAACATCTGTGAACATGATGTCTACAGTCTGGGCTCATTGAAAGTACCGATGCCAAGAAGCAAATATTTTTACCTCTAGGACATATTTGTAATTAGATTTGACTTTTTTCATATTGAAATCTCCCCAGTTGTCATGAAAAATGTTAAAGCATTGCTTATTCTATAATGAAACACCTCAATATTTTTAATATCCAAGTTCTTTGATGATAAAATTGTTCCAGCTTCTTTCCATACTTTATTGTCTTGTGGTTCTTAATAGGGACTCATGCTTGTCAATGTGCTGTCCAAAAAACACTCTCAAAACATAGTTTTTGGTTGCTCAAGGCAGACTAGTAATGCTTTTTTTCCTGAAACACGTCAACTATTTAGGGGTTAATAGTTATAAGACATTCAGTCATGTGCTGGGCAGATTTGTCCAGCTGAAGGTGACCTTCTAGGAATGTACTTTACTGAACCAATATGAGCAGACATCTCATCCTAACTCATATACAAACCCAGGCTTGGTAAATGGAGATGACCTAAAGTCATCTGCAACGAAGCTAGAAATTGTTTGCTTTGCATTAATATAGTCATGCAGTCTTCACCAATCTCGAGAGAAAGGTTTTTCAACCTTTTTACCATAGACATGTACCTATTTAATGTGACACTTACGCTGGCTTTTTTTTATATGCTCAATTGTGAGTCGAACTTAAGAGCAGGGCAAATTACGTGAGAGCAGGATATTAGATAGTAGGAGGGCAGGTTTCTTCTCATGCAGGATGACATGAATAATGGAGGATTTCTATATGGTAGGTTACTGGGCAGCAAGTAAAATAACTACTCCCATTATTATCTGTTATAACTCAGTAGTTCCTTACAATTACTATCATCACCACCATCACATCTTTTTACATGCTATCCAGTAACCTACTATATAAAAATCCTAATGCTACCATTATTAATGTCATCCTGTTTTCTATATACACTCTTAACCACTGTGCTGAGAGTGAAAGGCAAGTGTGCATTAAGTAGTAGGTGTCACTGTTTTTACTGCGCTGCCAGCAACCTGTGTGTACGTGACTATTTTTCTCCTTGCCATTCCAATCATTACCACATTGCTTTCTACACACCCTTCTTTGCCACATCCAGCAGTGATACCTCTTACAGAACCCCGGTTCAAAAACCCTGCACTAGCTGGCTAAAACTTATTTTTTATAATTAAATTGGTTGATTGTCCACACATCAGACACCTTTTCACGGAATGTTAAAAAATATCTAATAGCAAAAAGTATGTCTTGAATAATTCCCAGTAATACAAATTAATTTTCTTGATTTGTACACTATAGGACACAGGAAGAGACTTCTATCTTCAGGTGAATGGACACTGGCAAAGAAAACTGCTAGGAACCCTGTATAATCCTTCCTGCCAGTTATCAGTTTTTTTGCTAGTGTCCTTATGAGATAGATGTTTCCTCTCTACCGAGATTACTTTTTTCAGATTCCTGTTTTAACACAGCTACGTACCAGCCTCTGGCTACTTATTCAGTTTCTGGATACCTTAGGCCCCTTAATGTGGAGTACTGTAACTTAGTTTGTGGCTCTGCAATCTGACCGCTCTACTGCTCAAGTCTTTAAAAAAATATTTGCCTCTGTTCTGGCTCCTCTTCACTCTCAGGGTGTCTGCTATATAGGCTAGATGAAAAATATGGGTCTTTCTTCCCACAGGAAAAGATCAGGCCCCTCTGGTCTCAAGCACAGATACTCCTATCTTGATGCACTTGGTGTGCTTTTGCACTGGAGTACTGGGACAGATGGTAACCTCAGCCATGGCCTACATCAAGGATACAGCAGAGCAGCCAAGAACAAAGCGGAACCAATTCTGATCTGGACAGTGTGTCTTATGCCACCCATGACTGTAGTACACATTCCAAGTGTAGAAAATTGTCAGGTTGACTTCCTCAGCCATCTATATCTGGATCATGGGAAGCGGTCATTCACCCAGAAGTGTTTCAGAACCTGACAGGTGGAGGAACTGGCATCCCAGTTCAACAAACTGGATAGGTTTGTTGTCAGGTCCAACATACTCAAGCTTTTGCAGTAGAAGCTCTGATGGGCTCAAGTTTGCCTGCTGTATGCTTTATCCTCCACTTCCTCCAATATCCTTCCATGACTGCTCTACATGATCAACTCAGAGAGCATTCATGCAATCCTTGTGGCACTGAACTGGCCTAGGAAGACTGTACCACATGGCCCCTCTTTCTCGTTACCAATCTACCACTGGCTATGACAGCCTGGCTATTGAAGCCCAGCTCCTGAGTGACAGAGGTCAATTAAAATTGGTTATTCCAACACTTATCCATGCTAGGAATTCTACTTCACATAAAATCTACCATCACACCTGGAAGGCTTACTTTGTGTGGTGCGAGTAGAGAAAGTTTAATTTTACCTAGATGATAATCTATTGATGGGACATGTATCCAGATATCTTTCCAATAAGGTCTAGATCAGAGGTAGGCAACCCCGGCTCTCTAGGTGTGGTGAAACTACAAATCCCATCATGCCTCTCGGAGTCATGCCTGTGATTATCAGGGTCTTGCAATGTCTCATGGGACTTGTATTTTTAAAACAGCTGGAGGGCCGAGGTTGCCTACCCCCGGTCTAGATCAATATTTGACATGGAGTACCCTAAAGGGACAAATTTTGGCCTTGGCTATCCTCTTCATTAGTTGTCCTCTCACTTCCTGGCACTTCTCTAGCAACACGTGGGACCTCAAAGTGCTGCAGTCGCCTCTTCAAAAGCCTCCTTCAAGCCTTGCCTGTTGAACTTATTCGTAAGGTGGTTTTCCTCATTGCTAGGCAAGTACTGTAGCTGGTGGCATTATTTTTTAGGAAGCCCTTACTAGTGCTGCACAAGGATAATAGGATTTTTTATAACAGCTTACCTGTACAAATCCTTTTCTTGGAGTACATCATAGGACACAAAGCCTTATATATTTACTTAGTGGGTTATAGCTACCTTCAGGTGTTGACACTGGCACACCCAATACAGAAAGTTGACTCCCTTATATAACCCCTCCTCCTTCCAGGAGTACCTCAGTTTTTGTAGCCAAGCAATATGCTTAAACCCCATAAAAGAAGAGGGGAGGGACCTCTGTGTCCTATGATGTACTCCAAGAAAAGGACTTAACAGGTAAGCTTTTATAAAAATCCTATTTTATCGTAAATCATTGGGCACAGAGCCTTAAGTATTTACTTAGTGGGATGTCCGATAGCAATGCTACTTGAGGGAAGGGAGACACAACCCGTAGGGCACCCCCAGACCTTGAGGACTAAGGCTGAAGTAAAAAAAAAAGTCCTGCAAACCGCATCTTTGGAGCGCTGTATTTACCACTCCTAAAGCGCCCCTTCCTATTGAAAATAATGGGGCAGCGCTGCAAACCCACCTGCAAAACGCCACTGCAGCGGCACTTTGCGGGCAGTTTTAACCCTTTTTTGGCCACTAGCGGGGTTAAAACTGCCCCGCTAGTGGCCGCATAGCGCTGCTAAAACTACGGTAAATCACCGCTAAATATAGCACCGCTTTACCGCCAGCGCCCCACTGTGAAAGTAGCCCTATACTGCTGCCTGCAGCACACTGCGCCCGAAGGCGATATCCTCATTCCTTCTTACATCCACTTGGTAACATTTTGTGAATGTATGGACCGAAGACCAAGTCGCGGCCTTGCAGATCTGAGCAAAGGAGGCCTGGTAACGCACTGCCCAAGAAGCACTAACCGCTCTGATAGAGTGTGCCTTAACTTGAATAGGGGGAATCTTACCCCTTAAATCATAAGTTTGAATTATAACTTGCCAAATCGACTTAGCAACAGTGGGTTTACGCTGACTATCCTTTTTTTTTTAGGACCTTCTGGCAGAATAAATAAGATAATAATCGGTCTTACGAATCTGAGCAGTTTTCTTTAAATAGATTTTCACTGCTCTCACTACATCAAGACGATGTAGTGAATTTTCTTCCCTGGAACATGGTTTTGGGAAAAACAATGGGCAGGACAATATCTTCATTCAGATGAAAGCCTGAAACCACTTTTGGCAAAAAGCCTGGACTAGGGCGTAACACCACTCTGTCCTCATGAATAATCAAATATGGCTCTTTACAAGAAAGAGCAGCCAATTCTGAAACCCTCCTTGCTGAGGATATAGCAACCAAATATATCAGCTTCCTAGTCAGAAGGACTAAGGGAACATGCTGTAATGGTTCAAATGGTGGTTTTTGTAACACTGACAAAACTAAATTCAAGTCCCAAGGGGTTAAAGGTGATTTAACTGGCGGATTAATCCACATCACCCCTTGCATAAAACCCCAGAGTAAAGAATGCGTAGCAAGCGGTCTTTGAAATAAAACTGATCAGGCTGAGACTTGGCCCTGAATAGTACTTAGGGCCAACTTCATCTCTATGCCCAATTGTAGAAAAGCAAGGATTCTGCCTATAATATATGTCCGAGGGTGGCAGCCCTTGGATTCACACCAGGAAACGTACGCTTTCCAAACCCTATAATATACAGCTCTGGTAACTGGCTTCCTTGCATTGATTAACCGGTTCCCGACCAGCGCACGACGATGTACGTCGACAGAATGGCACGGGCAGGCATATTGGCGAACATGTACGTCCAATCTTCAATGCCGCCCTGCCACCGGGAGCGCGCCGCCGGCGGCGCGCTCCCGCTCTGGTCGGGACCCCCGTGAGTCCGGTCGCGGGACTCGATCGCCGCGGGCATACCCGCGATCGTCTCACGGGACGGCTGAAAGGAGAAAATGCCGTGTAAACAGCATTTCTCCATTCTGCCTAGCAACTAGTGACGCTGATCTCTGCTCCATGTGATTGGAGCAGAGATCAGTGTTCACTAAATGAAAGCCCAACCCCCCCACAGTTAGTAACACACCCCTAGGAACACTTAACCCCTACACTGCCACCCACTGGTTAACCCCTTCACTGCCAGTGTCATTTACACAGGAATCACTGCATTTATATAGCAGTGATTACTGTATAAATGACAATGGTCCCAAAAATGTGTCAAAAATGTCCGATGGGTCCCCCACAATGTCGCAGTCACAATAAAAATCGCTGATCGCCGCAATTACTAGTAAAAAAAAAAAAAAAATTATTAATAAAAATGCTATAAAACTATCCCTATTTTGTAAACGCTATAACTTTTGCGCAAACCAATCAATAATCGCTTATTGCGATTTTTTTTACCAAAAATATGTAGAAGAATACGTATCGGCCTAAACTGAGGGAAAAAAATGTTTTTTTATATATTTTTTGGGGATATTTATTATAACAAAAAGTAAAAAATAATGCGTTTTTTTCAAAATTGTTGCTCTATTTTTGTTTATAGCGCAAAAAATAAAAACCGCAGGGGTGATCAAATACCACCAAAAGAAAGCTCTACTTGTGGGGAAAAAAAGGACGTCAATTTTGTTTGGGAGCCACATCGCACGACCGTGCAATTGTCAGTTAAAGCGACGCAGTGCCAAATCGCAAAAAGTGGTCTGATCTTTGACCAGCAAAATGGTCCGGTCTGAAAGTGGTTAAAGTTGAGATAACAGATCTGGAAAGCCCACGCTTCTTCAGAATGTGGGTTTCAATAGTCAAACCATTAAATTTAGCGTTCATAAAGTAAGATGGAATATCGCCCCTGCGATAGCAGGTCTGGCCTTAGTGGTAGAGGCCAAGGACTCTCCACTCCCATTTATACAATCTCTGCATACCATGACCTTCTGGGCCATGCTGGTGCTACCAGAATTACCGGATTTCTTTTAACCACTTGCTTACTGGGCACTTAAACCCCCCTCCTGCCCAGACCAATTTTCAACTTTCAGCATTGATGCACTTTGAATGACAATTGCGCGGCCATACAACACTGTACCCAAATTAAATTTTTATAATTTTTTTCCCGCAAATAGAGCTTTCTTTTTTTGGTATTTAGTTACAGCTGGGAGTTTTATTTTTTGCTAAACAAACCAAAAAAAATGCAAAAAAAAAAAAAATCATGTTTAATAGTTTGTTATAAAATTTTGCAAACAGGTCATTTTTCGCCTTCGTTGAAATGCGCTGATGAGGCGGCACTGGTGGGCACTGATAGGCACAGATAAGGTGGCACCGATAGGCACAGATAAGGCAGTACTGATGGGCACAGATAAGGCGGCACTGATGGGCAAAGATGGGTGGCACTAAGGGGCACTGATAGGTACCACTGATAGATGGGACTGATGGGCACTGATAGGTGGCACTGCTGGGCGGCACTGATGCGCACCGGTAGATGACACTGATAGGCACGGATATGTGGCACTGAGGTGCAGCACTGTTGTTAAGGCAGATTGTGGGCACTGATAGGTGACACTGTGGGCACTGATGTATGGCACTTTTATTAATAACTGGCTGGTACTGGCAGGGGGCAGGTGGGCACTGATAAGTTGGCCGTGATCGGGACTGATGTCCCGATCACGGCCGCCGGTGATCGGCTTTTTTTTTTCTCTCCTCGTGCTGTCAGCGCGAGGAGGAAAAATAGCCGATTACCAGCTCTGTTTTGTCACATGATCAGCTGTCATTGGCTGACAGTTGATCACGTGGTAAGGGGTCGGGATCGACCCCTTGCTCGGATCCGTGATCAGGCGAGTCTCATAGACTCGCCGATCACAGAGTGCGCCCCTCAGGGGGCGCGCAGGCCGCTCGTGCACGGGACGACGTCAATAGACGTAGTCCCGGCAAAGCAGGTCCGCGCTGTAGCCCTCATGATCTAATGCTAAACAATTAGTTTTTTTTCCTGTAATGCAAATGCCTGTGTAAACCCCTCATGTGCACCAGCGCTTGTGTCCTGTGGCAGCCTTGCTTCAATGTCTGTTTCCCAGAGTATCAGTATTAAGCTTTTTCAGGCGTGAGCTTGATTGTCTATGTACCACGCCCTTTTCTGTGCTTTAGCAAGAGTCACCTCAGAGGGGAGGCGGGAAGGGGATTTACACAGCAGTTTTATCAGCTCTTTAGATTTATGCTTGTTTAAACTTAACATGTATCCCTATCCACTCAGTTTCCCGATTTAGGGGGAGAGGAGACCCGCCTCCAGCTGCTGAGACACACGCTGTATTAGCGCAGATTTAAACAGGGTCTATTCACTATTACTCCCTCTAGAGAATTTTTTTTTAAGGCATTTTACAATATAATTGAAAGAAAAGTCATAGGTGGACTTTGCAGTTCCTATGCTTTCCTCTTACCTTTTCCTCGCTGCAGGATACTGCTGTAAACAAACAGATCCAAACTTCACCCATCACGGCAGGCAGAGTGGTTAAATCAGCAAAGACTGGGGCCCTTCTAATAGGGGTTCCACTCCTTTAGGCCATGTATAGCACCCCTCAGGGCAGTTTTATGTAATGTAGCAAGACCAAAAAGAGTCCTGTAGAGCCCTGACCATGACCAGAGAATGTAAGGCAACTTCCTTCGGATATGTCGGCTTAGGACATAGGGATGGCAGCATGATGTCCTCATTTAGATGAAAAGCCGAAACCACCATCGGAAGAAAAGAGGGCTGCGGACGCAGCACCGCTTTATCCTTGTGGAGAACCAGGTAGGGAGACTTGCACGACAAGGCCACCAATTCAGAAAGTCTCCTGGCAGATGTAATTGCCACTAGAAAGACTACTTTCTGAGAAAGCGTCAACAAGGGAATCTCCCTAATATTTTCAAACGGCAGTTTCTGAAGAACCGATAGCACCAGATTCAGATTCCATGGAGGCCGCGGTGGTTGAACCAGTTGCACAAATGTACTTGCCAATGAGTGAGTGGCCAAGGGACGTTGAAAGAAGACAGCCAAGGCTGATATCTGCCCCTCGATGGTGCTTAAGGCAAGTTTCTGATCCACTCCTCGCTGCAAAAACAGCAGGATCCTGGAAACGGAGTATGTGCGCCGACGCCACCCCATCTCCTCACACATGGAAAAGTAGGCCTTCCATGTACGATGGTAAATCTTCCACGAATATGACTTCCGTGCCCTCAACATAGTGACCATTAACGAGTCTGACAGACCTTGTCCCTTAGCACCTGGCTTTCAACAGCCATGCCGTGCGACGGTAAAACAGGATGAAGTATCGGACCTTGCGATAGAAGGTCCTCTCGCATCGGCAGCCGCCAAGGAACATCCGCCAACAATTGTACTAGGTCGGCATACCAAGGACACCGAGGCCAATCTGGGGCAATCGGAATCACCGGAATCCCCTCAGCTTCCACTCAGAATAGCAGGGGAATGCATAAATCAGCCGATAATGCCCCCATGTAGCCACCGTGTCCGACCAGGGGTCTTGTCCTGGACACAAACCTCTGCACCTTTCGATTGAGCCAAGAGGGCAAGAGATCCACATCTGGTGTGCCCCACCTTAGGCAAATGAGCCGGAATACATCCGGATGCAACAACCATTCCCCTTGTCCAGCATCTGATAACTTAGGTAGCCCGCCTGCCAGTTTTTTATACCCAGAATATATACAACCGACAAGGTTGGCATGTGCCGCTTTGCTGACTGTAGGATGCGAGTGACCTCCCGTGCTGCAGGCACACTCCTTGTTCCTCATTGATGGTTGAGGTACGCCACTGCCGTGGGGTTGTCAGACTGAATCCTGACCGAACGCCCCTGCAGCCTCTTTGACCATGTGGTGGGGCACCGCCTGATCTCCCGAAGCTCAAGCACATTGATCGGCAGGTGGGATTCCTCCCACGTCCAACGGCCCTGGGCCAACTGTACGCCGAAAACTCCCCCCCAACCGGTCAGGCTGGCGTCCATTGTGATCACCGTCCAATGGAGAGGAAGGAACAATTTCCCAGACCGAAGCGCTGGAGACCTCAGCCACCTGAGCAGGGAATCCCTGACTAACTAGCTCACCCAAATTTGACAATCCAGGGATAAAGGAGATTTGTCCCATTTCAATTTTCTGCAAGACTCGAGTGTGACACAGAGTACAGTACTGCCTTGAAAATGGTTACCATGAGACCCAGGACTCGCATGCAGAAATGCAGCGACGACCACCTGCAGTTCTCCAATAACCTCACCGCAGCTTGAAGAGTCTGCAGCTTGTCCGAAGGGAAAAAGACTCTCACTTCTGAGGAGTCCAGCAGTAAGCCCAGGTACTCCAGGCATTGAGTCAGCACCAACACTGACTTTTTTTTTTAGGTTCAGTACCCAACCAAACTCCCGGAGAGTTTGCATGGTGATTGCCACATCCTCCCTTAATTCTGAGGCGGCAGCAGCTCTCAGAAGGAGGTAGTCTAGGTAACTCAGGATTGCGATCCCACAATGCCAGAATTGGGGCTAACACCTTGGTGAAGACCCGGGGTGCTGACGCCAGGCCAAAAGGAAGAGCCCAAAATTGGTAGTGATCTTCCCCGACTGCAAATTGCAGAAACCTCTGATGCCTGAGGCATATGGGTACATGTAAGTATCCGTCCTTGATGTCCAAGGAGGCCAGGAAGTCCCTCTGATGGAGTGCAGCGACCACAGAGCAAACAGATTCCATCCTGAACCTTTCACTTGCACTTTCACAAAGCTGTTGAGGGCCTTGAGGTCCAGCATTGGACGGACCCCTTCCTTCTTTGGGACTACAGACTGGAGTAGAATCCCTGAAACCTTTCTAGCGTCAGTACAGCTACTATCACCCCACGCAGTAGCAGGTCCTGTACTCTCCCAAATAAGGCCTCCCGACGAACCAGATGAAGGTTGGAGGGAAAGAATCTGTTGGACAAGAAAGAAACTATCTTGTATCCCAATGAAACCAATTCGCAGACCCATTGGTCAGACAGTAGGGAGGTCCACCGGGCTGCAAACTCCCGCAGGCGACCCCCTTCCCCCCCCCCCACGCGAGAGTCGGGCGGGGGCAAACCTTCATGCGCTAACATTTTTGCTCGCAGACTTGTTTGGCTTGCGAAACCAGGGACGCTTTGGTCCTTCTGCAGGTGCCTTGTCAGACTGGGAGCGCTTACCTGCCGACCCGGGCGGGCGAAAAAGCCGCTTCTGAGCGGCAAAAGAGGGCCCTTGCCTACAGCGTGGCTCCTTACCCTTTTCTGGACTGTGGAAGCAATGTGCTCTTCCCACCGGTAACATTTTTACTAATAGCAAAAGGGATAAAGGTGAAAAACTGCACTGAGGTAAATAAACAATATGTGGCAAATTAATCCCAAAAGACTGAACTCAGCTGCGGCTTGACTGTATCACATATTACAGAAAAAGACAATTAGGAAAAATATTAAGCCGCGCTAAGTGCGCTACAACAGATTAAAGTGACAATGTAGAGACAATATTGTTCTGCCCCCAACCAGTGGGAGAACAAACAATATAAATATTATTCCCAGCCACACCCTTAAGTGGGCAGGTCACAGCTTAGTGTACAAAAATTATATAAATCAGGTGATCACATCAAAAAACACCCGTGAACTGAAAGTCTCTAGACACACACAAAATGATGAGCAAATGAATAAATGAAGAAAAAAAGTCCAGCTGTAATGGATTAAATACAAATAGAATCCTCCATATACGAAAAGTGTTCAATCCACCCCCAAGTATCTGAAGTTACTTCTTACGGGAACTTCATGATCCCCCACTACAGAGGATCACGGTGAGCATATGAATATAAGGTTGTCCCCCACTTCAAAGGAATCCTTCCTGTTTGCCTTTACACCACCCTTTCCATGTACGAATAGCTGGATGCGTTTTTCATGGGATACTTCTCACAAATTTGGAAGGCTCATCCAACCTGATGGAGCTTGAGAGGTCATTATTGTGGCAAAAAGCAGGCAAAATAAGGTCCCATACAACGGGGGCATCAGTGTATTCAGTCCCTGGGATGGATGTGCCGTTCATTTTTTTTACTAATGTTATCCAGCGAGGCTCCAAATAGCCTCTCACCTGGAAGGGAAAATCCGCCAGTGCTTTTTTTTTTTTTGATGCCTGGTCCACAGAACAGCATTTCAGACAAATCAGGCGCCGTAACATCACTTCCAGGGCCGCATCACAGACATACTTAAGGCCATGCACCAACTGATCTGCCAATTCTACACAGACGGGGGAAGTCTGTTGCTTCTCCAATTAATGGTGCAACAACTTTGCCCATTCAGTAAGCCTCTGTAACACCAGGGCCATGACCAACACAGGTCGTAACACTGACCCTACCATTGCAAACATGGACCGGGCCACTGCATCAGCTCTCCTGTCAGCAGGGTCCTTGAAGGCAGGAGTCCCTTCTACCGGAATCATGGTTACTTTATTCAACTTGGATACCGGGGGGGGGGGGGGTCAACGACCGGAGGAGATGCCCATTTTTTCAAGAGGCTCTCCTCAAAAGGGTAACGCACAGCCATTCTTCTCAGGACTGAAAAGGCCCGTTGCAGGCTTCCCCATTCCTTGTAAATTAACTTATCAAAATAAGTCAAATACAGATGCCCCTGCTGTATCCTGTATCTTCAGGGTATCCCGCACCGCTGTGGAAAATGCTCCTACTAGCGCTTTTTCCTGTGCTAACCTGGACACAGAGTCATCGTCACTGTCCTGGTCCGCATCCTCACACGTCAGAACAGGGGCCGTCTGTCACAGCGGGGCCCGCGTCTGAATCAGAGCTTTCCCCAGAAGATGGGGGTAGGGGGCAGCCCGCACGCCGCCTGGACCCTGGCAACAAAGGACTCCTGGACCGCCGACAAAGCTTCCATAGGAACCGCATTTTGTGCAGGTGAGCTGGTTGCAATAGCAGGGATGTCTGGGGAATGCCAGCTTCTGATGTCATGCTGACCCTCACTCGCCTGTCACTACTCAGGGACTTAAGGCAAGGTACACAAATTCCCACCCTCCTAGCTGCTCGCAGATTGAGGGGGCCCCCGGTGGACTCACCACCCTGACTGAGTACTGCGCTGTGCTGCCACCGTCCGCTCTGCCCTGTGTCAGTCACAAGGTGTTCGAGTAAAAACCGAGCTGTTCTGGAAGCAGTCACCAGCACTAGCGGTAAGCCACGCTGAGGCTACAAGAAAATGGCTGCCGGCCGTTCTAGCAAAAAATAGGATTTTTTTTTTTTTTTACTCCCCGTAAAGATAAAAAGGAGGGGCGGGTGCTGTGTCGGTCAGTGAATTACAGAGAAAAGGATTTGACGGTGAGTACAAAAAATCCTATTTTCTCTTATATTCACCAACCAACACAGCTCCTCTCAGCCACTGGGACGTCCCCAAGCAGTGCTAAACGAGGGGTGGGAAAAACAGCATAAAAACTTCAACCACCATGGCAAGTGGGAACTAGTGAAACTTTACCCACAAAAAAACAACACAACAAAATCCAGGGCATCTTCAACAGGAGTGATTACCCAAAACTGCAGAAGTAATGCAACAGTGCATTAACATAACAGTACTGTGTTTTTATTGAAAAACCAGGAAAAAAAAAAAAAGGAAATATATATTGCATATTCAATTGCAACTATACGGCCGCCTGCAAAACTTTGCGGCCAGAACAGGCATCAGCCAATGCACTGACGTCTACCTTGTAGAACTTGGTAAACGTGTGGACAGATGACCAAGGCGCCGCTTTACACACCTGAGCGACAGACACTTGGTGTCGGAAGACCCAAGACGTTCCGATTGCCCGAGTGGAGTGGGCCGTGACCGGAAAGGGGGGCACCTGCCCCTTCAAGGCGTAAGCTTGTACCACAAGCTGTCTGATCCACCTGGAAATGGCCGATGAGACTGCCATGCCCTTCTTTGGACCAGCCACCGAAACAGCGAGTCCGACTTCCGAAAGGGAGCCATGGCAAACAAATACACCTTCAGAGCCTGAACCACATCCAGTGCGTGAAGGGCCACCTCCTTACGGTGCTTCGGCTTAAGACACAGAGATGGTAATAAAATGTCCTCATTGATATGAAAAGCCAAAATCTCCCTGATATTTTCAAACAGCGGCGTTTGAAGCGCCGAAAACACCAGGTTCAAATCCCAAGGGGGTAACAGTGGACGCACCGGAGGGACTACATGTCGTACCCCCTGAACGAAGGTACTCACTAATGAGTGATGCCAGGGGCCGCTGAAAAAAAAAAAAAAAAAGACAGCCAAGGCTGAAATTTGCCCTTTAATGGTGCTTAACGGCAATTTCTGGTATACTCCTTGCTGAAGAAACAGCAGGATCCTGGATATAGAAAAGGAGCACGGATGCCATCCTTTCTCCTCACATGGAGATGTAGGCCTTCCACGTACGATGGTATATCTTTCGGGAGGAACATTTTCGTGCTCCTAACATAGTTGGGATCACAGAGTCTGACAGACCCCGGTCCCTCAACACCTGGCTCTCAATAGCCATGCTGTTAAAGCCAGTGATGGTAAAGCAGGATGGAGAATCTGACCTTGAGACAGAAGGTCCTCTCGCAACGGCAGTCGCCAGGGAGCATCTGCCACCAGACACACCAGGTCTGCGTACCAAGGACGCCGAGGCCAATCTGGGGTAACCAGTATCACTAGGATCCCCTCGGCTTCCTCTCTGCGAAGCAGACGTGGTAACAGTTTCAGTGGAGGAAAGGCATAGGATCAGCTGGTACTAATGCCACGGAGCCACCAGCGCGGCCAACGCGTCTGCCCACGAATCTCGTCCTGGACACGAATCTAGGGACCTTCCGATTGAGACGGGAGGCCAGCAGATCCACGTCTGGTGTGCCCCACTTCAGGCACAGTAACCTGAATATCTCTGGATGCAACGCCCATTCTCCTGGCTCCAGCATCTGTCGACTCAGTCCGCCTGCCAGTTCTCCACTCCCGGGATGTAAATGGCCGACAGGGCCGGTACATGTCGCTCTGCCCACTGAAGTATGTGAGGGAACTCCCGTGCAGCGGCTGAGCTTCTTGTGATGTATGCCACTGCAGTGGAGTTGTCTGACTGGATCCTGATCGGACGCCCTTGCAGTCTCATCGACCATGTGGAGAGGCACAGCCTGATCGCTCTCAATTCTAGCAGATTGATCGGCAACTTGGATTTTTCCATCTACCAGAGGCCCTGAGCCGACTGAACCCCCATCACTCCACCCCAGCCGGATAGACTGGTATCCGTTGTGTTTACTGTCCATCTCAGAGGTAGGAATGATTTTCCTGACCGAATCACCGGGGACCTCAACCACCATATCAGCGAGTGTGACTGACTGGCTCACCTGGATCTGTCGATCCAGGGACAACTGAGATTTGTCAAAATCTCCTTCTGCAGGACTCTGGTGTGGAACTGGGCATACGGCACTGCCTCGAAGGAGGCTACCATGAGGCCCAGCACATCCTTCTAATTTTGAGGTGGAAGATGCCCTCAGGAGGAGATCGTCTAGGTATCCCACAATTGCGATCCCACGTTGCCGTAGCAACGCCAAAACTGGAACCAATACCTTGGTAAAGACTCGGGGGGGCTGATGCCAGACCAAAAGGAAGAGCCACAAACTGGTAGTGGGCTTCCGACTGCAATCGCAGAAACTTTTGATGCCGGAGGCATATGGGTATGCGCAGGTACGCATCCTGGATGTCTAAGGACGCCAGGGCGTCCCCTTGACTGAGTGCAGCGACTACTGAGTGAACTGATTCCATTCTGAACCTCTGCACTTTAACAAAGTGATTGAGGGCTTTTAGATCCAAGATTGAACGTACCGCTTTCCTTTTTGGGAACTACAAACAGGTTTGAGTAGAACCCCTGGAAACGTTCCTATTCTTAAACAGGTACATTCATCCCACGATTCAGCAGGTCCCCTACTGCTGGAGGGGAAGAATCTGTTTTGCGGCCAAGAGAGGAAATCTATCTTGTAGCCGTAGGAAATCAGATTGCAGACCCATTGGTTGGACAGTCGAGAGGACCACCAGGCTGAAAACTCCCGAAGGCGACCCCCACCCGAGTCATGGGTGGGGGCAAACCTCCATAGGGTAGCACTATTGTTCACAGACTTGCGGTTCCAGGGACGTTTCTGCCCATCCGTGGTCATCCTGTCGGGCTGACAAAAAAAGCCGTTTGTGAGCGGAAAAAGGAGGGCCCTTGCCTACGGCGTGGCTTCTTAGCCTTCCTGGCCTGTGGGAGTACTGTACTCTTACCACCTGTGGCATTCTTAATAATGTCATCCAAAGAGGTTCCAAAGAGCCGGTTGCCAAGGAAGGGAAGATCCGTCAGGGCTTTTTTGGATGCCTGGACAGCAGACCAGCATTTCAACCAAATCAGGCACCTCGGCACCACTGCTGACACTGAAGCCCTGGATAACAGGTGGAGGGTATCCAGGGCCACGTCACAAACGTACTTAAGGCCATGCACTAGTTGGTCTGCTAGTTCCAGACAGACTGGAGAAGCCTGTTCTCCCAATTCGCGGTGCAAAAGTTTTGCCCACTCAGTGTCTGCGACACAAGTGCGGATGACAGTACTGGTCGCATGGTTGACCCCACAACCGTAAACAAGGAACGAGCCTCTGCCTCGGCCTTCCTGTCCATGGGATCCTTAACCACTTTGCGCCCAGGCCAATTCTGACATTTCTCTCCTACATGTAAAAATGTTTTGCTAGAAAATTACATAGAACCCCCAAACATTATATTTGTTTTTTTAGCAAAGACCCTAGAGAATACAATGGCGGTCGTTGAAAAAAAAGTTTCACGCTTAAAAAAAAAAAAAAAAAAAAAAAAAAAAACACACAACAGTAAAGTTAGCCCATTTTTTTGCATAATGTGAAAGAGGAAGATACGCGGAGTAAATAGATACCCAACATGTCACGCTTCAAAATTGCACGCTCTCGTGGAATGGCGCCAAACTTTGGTATTTAAAAATCCCCATAGGCGACGCTTTAAATTTTTTTACTGGTTACATGTTTTGGGTTAGAGGTGGTCTAGAGCTAAAATTATGGCCCTCGCTCTAACGTTCGCGGCAATACCTTACATGTGTGGTTTGAACACCGTTTTCATATGTGGGTGGGACTTATGTATGCGTTCGCTTCTGCGTACGAGCTCACGGGGACAGGGCGCTTTACTTTTTTTTTTTATTGTTAATTTTATTTAAATTTTTTTAGTTTGACACTTAAAAAAAATAAAAAAAATTAATTACTTTTATTATTTTTACAAGGAATGTAAACATCCCTTGTAATAGGAATATGGCACGATCGGACCTATTTACAGTGAGATATGGGGTCAATAAGACCTCACATCTCACCTCTAGGCTGGGGAGCCTAAAATAAAAAAAATAAAAAGATCCTGGCTTCCTAGCCAAATTGGCGGGGTTAATTTGAATGCAGAGGCCGGGCGTGACATAACATCGCGCCCAGCCTCCGGACGATCATAGAGACTCCGGGGACGATCTGGTCCGCCGGAAATATCTATGGTAACTTCCGGGGGCCGGCGGATCCTGTGACCGACTCACTGATGGAAGTGGTGAGTCGGTACAAGCACCGGAGGGCGGCGGGAGGGGGGGCGTCCCCTCCCGCTGCCCGTAAGAACGATCAAGCGGCGGAACAGCCGCTATGATCATTCTTATGGTGCAGGGAATCGCCGGCTGAAAGCGCCGATATCTGAATGATGTCTGTGGCCTCAGGCATCATTCAGATATACCGCCACAAAGCCAATGATGTCAATAAACGTAGTATGGGCGCCAAGTGGTTAAATGCAGGAGTCCCCTCTACCGGGATCCTGGTTACTTTGTTTAACCTGGATACTGGGGGGGTCCATGACCGGAGGAGCCGACCACTTTTTGAGAAGGCTCTACTCAAAGGGGCAACGCACCGCCATGTATTTGGGGACCGAAAGGTCCATTGCGGTCGACCCCATTCCTTGTAAATTAACTTGTTAAAATAAGTCAGATATGGGAACACCTTAGGTGAATGGCTGGCTTACGGGACCCAAAAGGGGCCGCTACATCACGCACAGCTGTGATAAGTGCTCCAACAAGCGCTTTGACGTGCACGGACCCAGACGGGGACTCATCCTCACTGTTCGAATGGTCCTGGTCAGCAGCATCTGAAAACGACAGAGCAGGGGTCACCAGTCTCAGGCGAACCGGTTGCAATTGCCTGGACTTCGGGGGAAGAAACACCAGGGGACATCCTGCTTCTCGTTCCACCCTTGCTAGGTGAACTTGAGAGGTCATTGTTTAGGCCTATATCCTACAGGATAATGTTCTTCCCTTTCCTGATAAGGCCCACTCCACTAGGTCTGTGGAAGTTTTTTGCGCCTTTCTGCAACAAGCATCAGTTTTTCAGCTTTGTAAGGCCGCTGGTCTTCTAGTCAGACATTTACTAAGTATTAGCAGGTCGATGTTCATGCCTTTGTTGATGTGGCTTTGGCTGCAAGGTGCTGCAAGCAGTTTTCTACCCAGTTTCCCCGAAAATAAGATCTAGGGTGATTGTGCAATATAAGCCCTAGTTAAAGTCCTTGGTCTCATTTTCAGGGTAGGGCTTATTTGGGGGGTAGGGCTTATATTGCAGCCATCACCGACAATCACGCTAGGTCTTATTTTCGGGGAAACAGGGTAGTTAGGATCTTTAAACCCTTGTTTGTTTTTTTGCTCTTATGCCCACTGATCCTTTTTAAGTATTGCTTTTTGGAAGTCCCAGTCATCTAGGACGATGCCATGTTTTGTGCTGTACCATCAAGAAAAAAGGATTTTTGACTCGTCAGATCATGTGGCAGTTTCCTGTCAATAGAGAATTATTTCCCAGTGGACACCATCCCCAACTGCTTTATAAACCGAGAAACCCATTAAGGGCAGAAATAGTTGAATGGGACTTTATGTGCCACCAAGAAATCACATAAATCAAAATAATTTATATATATATATTTTTTTTCCATATTTAAATTTCAAAGATAATCCTCAGTATATAATTAATGTGTGGTATCTGCAGGGCTGTCCTCATGCAAGGCTCCCCTCAGACACAGCCCAGTGAAAAAAAACAGACCTAATAAAAGCTATGTAGATCAGTAAAAACAGTGAAGTTAAAAATAAAAAAAATAAAAAATAAAATCACATACTTGATTTTTTGTTTGCTTTCAGTCACTGGAAAAGTACTGAAGCCATTAGAATACTATTTTGTTGGTATCCTTTGGATTTTTTTTCAATTCTGGAGGATTTTTTTTCTTACAAATTTCTTGTTAGTAACCCCTTTCATGACCAGTGTTCTATAGTTTTGCCATTTTTTTTCAAACTGACATATTCATGGTAAGCCACAATACATTTCACACGGCTTGTCTCAGCAAAGAATATTTTTTTTTAGTAGTATGATACTGTAATTGTTGATAAAGGCTGAAATGTGATACTTTGGACATCAAAGCCAAAGCATACCATATTTTCCATGACCCCAGCACACAAAAGATATATCATGGTGTTCTTTCAGGATCAGCAAGTTTGTGCACTTGGAGATATAGAAAATATTTTCTCCTTTCAGAATCAGTTTGTTGAGATATTTTTGCATATAATTTTCAATGTAAAGAAAAAAAAATAAAGCATTTTGTAAAACTAGAGCATTTAATGAAACACACAAAAAAAAAAATCAATGTTTCTGCTTGGATTTCTTCTTTCGGACATTTTGGGATTGTGGATCCGTCTTCTTTTTGTCGCGATTTTTGTTTTTGACATTGTGAGTGTCGTAGTATCGTACCCCCACTTTTTTTGAATGTTGTTGCCGCTCTAGACGTCTCCTCTAAAAAAAAAAAAAAAAAACTCAGCATAACAAAAATACCTCAAGGGTTCATAAACCACAATAAAATCAAAATTCATGCATAATTTATTTTGTTCATTTGCTCTTGGTAAATAGATTGAAGTACCGAATGATGCCTCCATACTTGCAGCCTATAGGGGTTGCTTCTTTTGTCAAAGAGTCCAGTTTTAAAGCATTATATTAAAACGGAACTTCTGGTACACGGAATCCATTAAGTTGTGGTTTGTAGGTGGGAGCTTTAGGTGTCCTTATGCAAGCCAGATGGAGGTGCAGGGGGACCTGGGTGTAGGAATCAGCTGCACGCTGCCCGTCCTCAGGGATGATGGAAACCCGGAACCAGGAGGACAAACCACACACAACTCAATGGATTCCGTGTCCCGGAAGGGATATATGGACGTGTCCATACGTCACTTCCAGGACACGGAATCCATAGAGTTGCGAGATCCATGCTGGTTTGTCCTTCTGGTTCCGAGTTTTCAGCATACCCGAGGATAGACAGCGGGCAGCCGATTCCTACACCCAGGTCCCCCTGCACCTGGAACCGGAAGGACAAACCACAACTCGATGGATTCCATGTAACGGGAGTGACGTATGGACGTGTCCATACATCACTTCCAGTACACGGAATCTATCGAGTTGTGCGTTCCACGCTGGTTTGTCCTTCCAGTTCCAGGTTTCCAGCATCCCCCCAGGATGGACGGCGTGCAGCCGATTGCTACACCCCGGTCCCCCTGAACCTTCATCTGGCTTGCATAAGGACAGACGGCCCCCACCTAAAGCAAGACATACAGGCCGTCTTACATCTCCATCTTGGCAGTTCATCCAGATTCCGCTGGGACGCCTCCACTAAAGAGGCCTAGAGGCGATTCAGTTCGCATTGTGCGCTATACAAGTATTTCATTCATTCATTCATTCACTAATGCAACCCTGGACTGAATAAGTGAACATGGACTTCACTACCTTTACATGCCCGATTCTCACTCATAAGTTGTGAGTAGCCACTTGGCCACCTTTTATTTCTTCATTAAATTGGTCCATACATACTGCACTTAGATTGGCATGCCTAGTCTCTTATTTGTCTTCCAAAGTTTTTGCTTCAACTCCCAAGGGAGCTGCCGCAAGTAATTTTATAAATCCCTCCCCACGTTTTATTGCTGGAACTTTTTATCTATATACATATTTCTTTGAGATATAAACATTATATACATTATGATTATTTATCTAACTTTGATTGCTGTTATAATGTTTGGTTAATTGTTGTGCCATCTCTTCCTTTTCTGTTGAGCTGCTGGTTTGCTCTATGCAGCTGCTGCATGGTCAAGTGCCACCTTGTTGCCTATGACAGCTGCCAGCTCTGCTGGTTGCAGGTGCCGCTAGGCCCATCCCCTCTCCCTTACTGAATGGGACTGCACATAATTCATTCCAGGAGACACCGCGTCATTCACCTAGGAGAGTTCCCGGGAGCTGGGGAACTAATCATAAAATAAATTTAAAATATTGCCGCTGTGGAGGGGGGATGGGAGGAGGAGGAATGAATGAAATACTTGTATAGCGCACAATGCGAACTGAATCGCCTCTAGGCGCTGTGGCGAGCTTTCGTCTGCTAAAAGAGGAAGGTCTTGAGTTTTATCCTAAAAGCCAGGTGATTTTCTTCCAGGTGGATGTTGATTGGTAGAGCATTTCATAGCCGAGGCCCTAGGACAGTGAATCTCCAATCCCCCTTGGATTTATACCGGGCTTTGGGTATGAGGAGGAGGTTTTTGTTGGCTGATCCAAGACTGCGGTTTGGTGTGTAATGATTTATTTTCTCCATTAGGTATTGCGGAGCTTCTCTGAGGAGGAGAAGTGAAGGTCCGCTAATGGCCTACTGTCCAATTTGGTGTACATTCTGCCTTGTTGTGAACAGGTCGCTTCTTCAGCCCAAGGCAAAGCAGGATGAAAACAGAGCCAAGATACTTGAAATGTGCTTGACCTTAAGAAAAAGTAACCCATTAAACTGCTCTTTTGGGACAAGTAGAAATCCATAATTAACAGTGAAAAGTGTACTTAAAGTAACATCAGATGGCCACACCTGAAATACAGGATTTTGGCACTAACCGTTTAATACTTTCTCTTAAGTAGATTGAGGGACAAAGGAAACCATTACCTGTCAAGTTATACTGCCACCTACAAAAGTGCAGTACTGGACACTGACCAGCAAACAAAAAGAATATAGGCGAGCCCAGATAACCCCTCCCAGTATGTTGCAGTTTGCAGCAAAGCAGTATCGAGAAGTTGAAAACAGGGGGGGGGGGGGGGAAGAAAAGTATTTTATGCAGAGTATAGAAATCCGGTTTTCCTTCTTGTCTATTGAGGAACTCAGGAAGTCATTAACTATCAGGATCAACTGACTGGTGGACAATAGTCCCAAAAACAAAACTGTCTGCAGCTCAATAAGCCACCAGAATGATCTCATGTCCACAACTGGCATGAGATCAGGCCTGAACATCCACCTTTGAAACCGTGAACAGAAGACCAGGAGGCAGCCTTGCAAATCTTGAAAGCAGATTCCTCTGTACTGAAGAGCCCAAGTGGCAATCACAGAACTAGTAGTGTGTGCCTTGACGGGGGGGGGGACCTTTTCTTAAGACCATAAGCTAAGATAGTAATCGGAGCCACCGAGAAATGGTGGAATAAGAAGCTGGCTCACCTTTATGTGTACAATCCGATATTACGAGAGTCCGTCTTTATATATTTTTTTTACCACTTCAATACCAGGCACTTAGACACCTTCTGCCCAAGCCAATTTTCAGCTTTCAGCTCGGTCACAATTTGAATGACAATTCCACGATCATACAACACTGTACCCAAATTAAATTTTTATCATTTTGTTCCCACAAATAGAGCTTTCTTCTGGTATTTGATCACCTCTACGGTTTGTATTTTTTGCGCAACAAATAAAAAAAAAAAGACAGAAAATTTTGAAAAAAAATGAAAAAAAGGTTTTTCTTTATTTCTGTTACTTTTTTTGTAAATAAGTAAGTTTTCTTCTTCAATGACGGGCACTTATAAGGCAGCACTGATGGGAACTAATGAGGTGGCACTGATAGGCACATTGCTGGGCATCATGTTCTATAATGGTGCCAGTCATTTGTGGGCACTAATTGGCACAGATTAGGCATAATTTCTACATGTGGATGGCCATGGGGTATATACCGCAGAGGTGATCAAATACCACCAAAAGAAAGCTCTATTTGTGGGAAAAACAGGGCGTCAATTTTGTTTGGGTCCAAAGTCGCATGACCATGCAATTGTCAGTTAAAGTAATAGTGCTGTATTGCAAAAAATGTACTGGTTATTAGGGGGGTAAATCCTTCTGGGGCAGAAGTAGTTAAAGAGCAACTAAAAAAGGTAAAAAAAATAAAATTCTCTCATTTTAGAGTAAGGGGGAATTATAACATTCTGTAATATTTATCTTTGCCACCTGTGGCCCATTGGAGGATTTCCCTTTATTTACTTCCTGTCCCATCACCAAAACAGCAAGCGAGAGGAAATCCCAGTGTGTCACCAGACCTAGTGTTACCATTGAAAGATATCCTCTCTATTACTATTCTGATCTCAACTCAAAAGGTTTGATTTACTTTCACTGTCGATGAAAACAGAAAAAGGTGAATATGGGATACAGACAGCAATAAAAACTGGTGTTCTAATGCCTCTCAACTCTGTCCAAAACTTTGTGGAGTTACACTTTAAACAAACACTCACCACATTCTTAAAAAAACTAATTAAAATGCCCTTAACAATGAAGACTTCCACAGAAAAAGCAAGCAACACTGTTTGAAAGAACACTGTTCAAAGGACAGTTTTGCTAGATTTTAATTTCTGCATGGACTAAAAAAAATACACAGGAATACAAAAGGAGGTCAATACATAGACTCAATCTGTGCTTACATAAAGTGTCTCTTTATACAGTGCCTTGAAAAAGTATTTATAACCCTTGAAATCGTCCCCATTTTGTCACGTTACGACCAAAAACATCAATGTATTTTATTGGGATTATATGCGATAGACCAAACAAAAAGTGGCACATAATTGTGAAGTGGAACAAATGGTTTTCGACATTTTTTACAAATATCTGAAAGCGTGGCGTGCATTTGTATTCAGCATCCTTTACTCGGATACCCCTAACTAAATTCTAGTGGAACCAATTGGCTTTAGAAGTCACCTAATTAGTAAATAGCATCCACCTGTGTGTAATTTAATCTCAGTATAAAATACAGCTTTTCTGTGCCCTCAGAGGTTTATAAATTCTGAGCCCTCAGAGGTTTATAAGAGAGCCTTAGTGAACAAACAGCATCACAAAGGCCAAGGACACACCAGACAGGTCAGGGATAAAAAGTTGGAGAAACTTAAAGCAGGTTAGGTTACAAAAAAATATTCCAAGCTTTGAACATCTCACGGATGATGTTCAATCCATCATCCGAAAATGGAAAGTGTATGGCACAATTGCAAACCTACCATCCACCAAAACTGACAGGCCGGGCAAGGAGAGCATCAGAGAAGCAGCCACAAGGCCCATGGTAACTCTGGAGGAGCTGCAGAGATCCACAGCTCAGGTTGGAAAATCTGTCCACAGGACAACTATTAGTTGTGCACTCCACAAATGTGGCCTTTATGGAAGAGTGGCAAGAAGAAAACCATAAGAAGTCCCGTTTGCAAGAAGCCATGTGGGGGACATAGCAAACGTGGACAAAGGTGCTCTGGTCAGAGAAGTCCAAAATGTAACTTTTTGGCCTAAAAGCAAAATGCTATGTGTGGCAGAAAACACTACACATCACCCTGAACACACTATCCGCACAGTGAAACGTGGTGGCAGCATCCTGTTGTGGGGATGCTTTTCTTGAGCAGGGACAGGGAAGTTGGTCAGAGTTGATGGGAAGATGGATGGAGCCAAATACAGGGCACTCTTAGAAGAAAACCTATGTGCAAAAAAGACTTGAGACTGGGGCGGAGGTTCACCTTCCAGCAGGAAAACTACCCAAAATATACAGCAAGAGCTACAATGGAATGGTTTAGATCAAAGCATATTCATGTGTTAGAATGGCCCAGGTGAAGTCCAGACCTAAACCCAGATGAAAATCTGTGGCAATGGCTGTTCACAGAAGCTCTCCATTCAATCTGACAGAGCTTGAGCTATTTTGCAAAGAAGAATGCGCACAAATGTCACTCTAGATGTGCAAAGCTGGTAGACACATACCCAAAAAGAAAGGGGGTTCTACAAAGTATTCACTGAATACAAATGCATGCCACACTTATCACATATTTGTAATAATAATTTGAAAACCATTTAATCATTTTCCCTTCCACTTCACAAGTATGCCACTTCAAGATCTAACTTCATCAAACCAGAAGTAAGCACAAATAAAAATAGTACAAGACAGAATCTCAAGTGGCAAAGTTCAAAAAGGTAAAATTGGTTACAGCACATATTGTTCATCTCTCCATTAAAAAAAAAAAAAAAAAAAAAAAGGAAGACAAAAAGGATATTTTTTACACTGAAATGTTTTTCATCTACAAACCAATTCAATGCCTACCTCATTTCTACTGACCAGGGATACATACCTCTTTTGATGTTAGTTTTTTCTGTGGCTTTTCATCATCCTCCTCCTCTTCAACCAGTTTCCTTTTCTTTCCCAGTTTATTCTTCCCTGTGAAAAATAGTTTATTAGTGTAAAGCTTTATGCTCTGCTAGAGAGTAGTGACAAAATAATTTAGGATCCTTTGCTATCCCTCACAGAATAGTAACATACATTACAAGTAACAAAAGGACAGTACAGGATAGTAAGTCATAGACAGTGAGTTTTATGCTCTTCTCTTCAGGTGATTGGACACTGACAAAAGCTTTCCTTAGCTACATCCCGCAGTGCATCTCCTATAACCCCAACAACTGTATGTGACTTCAGTTACGTAGTAAGCAATAAAGAAGAAGCAGATGACAGAGGGGAGGGACCTGTGCCTTGTACTGTACTCCAAGATATAGAATTTAGTGGTAGAGCCAAAAATGTCTAATTATATTAATCGCACAGTAGAAGACACAGAGCAGGACATCAGACAGCTGAATGCCCACAATAATAAATTGAGGGATGGACAACATAGCAAACAGGCCCACATAAGGAAGGGCCAATGGATCCTAAACAGAAACTAGGTGGCAGCATTGCAAACCCGGGAAATTGGTGTTTGATGCAAAAAAGTCCTAGAAACGCCTATAGAATTGCGTGGAGTGGGTCCTAAAAGGGAAAGGAGGAACCCTTTCCTTGAGGGTGTAAGCCTTAGAAATGAGCAACCTGAACCACCTAGCAATGGTGGAAGATGAAGGATGTCCCTTCTTGGGGTCTTCAAGTTGGAAGTTTTTTTCTGAAGGAAGATGTGGCAGACAGGTAGACCCCTAAGCACGCTGATTACATCCAGGCAGCAAAGGGGGGTTTCTTCAGCATATTTCTGAACAGGACATAGGGGAGAGAGAGCAATGCCTTTGAGGTGAAAGCAAGACAATCTGGATCTTAGGATCACCATGCACCAATGTAAGACAAGAAAAGGCTCCTTGCAAGAAAGAACCACTAGCCAGGAGACACCTGACAGAGGTAACGACCACAATAAAGGCCATATTACCAGTGAAACCCACAAATTAAATTGGTTCAAAGGGAGGTTTTTGAAGAACCAAAGGCACTAGATTCAAGTCCCATGCCGACACAGACCATCAGAGTGGAGGATTAACATAAGAAACTACTTTTCTACTATTCCAAAGATTTCTGGAACAAAAAAAGATAAGACCGAACCCTGTCCTTTTAGAGTACTAAAAGCCAGATGCTGGGTCTGGCCAGACTGGAGGAAGGCCAAGATGCAAGGAAAAGAATATTCCTGGGTGTTGAGGGGCCTACTTTTGCACCAGCCAAGTAGGCCCTTCAAGTGCAATATTAGATACTGCAAGAAATCTGACCTTAAGCAAGGAATCCTTTAGGACCTGGGTTTCAGCAGTCGCGCCCTTAAAGCCAGCAACTGAGATGCATGGTGGAACAGAGGGCCCTGGACAAGAGTCCTGGCCTGTTTGACAGAGGCCAAGGCTCGTTCACCAGGAGTCTGTGTACCAAGTTCTCCTGGGCCAATCTGAAATGATGAAGATCACCAGAATCGGTTATTCCTCTACCTTGTGGAGCAACTGAGGCAGAACCTTCACTGGAGATAATGCATACACCAGTCTGAACTTGAACCGATCATTCATCAGGGCATCCATCATGAAAGCCAGGGGATCCCTGGACCTGGTCACTAACCTGTTAAGTGTTTTTTTTTTTTTTTTTACTCTAGTAGGCCATGATGTCAACCTCTGTTGGTCCAATTCCTGACAGAGCATCAAGAAGTTCTCAGGATGAAGGGAACACTCCCCTGAGACTTGGCAACTCAGGAAGTCCACTTGCTAATTTTTCTTGGAATATGGCTCTCTGTCCAGGTGGGAATCGGGTATACATTATTCATGGCTGCCCAATTTATGGTACCCCCCCTGGATGGTTTATGTAGGAAAAAGCTATGGTGTGTCCCAACTTACCCACCCATTTCTTACTGTATGGGTGAGTCACTCTTATGGGTCTGTTCCCAAAGGCCAAAGGCTGATGGGGAGCATAGATTTCTGGTGGGACCAGGTTCCATGGACAGTCAGGGAGTTGTGATTTCCTGGATTCTAGGGATTTAAAAATCCATGTCAGATTTTTGTCCTGGGTGGACAGCATTAGTGGGGAATACAGAAGGGATCTGCTCGTTTCACATCAAGAGGATGTCGAGCTGAAAAGCTCTTGAGTGGAACTAGGCAAAAGGGAATGGCCTTGAAGGTGACCACCATGAGGCTCAGAACCCTCATGCAGAAGTGAGCCAAGGCATAACTGGTTGACCTGGGAGTCTCACAGTTGGGCCTTTGAGAATCAGTCTTTTCTTGGGGAGGATACATCTTTGCCTGAGCTGTGTCAAAGATCTTCCGCAATTACTTCAGGTTATGGGAAGGATAGGAGGCAAGACTTCTTGAATTAGATCAAGCATCTGAAATTTGGAAGCAATTAAATCTTTTAGATGCTGCTGGACAGGACCGTGGCTGAAGAATCTTCCAGCAGGTGGTCATCCTGGTATTCTGTGATCTGGATGCTGCGAGTTCTAAGCTGGGACTTTGTGGTGAAAGCAAAGAAGCATAAATCTCTGTAGTATTCTATTTTGCTTTACTAAACAAGAATGCAGTACCTACAAACTACTTGTGCAGTGTAGGAAAGCAGTACAAGACATACAGAGTATTACAGATATACATACAACACATGGATACGCTACCTAACATTTCTAGCAAAAGGAGAGTGGACAATGGTCTTTGTACAAAAAGGATTCACTATAAGTCATATAGGGGCTTCACAAACTAAGAAAAATCTGTGTCAGGGGGCTGCATTACAACACGAGAATGAAACAGGAAAATCTGTGCCAGAAGAAACTTCACCTGGGGATGATGCTAGCACCCGATCTACTACCCCTAAAATGAGACTGACTTATGTTTTTATGCCTGTACCAAACTGCTAAAGTGTGAGTAGTTCATATTTGAACACAATTAAAAACTTTTATTTAACATACAGGGAGCACTTAGATCCTTTCCTTTTTTATTGTTTATGGTTGGGCGTCCGTATCTATTTGTGAGGAGTCTGGAAATGAGTGTGTGATCTACTTCAACCCATTTGGTATTATTGGGATCTGCTTGCATGACTACCTGTTAGGTCAGGAGTCCATGCCCTGAGGTGAGAGTAGATAATTGGATAGGAGGTGGAGGGACTGTCACCTAATGTCGATGTATTGTCACTGGTGAAGGCTTTCTGGGACCTGTTGTCCATCAACTCTTTGGACTTTTTTTCTCATTTATCACTTATTTGATAATTATTGAATTTTATTTTGGACTTGATGTTCAATGTTTATATAATTTTTTATATCTTATTTAATTTTGCCTTTGGATTTTTTGTGAAAATTCTTTACTGTTCAGCTTGCATACAAGGGGGGGGGGGGGGTTGGGGTTTATTTAATTTCTCAAAAAAAAAAAAAATTTATATATATATATATATATTTTTTTGTGCTGATTGTACCTTCTGTTTTTTACACTTTTAGAGTAGAGCCTGGAGCTCCGGCTGCCTACAGTGAGGATGTCCCTTCTGGGTAGACATTGATGGTTTGGGGTCTAATGATTGCGACAAAAGAATGAAGCTGCCTTTGACTTAAAGTTTAAAAAAAAAAAAAAAAAAAAAAAAACATTAACATATAAACATTTTTACAAGTAAATAAAATGTGAATTTTCTAAGGAGCCTGCAGAGCATTGTACGTGCAATTAGCAGATTGTGGATGCAATCTCAGTGTCCCACAGACTCAGCATAGCTGTTTGCTAGCTAGTATCTCATAAGGGCAGGTAGTTACCCAAGAACAGGAAGATCAATGGACTACGAGAGCACGCTCACAGCTCATTGAGAACTAAAAGCCAGCAACCACTATGGCTGACGGTACTTGTAGGCATTTATTCACAGGACACTCAATGAATGATGCAGCCATGTGAGCCGAGCTGTACATGGCTGGTTGTTTTCAAATTGTGACAGTGAGTATGGGGAGAGAATCCCCCCCGCCCGATGTTCCACCTTAAAAACTGGTGAAACATGCAACATGTTCCAAGGGTGAACTTTAAAGGAAGATGGCTAGGTGGCATGAAAGAATCACTTTCCACTAGAAGAGGTCACAGCCATGCTAATAACAGGCTTAGAGACTGTTCTTGTTGATAAAAGTACTTTTCCCCATTAACTTCCTTGATACCTTTTATCAAGGGATGCACTGAACAGGTGTTCATCATCATAAGTCAAGCATTAAAGATGCAGGCTCAGCAGATCAAGCCTTTAACAACAGAATTCTGCGCATATGCACAGGGAGCAGTGTCATCCTAGAGACCAGGCAAATTACATTCTCCAGATCAAAATAAAATAGCAGCACAGAGCATGAGCTGCAATTTTGCCAGCAGAACAGGGTTCTTAACCACTTCTCGCCTGGTCAATAGCATATTGACGTCCAGGTAGTGGTTCTGTTAACCTGACTGGGCGTCATATGATGTCCAGCAGCATAACATGCCGGCACGTGCCTGTGGGGGTGCGCAGTGCGGCATGTCAGTCTAACATGCCGCATCTCTGATCGTGATAAGAAGCCTCTGTCAGAGGCTTCTTACAACGTAATCAGCTGTGATGGTAAACGTCGTCCCTTGGTTCGCGCTGACAGGGAGAGTCCCCATAATAAAAGACTGCCAGTGTCCATCACAGTGCCAGTCAGTGCCGCCTATTGGTGCCCATCAGTGCTACATATCGGTGCCCATCAATTCTACATATCAGTCCCCATCAGTGAAGGGGAAAACAAAATTTTATGACAAACTGAGAAAAAAAACGTAAAAAAAACATTTTTTTGGTATTTTTTAGTTTGTTTAGCAAAAAATAAAAACCCCAGAGGTGATCAAATACCACCAAAAAAAAAGCTCTATTTGTGGGAAGAAAATTATAAAAATGTAGTTTGGGTACAGTGTTGCATGACCACGCAATTGTCATTCAAAGTGTGACAGTGCTGAAAGCTGAAAATTGTCCTGGACAGGAATTGGCAAAAGTGCATGGTATTGAAGTGGTTAAGGACAAGATTCTAGTCTATTCATTTGCTGAGTGAGAGCCTTCATTTGTGTTTCAAAAGGTCTAAAAACAGAATCCTTAAAGGAAGGAATATCCACAACAAGATGCTTGCTGGTTGAGAACAGAAATGGCAGGAGAGGATGTAATATCAGAACAGACCATTTTTTTCATCAATTTATTTTCCAGTAAGAGCTTGAGGGAGAAGTAGCAAAAAAACTTTTCAGGATTTGGTCAAAATTCAGTTCTTTTGTGTGTTCAAGGAAAAGGTCTTTCCAACCTCACCAGCCATTCTGTGTCCAGCCTGGGAAGTTTCCGGTGCTTTAGGCAAAGGCCAAGTACGTGCTGCATCAAAAAGTAACCCCGCAGAAGAAAGCATATGGTGTGAAGCCTTACTTTTGCATCATAAAACGCATCAGGTGAACATTTCTCTGCATTGGAAGAAATCTGTGTCAGTATAGGACCTTAGTCCAATGCAGGGGAACAACTATTGCCCTGAGCATTTTGCCGATTTGATGAGTGCGATTAGGCCCTTTTTATCAGCTCCTCTGCGCCTTGTCTTTGCAAGTTTTAAATGTGGTGCCCTTTGGGGTACTCACAAATGTATGTGGAATTCTTATTCCACATCTTCTTGTCCAGAAAGGGAACTGGAAAAAAAAAACACAGGCGCCGAGGTGAATAAACACCCTACATGTAAAAACAGGACAAAAACAGAAAAACCCTCTCTTTATCCACACTGAAGATACTTGTATGGGACCGAACGTCACCTGTCACAATGAGCATACACCTCAACCACCCCCCACCGAAAGGGTCTTCAGTGTCTGGGTGCAATAGGCATGGAGTATGTATTGGCACCCTGCAGCTAAGTACAACCACCAAATCCAATCAAACTACAATTTGCAATTCTCATAAACCCATATTTTATTCACAAATAGAAAACCTCAAATCTTTAAACTGAGAAAATTTGCCATTTTAAAAAGGAAAAAAAAAAAAAGCAATTTTGATATTTGCATACTGCATCTATGATCACCGCAAGGTTTTGTAGTATAAAAGTCTGGGTACTTAACTGGCCTGCCTGCAGATCAGACCTTTCACCAACTGAAAATATTTGGTACACCTTGAAATAAAAAATACAACAAAAGACGACCCAGGACTGTTGAATAGGTTGAATCCTATATCAGACAAGAATGGGACATCTTTCTGCTCCCAAAACTACAAAAACTGGTCTTAGTTCCTAGATGTTTAGGGCGTTATTAAAAGAAAAATGGTCCTGTCCAAACTTTGCTGTCATCAAATTCAAAACAATCTTCATTTTTTTTTCTTAAAATAGTACAACTTCTCAGGTTTAAACATTTGATAGGTTTTCTATTGCGAATAAAATATGGGTTTGAGATTTACAAATCATTGCATTTTACTTTTATGTAGATTTTACACAGCATCCCAAACCTTTTGTAATAGGGGTTGTACACTCATTGCACCATGTGCCAAGGATCCAGTGCCTGAAGAAAACAAAGTACAGCCCCGCTGCTTTGGGGTCTGGGTACGGTTCCCAAATGTTCATCGAGGGTAACCTATCTGCAAACTGCTAGTGAGCCTGAAACATTCAGCAGTTGGATCGCGATAGAAGTATCAGTCAAAATGGTGAAGAAAAAATTAAAATTAATAGGTATGGATAAAATGTCCATCGGCTAAAGGACACTAGCAAAAAAAAAAAACTGGAGTCCCAGTGGAGATTGTTATGAGAGGCTGCGCTGGGGACATCCCCAGAAAAGCTTTTGCCAGTTTTTAACCACCTGAAGTGACATATAAAAATGCATTGGTCTATGATTTGCTATACTGTGCCCTGTACTGTACGATTAAGATAACAAAAATTACCAGCAACATCTTTAAAATCTTCAATAATGTGTAAGATTAAAATCATCACAAGGCAGATCTGGATAACTACCAGGGTCAGTTTCAAAGCAGCAGTATACAGCATATATCTGGGTTCCTGCTGCATCCTATAGTCAATAAAGCCATCATGAAATTTTCATCAACACCAAAATGGATAGCAAATATGAATCAAGATCAAAGCTCAGGCCAAAGAAATGTTAAAGATTGCTATTACTGTTCTGCAACTGTGTAAGCATGGGAATCTTGATTTAGAAATAAAGTGTGTTGACAAGGAAGTCAAGTGGACTATCTTTGTGTTCTAATGTAGCCTTAAAGTGTTAAAATAATGCACAACTGTTAAAAGGAGTTTGAAATGGTCTGTGCTAATAGACAATCACAGTAATTGGATGTTTAAAGTGGAAGTAAACTCCTCTATCGTTTTCAGCCAAGGAAGCTGCCATCTTTGCCTCTGTTTAATCTTCTACTGCTATGGTGCTGCACATGTGATTCGTTATGACACCAGCCATTGGATGGTTTGATAGTTTGGCTGAGAGCACAGCCAACGTGCAGTTAGCATTCCCGACATGCCTTTTTTTTTTAACTGTTTAAATCGATGGGTTTACTTCCACTTTAAAGATACAACTATCAAAACACAAAAATCGACAAGAAGCCAAAATTACTTTTCTCAAAACGTTAAAGTGTGACGAAAGACTAGTTTTGGTGATACACTGAGATTCCCTCACTTCTGTTTTTGCTATGGGACAGGAAGTCAAGGAAAATCTCCCCAATAGAACACAGATGGCAAAAAAAAAAAAAAACTGACCGTTTATAATCCTCCCTTACTCTATACAAAAAAAAAAAAAAAAAAAGTTAAAATAAAAATTAGCCTCTAGTTACACTTTAAGATGCATCTGTAGGCTGAATATATAAAATTGGCAACGCACCGTATAGCGAGCCCCTTCTAGTGTCTATGCCTTGCATTCCCCTTTATTACAGCGAGCAGTTAAACCTATGGCGTCCAGTTATTCAATTAGTGACCTGTGCCAGCAGGCTCTAGTCCATAGCTTACATTTTGTTTATCAGGTCACTCGTCATAGCGATGGCCTGCAGAGTGTACTTTAGGGACACCTTATGCAATGAATGTGATGGTTTCAAATGTATGCAAGGACAACAGGTTTTCTGCAAGTTGTACAGAGTTACAGTAGTTTTTTCCATCCAAAAGGAAAAATATACAGTAACATACAAAAAAAATATATATATTATTGCTGTGCCAGTTTTTAGAAGGATGAATGGCAGGTAATAATTGCATGGCTAAAATGGTTCAGAAAATAATTAACTTTAAGCAGTGAAGTGCAAAGGCCAGGTAATTAATGGGCATTAATAGTTAGAGAACATGATAAATGTGGGTGGCAGCTCTAAGCAACCTCAGGAGATTACTAAAGTGTAAAAATTACCTTCATTTTGTTGCTGTTCTTCATCATCACTCTTTTTGGGTTTTGCAAATAAGTGCTCACATAGATCTTTAGGAATTCTGAAAGTCACAAAATTAGAATATTTTTTATTATCACACACATATCAATATTGCATTTAGTAGTAAATTGGCTCCAATATATAATTTCATGTTAGGAACGAAATCAAGTATATAAAACTATTTGGTAACATTTATTGTTTTTCCCAAAACCTTAACAACCCTATTAAATTCCTCAATACCAACAATATTTGAAACATGCTTCATTCAGAAACCACAGCTTTCAACAGCATACAATAAGTCCCTAGGCACATACCACGGCCAATCTTCAGAAAATATGCACCTCAGCACAGAACAGGCTCCTGTTAAAAATATTTCACCACATATACACTAGCAATCTTAGTTAACCCTCTGCACACTGATATATACCCGTATGCTCTTCTAGCTAACCCCTGTGCCTATGATAAAAAGGGAGGAATAAAAAAAGAAATAAAAAAAAGAAAGGAGGAAGGAAACTCAGTCACTTACAGACCATCCGTATTTTACGTGCATCCCCTCCCGCCGAAATCGAACACAGAAAGGTTTTGTCAGCAGGTTTCAGCCAATGATTTCATGGCCGAGAGCTGCTGATCGACTCAGAGCCCTGTTGGAAAACACTAAGGGCTCTGTACAGAGGGAACTTTGTTTCTCACTGCAAACCACCAAGAAGGAACAACCAGATTTTCAGTAAATAGCAGCACATATTACACACATTAACACGTGTCAGGCACACACTTAATGCCAGATTACCCCAAAATGTTAACCCCTAGTGACAGTGTATAGTATCACTGTATTTGTGTCATTGGTGATGTCAGTGTCAGTCATTTTGACTACCCCCCACCCAGTGTCAGGTAATGTCAGACTGTCCACTGCACTATGACAGTCCCACTAGAAGTCGCTGATCACTGCCATTACTAGCAAAAAAATAAAAACATTTGAATATATATATATATATATATATATATATATATATATATATATATATATATATATATATATATATATATATATATATATATATATATATATATATATATATATATTTGGGGGATAAGAAGGGGCTATTGTACCATCACTGCAGGGTTTGGGAGGTGGTGAGACAGACTTAAACTCCCGCCCACACACTTCCACACGCCGCTAGGGAATAATTCAGGTCTAAGGGAACTGCAAAATTTACCGGCCTTCGACCTCCCTAACTATGCATTTTCGATACCTCCAGCTCCACCACGCTCTGCGGACACAATTTCACGAGACCACCCCCCTAGTGTAGAATGCTTCGACTGTTTCTGTATCCTCACAGGTCAGGAGCACCAAAAGCTAACATCATTGATATACAACTCACTTCTTAGACCCCAGCATACATGCTGAAAGTGTGATGGTCGGGGGATGTGGGGGAGCTGGAGGACGATGAGTGGGAGGATGCGCTGGGTACCTGCAAAAAGGTCTCAACTAAACTGTCTGACCGTCTTACGCAATTATATATCCTACACAGAACATACCCGACACCAATCTGGATAGCGAAATATAAGCCAAACTACAGCCCCCTCTGCCCTAGGTGCAACAGTCCAAACAGTACCTTCTTTCATATGATATGGGTGTGTCCAGTGATACAGGCCTACTGGACTCATGTCATGAAGTTCATTCATGACAAGATGGGTTCACCTCTGACATTATGCCCTAAACAATGCCTGTTAGGAATATTTCCTGACCCTGACTTGGACAAATTTCATAAAATATTTCTTCAGGAATCACTCTACATGGCTAGATTACTTATAGCGAGATGATGGCTTCAGGCCCTACCACCAACACTGCAGAAATGGATAGCTGCAATAAATAAGGTTCTCTCCTACAAGAAGAGGATATATGCCCACAGAGGATGTGAAGCCAAGTATGGGAAGGTTTGGGAAGCCTGGTTGGGCAGTGCTGCCACGTGTAATGAGCTGCCACAGTAAAACCTATGTTATGTGCCTGCTCACTCACTCTGTGCAGAATCAGAATTCGATACCCAGCAAGCAGCGCACCCAAGTACCAGGATTAGCTAAATCTTTCTTCGTTCTTATTACACATATTCATGTAGCTGCTCTCTGTATTCCACTGCAATAAGTGACAATTTCACGTGACTGCATTTTGTCCTATCTTGCTGAAACCTATTCTGACAAATGTGTACTGTGCACTGCTGTATTGCCGATATCCTTTGTGTAATGTAGCCTTACTGCTCTTAATAAAACACGTTAATTGGAAAAAAAAAAAAAAAAAAAAAAAAAATGGACCATTTAAAGTAAATCTAACTTGGCCTTAAAATTTGTTGAAGTGTAGGGACATTTTAAGGTGCTGTAAATATCTGTTAGTCTTCAAAGCCGCACCCCAATACCCTAGCTATTCGTAAGACCTTGACCAATGGGCAAATGGGAAAGAATATCCTCTTTTCTGGTGATAAGCTTTGCTCCATCTTTTAGCTGTCAGATTCCAGAACTTGGTCAACTTTTTTTTTTACTCATGTTCAATTAACTGCTGCCATTCTCCATTTCACATACTTGCATTTTCTTTGCTGTCCCACTACTGTTCAGCTGTATGAAATTAAGAGAAATATCTGGGAATTTTGGGTATCAGATGCACCTGACTTGGTTCTCATCCTCCCATGTACAGCACTAATGGTTAGTGATTGGGAAACTAGTACTGTCTTAACTACATCACTAAAAGGACAATTCTGACACTTCTCACATACATGTAAAAAAAATAAAATAAAATCTTCCTTTTTTTGCTGGAAAATTACTTGGAACTCCCAAACATTATTATATATTTTGAAGCAGAGGCCTTATAGGATGGGTGTTGCAAGTTTTTTGTGTCAGGTAGCCAATATGCCTAAAAAAATATCAGTCTTCCGAGAGTACAGGCCACGGCCCGTGACTTCACCGCGGGGCTCCCTCCCCCTCCTTTTTTGGGCAGAACACCGCTTTAAATTTACTTTTCAGTTATTTTTCTCATTTATTGTTCCGTGCATATTTTTTTTTAACCAGCCCTAATGTCCTAATTATACGTATCCTTTTAGCATATCTTAACAAATAAAAAAAAAGTGCCAACTTTTCATTAACCAAAGTCTTGAAGCAGACCCAATGGCTCCTGTCCCAAGGCTTCCCAACATGTGGTGCTGGTTTTAGCCTCTTGCACAACAAGTGCTAACGAGAGAAAGGTTACTTTATTTGAGAACTGGCAAGTCCTCAACTGAAAAAGCATTGAATAATAATATTCAATAAATGGTCTTTTTAAATCCTTCAACATTTTATACCTCTAAAATCCTTTTTGGATTTCCAGTACATAGTCTACCCCCTTTTTCTCATGGATGTTAGGAAACAAACTAACCATTTTCACCAACACCATCTGTGCAAGTCCAAAGCTTAAATGTCTTACCCCATAATAGAAAACAGTCAATAAAATCAGGTGAAGTGGCTGTTGGTAATTTTACAGAAAAAAAAAAACAGATTAACACGATAAAGGCTAGTGATTTGTACCCAGGCAACAGAATGTTGACACGTCTAAAGCTAAATGATAAAATGGCTTCACGGGGAAGGGAAGAGATGGGAAATTGATCCAGTGGGGAAAATGCCTAATATATTGGTACAAATTTACACACACCAAGACTCCTTTCACACTTGTGGGACTTAGAAGCAGACTTGTGAGACCCAAAATCACAGGACATGTGAAATGCCATGCATCTAACAGCCATTCCAATTGACACTGCTAAAGTCGTTGCAACTTCAGGTTCCTTCCTGTTAGTTTTTTTAGACTTTGTTATCTGGTAATCAGCGCCTAGAGGCGATTCAGTTCGCATTGTGCGCTATACAAGTATTTCATTCATTCATTCAGTAACACATTTCCTTCCCTTCTACTCTATGAGGAGGTAAACTATAATTTGGATAAAGAAAGTCCTGTATCTATATTTCACTAAAGCATTTGGCAGTACCCCATTAAATACTTACTTTAAAAACTGAGGTCATTTGGCATTGATGACATTGTATGTACTTGGATGTAAATAGTTTTAGGGGTCCTATTAGATCAAACTCAGCAATAGCATGCAATGCAAGCTGCAGTAAGAAAGGCCAGCAGACTATTTCTCTTAGCATGTATTAAAAAGTGTATTTACTCCAGAAATAAAACTAGAATTATTTAATTTTACAAAACTCTGGTTCAGCCAAATCTTGAGTATGTGAGACAGTTTTGGTCAGCTGTGCTCAGAAAGGAAGTGCTTGAACTGGAGAGGGTCCAGAGAAGGGCAACCAAGCTAATAAGGGAGGCGGCAGCAGCAGATATGATGACCTGTAAGATTTGAAGCATCATCTATGAAAAATTTGGGGTATCGAAGTTTTCCACAATTTCAAGGGTGGCCTGACAGGTCTGAGCATTTACTAGTCACAAAATCATCTTTTATATCTTGTCCAAAAAAATAAAAAAACGAATTACATTGTTGGCGTGTTGTGTGCCCTAAAATAAATGTATTTTTTTGCTGAAAATTTGTATGCAATAAATCATTGTGCGAATATGCAACATAAAAATCTGCAAATACTGCCATTTTACTCTCTGATTTCAGAAAATGTTTGGGGGTTGTGCAAACCCATAGAATGTGCAACAATAGCAGCGAACGGGTTAATCCTATTTACCAGGTATGTAAAATATAGTATATAGAAATCCATCTAGCCATTGAAACCACCCTTTTCGGATTACGTTACCTTAAAGCAGAGAATCGTTTTGCTTTGGCTTTATCCAGGAATTTCTTGCACTTTGCTATTCTGTCATCTAAATCTTTCAAACGTGTTTTTGAACTTTGCTTTTCAGCCTGTTGCTGATCAGTATGCTCTGTACTGTTGTCTGTGTGTACAGTATTAGTAACTTGATCTTCCTCTTCTTCCGATTGTTCTTCTATCCCTGTAGAATCTAGGTCTGAAATGTCCGACATGCCATCTACTTCTATAGGGACCAGATCCTCCTGTGAAAACTCAGGTGCCACATTGATCTTGCCAAAATTCTGTCTCACATGTGAAATTATTTCCTTTATTTCTCTCTTTTCTAGAAGTGCAGCTTCCTGTGCATCTGAAACTGAGCTTTCATCGTCACATTTCTCATCATTTACAACATTCTCATTTGATGTTGTTTGGGATGTTTGCAAAGCCTAGCAAATGGGAAAGACATGGAAAATAAGCTATAATTATACAGTTATGTCAAAAGATATATTATATATATTTTTATTCACACGTATGTCGAGCACCTAAGCCATTTTTGCAGTCAAGTCAGGGTGGTTCATAGCAACAAATTTTTTTATGGTCCATTCACACTGCTCAAGTGCGTTAAACATGCACCTGTTAATTCAAGATTAATTACAAAGTAACAGACATTACATTAAGCACTTCCCACCCGGCACTTCCTCCTGAGTGGAAGTTCAGGAACATCCCTCAGGAGGAGGGGGGATCACGCACGTGCATGCCCTCGCAGTGGCACGATACCGATGCGCTCGTGTCAACCTGATGCGGCACATCTCCGATCAGCAGGAGGGCTCTGTGATTGGCCCTCCTGTTCACGATAGCTGTGTCCAATCACAGCGTCATGTGATGTAAACAGAGCTGGTTGCTAGGCGATCGACTCTCCTCTCCTCACAAGGAAGTGGTCAGTGAGGAAAGAACAGTAGATCACTGCAGCCAGCCGATGATCAGTGATTAGAAGCACACAGTGTCCGCAAAACACCCGTCCCCACATATGTAACACTAAAATCATATGTCCCAATGATCATCTGCACACATGTCTGATCATTGCGTACATACATCTGATCACACAAACCAGTTATACACTTAAAAGTATTTTTTTTTTTACCAAAGACATGTAGCAGAATACATTTTGGCTTAAATTTGACAAAATTCGATTTTATTGGATTTATTTTAAAACAAAAGTAGAAAATATTTTTTTTTTTTCCAAAATTTGGGTACAGTGTTGCATGACCGTGCAATTGTTATCGAAAGTGCAAGAGCGCTGAAAGTTGAAAATTGGCCTGGGAAGAAGGGGTGAAAGTACCCAGTATTGTAGTGGTTAAATAGGCTGCCTAACACACCAAAATGAACCAAATGTCATGCACACACTATTTTCTCTAGTGCACCGCAATGCATGGTTTATTCCGAATGGCACCCCCAATGCACCAACACGCACTATGGCGATGCATGAGTTACTGCAGTAAGATGGTAGGAACTTGCCCTTATGTTTTTGGTAAAATTGCCTTAGCAGTAAACTCTGTTTGGCAGTATGCTCCAGCAGTACGCCATGCTCTCTGTGAGAGCAGCTGTCCAACAGGATCCTATGAATTACAGCTACAGTGCTGTATTCAAAAGGGAGCATGAGGTTTGCTGAATGAGTGTTACAGCATTTTGTTTTCATATAGCCTCCTGCACACAAACAGTAATAAAACTATTAGCCATTTTCAGCCATGTGGGCTTGCTTTCTTTTTTAAATGACTACAATAATACATTTATCAGAGATGTTACCTCAGGGGGTGGTTCAGCATTTGGTGGTTTCACAAAGAATGGTATTCTTCCCCTCTGCCAGTCATTAAGAACCATCTTTGACACAGTTTGTCTGTCTGGTTCTCCACCCTACAAAAAGTGTACAAAATATCATGTGAATTAAACATATTTAAGGGATTTTGTAAATGCTACTAGGAAAAAACAAAGTGTATTTTAATATAGGATGAAAACCAGGTACTACTGCATAGTTGGGAAAATAACCAATCTTGGGTCTGCTTCACTTCCCTGCAACTAGGAAGTGCTGCTGGCGCCCTTAGCTTTATATACAAGTTTTGACTTTCTCAAAGTTTTAACAGCCATAAGCCATCATCCTTTTCCCCACTACTGGCACTGATTACTGCACTGGGGGTGGCAGGAAGGCTCTTTAGGTTTGCTCCAATAAGAGGTGCCAAGTGTTTGAGGTGAGCTCTGCAGTGATGCAACAACCTAATTCACCATGACATATCCAGATAAGAAGTCATTGTAAGGGCCTTACAAAACTAGGAAGCATATCCCATTGATGTTTTTTCTGCATGATTACAAGGTGGTAATATCCAACAAGTGATAGACCATTCATTTTTGTTTAACGTGTGTAACAAATGAAGTATGCTAACCTTCAACAATTTTCCTGTTTTATAAGCTAGCTTCTCAAGGAAATCCTCATCATTTTCCCAGGATTCTATCTTGTAGGCCTTGCTTATGTATTCTGGCTTGGCTCTCTCAAGAACAGCAGCTATGTGATCTTCTGGGCTTTTAATCTTTTCCACTTGTACCTAAGTAGGGAAGAATAGAAAGGAAAAACATGTTTTTTTTAACAAAAAAAAAAGCATTTGGAATTTTTTTTTTTGCTCACCTCTAAATGGCTGTTGCTAGTGGGTCCATTGTAGTCTGCCTCCTTCAGTGCCTGGGCTCTTAATGTCACTTCCCCTCAGTGCAGGAAGGGCTCAGCTCTGCCCCCTCCCTCTTGTCAATCTGGGACACGTGACATGTCCCAGATGATTGAAGCCACAGCCGGGAACCCGCAGTTGCAATGCTGGTGCTGCCGAACGGAGGGGGAGACAAGCAGGGCTTCGATTCCTCGCATCGATGGACCCTGGGACAGGCAAGTGTCCGATTATTAAGTCAGCAGCTGCTGACTTGATTTACTTTTTATAATGGGAACTCCGCTTTAATTTCCCCAATTAATTGAATCAGAGTTCTAGACCAACACAGGAGTAACAGCTGAAAGTCAATCATATTCTGGCAAATCCTCTCACAGTATGTATTTAACCCCACAGTCCCCTCTGTACACCTCCTTAGAACCAGCCCTGTACCATCAAAAACACACACTTGCCGACAACGACTGGAATTTCCGACAACCAAACCGTGGCTTTATTTCCGACGGATGTTGACTGAAACTTGTCTTGCATACACGCGGTCGCACAAATGTTTTACGATGGGCAAGAACACGCTCATGTACAACACATACGACAGGACTAGAAAAAGGAAGTTCAATAGCCAGTGCGACTCTTCTGCTTGATTCCAGGCATGTGTGGAATTTGGTACACACGATCGGAATTTCCAACAGCGGATTTTTTTGTCGGAAAATTTGAGATCCAGCTCTCAAATTTTTGTTGTCGGAAATTCAACAGAAAACGTCCGATAGAGTCTACACATGGTAGGAATTTCTGACAACAAGCTCACACCGAACATTTGTTGTCAGAAATTCCGATCATGGAGGAAATGTGGGGCAACAGGCAATTTGCTCCACATGTTCTGGGCCTGCAAACACTTGACCAGTTACTGGAATTCTGTCTTCCGCTCCATCTCAGCCATCACGGGCATCCTGACCAAACCTAATCCAGGTCTTGCGATATTGAATCTAGGCATAGAATCCTTTCCTGCAGAATTTAGAACAGTGATTACTCACATCCTCCTGGTCGCAAGAACCCTAATCACCAGACACCGGAAAGATGATAGAGCTCCGAATGTCTCAGAGGTTCTTACCAAGACCCAAGTTCACTATGCCTATGAATCCCTATTAGCTGGTAGAAATGGTAATATTAAACAATTTGATAAACACTGGAAAATTTGGACACTGTGGTTTAAAAGTAATTGATGAAGTAAATTGATTTCTAGCTATACTATCTATCCCTAAGCCTTGATGTAAATCTGACCCAAGTCTTGCCTATCCCTACCCTCCCCTTCCCCCCTCCATTGTTATAATGTTAAAATGTTTTACTCTTTTACTCTCAACAGATTTGTTCAACAGTAGCGAGAATCATCCAACACTGTTAGAATGCCTTATGAGCATCTTATGATATATTGCAGTTTATCCAGTATTCAGTTTCCCTGAATTTATGACTCATTGTACAATAAGGAATGCTGTTTTCTATCTGTAACTTGTTTAACCCAATAAAAAGCTATTTAAACAAAAAAAAAAAAGAAGAAATTCCGATCACGTGCACATGGCATAAGAGTTGACAAACGCTAAATACCGAATGCCTGGAGAACTATTAACTATAGTAGCCGGAGCCACTTTCTCGTTTTCAGGAGCTGCCAGAGGACCCACCTTTACTTTAGGGTGCTATTGAAACCCAAAACAAACTGTCAGTCGGGGGGGTTTGGGGAGGGTAGTGTTAGATGTACTAGCAGATTTATATACACACTAAAAAACTGAAGCTGAACTCCAGCTAAAACCTTATAAATCAGTTACAGCAAACAGTTGTGTTCATTTGGGGATAAAGGTTTTATATAAATAAATGCTGATCATTTTAAGCACCCTTGCCAGTATTAAATAGGTAATCTCATCCTCAAAAAAACAAAACAAAAAATGGATCTCGTTCCCTTAAAACGTGTATACAGCACAGTGCTTCTGCTGTGTCATCTGGCCCCCTGTATCACCTGAAATACCTGGCTGATCCTGCCAGTTTCTGCCCCCACCCTTTTCGTACGATTCTGGAAAACCTTGCCGTTTGCGTAGCTACGTATTGGAAATTATGTCAAATTACGTGCAAACCGTGTTTGCCACGCCTTTTGGCCATTTCCGCTCATATTGTACTCCCATCTCCTTCCGGGTTATTTTCACGCTTCCAATCATGCGTAGCGTTTATTTTTAGCAGACACACTGTACTGATTAAAACGATTGTCGTAAGTTGGGCTATCATCTGAGCAAAGTTTTTGTGTTTGTTCCTTCGGATTTTGTTGGACAGACTGTCATGATTGGCTGTCGAAAGCTGTGTACTAATCTGAAAGCGATTTTTATCATACGAGCGTGTGTGTAAGGCATAAGGCTACCAGCAGATTTGGCCTCTACAAACTCGGAAGTGCCTAAAAATAGAGAGCAACTGAGCATGTGCAGAGCGAGACAGTATTACTGAATTGTAAACAGTATAGGCACATATTTTTAATGTTTTACAGGAGTCTATCTTAAAAATCTCCATAGGTGACTCTTTAAATTTTCTTTACGGTTATCAAGTTAGAGTTAGAGGAGGTCTAGTGCTAGAATTATTGCTCTCGCTCTAACGAGCATGGCGATACCTCGTTTACCGTTTACCGAACACCGTTTACATACGTGGGCACGCCTTCCATATGCGTCTTTGCTGCGAAAGCTCGCAGGGACAGGGGGCGCTTTAAAAAAAAAGTTTTTTTTCTTTTTTATACTATGAAGTTGTGTAAAAAATAAATAAATAAATAAATAACTCATCACTTTTATTGCTGTCACAAGCAATGTAAACATCTCTTGTGACAGTAATAAGTGGTGACAGGTACTCTTAATGGAGGGAATCTTTTAGACCCCCGATCCCTCCTTTGCCCTTCAAAGTATTCAGATCGCCGTTTGACGATTCTGAATACTGTATTTTTTTTAAAACCGGTGCCATTGGCAGCCGCGTAAACCAGAGATATCATTTATAAAGCTTAGTATACTTACCACTCCTTTCAGCACTATGTCAGTTTCAGAGTCTCCAGATGGATAAACTACACCAGGGCAATCAATTAGAAATATCCGACGCATAAGGGTGATATACTGCCAAACCTTAAAAAAAAATAAAAAATAAAAATAATCACATCAAACGAAGCTCATACATGGTATGCAGATGTTCATCTCATCTCATCATTTAATAATGCTGTATAAACCAAGTTTGGGTCAACAGTTTTGAAACTGACCACATATAAAAGATCAGCCCTAATCTAATAAGACATTTTTACAGAATAGCTATACTTGCCAGTCATATCATTGCTCACTAAATCAGGCAGGGACAGCATTTTTATTTTTACATTATGTACCGATCTATAACATAACACAAATATTATTATTTGTGTTATCGGTTCTTCAAATGTACCTGATGTTTATAAGCACAAAAATATAAATAGCATTTTGTGGGGAAGAAGTTTCTCATGCAGTGTCACAGCAGAGTGTGAGTTAATGAATAGTTTCCATAGTCAGATGGAAGAAAGTGTGTTAACATGGAAGTTATCTGGAGGACGCGGTGGTGTAGTATCAGGTTGTTATGGTAGCAGTCTGGAAGCTTATAAAATGGCTCGGGCGGAATGGCTCACCTACCTACTAATAAAGCCTATTGGAGGGCGACATGTCTAGGGAGGGAGGGAGGGGCCACACCTGTGACATCATGCTACCACCTCTGTGTAAGAGGAGTGGCGAGCCAGCTGATGTAGATTTGCTACAAGTGCTTTTTACAGTTTTATCTTGGAAGTGTATTCCATTGGAAGTTTTAATAAATGGTCAAAACAGGAAAGCACTACGTATCTGCCTCTTTGTTTCCTATGTTCCGGTTGGTGAACATGAACACAAGGGTGAGAGATAACAGACTCAAGAGGAAAGAAAGCAGTTCTTAGGAGCAGAGTGATATTTAATGATGGGCCTGATTATTTCTATGTTGAGGTGAGCAGGTTTTTTCACGTGGTGTTGGGAGTACATGCAACACAAGAGGAAGAATTTATCACTGAACAAGGTTGGTGGAAGGCGAGGGACACTTGTATATATGAGTGGAAAGGATTAGGTTTTAGAATTTTTTTGTGCAACTACCACAATTGGAGATAATGACACTATAATATTATCTTACAAAGGGAATAATAAAATTATATATATTTTTTTATGAATCTAGTGGGGTTTTTTTTTTGATTAGCTAATTAATCCTTTGGATAACCTTGAGAGCATTGGCTGGCAGAGCATTGGCTGGCAGAGCATTGCATTGCATGGGCTGGCAGAGCATTGCATTGCATGGGCTGGCAGAGCATTGCATTGCATGGGCTGGCAGAGCATTGCATTGCATGGGCTGGCAGAGTATTGCATTGCATGGGCTGGCAGAGCATTGCATTGCATGGGCTGGCAGAGTATTGCATTGCATGGGCTGGCAGAGTATTGCATTGCATGGGCTGGCAGAGTATTGCATTGCATGGGCTGGCAGAGTATTGCATTGCATGGGCTGGCAGAGTATTGCATTGCATGGGCTGGCAGAGTATTGCATTGCATGGGCTGGCAGAGTATTGCATGGGCTGGCAGAGTATTGCATTGCATGGGCTGGCAGAGTATTGCATTGCATGGGCTGGCAGAGTATTGCATTGCATGGGCTGGCAGAGTATTGCATTGCATGGGCTGGCAGAGTATTGCATTGCATGGGCTGGCAGAGTATTGCATTGCATGGGCTGGCAGAGTATTGCATTGCATGGGCTGGCAGAGTATTGTATTGCATGGGCTGGCAGAGTATTGTATTGCATGGGCTGGCAGAGTATTGTATTGCATGGGCTGGCAGAGTATTGTATTGCATGGGCTGGCAGAGTATTGTATTGCATGGGCTGGCAGAGTATTGTATTGCATGGGCTGGCAGAGTATTGTATTGCATGGGCTGGCAGAGTATTGTATTGCATGGGCTGGCAGAGTATTGTATGGGCTGGCAGAGTATTGTATGGGCTGGCAGAGTATTGTATTGCATGGGCTGGCAGAGTATTGCAGAGTATTGTATTGTATGGGCTGGCAGAGTATGGGCTGGCAGAGTATGGGCTGGCAGAGTATGGGCTGGCAGAGTATGGGGGGATGGCTGCTTCCATCCAACCTCTCCCCTCCACTGCACAGATCAGTACAGAGAGGGGAGAGAGAAACCAGCGCCATGTCATGACGCCGGTTTGTTTACAAGTGATCACTCTGTCGGAGCGATCACATTGTAAACGCCTGGGCGTAGGAAGATGGGCGCCGCTTTGGAGCTAGGCCAAAGCCACGGCCTCTAAGGCCGAGACCGGAGCGCTCCGCGGAACGCGGCAGGTGCCGAACCGAGCGCGGTGACTCGTTCGGATCACGGATCGGTGGCGATCCGTTGCACCCCTAGGGATGGCGGCACGGAGGGGGAGAAGAGAGGGGGAGGGCGGCACGGAGCACTGTGATGCATCGATGCCCTGCACGCACTTCGACGTATTTTTGTAGTCAACGTAATCGATTACGTCGACTCGTCGTGGCAGCTCATATAAATATATGTTGCACTGTCAAGGGGTATAAATTGTTTGGTGTTGTGAGATCACCAATTGTTCAGTTTGCAACAATTGTGAAATTATTTTGAGCTACTAGTTATATTGTTTTTAGGTTTACATATATTGAAATAATTTTGATTACGCCGACTATATACTAGATTTTTTTTTTTCTCAAATAACGTATTTATTGGCATATAACGTGCACTTTTTCCCCCTGCAAATAGTATAACAGTATAACATGCCCTTTTTCCCCTCTGAAAATAGGGGGCAAATCATGGGTGCGCGTTATACGCCGATAACTGGGCTGCCTCGGTGGGGAGCCTCCTCCTGGCACGGCTCCTAGCATAGATGTCACATATCCTGGCATTGGACCAGTGTTCTGTCTATCATAGGAGTCGGGACAGGACTGAGTGACTGCGAGCGCCAAGTACACATGAGATCCTGGCACTGTGTAATCTGTCACTGGTGAGGCTGCATTGATGGGCACTGAGCAGGCTGTATTACTGGGCAATGGTGAGGCTGCAGATGGGCACTGAGCAGGCTGTATTACTGGGCAATGGTGAGGCTGCATTGATGGGCACTGACCCTTATTTTGCTTCAAAGTGCATCATTTAAAATGTAATTTTTTTTTCCTGAAACTTCCCACTTTAAGGGGCATGTTATACACCAATAAATATGGTAATCAATTTTAAGAATAGATAGTTATAAGCCTGGGACTTTCACTTTCAGTGTTCTAGTGGACAGTGTTAAATAACATAACAAAAATGACAGGTACCACAATCCCACTGATATTTCAACAGCAACTTCATTTTGTGCCAGAAGTACAGATTTTTGCGGCCACCCAAATCACTATTTGGCAGGCCATTTTTATTTTTAATGGACATACTGTGCTTGGTGTACTGAAATTGCCGCTTACCTTCGTTTCACCAGCAATTGGGGCAACATTGCAGACTTTCTTTGACCGTAGTGTGTTGATCACAGAGCTTTTTCCCACATTTGGATAACCAATGAATCCCACGCTGATTTGCTTTTTGTCCGTGTGCAGCTGTGACAAGGACAGGACAAATGAGAATCTGACAACCTAATACAGGTGAAAAACTAGAATGAACTAAAAAGTCAGAAATTAGCGATATGCGCTTACCCTAAAACACATTACATAAAATGCCTAGATTCTGGCCAAAAAAAAAAAAAGGAGGAGACCACAACTGTTTACTGAAAATATAATGTACAGTTTTAACTGCCAAAAAGATTAGCTATGAAAAGCACAATTTGCATTTTTGGCACAAAGAAAGGCAGGGGCTTTATAAAAATGAACTTGGGATGCCAGTAGATTTTACAGCAGAGTCACCAGATAATCACTAAGTGCCTGCTCCTTTGAAGATCGGTTTTCTGGTAAGCATTACAACAATTACGCTTGGATTGAAATTGCCAATAGTTAATACCTATGCCGTGTAATCATTTTTAAACACTTTTTTTGCCTTTTAACCACTTACAGACCGGACCATTTTGCTGGTCAAAGACCAGACCACTTTTTGCGATTCGGCACGGTGTCGCTTTAACCGACAATTGCGCGGTCGTGCGACGTGGCTCCCAAACAAAATTGACGTCCTTTTTCCCCCCAAATAGAGCTTTCTTTTGGTGGTTATTTGACCCCCCCTGCGGTTTTTATTTTTTGCGCTATATACAAAAATAGAGCGCCATTTTTGAAAAAAACAAAACGCAATATTTTTTTACTTTTTATAATAAATATCCCCCAAAATATATACCGTATATACTCGAGTATAAGCCGAGATTTTCAGCCTCTTTTTTGATGCTGAAAGTGCCCCCCTCGGCTTATACTCGAGTCATCGCCGTCTGCCTGCCCGATCAGCGTGTCGAGCAGACAGACGGCGGCCATTCTACTATTCAAAAGCCGCGCCTCCGTCTATGATAGGCGGAACACTCAATTTCCCAGCAGTCAGTGGTCCGCCTATCACGGACATCCGCTCATCCTCAGACTACGGACGAGGATGAGAGGATGTCCGTGATAGGCGGAACACAGACTGCTGGGAAATTGAGTGTTCCGCCTATCACAGACGGAGGCGCGGCTTTTGAACAGTGGAATGGCCGCCGACGAAGAGCGGCGATCCTGGCATGGCAGAAGGACGGAGGCTTGGGACGGGACGGAGGCTCGGGACACAGGTAGGCTGGACACACACACAGGCATGGATGGACACACACACACACAGGCATGGATGGACACACACAGGCATGGATGGACACACACAGGCATGGATGGACACACACACACACACACACAGGCATGGATGGACACGCGCACACACACACAGGCATGGATGGACACGCGCACACACACACACACACACACACACACACACACACACAGGCATGGATGGACACACACACACACACACACACGGATGGACACACACACACACACACACACACACACACACACACAGGCATGGATGGACACACACACACACACACACACACACACAGGCATGGATGGACACACACACACACACACACACACAGGCATGGATGGACACACACACACACACACACACACAGGCATGGATGGACACACACACACACACAGGCATGGATGGACACACACACACACACACACACACACAGGCATGGATGGACACACACACACACACACACAGGCATGGATGGACACACACACACACACACACACACAGGCATGGATGGACACACACACACACACACACACACACACAGGCATGGATGGACACACACACACACACACACACACACAGGCATGGATGGACACACACACACACACACAGGCATGGATGGACACACACACACAGGCATGGATGGACACACACACACACACACACACACACACAGGCATGGATGGACACACACACACACACACACACAGGCATGGATGGACACACACACACACACACAGGCATGGATGGACACACACACACACACACACACATGGATGGACACACACACACACACACACACATGGATGGACACACACACACACACACACACACACACACAGGCATGGATGGACACACACACACACACACACACACACAGGCATGGATGGACACACACACACACACACACACACAGGCATGGATGGACACACACAGGCATGGATGGACACACACACACACACAGGCATGGATGGACACACACACACACACACACAGGCATGGATGGACACACACACACACACACACAGGCATGGATGGACACACACACACACACAGGCATGGATGGACACACACACACACACAGGCATGGATGGACACACACACACACACAGGCATGGATGGACACACACACACACACACAGGCATGGATGGACACACACACACACACACACACACAGGCATGGATGGACACACACACACACACACACACACAGGCATGGATGGACACACACACACACACACAGGCATGGATGGACACACACACACACACACAGGCATGGATGGACACACACACACACACACAGGCATGGATGGACACACACACACACACAGGCATGGATGGACACACACACACACACAGGCATGGATGGACACACACACACACACACAGGCATGGATGGACACACACACACACACAGGCATGGATGGACACACACACACACACACACACACACACACAGGCATGGATGGACACACACACACACACACACAGGCATGGATGGACACACACACACACACACACACACACACAGGCATGGATGGACACACACACACACACACAGGCATGGATGGACACACACACACACACACAGGCATGGATGGACACACACACACACACACACAGGCATGGATGGACACACACACACACACACAGGCATGGATGGACACACACACACACACACAGGCATGGATGGACACACACACAGGCATGGATGGACACACACACAGGCATGGATGGACACACACACACACACACACACACAGGGATGGACGGACACACACACACAGGGATGGACGGACACACACACAGGGATGGACGGACACACACACAGGGATGGACGGACACGTCTCACCCTCGGCTTATACACGAGTCAATAAGTTTCCCAGTTTTTTTGGGGTAAATTGGGGGCCTCGGCTTATATTGGGGTCGGCCTATACTCGAGTATATACGGTATATAAAAAAAACTTTTTTTACCTCAGTTTAGGCCGATACGTATTCTTCTACATATTTTTTGAAAAAAATTAAACAAAATAAAAATCGCAATAAGTGATTATTGATTTGCGCAAAAGTTATAGCGTTTACAAAATAGGGATAGTTTTATGGCATTTTTATTAATTTTTTTCATTTTTATTTTTTTACTAGTAATGGCGGCGATCAGCGATTTTTATTGTGACTGCGACATTATAGAGGACACATCGGACATTTTTGACACATTTTTGGGACCATTGTCAGTTATACAATAATCACTGCTATATAAATGCAGTGATTCCTGTGTAAATGACACTGGCAGTGAAGGGGTTAACCAGTGGGTGGTACTGTAGGGGTTAAGTGTTCCTAGGGGTGTGTTACTAACTGTGGGGGGTTGGGCTTTCATTTAGTGAACACTGATCTCTGCTCCAATCACATGGAGCAGAGATCAGCGTCACTAGTTGCTAGGCAGAATGGAGAAATGCTGTTTACAACGGCATTTCCTCCATTCAGCCATCCCCTTAGACGATCACGGGTATGCCCACGGCAATAGAGTCCACGGGACCTGCGACCAGACTCACGGGGGTCCCGACCAGCACGCGAGCGCACCGCCTCGCTCGTGATGGCAGGGCGGCATTGAAGATTGGACGTACCTGCACGCCAATATGCCTGCCCGTGCCATTCTGCCGACGTACATCGGCGTGCGCTGGTCGGGAACCGGTTAAAGTGCAACTATATAAAAAAAGGCACACAGGATACAACTGAGGGCTACTGTCATTAAAAGAACTGTGGGATTTACTAAAGCTGGGGAGTACAAAATCTGGTGTAGTTCTGAGCAGAAACCAATCGGCTTTCAGGTTTTATTGACAAAGCTTAATGCAACAGGCTGAAGCCAATTAGAAGCCAAATGGCTACCATGCACAGGTGCACCAGATTCACAGTGCACAGTTTTAGTAAATCTACCCATGTGTTTCATGTCAAATGTTGCAAAGCTCGCAATCACTGGACCAACATTTTAAATTTTTTTTAAACAAACACATTTTTGTTTTGTTTTATTTTTTTTTGTACCCTGCAAGGTAATGTCATAATGTGCTAGTATGCTTCGCATCACAGTATATAAAAATAATATGCAAAGTGGTCAGGTGGTGAGCAGACTGCAGTTCCTCTTTAGGGGAAAACTATGGAGATTTTAGGACACCTTTGTAAAGTTTAAAAAAAGCGTTTAAACCAATGTTACAATCTCCTGTTCTGAGCCCTATAGCTGCCACACTGGACCAGGGGTTAGAAATTTCCTTGGCTTAATCTTCAAAACGTCCTCCTTCAGAAGGTATGTTTCAGAGCATTCTAATTGGTTGGCGCAGACCAATCAGATCTCGCAAAACCAATTCGGTCAGCGGGGGAAGTAGAGAAAATGCCCCGGCCCAGTGAGGTGGCGATAGCAGGGCTCAGAACGGGAGATCGCCACACTGCAGGTCAGCCGACTAAGTTAACCTTACAGATTTTTCTGTAAAAAGGTGAACTTACACTTTAAGAGCATTGGCTCCGAGTTCCAGGTGACCTTATATTGCCAAAAAGAGAAAAACACAAACTGGAGATAGAATCAGAGGTCTCAAAGTGTACGAGAGGAGACAGGAAGATGTGCAAATCCTGAACAGGAGTTATCTAGACTTCCTTTAAGACATTCTGCTACACTGTATTTTAAAAACAAACATTGTATATATAGGGTGCACCCATTCCACCGGTATTTCTAAGAGCACACTGTAAATTTTAGTCTCATGACAGTAAATCAGGTAGGAAAAAAATTAGAGGGAGTAACTCCTCCTTACATACTAAAACACTATACATTCCAATTAAAAGTACAAGTGATGGTAAAACTCAGCTTTGCATTACTTTTCCAAATTGTCTGAGAAGCTGGATGAAAGCACCTTTACCAAATGGATTGGTAAGGCTAGAGTGAAAGGCCAGTGTTGGATACTCCTCCGATAAATGGGCAACCCAGCGTTTCTGAAAGAGAACAGATATTCATATGTTTTTATTTCACAGTCTATCCCAAAGCCTCTAAGATCCTACCTAAAAGCCTGCATTATATTAGTGTATAAAGGATACAAAATTCTGCGCTCGGTAATTCAAAGAATATAAAATATATGACCCAACTGCTGCACTCATATGTATGCACACACCATAAAACATAAGCAAAATGTTGTGCTGTCATTATTGTGATAATGAAAATCAATATGCAAATAAAGATAGTTATAAACAATACAAGTCCATTCATGTGATCCACAAAAGCCCCGTACACACGATCGGACTATCTGACGGGAAATGTTCAATGCCAGGCTGTTAATCCGACCGTGTGTATGCTCCATCAGACAATTGTTGCCGGATTTTCCGCAAACAAATGTTAGCTAGCAGGTTTTAAAATTTTCTGCCAATAAATGTCTGTTTTTAGATTTTCTGAGCGTGTGTACACAAGTCCGTCAGACAAAAGTCCAAAGTACAAACATGCATGCTCGGAAGCAAGGACGAGCCAGAAGCAGTCGGTCTTGTAAACTAGCATTAGTAATGGAGAATTAACATTCGTGACATTGCAAATTATGAGATCTCCAAATGCAGCGCACATTCTCTTTAATGGGATAATAATAAAGCTGCTTTGCTAGTGATACTGATGGAGTTGTTGCAAACAAATTTTCAAAGGCTTTTTTTTCTAGCGCTATCAAGATTATTACGCTTTTTTTTTTATTTGGGCAAGTTACCACAACACCATTATCCCGTAGTTTTTAAGATCAAAGATACAACTACCATTAATGTCCCTTGTTAATTTTACATTGTATTTTTTTTTTTTAACCACTTTCAGACCAGACCAATTTGCTGGTCAAAGACCAGACCACTTTTTGCGATTCGGCACTGCGTCGCTTTAACTGACAATTGCGTGGTCGTGCGACGTGGCTCGCAAACAAAATTGACGTCCTTTTTTTCCCACAAATAGAGCTTTCTTTTGGTGGTATTTGATCATCCCCTGTGGTTTTTATTTTTTGCGCTATAAACAAAAATAGAGCGACAATTTTGAAAAAAAAACGCATTATTTTTTACTTTTTGTTATAATAAATATCCCCCAAAAATATATAAAAAAACATTTTTTTCCCTCAGTTTAGGCCGATACGTATTCTTCTACATATTTTTGGTAAAAAAAATCGCAATAAGCGATTATTGATTGGTTTGCGCAAAAGTTATAGCGTTTACAAAATAGGGATAGTTTTATAGCATTTTTATTAATAATTTTTTATTATTTTTTTTTTTACTAGTAATGGCGGCGATCTGCGATTTTTATTGTGACTGCGACATTGTCGGGGACCCATCGGACATTTTTGACACATTTTTGGGACCATTGTCATTTATACAGTAATCACTGCTATATAAATGCAGTGATTCCTGTGTAAATGACACTGGCAGTGAAAGGGTTAACCAGTGGGTGGCAGTGTAGGGGTTAAGTGTTCCTAGGGGTGTGTTACTAACTGTGGGGGGGTTGGGCTTTCATTTAGTGTACACTGATCTCTGCTCCAATCACATGGAGCAGAGATCAGCGTCACTAGTTGCTAGGCAGAATGGGAAAATGTTGTTTATACAGCATTTCCTCCATTCGGCCGCTCCGTGAGACGATCGCGGGGATGCCCGCGGCGATCGAGTCCGCGGGTCCCGCGACCGGACTCACTGGGGTCCCGACCAGCGCGGGAGCGCGCCGCCGGCGGCGCGCTCCCGATGGCACGGCGGCAACGAATATTGGACGTACATGTACGCCAATATGCCTGCCCGTGCCATGCTGTCGACGTACATCGTCGTGCGCTGGTCGGGAAGTGGTTAAATGTAACTGCCTACTCCCAAACTGTCATTTGAAGTAAAACACATAGCCAAGTACTCATCTCCACATTTTTTTTTATTGTGTATTAAAAAAAGAAAAACAAATTAAATTAGACATCCCATCTGCCAATAGAACTTAACCAAAAAGTGCAGTCTATGCATCCAAAAATATACCAAATAAAATCATTATTCAACGTCAACGTATTATTAAATGTCAAAGCAATAACTCCAAGGTCAATAAATACACGTTATCGCCTCCGATTCCGCAACATGGGTGGTTGACGAACAGCCACCAAGAAACTGACTGAAAAGCGTGAAATGAAAAGTGCGAATCACTCAAAATTTCTACCAACATGAAATTAGCAGAAGGAGCCCAAAGTGTGGCGCTAAAGAGCTGAAAAACAACGTAGTACATCACTACGTTTGTAATTGTTGGCCAACAATTGTTTGGCCGTGTGGATGAAAGACAAGTTTGGGCCAACGCCCTTCAGACAAAATTCCACGGTTTTGTTGGCGAACAATCCGATCATGTGTATGAGGCTTTAGTGATAATTGAAAAAGATCCAAAACACAAAAAAGTCCTTGTTGTGAAAGAAAATAGTGATGTCCTTCCAAATCAACTGCTGGTGTTAATCCTCGTGCTCCCCAGAAGCTAATTATAGTAAAGGTATCCCCTTACCAGATATCATGACCTTTCAAGGCCGAAATATGCAGTAGTGAGTTCTTACCCCTCACTATAGGTATATCCAGCTCAGCTTTTCCACCGGTTATAGGAGACGCCAATATTGTGTATCGATCTCCCACAAGCCTCAGATCCAATTAAGCCAGGGGTTGATAAATTTGCTTTGAATTTAGGAGCCAGTTGAAAAAGTTAGGAGCCAGTTTTTTTTTTTTTTTAAGAGTGGTATGGATTGTCAGCTCCCGGGGTAAGGCCACTCATTTTCACCCCCTATCCCTAACTCACAATGGAGCACCCAGTCAATAACTCCAATGAAACGCTATTACATCAGGGTTATGGGCTGACCAGAAAGAGTAAGGCTGGCAACAGATGGAACTGGCTGGCACTGGCAGGTGGCACGGGTTTGGAACTGGCAGGTGGTACTGGCAGGTGGCACTGGTTTGGAACTGGCAGGTGGCACTGGCGGTGGCACTGATTGGCAGGTGACCCTGGTTGGCGGTGGCACTAGTTGTCGGTGGCACTAGTTGTCACTGGCAGATGGCACTGATTGGTGGTGGCACTGGTTGGTGTTGGCAGATGGCACTGGTTGGCGGTGGCACTAGTTGGCACTGATTGGCGGTGGCAATGGCAGGTGGCACTGATTGGTGGTGGCAGGTGGCACTGGCAGGCACGTGGAATTGCCAGATGGCATTGGCAGGTGACACTGGTTTGGAAGTGGCAGGTGGCCCTGGTTGGCGGTGGCACTAGTTGTCACTGGCAGATAGCACTGATTGGCAGTGGCACTGGTTGGTGTTGGCAGATGGCACTGGTTTGTGGTGGCACTAGTTGGCACTGATTGGCGGTGGCACTGACAGTGACACTAGGCACTGACTGACATTGGTAGTGGCAGGTGGCACCGATCGGCTGTGGGACTGGTTGGTGGTTGCAGGTGGTATCGATTGGCGGTGGCACTGGTTGGCGCTGGCAGGTGGCACTGACAGGTTTCACACGGAGCACTCTGTTACTGAAATGTAACAGAGGAGCTGTCAGATTTGAGCTTAATGTTGGGGTGGGCGGGTCCCGGCCGGGTGGGCGGGACTCAGCAGCTATCAAACACCGGCCAACGATTGGGCTGCTTAAAAAAAAAAGGCGGGGCCACATACACGTAGCGGCCCACCCAGATTCCATTGGCTGGTGTTTGATAGTTGATGGGTCCCGCCCACCCCGACATCAGGCTGAAATCTGACAGATCCTCCTCTCTCTGTAGCTTGTCAGTTTCACACACTTAGCGCGACGCCGCAGAGTGTGGGGGAGGGAGGAGGACGGCAGTCAGTGTTAATGCTGCTGCATGTCTGAGGCATCAATAGTGAGTGGGCTGGTGGCAGCTTAGGAGCCAGTTTGCGATTTCTGGTCGCATTGACGGCCTGGGGTTTGTCGAGCCCTGAATTAAGCCATATGTCAGGAAATAGAGGAAACCTACCTCATTGCACAACATTCAGTTAAAAGCACAAGAGTTGTTTTAAAATTCTACTTGCATTCGAAGTCGGAGATCTTACCAATAGTGCTTACCCCAGCCCTCGCAGACAACCTAAAGGTGGCGTTTCCATTTACATGGGTTAAGTCCTCCATAAGGTACCTGGGTATACAACTAACAGATCGCTTCAAAACTCTTTATCAAAAGCAACTACCCCACTCTAATAACTGCAGTTAAGAAAGACCTCAAACATTGGACCAATACTGCCTTTAGCTGGCTAGGGCGAGTGAACATCCTCAAAATGAATGTTCTCCCTAGGGTACTTTTCTATTTACAGATGGTACCAGTAACTTTGCCAAGCTCCTTCTTTTCAACAATCACTAGCACATTCTCTGAATTTGTGTGGAGTGGAAAGAGACCCTGTATAGCAATGAGAGTGCTGAAGTGCTCAAAGAGGGCCGGAAGACTAGGCATACCAGATATTAGGAGCTATTAGAGGGCTATCGTTCTCCAGAAAACTCTTAACTGGCGCTTCCACACTCGAACCAGGATCTGGGTCTCCTTGGAAAAATGCCTAGCAGGAAGGGATCTGGCTTCTGCCCCATGGCTAGCTAGGGGGCCGTCAGATGCCACCTCTCCCCTGACGACCCAGGTTCTTAGGGTCTGGGATAGGATCAATAGCATATACTCTCTGCGGCCCCCCCCCCCCCCCCCGTGTCTCTGCTGGCCCCACTTGGGGGCTTTTTCTGATTCTCCCCAGGAGAACAAACTGCGTTCTTTAAGAAGTGGTCGGATGGGCCAAACACATGTTCATCCATGGAGAACGGTGGATTACTCACTCGAGACACTTAGGGCCCACCATGGTAGCTTCCCCATGGACTTTTGGTGACAAACAGCTCAGTCACTTCTTTGCCACGCTAAGTCAACCCATTAGAGCTACCTCTCAGCTTACACCATAGGAACTTCTCTTTGTCGCAGAGGAACCAACTTCATGTACGATTTCTAAATTGTACCGCCTACTGGGCTGGGCTGCCTCAGAGACCAAGCCCGTCTATATCAGAGTAGAAACATGACCTGTGAGGGAATTTTCGGAGGTGCAGCAGACTCACCTGTACCAGCTAACACACTCTAGCTCTATAGAGTCCAGAACGCAAGAAACCAAATTACAAGCTCCTGACACGCTGTTACGGGGTGCCGACTGCCTTATCCCGAGTCTACCCCTCCATGTCTGATCGCTGCTGGAGAGGCTGTGGCCTCCGCGGCACCCTACTTCATATATGGTGGGAGTTCCCAAGAATTAAGCCATTCTGGGAGGCAATTAAAAATCAGATACAGGATATACTGGGTATCGATATCCCTTTCTCCCCTTTGCACTTCCTTTTCCATATTCCTCCCATGCCAGTTAGCCAATATAGGAAGAGTGCATTGCCACACTTCTTAAATGCAGCCAAATGCCTGCTTCCTATATATTGGAAACCGTCGCATGTACCTGATAGGGAGGAATGGACTCGGGAGGTGAAGGAGACTAGGGAGGCAGAGGAGTGAGTGGCTGCCTACAGGGGCACTAGGGAGAAGTTTGACTCTACCTGGGCATCCTGGTTACAACACATCCGGTGGGGGGTTTGTCACCTCCAGTCTAGATATTGCCTTGTTGGAGCTCGCTGAACCCTCCCTTAGAGGACGAGTAGACCAGCGCAGTTCAACCACCTAGAGGACCTCGGTGATGAAAAGTCGCCACTTCCAACACGCATTTGTCCTAGTTAAGTGGCAGAACGTTAGTCAGGAGCTACCGCAGATATTCACCAAGAGCATAGATGCGTGTCATGAGGGAGAGTTCCCTTCCCCCCTCCTCCCCTCCCCTCTTACCCCTACTATTCTCTCTACCTTCTGTTTTTATTCCCTCCCCCTCTTTTTTTAATCATAAAAAAAATTGTTGTTTTTGAGTTATGTTTGGAATCACATAAAGTGGCTTAGACCATGCTTCATAGTGGACAATAGGCGCAGCACCGGAACTGCCCCCTCTCCTTGATGTAAGGGAGATGGGCCACACTCCGGTATGTTGTCCCTGTCTTGCTTGACCTCGGCTGGATACTGGTCGGAGAGGGTCAGATGGAGGTCTTTTGAACTCCCCCCCCCCCTCTATTGGGGACATGTGGGAGTGGCCGTTTTTTGTGAATCCAGACAGCATGAATGATCACCTGCTGTGGAAAACATTAGGGACTTGCCTGACAACACTGCTACAAGATTAGATGGCTCCTATACAAGGGGAGCTGCATACCCCCCTTCTGGGGATAGTTAATATTGCGCTATAAGGGCATTCATGACTGGTTATTGTTTAAAAGTTTTCTGTATGTGAATCATCCCCTATAGAAGGTTTGATACATTGGTTGTCATATGCATCTGCAGGTTTTGTCTTTATTGTCATAAATAAAAATTACATAAAAAAATTCCACTTACAAGGATTAATATACAGGCATATCTGAAAAAAACTTGAGTCCCACGCTCTGCTCGTGTACTGAGACCATCACAAATATTTCTTGCTTCGCTGATGTACATTTTGTTCAACAGAACATTATCAACAGGCAGTAAGGGAGAGCAGTGCTCACACAGCTTCCTTAAATAAATTAGACGTGCTCGACACTAGAGGGCAGCACTCACTTGCTAATAGTCTGCAAACCATCCTGGAACCCACCTCCATGATGTTGTAGACCATCCAGCAGTCATGATGTTCGACGGTTGGATGATTATGAATTAAAATGTCATCAACCACAGTTGACCGGGATATAAATATGTATAACTATTGTTGAAATTAGGATCCTTCTAGTGATTTTAGTCATCATTTTGTAGATGATTGCATATTAACCACTTCGCGCCCAGGCCAATTCTGACATTTCTCTCCTACATGTAAAATTCCAATTTTTTTTGCTAGAAAATGACATAGAACCCCCTAAACATTATATATGTTTTTTTTAGCAAAGACCCAAGAGAATACAATGGCGCTCGTTGCAACTTTTTATCTCGCACGGTATTCGCGCAGGAATTTTTCGAACAAGTTTTTTTCTGAAAAAACGGTTTCATGTTTAAAAAAAAAACAAAAAAAAAAAAAACAGTAGTTAGCCCAATTTTTTTTTTGCGTAATGTGAAACTTGTGGTATTTAAAAATCCCCATAGGCGACGCTTTAAATTTTTTTTACTGGTTACATATTTTGGGTTACAGAGGAGGTCTAGGGCTAGAATTATGGCTCTCGCTCCAACGTTTGCGGCAATACCTCACATGTGTGGTTTTGAACACCGTTTTTATATGTGGGCGGGACTTACGTATGCGTTTGCTTCTGTGTGCGAGCTCACAGGGACAGGGGCGCTTTAAATTTTTTTTTTTTTTTGTTAATTTTATTTTTGTTTTTAGCTTTACAATTAAAAAAAAAAAAATTGATGACTTTTATTCCTATTACAAGGAATGTAAACATCCCTTGTAATAGGAATATGGCACGATCGGACATATTTACAGTGAGATATGGGGTCAATAAGACCCCATATCTCACCTCTATGCTAGGAAGAATAAAAAAAAAAAAAAAATAAAAAATAAAAAAAAAAAAGATCCTGGCTTCCTAGCCAGATCGGCGACGTTAATTTGAATACAGAGGCCGGGCGTGACGTTATAACATCGCGCCCGGCCTCCGAACGATCATAGAGACTCCGGGGACGATCTGGTCCGCCGGAAATCTCTATGGTAACTTGCTGGGGCCGGCGGATCCTGTGACAGACTCACCGATGGAAACGGTGAGTCGGTACAAGCACCGGAGGGCGTTCCCTCCCACCCCCCGTAAGAACGATCAAGCGGCGGAACAGCCACTATGATCGTTCTTATGGTGCAGGGAATCGCCGGCTGAAAACGGCAATATGTGAATGATGTTTGTGGCCTCAGGCATCATTTAGATATAACCACTGAAAGCCCACGACGTCAATAGACGT